>NC_092050.1:144787948-146014198 GCF_003086295.3 Arachis hypogaea
CTTTTAGGTTTTGGATCAGCTTCAATAAGAATGCCTTTTTCTTTGTCCCTGCTCATAAGAAAGAGAAGGGAAAAAGAAAAGAAGAGGAATCCTCTATGTCACAGTAAAGAGGTTCCTTATTGTTAGTAGAAGAAGAGAAGAAGAAAAATTCGAACACAGATAGAAGAGGGTGTTCGAATTTGGTGAGTGATGTGAGGAAGAGATGTTAGTAGATGAATAAATAAATAGAATAAGATGAGAGAGGGAAAGGATTTTCGAAAATAATTTTTGAAAAAGAGTTAGTGATTTTCGAAAATAGTTTTTGAAAAAGGTTTGTAGTTTTCGAAAATTAAGATTTAAAAATTGAAATAATTAGTTAATTAAAAAGAAATTTTGAAAAAGAGGGAGATATTTTCGAAAATTGGAGAGAGAGAGAGTTAGTTAGGTAGTTTTGAAAAAGATAAGAAACAAACAAAAAATTAGTTAGTTAGTTGAAACAAATTTTGAAAAGATAAGAAGTTAGGAAGTTAGAAAAAGTATTTTGAAATCAAATTTTTGAAAAAGATAAGATAAGAAGATATTTTTGAAAAGATATGATAGAAATTAGTTTTTGAAAAAGGTTTAAATTTTAAAATCACAATTAATGACTTGATTCACAAGAAATCATAAGATATGATTCTAGAACTTAAAGTTTGAATCTTTCTTAACAAGCAAGTAACAAACTTGAAATTTTTGAATCAAAACATTAATTGTTATTGTTATTTTCGAAAATTTGATATAAAAATAAGAAAAAATATTTTTGAAAAATATTTTTGGAATTTTCAAAAATAACTAAGAAATTTGAAAAAGATTTGATTTTTGAAAAAGATTTTGAAAAAGATAAGATTTTCAAATTGAAGATTTGATTTGACTCATAAGAAATAACTTGATTTTAAAAATTTTTGAAAAAGTCAATCCAAATTTTCGAATTTGATGAGAAAAAAAGGGAAAGATATTTTTTTTATTTTTGAATTTTTATGATGAGAGAGAAAAACAAGAAAAATGATGCAATGCATGAAAGTAATGGATCAAAACAATGAATGCATGCAAGAATGCTATCAATATCAAGATGAACACCAAGAACACTATGAAGATCATGATGAACATCAAGAACATAATTTTGAAAAATTTTTAATGCAAAGAAAACATGCAAGACACCAAAATTAGAATTCTTTAATGCTTAGGCACTAAGAATTCAGGAATGCATATGAAAAACAAGAAAAGACACAAAACATGCAAATGCAAAGATCAAACAAGAAGACTTACCAAGAACAACTTGAAGATCATGAAGAACACTATGAATGCATGAATTTTTTCGAAAAATGCAAGATGAACATGCAATTGACACCAAACTTATAACATGACTCAAGACTCAAACAAGAAACACGAAAATATTTTTTATTTTTATGATATTATGATTTTTTTTGTATTTTCTTTAAATTTTTTTTTTGAAATTCATTTTGAGAAAGAAAAATAAGGATTCCAAAATTTTTAATATGAATTCCAGGAATCTTATGCTCTTTAGTCTAAAGCTCCAATCAAAGGGTCAGGCATGGCTTAATAGCCAGCCAAGCTTTAGTAAAAATATGAGTGTAATTCATTCAATTTTAAGCCAAAACCTCTGTCCAAAAGAATTTAGACATGGTTTTATAGCCAGCATGCTTCAACATGCTTCATGAAACTCTAGAATTCATTCTTAAAAATTCTGAAGAAAAATATATTTTTGAAAATATTTATATTTTAAAAATAATTTTTTTTTTCGAAAACAAAGGAGAAATTTTTGAAAGATTTTTGAAAAAATTTTTGAAAATAAAATAAAAAGAAAATTACCTAATCTGAGCAACAAGATGAACCGTCAGTTGTCCAAACTCGAACAATCCCCGGCAACGGTGCCAAAAACTTGGTGGACGAAATTGTGATTACACCTTGATTATGTAAAATTCATTGCTCTTTCTTTCCCTGGTAATGGCGCCAAAAATATGATGCCAATACCATGGTTCACAACTTCGCACAACTAACCAGCAAGTGCACTGGGTCGTCCAAGTAATACCTTACGTGAGTAAGGGTTGAATCCCACGGAGATTGTTGGTATGAAGCAAGCTATGGTCACCTTGTAAATCTCAGTCAGGTGGATATAAAATAGTAATGGGGTTTTCGAAAATAATTAATAAAATAAAGATGGAAATACTTATGTAAATTATTGGTGAGAATTTCAGATAAGCGCATAGAGATGCATTCGTTCCTCTGAACCTCTGCTTTCCTACTGTCTTCATCCAATCAGTCTTACTCCTTTCTATGGCTGGCTTTATGCAAGGGCATCACCGTTGTCAGTGGCTACATCCCCTCCTCTTGTGAAAATGGTCCAAGATGCCCTGTCACGGCACGGCTAATCATCTGAGGTTCCCGATCATGCTGGAATAGGATTCACCCTCCTTTTGCGTCTGTCACTACGCCCAGCACTCGCGAGTTTGAAGCTCGTCACAGTCATTCAATCATTGAATCCTACTCGGAATACCATAGACAAGGTTTAGACTTTCCGGATTCTCTTGAATGCCGCCATCATTCTAGCTTACACCACGAAGATTCTGATTAAGAGATCTAAGAGATACTCATTCAATCTAATGTAGAATGGAAGTGGTTGTCAGGCACGCGTTCATAGGGAATGATGATGATTGTCACGTTCATCACATTCAGGTTGAAGTGCGAATGAATATCTTAGAAGCGAAATAAGATGAATTGAATAGAAAACAGTAGTACTTTGCATTAATCTTTGAGGAACAGCAGAGCTCCACACCTTAATCTATGGAGTGTAGAAACTCTACCGTTGAAAATACATAAGTGAAAGGTCCAGGCATGGCCGAGAGGCCAGCCCCCAAAACGTGATCAATAGATCAAAAGATAATCCAAAGATCCAAAGATGTCTAATACAATAGTAAAAGGTTCTATTTATAATAAACTAGCTACTAGGGTTTACAGAAGTAAGTAATTGATGCATAAATCCACTTCCGGGGTCCACTTGGTGTGTGCTTGGGCTGAGCTTGAGTGTTGCACGTGTAGAGGTCCTTCTTGGAGTTGAACGCCAGCTTTTGTGCCAGTTTGGGCGTTGAACTCCACTTTGCAACTTGTTTCTGGCGCTGGATGCCAGAATTGGGCAGAGAGCTGGGGTTGAACGCCAGTTTGCGTCATCTAAACTTGGGCAAAGTATGGACTATTATACATTTCTGGAAAGCCCTGGATGTCTACTTTCCAACGCAATTGGAAGCGCGCCATTTCGAATTCTGTAGCTCTAGAAAATCCACTTTGAGTGCAGGGAGGTCAGAATCCAACAGCATCAGCAGTCCTTTTTCAACCTCTGAATCTGATTTTTGCTCAAGTCCCTCAATTTCAGCCAGAAAATACCTGAAATCACAGAAAAACACACAAACTCATAGTAAAGTCCAGAAATATGAATTTAACATAAAAACTAATGAAAACATCCCTAAAAGTAACTAGATTCTACTAAAAATATACTAAAAACAATGCCAAAAAGCGTATAAATTATCCACTCATCACCCCCACATTCAAAATCTAAGTTTGGTGTTGGGAGGCCACAACCAAACTCTAAGTTTGGTGTTGAGAGGCCCCAACCCTGCTCTGATTATCTGTGAGGCTCCATGAGAGCTCACTGTCAAGCTATTAACATTAAAGAAGCGCTTATTAGGAGGCAACCCAATGTTATTTAATTATATCTATTTGTTTTCCATTGTTATTTTATGTTTTCTTTAGGTTGATGATCATGTGAAGTCACAAAAACAACTAAAAAATAAAAAACAGAATAAAAAACAGCATTAAAAATAGTTCACCCTAGAGGAAGAGCTTACTGGCGTTTAAACGCCAGTAAGAGTAGTAGAATGGGAGTTAAATGCCCAGTCTGGCACCATTTTGGGCGTTTAACACCAGAAATGGGCACCAGACTGGCGTTTAACACCAGAAATAGGCACCAGACTAGCGTTTAACGACATAACAGGGCACCAAGTTGGCATTAAACGCTAAGAAAGGGAGAAAAGCTGGCGTTTAACGCCAGAATTTCACTTTAAGGGCGTCTTGCACGCCTAAATGGAGCAGGGATGTTAAAGTCCTTGGCCCCTCAGGATCTGTGGACCCCACAGGATCCCCACCTACCTCAACTCACACTCTCTCTTTCTTCTTCACACTTTCTAATAGCACCCTTTCCCAAATACCCTTCACCAATCACCTCCGTCTCTCTTCCCCATCACCTCTTCAAAACTCTTTTTTCCTCCCAAACCCAACCCCAAATACACGAACCAAGCCTCCCCCCACTCCTATATATACCCCTCATCACTCCTTCAATTTCACACATCACAAACACCTTATACCCCCTTGGCCGAACTCACCCTCACCCTCCATCTCCTCCATTTTCTTCTTCTTCTTCTTCTTCATTCTTTCTTCTTTGCTCGAGGACGAGTAAACACTTTAAGTTTGGTGTGGTAAAAGCATTGCTTTTTGTTTTTCCATAACCATTTATGGCACCTAAGGCCGGAGAAACCTCTAGAAAGAGGAAAGGGAAGGCAATTGCTTCCACCTCTGAGTCATGGGAGATGGAGAGATTCATCTTAAAAGCCCATCACTAAGAAAATGATGGAGCAAACAAGAGAGCCCACTCATGGATCTCAACAAGAGCATGAGGAAATTCCTCATCATAAAATCCCTGAGATGCCTCAAGGGATGCACTTTCCTCCACAAAACTATTGGGAGCAAATTAACACCTCCCTAGGAGAATTAAGTTCCAACATGGGACAACTAAGGGTGGAGCACCAAGAGCACTCTGTCATTCTCCATGAGATTAAAGAAGATCAAAGAGCTATGAGGGAGGAGCAACAAAGGCAACGAAGAGACATAGAGGAGCTCAAGAGCACCATTGGTTCTTCAAGAGGAGGAAGACGCCACCCTCACTAAGGTGGACCCGTTCCTTAATCTCCTTGTCTATTTATTTTTTTTCTGTTTTTGTTCTCTATGCTTTATGTTTTATTCATGTTTGTGTCTTTACTACATGATCATTAGTGTCTAGTGTCTATGTCTTAAAGCTATGAATAATTCCATGAATCCTTCACCTTTCTTAAATGAAAAATGTTCTAAAAGCAAAAGAACAAGAAGTACATGAATTTCGAATTCATCCTTGAGATTAGTTTAATTATTTTGATGTGGTGACAATACTTTCTGCTTTCTGAATGAATGCTTGAACAGTGCATATTTTTTATAGTGAAGTTTATGAATGTTAAAATTGTTGGCTCTTGAAAGAATAATGAAAAAGGAAAAATGTTATTGATAATCTGAAAAATCATAAAATTGATTCTTGAAGCAAGAAAAAGCAGTGAATAACAAAGCTTACGAAAAAAAATGGTGAAAATAAAAGAAAAAAAAGAAAGAAAAAGAAAAAGTAAGTAGAAAAAGCCAAGAGCTCTTTAAACTAAAAGGCAAGGGTAAAAAGTATCCAAGGCTTTGAGCATTAATGGATAGGAGGGCCCAAAGGAATAAAATCCTGGCCTAAGCGGCTAAACCAAGCTGTCCCTAACCATGTGCTTGTGGCGTGAAGGTGTCAAGTGAAAAGCTTGAGACTGAGCGGTTAAAGTCGTGATCCAAAGCAAAAAGAGTGTGCTTAAGAACCCTGGACACCTCTAATTGGGGACTCTAGCAAAGCTGAGTCACAATCTGAAAAGGTTCACCTAGTTATGTGTCTGTGGCATTTATGTATCCGGTGGTAATATTGGAAAACAAAGTGCTTAGGGCCATGGCCAAGACGCATAAAGTAGCTATGTTCAAGAATCAACATACTGAACTAGGAGAATTAATAACACTATCTAAATTCTGAGTTCCTATAGATGCCAATCATTCTGAACTTCAAAGGATAAAGTGAGATGCCAAAACTGTTCAGAGGCAAAAAGCTACTAGTCCCACTCATCTAATTGGAGCTAAGTTTCATTGATATTTTGGAATTTATAGCATATTCTCTTCTTTTTATCCTATTTGATTTTCAGTTGCTTGGGGACAAGCAACAATTTAAGTTTGGTGTTGTGATGAGCGGATAATTTATACGCTTTTTGGCATTATTTTTAGGTAGTTTTTAGTAGAATCTAGCTACTTTTAGTATATTTTTATTAGTTTTTAAGAAAAATTCACATTTCTAGACTTTACTAAGAGTTTGTGTATTTTTCTGTGATTTCAGGTATTTTCTGGCTGAAATTTAGGGACCTGAGCAAAAATCTGATTCAGAGGCTGAAAAAGGACTGCAGATGCTGTTGGATTCTGACCTCCTTGCACTCGAAATGGATTTTCTGGAGCTACAAAACCCAATTGGTGCGCTCTCAATTTCGTTGGAAATTAGACATCCTGGGCTTTCCGTCAATATATAATAGTCCATACTTTGCCTGAGGTTTGATAACGCAAACTGGCGTTTGAACGCCCACTTTCTACCATATTCTGGCGTTGAACGCCAGAACTGGCATAAAAGCTGGAGTTAAACGCCCAAACTGGCACCAAAGCTGGCGTTTAACTCCAAGAAGAGTCTCTACATGTGAAAGCTTCAATGCTCAGTCCAAGCACACACCAAGTGGGCCCTGGAAGTGGATTTCTGCACTATCTGCACTTAGTTACTTATTTTCTGTAACCCTAGCTACTGGTTTAGTATAAAAACTACTTTTAGTGATTTATTTTACATCCTTGATTAGTTTTATGCTATCATAGATCATATTGTACACCTTTGGAGGCTGGCCATTTGGCCATGCCTGGACCTTCATTACTTATGTATTTTCAACGGTGGAGTTTCTACACCCATAGATTAAGGTGTGGAGCTCTGCTGTTCCTCATGAATTAATGCAAAGTACTATTGTTTTTCTATTCAATTCAAGCTTATTCTTATTCTAAGATATTCATTCGCACCCAAGAACATGATGAATGTGATGATCAAGTGACACTCATCACCATTCTCACTTATGAACGCGTGACTGACGAACACTTCCGTTCTACATGAAAACAAGCTTGAATGCATATCTCTTAGCCTCCATTCCGAAAGATTGGAGTCTTCGTGGTATAAGCTAGAATCAATTGGCAGCATTCTTGAGATCCGGAAAGTCTAAACCTTGTCTGTGGTATTCCAAGTAGGATCTGGGATGGGATGACTGTGACGAGCTTCAAACTCGCGAGTGTTGGACGTAGTGACAGACGCAAAAGGATCAATGGATCCTATTCCAACATGAATGAGAACCGACAGATGATTAGCCGTGCGGTGACAGTGCATTTGGACCATTTTCACTGAGAGGACGGATGGTAGCCATTGACAACGGTGATCCCCCAACATACAGCTTGCCATGGAGAGGAGTATGAATGATTGAATGAAAGCTGTAGGAAGGCAGAGATCCAGAAGGAACAAAGCACCTCCATACGCTTATCTGAAATTCTCACCAATGAATTACATAAGTATCTCTATCTTATTTTATATTCTATTTATATTTTAATTATCAAAAGCTCATAACCATTTGAAATCTGCCTGACTAGATTTACAAGATGACCATAACTTGCTTCAAGCCGACAATCTCCGTGGGATCGACCCTTACTCATGTAAGGTTTATTACTTGGACGACCCAGTGCACTTGCTGGTCAGTTACACGGAATTGTGAAGAAGTCTTGAGATCACGTTCTCCCACACCACCTACTCTCTATAAAGACTTCCGAGAGTTTGTACGTAACTATGACAGTTGCCAGAGAGCTGGTAATCTGCCTCACAGTTATACCATGCCTCAGCAAGGGATATTAGAGATTGAGTTATTTGATGTATGGGGTATTGACTTCATGGGGCCGTTCCCACCATCATATTCAAACACCTATATTCTGGTGGTAGTAGACTATGTATCTAAATGGGTAGAGGCAATTGCAAAACCCACTAATGATACTAAGACAGTGATGAAGTTCCTCCAGAAGCATATCTTCAGCAGGTTCGGTGTCCCTAGGATACTGATCAGTGATGGAGGCACTCATTTCTGCAATAAACAGCTTGACTATGCTCTGATTTGATATGGAATTAACCACAAAGTGGCAACTCCATATCATCCACAGACAAATGGGCAGGCTGAAGTCTCAAATAGAGAACTAAAGCGAATCCTAGAACAAACTATAAGTACCCGTAGAAAGGATTAGGCAAGAAGTCTGGATGATGCTCTGTGGGCATACAGAGCCGCATTCAAGACTCCCATAGGGACCTCTCTATACTAGCTTGTGTATGGAAAAGCTTGCCATCTGCCAGTGGAACTGGAACACAAAGCTTACTGGGCAACCAGATTCCTAAACCATGATGCTAAGGTAGCTGGAGAGAAAAGATTACTCCAATTGAATGAGCTGGAGGAGTTCAGACTCAATGCTTTCGAAAATGCTAAAATTTACAAGGAGAAAGCAAAAAGGTGGCATGACAGAAAGTTGTCATCTAGAGTCTTTGAGCCAGGACAGAAGGTTCTGCTGTTTAACTCTAAGCTCAGATTATTCCCTAGGAAATCGAAATCCCGGTGGAAGGGACCATATGTGATTACAAGTGTGTCACTGATGGGTGTTTTTATGGAAAAATGAATTTCCAAACACACAAAGCTAACCGGCAAGTGTACTGGGTCGTATCAAGTAGTAATAACTCACTTAGAGTGAGGCCGATCCCACAGGGATTGATGGATCAAGCAACTTTAGTGGGTGATTAGTTTAGTCAAGCTAACATTGAGTGAATTGTGTGATAATTGATCAACAGAAAGTAAATTGTAGGGAATTTAAAATTGCAAAATGTAAATGGCTGAATCTTAAAGTGCAAGAAAGTAAAAGAGCTGAAACTTAAATTGCAAGAAAAGTAAATTACATGAAATGTAAAAGGGGTTGGGTGCAGGGAAATTAAAGGAAGCAGTAATTCAAGAATTAAAACAATTGCAGGAAAATAAATCAAGATCACAACAACTTAAATGTAAAGTGCAGAGGAACAAAAGTGCAGGAAAGTAAATTGGGAACAATGAGAACAGAGAGCAATCAATCCGAGAACCAGAATGTGAAATCAAATGCAGTAGATTTTAAATAGAACTGCTTGAAGAAGCAAACAGAAATTAAATTCAACTCAATTGCAAAATCAAAATGAGAGGTTGAAGATCTCAGGAGCTCAATGAGACTAGAAAACAAGTTTAGATCTCACTCCCTTCCTTGATCCAACAGAGAACAAGATACAGGAAAATTAAAGATGAAAGCAATAAATAAAAACTCATATTCAATTCTCAATTCTCTGAAATTATGCAGAAGAACAACCAAAAGAAATCTTAGACCAAGAGGGAAACAGAATTCCTTCACTTCTCAATCCAAAATTCAAATTCAAAGAAAGAAAAAATAGAAGAGAGATCTCTAATCCTAATGCTCCCTAGTGGAGGCAGCCTTTAATGCTCTCTATTAGAGCCCCCTTCTATGCCCTCTAATGGAGCTGACCTCCTTCTCATGAAATGAGAATGATGCCTTTATATAGGCTTTTTGCAAAATGAAAAATAAAATGAAATTGAAATTAAAAACAAATTACAATTTAAATGAAAATCCTAATCTAATTGATCCTTGTGCCTTTGAGTGATGATAATGGGCTTAGCTTGCTTTGGATTTGAGGAAGAGTGGGTCTGGATGGCCTTGGTTCAATTAGTGAAGAATTGTGTTCAAAGGGAATTTTAATTGAATTCTGGCCCATGGGTGACACTCCCAGGGCAATGCTCGGCTCTCACCAAGAGCGCAGCATTCAATTGGTGCGTGACAATGCTTGGCAAAACAAGGGAGTAGCGCTCAGCTCTTCCCAAGAGCGTAGCATCCTTGCTTCCTTGGTGAGGTATCCGTGTTCAAGCCTTAGGGGTTGCACTCTTGCCCAATTTCCTTGCATTTTCTTTGGGAGAGAGCACGACAATGCTCTCCAAGAGAGCGTTGTGCTCTCCTTGAGAGCGCTACTTTGCTTTGGAGTGAGGCTCCAGCTTCGAACCTTGGTGGAAGCATTGGCTGATTTTTTTGCTTATTTTTTTTCCTTAAAGATGCATTCGATTAGAGCCTCAATTTCTGGCCAAATATAGATTGCCATATATCGTTGGAAATCTCTAAATGTCAGCTTTCCAACGCAACTGGAAGCACATCAATCGGACATCTGTAGCTCAAGTTATAGCCCTTGGAAGGAGGCATGGTCATGCTGTGAGCGCCCAGATTTTAACTTAGCGAAAATTTTGCTTCCAAGCTTATTTTGAACTCTTGTAGTGCTCAGCTCTTGGCAAGAGCGAAGCTTTGTGTGCTGATTGCCAATCCCCTTTAATTTGGTCATGGGCCACGCTTTTAAAAGCATGGTCTAAGGCTCCAAAGTGTGCTCCAACTTCAAAGTGTGTCCCAAAGCTCTTTTCTTCTCCTTTTTAGCTTATTTTGTGCTTCTTTGCTGCTTTTTCTTCTTATTTCCTACAAGATTTATAAAATTAAAAGATCAAGGAAATATACCATTTAAGTACAAAAGCATTCATTATTCAAGCACAAATCATCAATTTCTTGTATGAATAAGCTTAGAAAAACATGACATGGTGACATGTCATCACAACACCAAACTTAAACCTTGCTTGTCCTCAAGCAAGAAAAGAATCATGCAATAAAGATTGACAATCCAAGGTGAGAAGAGTTGCAACTCAATGTTCATGGTAAGCTAGTTTTCTAAGCATGCTACAATCACAAAAGAAATGTAAATGATTGATGCTTCTATCTAGCTCAATTTATGAAATCTTTTCCTTATAATTTTCCCTTGAAACAAGCTTTTGATTTTCTTATTAGCTTCTCCTTTTGGGTGCTTTGCCCCATGAGTTAATAACAAAGCTATGATTTCTAAATGCTTTGTTTTCAAGTATTACCACTTGATACATAAGCACCACAAGCATTTAATTAGAGGACTTCATTAAGCTCATTTGTTTCTTTTCTTGACTCTCTAATCATTGATGCTCAGAACCTTGAGCTTTGAGGGAGTGCTTTTGCACTTTGAGCCTAGCCTTGACTTCTAAGTGTTTTGTTTTCAAGCATTTGGCTTGATACATAAACACCACAAGTACTTAACAAATAAATTGCCATTGGTACTCAGAGCCTTCAGCTTTCTCATTCTTTCCCTTTTTCTTTCTTGCTTTATTTTCATTTACTTCCTTCAAGGTTTTCATGATTTCAAAAGATTTCACAAAATGTCCTAGATGAAAACTTCAATTAAATAAAATCCAATGCAATTGAGCAACAATTAATCATACTAGCTTTCCAATACTTGTATGCACATGCTAAAATCTTCTTTAATTCCTTGTTTGTTTATGATCATGATGCTTTATTGCTTTTGAACTCACAAAACTCAAGTTGGTAGTCATAATGCCACAGCAACATGTTACAAATCATCATTCAAGCTATGCTTATTCATACCACACATGCATACAGAGAATATAAAGACAATCATGCAAAATAAAGTGCTGGAAAAGGAGAGGAAAAGGAACTTTACAACCTTGTAGTCCATCTTCTCTATTGTTGTCATTTTCCTCTTATTCTTCCCTTTCCCTTGCCAAACTCAGAATGCTTGCTCATCCTCAAGCAATAATTAGAACAATGGCTATGGGGCTAAGATGGATCATGAATGTCTTATACAATGAAATGTTAGTAGCACATGTGTTTTAAGCAAGCAAAATTAAAGATAACAATCAAGGTACAAGAGACAGAGACATTTTGATTGTATAGATAAGAAGGTGTGCACAATACATTGCATAAAGGATAAGTGGCACACCAAACTTAGTGTTACACTTTCACTTGGAATTAATGCAAGTATCTTGTAAGAATTGGAACCAAATTTTGTTGCATAGCAATACCAAACTTAGAATGTAATCATATGTCAATTTATTTGAATTAAAACTAAGCAAATGAAACTGTTATTTGTTAAGTACAATCACCAAGCCAAGAATCTGTCATGAATAAGGATCTCTTGGTGATGTACTGACAAAGACAGTTAATAAGCAAACTAGATGAAAGCACTTAAAAACAGAAAAATGGCTAAAGCAAGTGGAATGAAAAAGTGCCAAATCAAAAGAGAAAAATAAAACTGCAGAGGCATTATGATTGTACAAACAAGTGGCGTTGCTTGAATAAATTGCATAGAAAATAAGTGGCACACCAAACTTAGAATCTTAGTGTGCCACTTTCATTTTTGATTTGATGCAATCATCTAAAAAGATTGAAAACCAAGTGTTGCATGGCAACACCAAACTTAGAATGTAACCATATGCCAATTTATTGAATTTAAACAAAGCAAAGAAAGAAAACAAAGCAGAGAAGAGAAAGTATACCTACTGTTGGCATGTTGTTCACTTTCTTCCTCTTCTTCCAGTTTGTTAAAAGGAATGACCTTAAGGGGGGAGAATATTCAGCTACTGTCCCTTGTCTTGGCCTTTTCTCAGCAAGCTTCCTTTTGCAAATGGCTTGATTGATCTTGCTTGCTGGATCAGGGACAGGATTGGTGCTCTTGCTAGTTGCCTTCACTCCTTTGAATTCAAAACTTGGTTGCTGTGTGATTATTGGAGTTTTGTATTCATCCAGAGCCGTTTGAATTGGTGGTTCCATGAACTCTTCCTTCATGTACTTCTCTGCCTCACTTGAGTGTAAATTTTCTGGAATGACTTCCTCACTTTCTTGCTCCTCCACTCCTTTCTTTGCACCCAACATTTGACTTAATAGCTTTTTCATTGAGGAGGTTTGTTGATCTTTCCAACATTTCTTCATCTCCTCTTCATATTTTTCAATTACAGATTCAATTGTTGAGAGTTTTTGGGTCAGGGAAGTTTGTGAGAGTTGTGAGTCTTCATGTTCCCTTGTCATCTCAAGTGGCTTTTGTGAATGTAAAATCCTTGGCTCATGTCCCTCATCCTTCATTGCAGTTTCACTTGACACAGGGACCTTTTGTTCTTGTTTTTCCACTTCCTCACTCACAAATTGGTCTTCATCCTCACTATTTGATGGTTCTAAGTTCCCCCTTGTTTGCTCTAAAGGCCCATTCATCTTCTTGAAGATGATTTCTTTCCAGGATTGGGATTGTGTGTATTTTTCCACGAGTTTTTTGTGTATTTCAATGGCTTGGCATTGGCTTTCTAAGGGATCTTTGGACCATTGAAGGTAATCCTCATCTGCTGGTTCAAGAGATGAAGGTTGAGAGTAATTTTGGTGACATGGATGTGTTGTGGTGAAGTTGTGTTGAGGGGTGTGGAATCAGTTGTGTGATTGATGGGATGACTTGTATGGATTTTGGAGGAAACTTTGTGTTGAGGCATAATCAAGTGATGAAGAACTTTCAAATGAGAAACTGGGACGTGAGGGTGGATGCTCTTTCATTCCTTGGTGATACTCCCAGCCACCATTAGAATAATGACTTGCATCATTTTGTGGTGGTGGAAAATATCCCATATGATTCTCTTGCTCATCTTGTGTCTCTGAAGCAAATCTCCATGAATCGGAGTGCTCAGAATGTGTATTCTCTTGGTGATATTCCCAGCCACCATTAGAGATTGGTGATGGTGGGTGATATCCCATAAAATTTTGTTTGACCATAAGATGAGTTGAACTCCATTTGTATTTTGTAAACATCAATGAAATTTGAAATTCATGTCACAGAGAAAGAATTTCTTAGTGAGGCAATAGCTCAAACACCTTGCTATCAACTTAAAATAGACAACAAAAACAAAGAAAATGCTTGATCTAGATTTCTCACCCACTTAATCATTGTTGATCTAAATCAATCCCCGGCAACGGCGCCAAAAACTTGATGGGTGTTTTTATGGAAAAATGAATTTCCAAACACACAAATCTAACCGGCAAGTGTACCGGGTCGTATCAAGTAGTAATAACTCACTTAGAGTGAGGTCGATCCCACAGGGATTGATGGATCAAGCAAATTTAGTGGGTGATTAGTTTAGTCAAGCTAACATTGAGTGAATTGTGTGATAATTGATCAACAGAAAGTAAATTGTAGGGAATTTAAAATTGCAGAATGTAAATGGGCTGAATCTTAAAGTGCAAGAAAGTAAAAGAGCTGAAACTTAAATTGCAAGAAAAGTAAATTACAAGAAATGTAAAAGGGTTTGGGTGCGGGGAAATTAAAGGAAGCAGTAATTCAAGAATTAAAACAATTGCAGGAAAATTAAAGATGAAAGCAATAAATAAAAACTCAGATTCAATTCTCAATTCTTTGAAATTATGCAGAAGAACAACCAAAAGAAATCTTAGACGAAGAGGGAAACAGAATTCCTTCACTTCTCAATCCAAGATTCAAATTCAAAGAAAGAAAAAATAGAAGAGAGCTCTCTAATCCTAATGCTCCCTAGTGGAGCCAGCCTTTAATGCTCTCTATTAGAGCCCCCTTCTATGCCCTCTAATGGAGCTGACCTTCTTCTCATGAAATGAGAATGATGCCTTTATATAGGCTTTTTAAAAAAAGAAAAATAAAATGAAATTGAAATTAAAAACAAATTACAATTTAAATGAAAATCCTAATCTAAATGATCCGTGTGCCTTTGAGTGATGATAATGGGCTTAGCTTGCTTTGGATTTGAGGAAGAGTGGGTCTGGATGGCCTTGGGTCAATTAGTGAAGAATTGTGTTCAAAGGGAATTTTAATTGAATTCTGGCCCATGGGTGACACTCCCAGGGCAATGCTCGGCTCTCACCAAGAGCGCAGCATTTAATTGGTGCATGACAATGCTTGGCAAAACAAGGGAGTAGTGCTCAGCTCTTCCCAAAAGCGTAGCATCCTTGCTTCCTTGGTGAGGTATCTGTGTTCAAGCCTTGGGGGGTTGCACTCTTGCCCAATTTCCTTGCATTTTCTTTGGGAGAGAGCACGACAATGCTCTCCAAGAGAGCGCTGTGCTCTCCTTGAGAGCGCTACTTTGCTTTGGAGTGAGGCTCCAGCTTCGAACCTTGGTGGAAGTATTGGCTGATTTTTTTGCTTATTTTTTTCGTTAAAGATGCATTCCATTAGAGCCTCAATTTCAGGCCAAATATAGATTGCCATATATCGTTGGAAATCTCTGAATGTCAGCTTTCCAAGCAACTGGAAGCACATCAATCGGACATCTGTAGCTCAAGTTATAGCCCTTGGAAGGAGGCATGGTCATGCTGTGAGCGCCCAGATTTTAACATAGCGAAAATTTTGCTTCCAAGCTTATTTTGAACTCTTGTAGCGCTCAGCTCTTGGCAAGAGCGGAGCTTTGTGTGCTGATTGCCAATCCCCTTTAATTTGGTCATGGGCCACGCTTTTAAAAGCGTGGCCTAAGGCTCCAAAGTGTGCTCCAACTTCAAAGTGTGTCCCAAAGCTCTTTTCTTCTCCTTTTTAGCTTATTTTGTGCTTCTTTGCTTCTTTTTCTTCTTATTTCCTACAAGATTTATAAAATTAAAAGATCAAGGAAATATACCATTTAAGTATAAAAGCATTCATTATTCAAGCACAAATCATCAATTTCTTGTATGAATAAGCATAGAAAAACATGACATGGTGACATGTCATCAGTCACCATATGGATATGTAGAGCTTCAGGATATTGACTCTGACAAAAAGTTCATTGTTAATGGACAGAGAGTCAAACATTATCTTGAAGGGAATGTTGAACAAGAGTGCTCAAAACTGAGACTAAAATAAAAGCTCAGTAAAAGTCCAGCTAAAGACGGTAAAAAAGCGCTTGCTGGGAGGCAACCTAGCCATTATAAAAAATTAGATGTTTATAACAATTATATGAGTTTATTTAATTTTGTTATTCATGTTAGTTAATACATTTCAGTGAATAAGTCAGGAAAATGGAGGTTCAAAACATAAAGTAGAAGAATCACAGAGAAAAAGAGCTCACTAGCATCAAAACACCAGTAAAGGGGCGTTTTGGGTGTTAAACGCCAGAATGGCTACCATTCTAGGCGTTTAACGCCAGAAACAGCAGCATCCTGGGCGTTCAGAAAAAAAGCCCAGTAACAAAAGATTTCTGGCATTTAACGCTAGCCAGGGTACCTGGCTGGGCGTTAAACGCCCAAAATGGCCACCAGATGGGCGTTTAACGCCAGAACAGCAAGAGGGAGGTAATTTCGTTTCCAATTCAATTTTTTTCGAATTTTCATGTTTTAATTCAAAATTTTCTGCATCAAAATATTACAAACATTAAATTTTTAATTTCTATTTCCAAAAATTATTAATCTTTTAAATTATTTTTAATTCTTTTTCAATTCTTTTCAATTCTTTTCCAAAACGTTTTTCAAACTCATTTATCTTTTTAAGTTCTCTCCAAATCTTTTTAAATTGCTTCATATTATCTTAGATACATGATAAGCCACTATTTTATGGTTTATCTTGTGTTTTATTGAGTGATTTCATCATGTCTTCACCCACTTATTCATACTAATTGCATGATTTTACATTTTCCTTCCTAGTATTGTTCTATGGTTGAAAACTTGCTTCCTAGAGATCTTTAGTTAGTATATTTTAATGCTCCTTTATACCATTCGATGCCGTGATCCGTGTGTTAAGTGTTTCAGGCTTTATAGGGCAGGAATGGCTTAGAGAATGAAGAGGAAAGCTTGCAAAAATGGAAGGAACACAAGAAACTAAGGAGATGACCAGCAAACACCGACGCGCGTGCATGGCTCACGCGAGCGCGCGGAATAGAGAAAATTGCAGCGACGCATGCGCGTGTCTAATGCATACGCGTGGATTGGAATCTGCACAAATGACGCGAACGCGTAGACGACGCATACGCGTGACAAGGAAAATCGCTGAATGACGCGCACGCGTGGACGACGTGTACGCGTGACCTGCGCGATCTGCAGAAATAACAGAAAATGCCGAGGGCGATTTCGGGCCGCATTTTGACCCAATTTTTGGCCCAGAAACACAGAATAAAGCCATGGAACATGCAGAGACTCAAAACAACACTTTTTGACACTTTATTTTTAGATACATTGATACATTCTCATGAGGATAGTTTTAGGTTTTTAGATTTGAATTTAGAGAGGATTACTCTTCCTCCAGGTTCTCTTTACATTCCCAGTTATTGCTTTTGCTTTTGGATATTGAAGAGTCATTACCTCCGTTGAAGACACTATTCTAGTTTGTTTCCTTACTTACTCTTTTATTTATTCCATATTCTTAATTCTTGTTTAAAGTAGTAATTGGATTATTTTCATGGATTGTTAATGCAAAGAATTACTTTTACTTTTAATTAATTTAATTTAATTCATCATGTCTTCTTCTTATATTTTTCTGAGCATTATATTCATGTCAATGGAGTAGATTCCATACTTGACATGGGGGTTGATTAAAAGGAGACACTTGAGTTGGAAGGCTTAAGATGGTTAAACTGGACGTTGTTGGCTAGTTCTGTATTTACTAACGCTAAACCTTCCCAAGGGAGAGGACTAGGATTTGCGAATAAGAGCTAGCTCAATCACTTGACTTTTCTTTATTTAGTAAGGGTTAACTAAGTGAAAACAACAACCTTTTTAATACTACACTTAAGAGACCCCAACAAGGATAAAACTTCCAATTAATCATTCCCCCAGTCAAGGCCCTTTATCTAGAATATTAATAATCATTCTTAGTTTTTATCGTTTTAATTTACAATTATTTAATTGCTTATCAACCAAACTCAAACTCTCTTAAAAATTCCTAATTAATAAAATAGCATCCTTTCTTGCAACTCGTTGGGAGACGACCTGTGACTCATACTCCCAGTATTTTTCTATTCTAAATTTTTATGACACTCTTCTAAATTGGTGAGGTAGATTTTAGCTGGTTAAGAGCTATACTCTCAATGCTGTTCTATTATATTATAATCTCTTAATTAGTCTAACTTCTGCCACGCATCAGTTTTTGGCGCCGTAGCCAGGGAGTTGCAATTGTGTGCTAAATTATTAATTAGTGTACATATTTTTATTTTTATTTGCATATTTTATTTTTTTTATTTTTACCATGAGCTATATGTTTCTTTCATTGAATGACGCGTTCACTGCCTGATCCGAGCTTAGCCACATTTGATCCTGAAATTGAAAGAACTATTTCACGTATTAGGCGAGCTCGACGTCGGTTAGCCTCTGAGGGTGAATTTGAACCGCCATCCAAGAGCGAGATAAGCTCCTTTACTACTGATTCAGTTAATTCATGTGCAGATAGAATGGCAGCATCTAGCAGGATTACTCTCCAGGAAGCTAGAGCCCCAGATTTTACAATGCAGCCGTATCAAGTGCATCATCCAACTCTGGTTGCAGATTTTGAACTGAAGACTGCACTAATCAACTTAATGCCCAAGTTTCATGGCTTACCTGCTCAGGAGCCCATTAAGCACTTCAGGGATTTTCAGACAGCCTGTTCTACTGTTAGGCGTCAGGGTGCGAATGAAACTTCTATTCTGTTAACTGCCTTCCCGTTTTCTCTTGAGGGAAAGGAAAGGGAGTGGTACTACTCCCAACCTGAAGCGACTGTTACCAACTGGGATAAGCTCAGAAGAGAATTTTTGGTGAAATACTTTCCAGCTAAAGTTACAGACAGACTAAGGAAAGAGATCTCATGCATTGTTCAAGGTGAATCAGAAACTCTCTATGAGTACTGGGAGCATTTTAAGAACCTTCTAGACGCATGCCCCCATCACATGATTGACAGGCTAGTGTTGATCAGCTATTTCACTCAAGGCATGAAGCCTCGGGATAAAATTACACTGGACGGTGCTAGTAATGGTTCTCTGAAGAAGTACAAGACCGCAGATGAAGCATGGCAACTGATCAGCGACTTAGCTGAGTCCACCAGGAATCACAGGCACATGAATAGCCACTCGAAAGTTGTTGCAGAAGTTTCCTCTAGCACTGAGACTACTATTCTTACACAGAGTATATGTGAAATGACCAACCTACTAAAGCAATTACAGTTGAATCAACAACAACAAGCTCAGCCTTCCCCACCACAACAAAGCAACAGTTAGTTCCCCAAAGAGTATGCGGTATATGTGCTGATTATAGTCATTATACTGATGAATGCCTGCAGCTCCAACAAGAAGACAATACTGTGGCAGCAACTCATAACTTCTATGACCGCCCGAATCAAGGATACAATCAACAAGGTGGCAACTACAACCAAGGTGGAAACTATAACCAAGGATGGCAAGACAACTCCAACCAAGGTTGAATGGATAATTCCAACCATGGCTGGAGGGACAACTATAACAGAGGAGGCAGAGACAACAATGGAAAACAGAGGTGGAATAACAACAACAGACAATAGAATCAGAGCCAACCTTACAGAGCTCCTCACTTAAGGCAATCACAAGGACCCCAACAAAACCAACAACAAGTACCACAGATCACTTATCCTACTTCCTCATCAAATGGCGAGATGCTTTGTTCTCTTGCACAAGGACAACAAGAGATGCAGACGACACTGAAATCTACTTTAAATGGTCTGAATGCTACTTTACAAGCTCTCGCCGCCCGGATAGATTCATTACCTACTTCCACTAACCAACCTTTAAGCTCTAGTGGAATTCCTTCTCAACCCTTACCTAACCCCAAGGATGGCATCAATGCCATCACTTTAAGGTCCGGAACCACACTGCCAGAGAGAAATCAGGAGGAGCCAAGCCCAATAGAACATGCCCCAATTGAAGACTCAGTGGAAGTAGAAGATGCTGAAATGGAAGATGCTGAAGAGGAAGATGAAGTACAAGACAAGGTTGAAGAAGAAGTAGCTCAGCAAAGGAATGGACCACCAATGGATACAGAAGCTGCAAGTGGTGCCATCCCTATCCCATTCCCATACCTTACAAGGAAATCCAGAAAGCAGATAGAACTTGATCCCAAAATGGTAGAAATTTTCAAAAAGGTTGAGGTAACTCTTCCCCTTTTTGATGTTATTCAACAAGTACCTAAATATGCAAAGTTTCTGAAGGATTTATGCATACACAAAGGTAAAATTAATGAATTAGAAACTATCCCTTTAGGTAGTTCTATATCTGCTTTAATGTGAGGAATACCTGAAAAATGTAGTGATCCAGGTCCATGCATGGTTAACTGTACCATAGGAGGTGTAATATTTTCTGATTGCATGTGTGACTTAGGAGCGTGTGTTAGTATAATGCCATTGTCTATATATGATACCTTAAGGTTCCCTCCCTTAAAAAGGTCAGCAGCTCGTTTTGTGTTAGCAGATAAAAGTATTATTACAGTAGTTAGAATTGCTGAAGATGTATTAGTGAGCATTAAGGGGTGCACATTTCCCATTGACTTCTATATCCTGGAAATGCCCCCTAATGACTCAGGAAGACCATCATCAATCCTGCTTGGAAGACCATTCCTGAAAACCTCAAAGTTCAAGCTGGATGCATTCTCAGGAACTTACTCCTTTGAGATAGATGGCAGAACAGTGAGTTTCAGTTTAAACAAAGCTATGAAGCACCCTCCGAAAGATCATTCTATCTTCTAGTGCGACATCATTGATGAAACTGTAGCTGAAGTTCACCAAGAAGAAATAAAAGAGAAGCACATGGAGCAAGGTCCAAGTGTGGGGACACCATCTGAACATAATGAAAACACCTTACCATTACCACTAGCCCCGGATGATCCAGAGCCTAGCCAAGAGCAGAAATTGGAATTGAAGCCCCTTCCTCCACACCTCAAGTATGCTTACCTTGAGGATAATCAAAAGTTTCCAGTTATCATTGCAAGGGAACTCACTTCTCAACAGGAGGAGCAACTGCTTAGTGTGCTAAAAAAGTACAAGAAAGCAATTGGGTGGAGCTTGACGGATATAGTAGGCATCAGCCCTCAAGTTTGTGAACACAGAATATATTTAGAAGAGGAATCAAAACCTGTCTGTCAACCCCAAAGAAGATTGAATCCCACCATCTTAGAAGTTGTCAATAAAGAAGCAACCAGGCTACTTGAAGCAAATATCATTTACCCCATCTCAGACAGTGAATAGGTCAGTCCAGTACAAGTGGTGCCCAAGAAGTCTGGAGTCACAACAATAAAGAATGAGCATGGAGAGCTCCTGACAACTAGAGTGCAGAATTCATGGAGGGTTTGCATTGACTATAGGCGTCTCAACCAAGCTACTTGCAAGGATCATTACCCCTTGCCATTTATTGATCAAATGCTCGATTGCCTGTCAAGTAAATCCCATTATTGCTTTTTAGATGGTTATACAGGCTACTTTCAAATTCATATAGCTCCTGAAGATCAGGAAAATACCACTTTTACATGTCCCTTTGGAACGTATGCATATAAAAGGATGCCTTTTGGCTTATGTAATGCACCGGCTACTTTCCAAAGATGCATGATGAGTATCTTTTCAGATCTTATTGAGAACTGTATGGAAGTATTTATGGATGATTTTAGCGTATATGGTGATTCATTTGACCTTTGCTTGGATAGTTTAGCTAGAGTATTAGACAGGTGAGTTAGTTCAAACCTTGTACTGAATTTTGAAAAATGTCATTTAATGGTGAAACAAGGGATTGTTCTAGGACATGTTGTCTCTAAAACCGGTATTTCAGTAGATCCAGCAAAGGTAGATGTCATTTTTAGTTTACTTTACCCCTCTTCCATGAGAGAATTCCGTTCGTTCCTAGGCCATGGGATGAGCGGATATTTTATACGCTCTTTGGGGATAATTTCATATAGTTTTTAGTATGTTTTAGTTAGTTTTTAGTTTATTTTCATTAGTTTCTAGGCAAAATTCATATTTCTGGACTTTACTATGAGTTTGTGTATTTTTCTGTAATTTTAGGTATTTTCTGGCTGAAATTGAGGGAGCTGAGCAAAAATATGATTCAGGCTGAAAAAGGACTGCTGATGCTGTTAGATTCTGACCTCCCTTCACTCGGAATGGATTTTCTGGAGCTACAGGACTCCAAATGGTGTGCTTCTAATTGCGTCGGAAAGTAGACATCCAGGGCTTTTCAGAAATATATAATAGTCTATACTTTGCTCAAGGATAAACGATGTAAACTGGCGTTCAACGCCAGTTCCATGTTGCAGTCTGGCGTCCAGCGCCAGAAACAAGTTACAAGTTGGAGTTCAACGCCAGAAAAGGATCCAAAGCTGGCGTTGAACGCCCAAAACAGCCCTATGCACGTGATTAGCTTAAGTCTCAGCCCTAGCACACACCACGTGGGCCCCAGAAGTGGATTTCTGCACTATCCATCTTAGTTTACTCATTTTTTGTAAACCTAGTTTACTAGTCTAGTATTTAAATAACTTTTAGAGACTTATTTTGTATCTCATGACATTTTAGATTTGAACTTTGTACCTCTTGACGGCATGAGTCTCTAAACTCCATTGTTGGGGGTGAGGAGCTCTGCTGTGTCTCGATGAATTAATGCAAGTATTTCTGTTTTCCATTCAAACATGCGTGTTCCTATCTAAGATATCCATTCGCACTTCAATATGAATGTGATGAACGTGACAATCATCATCATTCCTCCACGAATGCGTGCTTGACAACCACGTACGTTCCACCATAGGATGAATGAATATCTCTTAGATCTCTTAATCGGAATCTTCGTGGTATAAGCTAGATTGATGGCAGCATTCAAGAGAATCCGAAAAGTCTAAACCTTGTCTGTGGTATTCCGAGTAGGATTCAGGGATTGAATGGCTGTGACGAGCTTCAAACTCGCGAGTGTTGGGCGTAGTGACAGACGCAAAAGGATAGTAAATCCTATTCCGGTACGATTGAGAACCTGCAGATGATTAGCCGTGCGGTGACAGCGCACCTGGACCCTTTTCACTGGAAGGATGGATGGTAGCCATTGACAACGGTGATCCACCAACACACAGCTTGCCATAGGAGGATGCGCGTGCGTGAATCAGAAACAGAGGAAAGCAGAATTTCAGAAGACAAAGCATCTCCAAAACTCCAACATATTCTCCATCATTGCATATAAGTATAATTTGTGTTATGCCCTTTTATTCCTTGCAATCAAATTTAATAAGTGAATTGTTTTATTGTTTTCCTGACTAAGACTTACAAGATAACCATATATTGCTTCAAGCCAACAATCTCCGTGGGATCGACCCTTACTCACGTAAGGTATTACTTGGACGACCCAGTGCACTTGCTGGTTAGTTGTGCGAATTTGTGAAGAATTGTGATTTCCAATTTCGTGCACCAAGTTTTTGGCGCCGTTGCCGGGGATTGTTTGAGTTTGGACAACTGACGGTTTATTTTGTTGCTTAGATTAGGAAAAATTTTTCTTTTTGGTTTAGAGTCTTTTATTATTTATACCTTGTTAAAACACTTTAAATTTATAGCTCAGTTAGCTAGAGCGTGGTGCTTATGTTCTTGGTAATTGGCTATCCTATTTTTAAAAATCTTTTTCAAAAATAATTTTTCTTTGAATAAATCTTGTGCCAAACTTTAAGTTTGGTGTTTTCTTGTTGATTTTTCTTTGTTTTTCAAAAATTTTAGTTTGGTTTTCAAAAAATTTTAAGTTTGGTGTTCTTTCTTCATGTTCTTGTGTTCTTGTGAGTCTTCAAAGTGTTCTTGAGTTTTCCTTGTGTCTTGATCTTAAAATTTTTAAGTTTGGTGTTCCTTAGTGTTTTTCCTCCAAAATTTTTGAAAACAAGGAGCATTAGATCTAAAAATTTTAAATCTTGTGCTATCTTATTGTTTTTCTCCTTCCTCTTTAAATTCAAAAATATCTTTTCTCTCTATTTTAAAGCTTTTTTTTTCGAAAATCAATTTTAAAATCCAGATTTTTTTTTCGAAATTTAAAACCCTTTTCAAATCATATCTTTTTCAAAACTTCCTAACCACTTTCTCTCTCCTCTTTTTTTCGAAAATCTTCACCCATTTTTATTTATTTTAATTTATTTTGTTTTCGAAATAAATAAATAATTAAATAAATAAAAATATTTTTCTTCTATTTTACATCATCTCCCTTTCTCCATCATGGACCTAAGCAGAAATGAACAGTCCAGGAGGACTCTGGGGTCATATGCTAACCCCTCTACTACTTCATATGGGAGCAGTATCTGCATACCCTCCATTGGAGTCAGTAGCTTTGAGTTGAATCCTCAGCTCATTATCATGGTGCAGCAAAGTTGCCAGTATTCCGGTCTTCCACAGGAAGAACCTATAGAGTTTCTGGCACATATTTTACAGATTGCTGACACAGTACATGATAAGGAAGTAGATCAGGATGTCTACAGATTATTACTGTTTCCATTTGCTGTAAAAGACCAAGCTAAGAGGTGGTTAAATAACCAACCTAAGGCCAGCATAAGGACATGGAAACAGCTGACAGAAAAATTCCTGAATCAATACTTTCCTCCAAAACGGATGACACAGCTAAGGCTGGACATCTAAGGCTTTAAACAAGGAGATAATGAATCTCTTTATGATGCCTGGGAGAGATACAGAGAGATGCTACGAAAATGCCCCTCTGAAATGTTTTCAGAGTGGGTTCAGTTAGACATCTTCTATTATGGGCTTGCAGAAAGAGCTCGGATGTCTCTAGATTACTCAGCTGGTGGATCTATCCACATGAGAAAGACAATTGAAGAAGCCCAAGAGCTCATTGATACAGTTGCCAGAAATCAGCATCTGTACCTAAGCAGTGACCCTTCCATGAAAGAAGAGGTTAAAACAGTAACTGCTGAACTCAGTGCTGTAAAACAAGCTACTGAATTCAATCAGCAATTGGAATTTCTAACAAAGCAGTTAGCCGAATTCAAGGATAGACTACAAGAGATAAGGATGGCTAATATAAATATGGAAGAACAATTGAAGCAAACAAAGCAGCAGCTGTCAAAACAAATAACAGAAGAATGCTAAGCAGTTTAATTAAGAAGTGGGAAGACGTTAAATATCCCACCTCAAGGCAGCAAGAAGCCAAGAAATGAGCAAACTACCCAAAATCCACCTGAGGACAGTAAGAGCCCGGGGAAAATTAATTCTGGCGCTAAAACGCTAGAAATTGGGTGGAAGGCTGGCGCTAAACGCCCAGACCATGCTCAGGACTGGCGTTCAACGCCAGAAACAAGCAAGGATCTGGCGTTGAACGCCCAAAAGAAGCACAGTTCTGGCGTTCAGATGCCAGGAACAGATGAGGAGCTGGCGTCTAACGTCACTCCAGCTTCTAACTCTGGCACTCAGTTTCCAGTGAGGGATTAGACACACACAAGTGCTGATGACAACCCATCTAAAAAGGCTTCTTCAACCACTTCTGAAGGAAATAAACTTACAGCAACTAAGGTTGAGGAATATAAAGCACTGATTCAAGTGCTAAGGACACACAAGACAGCTCTTGGGTGGTCCATAGGTGACCTTAAGGGCATAAGCCCAGCTAGATGCATGCACAAAATCTTATTGGAGGATAATGCTAAACCAGTGGTTCAACCACAGAGGCGGCTAAATCCATCCATGAAGGAAGTGGTGCAGAAAGAGGTCACCAAATTACTGGAGGCTGGGATTATTTATCCTATTTCTGATAGTCCCTGGGTGAGCCCTGTTCAAGTTGTCCCCAAAAAGGGAGGCATGACAGTGGTTCATAATGAAAAGAATGAACTGGTTCCTACAAAAACAGTTACAGGGTGGCGCATGTGTATTGACTACAGAAGGCTCAACACAGCCACCAGAAAGGATCATTTTCCTTTACCATTCATAGACCAGATGCTAGAAAGACTGGCAGGTCATAATTATTACTGCTTTTTGGATGGCTACTCAGGCTATAACCAGATTGCAGTAGATCCCCAGGATCAAGAGAAAACAACATTCACATGTCCATCTGGAGTGTTTGCTTATAGAAGGATGCCGTTTGGGCTGTGTAATGCACCTGCAATCTTCCAGAGATGCATGCTCTCTATTTTCTCTGATATGGTGGAAAAATTTCTGGAAGTCTTCATGGATGACTTCTCAGTATATGGAAACTCATTCAGCTCCTGTCTTGATCACCTGAAACTAGTTCTGAAAAGATGCCAAGAGACTAACCTGGTTTTAAACTGGGAAAAATGTCACTTTATGGTGACTGAAGGGATTGTCCTTGGGCATAAAATTTCAAACAAGGGAATAGAGGTGGATCAAGCAAAAATAGAGGTAATTGAAAAATTACCACCACCTGCCAATGTTAAGGCAATCAGAAGTTTTCTGGGGCATGTAGGATTCTATAGGAGGTTTATAAAGGATTTTTCAAAAATCGCAAAACCTCTGAGCAATCTGCTAGCTGCTGACACGCCATTTGTGTTTGACACAGAGTGTTTGCAGGCATTTGAAATGCTGAAAGCCAAGTTGGTCACAGCACTAGTTATTTCTGTACCAGATTGGACATTACCATTTGAGCTAATGTGTGATGCCAGTGATCACGCCATTGGTGCAGTATTGGGACAGAGGCACGACAAGCTTCTGCATGTCATTTATTATGCTAGCCGCATTTTAATGATGCCCAGAAAAATTACACAACCACAGAAAAAGAATTGTTTGCAGTGGTTTATGCCATTGACAAGTTTAGATCATACTTAGTAGGATCAAAGGTGATTGTGTATACTGACCATGCTGCTCTTAAATATCTACTCACAAAGCAGGATTCAAAACCCAGGCTCATAAGATGGGTGTTGCTTCTGCAAGAGTTTGATATAGAAATAAGAGACAGAAAAGGGACAGAGAACCAAGTGGCTGATCATCTGTCCCGGATAGAGCCAGTAGAAGGGACGTCCCTCCCCTCTCTTGAGATCTCTGAGACTTTCCCGGATGAGCATTTGTTTGCCATTCAGGAAATACCATGGTTTGCAGACATTGCAAACTATAAGGCTGCAAGGTTCATACCTAAAGAGTACAACAAGCAACAAAAGAAAAAATTAATCACTGATGCAAAGTACTACTTGTGGGATGAACCCTATCTCTTTAAGAGATGTGCAGACGGAATAATCCGTAGGTGTGTGCCTAGAGAAGAAGCACGGAGGATCTTATGGCATTGCCATGGATCACAATATGGAGGCCATTTCGGAGGTGAGCGAACAGCCACCAAGGTCCTCCAATGTGGCTTCTATTGGCCTACACTCTATAGAGATTCCCGAGAGTTTGTACGTAACTGTGACAGTTGCCAAAGAGCTGGTAATCTGCCTCATGGTTACGCCATGCCTCAACAAGGAATCTTGGAGATTGAGTTGTTTGACGTATGGGGAATTGACTTCATGGGACCTTTCCCACCATCATACTCAAACACTTATATTCTGGTGGCAGTTGACTACGTATCAAAATAGGTAGAGGCCGTTGCCACACCCACCAATGATACTAAAACAATGCTGAAGTTCCTCCAGAAATATATCTTCAGCAGGTTTGGGGTCCCTAGAGTACTAATCAGTGATGGGGGCACTCACTTCTGTAACAAACAGTTTTACTCTGCCATGGTCCAGTATGGGATTCGCCACAAGGTGGCAACTCCATATCATCCACAAACTAATGGGCAAGCTAAAGTCTCTAACAGAGAGCTAAAAAGAATCCTAGAACGGACTGTAAATACCCATAGAAAGGATTGGGCAAGAAGCTTGGATGATGCTCTGTGGGCATACAGAACAGCATTCAAGACTCCTATAGGACCTCTCCATACCAACTTGTATATGGTAAGGCATGTCACCTGCCCGTGGAACTGGAACATAAAGCCTACTGGGCAACCAGATTCCTGAACTTTGATGCCAAATTAGCTGGAGAAAAAAGATTGCTTCAGCTAAATGAGCTAGAGGAATTCAGATTCACTGCTTTCGAAAATGCCAAGCTTTATAAAGAGAAATAAAAAAAGTGGCATGACAGAAAGCTGTCATCTAGAATCTTTGAACCAGGACAGAAGGTTCTGTTGTTTAACTCTAGACTCAGGCTGTTCCCTGGAAAACTGAAATCCCGGTGGAGGGGACCATATGTGATTACAAGTATATCACCATATGGTTATGTGGAACTTCAAGATATTGATTCTGATAAGAAGTTCATTGTTAATGGACAGAGAATCAAGCACTATCTTGAAGGCAATATTGAGCAAGAGTGCTCAAGGCTGAAGCTAAATTAAAAGCTCAGCAAGGTCCAGCTAAAGACAATAAAGAAGCGCTTGCTGGGAGGCAACCCAGCCATGGGGCATCACTTCCTCTAAGCATTTTGCCCTATTCTTGATTTTATTTGTTCATATAAAGTTCATTGATACTAAGGTAAAGAGTCAATTACATAAGTTCACAGGGTTACAGAAGGAATCTGCACACAAAACAGAGAAAAAGAGCTCACTGGCAAGAAAACGCCAGTAAGAGTCTGTTTTGGGCGTTCAACGCCCAAAAGAAGCATCCACTGGGCATTGAACGCCAGTAAGGATAGCCATCTGGGCGTTAAACGCCAGATTTACAGCGTCCTGGGCGTTCAGAAAAATGCCCAGTGACAAAGGAGTTCTTGGTGTTCAACGCCAGAAAGAAGCAACAGCTGGGCATTGAACGCCCAGGAGAGGCAGCATTTGGGCGTTGAACGCCCAAAACATGCAGTGTTTGGGCGTTCAAATGCCAGGATGGGGGGGGAGAAGGTGAATTCGTTTTTACTTCATATTTTTCATTCTAATTTTAATTTTCATGTTTCAATTCATGATTTCTTGCATAAACATGTTAAGAACCTTGATTTCTAAAATCCCTAATTTCTAAAAACCCTATTTTAAAAATATTAAATGTATCTTAATCCATAAGCACAAATCCTTTTTTATCCAATTCAACTCTTTTTCAAAATTTTCAAAACAAATCTATCTCTTTTCATTCAAAAATCTTTTCAACTAATCAATATCTTTTTCAAATCTCCATACTATCTTTTTCAAAAATCCAAATCTATCTTTCTCAAATATCTTTCATATCTTTTCAATTTTAAATCATATCTTCTATCTTATCTTTCTTTGTATTTTCGAAAAAAACCCACCCCTCTCCCTTTAAATATGGGTTCGGCCTCCCTCCCCTCCCATCCACAATTGCACCTAGCTGTCCTTCTCTCCCTCTCCTTTCTTTTCTTTTTGCTTGAGGACAAGCAAACCTCTAAGTTTGGTGTGCCTATCCGTGATCACTAAGATCATGGCTCCTAAAGGAAAACAACCCACTCCAAGAGGCAAAAAAGAGAGCGTTCCAAAACCACTTTGGAATCAAGGGAAGTTCTTAACTAAAGAACATTCAGACCATTATTACAAAATAATGGGTCTAAGATCAGTGATCCCGGAAGTTAGATTCGATCTGAAAGAAGACGAATATCCGGAGATCCAGGAGCAAATCCGAATCAAGAACTGGGAAATCCTAGCTAATCCTGAAACAAAAGTGGGAAGGAACATGGTCCAGGAGTTCTATGCTAATATGTGGCAAACAGACAGGCAAAGACTATCTGGATCTGCTATCTATGACTATCGGACCTTGGTCAGAGGAAAGATTGTTCATACCCACCCTGCAAGATCAGGGAGATCTTAAAGCTACCTCAGCTGAAAGATGATCCAGACTCCTTCAATAGGAGAATGATGAGAACAGACAAGGGCCTGGATAAGATTCTAGAGGACATATGTATCCCTGGAGCCAGGTGGACCACCAGCACGAAGGGTGTCCCAAATCAACTCAAAAGAGAAGATCTCAAACCAGTCGCCAGAGGATGGCTGGACTTCATTGGGCATTCTCTGCTGCCCACTAGCAACCGTTCTGAAGTCACTATTAGAAGAGCAGTGATGATCCATTGCATCATGATGGGAAAAAAAGTGGAAGTTCATCAACTGAT
The DNA here is from genome assembly GCF_003086295.3 of Arachis hypogaea. Taxonomy (NCBI): domain Eukaryota; kingdom Viridiplantae; phylum Streptophyta; class Magnoliopsida; order Fabales; family Fabaceae; genus Arachis; species Arachis hypogaea. The sequence goes on from NC_092050.1 coordinate 144,817,776, forward strand.
TTCAACTGAATTTTACAAAATTGCAAACAAAAATTCCAAAGATGCCAGGTTGGCTTATCCAAGCTTGATTTCTATGCTCTGCAAGGACGCTGGAGTAAGGATGGGAATAACTGAGTATATCTTAGTTGAGCGACCAATCACCAAAGCATCAATGGAAAAACAACAAGCACAGGATGACCCCATCAAGAAGAGAACACAGGAATTTCTCCCAGACCCCTCAATCTGAATACTGGGAGTATCTTGAAACATCTATTACCAAGATGCAAGAAGCTATGGAACAAATAAAGAAAGAACAGAAGGAACAAAGTAGCATTCTTTGCTATTTGCTTAAAGAACAGGAGGAGCAAGGGCGTGATTTAAGGGAATTGAAGCGCCAGAAATTATCTCTTGAAGGACCAAGCACCCCGCAGATTAGAGGAACATCCACTTCCCAGAACAAAGGTTGTTAAATTCTAATTTTTGCTTTAACTCTGTGATAGTTGTCATTATAGGAGTTTACCTTAGAAAGTAGATATAAGTAGTAGTAGTTAGCATACCTATTTTGATCTTATTTTCAATTAAGTTATAATTTATTTTTCTCATCATCAGTAAACATGAATAAAATAGTAGATCTTTAGAATAAGAGGCAATAAATTTCGAGTTTTTAACAAGAAAAATTCTAATTAATTATATGTGGTGGCAATGTTTTCTGTCTTCTGAATGAATGCTTGAACAGTGGATATGTCTTTTGAATTTGATGTTTAAGACTGTTAAATATGTTAGCTCTTGAAAGAATGATGAACATGAGACATGTTATTGATAATCTGAAAAATCATAAAAATGATTCTTGAAGCAAGAAAAAGCAGTGAATACAAAAGCTTGCAGAAAAAAAAAATATAGAGAAAGCAAGCAGAAAAAGCCAAAGCTCTTAAAACCAAAAGACAAGAGCAAAAAGCCAATAGCTCTTAAAACCAAAAGGCAAGGGTAATAAAAAGGACCCCAAGGCTTTGAGTATCAGTGGATAGGAGGGCCTAAAGGAATAAAATCCTGGCCTAAGCGGCTAAACCAAGCTGTCCCTAACCATGTGCTTGTGGCGTGAAGGTGTCAAGTGAAAACTTGAGACTGAGCGATTAAAGTCAAGGTCCAAAGCAAAAAGAAGAGTGTGCTTAAGAACTATGGACACCTCTAATTGGGGACTTTAGCAAAGCTGAGTCACAATCTAAAAAGGTTCACCCAATTATGTGTCTGTGGCATTTATGTATCCGGTGGTAATACTGGAAAACAAAGTGCTTAGGGCCACGGCCAAGACTCATATAGTAGCTGTGTTCAAGAATCATCACACTGAAATAGGAGAATCAATAACACTATCTGAATTCTAAGTTTCTATAGATGCCAATCACTCTGAGCTTCAATGGATAAAGTGAGGTGCCAAAACTGTTTGGAAGCAAAAAGCTACTAGTCCCACTCATCTAATTAGAATCTGAGCTTCACTCAAAAACTCTGAGACATTATTGCTTCTTGACTTATTAATATTCTATTTTATTTATCTAGTTGCTTGGGGACAAGCAACAGTTTAAGTTTGGTGTTGTGATGAGCGGATATTTTATACGCTTTTTGGGGATAATTTCATATAGTTTTTAGTATGTTTTAGTTAGTTTTTAGTTTATTTTCATTAGTTTCTAGGAAAAATTCATATTTCTGGACTTTACTATGAGTTTGTGTATTTTTCTGTAATTTCAGGTATTTTCTGGCTGAAATTGAGGGAGCTGAGCAAAAATCTGATTCAGGCTGAAAAAGGACTGCTGATGCTGTTGGATTCTGACCTCCCTGCACTCGGAATGGATTTTCTGGAGCTACAGGACTCCAAATGGCGCGCTTCTAATTGCGTTGGGAAGTAGACATCCAGGGCTTCCCAGCAATATATAATAGTCTATACTTTGCTCAAGGATAGATGACGTAAACTGGCGTTCAACGCCAGTTCCATGTTGCAGTCTGGCGTCCAGCGCCAGAAACAAGTTACAAGTTGGAGTTCAACGCCAGAAAAGGATCCAAAGCTGGCGTTGAACGCCCAAAACAGCCCTATGCACGTGATTAGCTTAAGTCTCAGCCCCAGCACACACCACGTGGGCCCCAGAAGTGGATTTCTGCACTATCCATCTTAGTTTACTCATTTTCTGTAAACCTAGTTTACTAGTCTAGTATTTAAATAACTTTTAGAGACTTATTTTGTATCTCATGACATTTTAGATCTGAACTTTGTACCTCTTGACGGCATGAGTCTCTAAACTCCATTGTTGGGGGTGAGGAGCTCTGCTGTGTCTCGATGAATTAATGCAAGTATTTCTGTTTTCCATTCAAACATGCGTCTTCCTATCTAAGATATCCATTCGCACTTCAATATGAAGGTGATGAACGTGACAATCATCATCATTCCTCCACGAATGCGTGCCTGACAACCATGTACGTTCCACCATAGAATGAATGAATATCTCTTAGATCTCTTAATCGGAATCTTCGTGGTATAAGCTAGATTGATAGCAGCATTCAAGAGAATCCGGAAAGTCTAAACCTTGTCTGTGGTATTCCGAGTAGGATTCAGGGATTGAATGACTATGACGAGCTTCAAACTCGCGAGTGCTGGGCGTAGTGACAGATGCAAAAGGATAGTAAATCCTATTCCGGTACGATTGAGAACCTGCAGATGATTAGCCATGCGGTGACAGCGCACCTGGACCCTTTTCACTGGAAGGATGGATGGTAGCCATTGACAACGGTGATCAACCAACACACAGCTTGCCATAGGAGGACGCAAGTGCGTGAATCAAAAACAGAGGAAAGCAGAATTTCAGAAGACAAAGCATCTCCAAAACTCCAACATATTCTCCATCATTACATACAAGTATAATTTGTGTTCTGCCCTTTTATTCCTTGCAATCAAATTTGATAAGTGAATTGTTTTATTGTTTTCCTGACTAAGAGTTACAACATAACCATATATTGCTTCAAGCCAACAATCTCCGTGGGATCGACCCTTACGCACGTAAGGTATTACTTGGACGACCCAGTGCACTTGCTGGTTAGTTGTGCGAATTTGTGAAGAATTGTGATTTCCAATTTCGTGCACCACCATGCAGGTTTTTACAGGAGATTCATTAAGGACTTCAGTAAGGTAGCATTACCTTTATCCAGACTGCTACAGAAAGATATTGAGTTTAAGTTCAGTGAGGACTGCATAAAAGCATTTGATAAGCTGAAAATCGCCCTGACTCAAGCTCCAATTGTGAGAGGACCAGACTGGAGCCAGAAATTTGAAATTATGTGTGATGCCTCCAACCATGCAGTAGGAGCAGCGCTGGCTCAGTGCGAAGGTAAGGATCCTTTCGTAATTGCTTATGCATCTAAAACCTTAGATGCTGCCCAGTCTAATTACACTACTACTGAAAAAGAGCTTCTTGCTATTGTTTTTGCTTTGGATAAATTCCGAGCCTATTTACTTGGTACTAAGGTAGTAGTGTACTCAGACCATGCAGCTCTAAAATATTTATTAGCTAAAAAGGAGTCCAAACCAAGGTTGATACGCTGGATACTGCTACTGCAAGAATTTGATTTAGAAATTAAGGATATGAGTCGTAACCAGAATTTAGTGGCAGACCACTTGAGTTGCCTTGAGCACATTAAGGAAGACTTCACTCCTATAAATGATGCTTTCCCATTTGGTAGCTTGCATGCAGTATCTGAAGTAGTTCCTTGGTATGCACCTGTAGCTAATTATCTAGTTAGCCATACTTTCCCTCCCAATTTTACTAAACATCAAAGGGACAAGTTGAAAAGCGAGTCTAAATATTATATATGGGATGACCCATATCTATGGAGGTGTGGTGCTGACCAGGTAATTAGAAGGTGTGTGCCTCAAACAGAATTCCAGTCCATTTTAGAGGCCTGCCACTCTTCTGAGAGTGGAGGACATTTTGGCCCTCAAAGAACAGCTAGAAAAATCTTTGACTATGGATTCTGGTGGCCTACTCTTTTTAAGGACGCTGCTGAATTTTGTAAATCTTGTTCCCCATGCCAAAGATTTAGTAATATATCCAAGAGGGATGAGATGCCTCAACAGATTATGCTTTTCTGTGAAATTTTTGATGGTTGGGGCATTGACTTCATGGGTCCATTTTCAATCTCTAATGGTCACCTTTATATACTGTTAGCTGTAGATTACATTTCTAAATGGGTGGAAGCAATTCCTACCCGTACTGATGATGCTAACACTGTTGTTTCCTTTGTTAGAAACCATATTATCTGTTGCTTTGGATCACCACGAGCAATCGTGAGCGATCAAGGCACCCACTTTTGTAACAGGAGACTAACATGATTACTGAAGAAGCATGAGATAGTTCACAAAGTAGCAATAGCTTATCATCCCCAGACCAATGGACAAGTAGAAGTGTCTAACAAAGAAATTAAATGCATTCTGGAGAAGATAGTAAAGCCTCATAGGAAGGACTGGAGTGCCAAACTACAGGATGCACTCTGGGCATATAGAACAACATACAAGACACCCATTGGGATGAGCCCCTTCTGCTTGGTATACGGAAAGGCTTGCCACCTTCCAGTAGAGGTGGAACACAAGGCTTTCTGGGCTGTAAGGGAATGCAATATGAATTTTGAAGAATCTGGTGCTGAAAGAAAGTTGCAACTAGCAGAATTAGAGAATCTTCACCTAGAAGCATATGACAATTCCAGGCGATACAAAGAGAAGATGAAGGTTGTCCATGACAAGCACATAAAAAAGAGAGAGTTTAGACTAGGAGAGTTAGTTCTTCTTTATAACTCCAGACTGAGGCTTATGCCAAGCAAACTAAGATCAAGATGGGAAGGTCCCTATAGAGTAGAAAAGGCAGAGCCATACGGGGTTTTTCACCTGCATCATCCTTCTAGCTCCAAATTCATTAAGGTCAATGGACATCGCCTAAAGCTTTATCATGGTGAAAAGATGAAAGATCACAAAGAACTAGAGGTTTTCCTCTTGGAAGACCCACCAACAGAAGCAGAAAGAGCCTGAAGACCGTCCAACTTAAGGACGTAAAAGCAAAGTACTAGGTAGGAGACAACCCACCATGGTATGATCGTTCAGTTTCAGTCTTAGTTTTATATTACTTTATTCTATTTTTATTTTTGTTAATGAATTTTCTCATAATCTCTGTATATAGCTACATATAGTCTGCATTTGCATTTGCATACTGCATAAAAAAAAGTGGCATGCGACGCGCAAGCGTCGCTGACGCGTCCGCGTCATAGGTGCCCTCGCAACAAGAAGAAAAGAAGCAGAGAGTTACGCAAAAGCATGGCTGGAGGTGTGCCTTAGGCAGAACCATGCCCACGACGCATCCGCGTCATTTTGAAAAATAGCCACCCACGCGTGCGCGTCACCCATGCGCACGCGTGACCCTGCAAAATCGACGTAAAATGGTGTATGGCAGAGAGTTATGATGGAGTGGGGCTGGAATGGTGCTGGAAGCACAAGCCCTATCACGCGACCGCGTGCCCCACGCGTCCACGTCGTTTTTCAAAATATGGCCATTCACGCGATCGCGTCACCCACGCGCACGCGTCACCCAGATTTTTGGCAAAATACGTATAAAATAGAGAGTTGTGCGTACGCGAGGCTGCACTCGCGCCAATAGCACAAATCAGGTCACGCGATCGTATGACCCACGCGATCGCGTGCTCCACGCGTCTGCGTCACATGCGACGCACAACTTATCCAGATCAGCGCCTGATATCTTATCTTTTCTTCCCCAAATCCAAATCTTTTCTTTCCCTTCTTATTTCTTTCTTCTCTCTTCTTCCTTCTTTATTCTTTCTCACTTTTTACCTTCTCCTCCCTTATTTTTCACTTTTATTATCAAGGTTCTTTTCTTTCTTTCCTTACTTTTTACTTTTTTCTTTAGTATTTTTTTTATGTTTTCTTTTTTTTCTTTTTTTTACTTTCATTATCTATATTTTTTTCTTTCTTTTTATTTTCTTTTTATTCCTTTAATTGGTGTTAGAAATTTAATTGGGTAATTATTTTCTTTTATATTTTGCTTGTGAGTTATTGTGGAATTCTTTGACAATTTATATTACTTCTTAAAGGGTTGCTTGCATGTTCAATTTATTACTTTCAATAACATATTCACCATGCATGCTATGTGTTTGTGAAAAAGCCCGTATGGCATTGTGCATTATTTTTATATTACTCTATTCTACTACTCTAATGCCTGTTTTTCACAAAACCCTTTCACATTTTATTGATTAAATATAATTGTCAATACAAACAGATTGTTAGTTTAAAAGAGTTGATAGTCTAACTTGGACATTTAATGCTTGATCTATGCTACTCATGCCTTTGTCGGCATGCCAATAAACATCTTGCATTTCATAGCTATCACATGCACTTGCTATATTTCCATTGATGAACTTTTCATATGTAGTCATGACCATGTGTTAACGACATCATTCTTTACCGTGCATTAATTATCACCGATAACATCCTCTTCCTTGCTCAAACCCTTAGCTTTACATATTACTTTCTTTTTCCTTTTTCAGGATGGCCACCAAGAAGGGTAAAGAGAAAGCTACTCCTAAACCACCAGCAAGGAAAGGAACCAAAAGAACACTAGTGGCAGAGCCATCTTCAACAGCAGTAAAGCCCTCAACAAAGCGAATCAAAAGGATCATCAAGGTTGATGAAAAAGAGAAAGCCTTTCCAGCAAAGGACACTGCGCGGTTCACTAACCGCTACTGTGAGCAGATGTTTCCCATCCTGGCTGAGAGGAATTATAACAACGAATACCTTCTCGTCCTCCCGACCAACATTGTTGAATTTGTTGAGCCCCGCATTGAGCGAAGACAATGGGGATTCCTACGGAGACAGCCACGACAGGTTAATCTATCATGGGTAGTTGAATTCTACTCCAATTTTTACATACCAACCATGCAGTCTGTCTATATCCGTCAGAAGCAAGTTCCCATAACAGAAGAGTCCATTCAACGAGCTTTAGATCTTCCCCCTGCTCCAGAAGGATTGGACGCATTCCAAGAAGCCTCATTCAAACGCCAGACATACCAATTTGACTGGGACGCCGTTCTCAGAGTTATAGCACAACCTAGCAGGGCAGCAGATGGATCTATGGATACCATCGATCTCGACCTAAGAGCATATTGGCTTCTGCACTCACCTTGGAGGCTCGAATTTGGGCACAGATTATGTCCCATTACGTCTTTTTGAGCACTCACGAGTCCTCCTTCACTGCAGACATGGCTGTTCTACTCTGGTGTATCCTTACAGACCAGCACCTCAATTTACCAAGACACATTCGACATGCTATGGGAAACGTACAGATTACGGACAACCTACCTTTTCCCACCTTGGTTTCAAATCTAGTCTCAGTAGCCGAAGTCTCCTACAGAGCTAGGGACACCAAGGCCATGATTCCACGGGATGATCAAGTAGTCCATAACGGGAAGTATATTAGACCTCCAGCAGCCACTACTAGCCGGCCTGCAGACCTGGCCAAAGACATTCCTTTTTCCTTCCACATCACAAGCACCTTCAACAAACTAACTGCTCCATCAGATACTTGAGAGATTAGACCGGCTTGACCGGAAAGGAAAGCAAAGGAAGTGCCGTAACAAGCGCCGATTTACATACCTCAAGGAGCTACTTGTTGGTCACCACCCACCTAAAGAAGACCCAGACACCCCGGACTCCACTTCATTTACAAGCACAGGGAGCCATGACGGTCCTGATTGTGGAGATGCTGCTACCAGCCCCCTTTGTTCCTGACTGATGGCACCGAGAACGGTGCCAAGCTTTAAGTGTGGGGAGGTCGGTCAGTACCTGACTTCCGGAGGTAATTTCTCTTTCTTAGCACCAATAGAATAGGATATTTATTTAAGTTTTCTTTTGATTAGGATAGGATAAACTGCATAGTAATAGGTTATTTGCATGCATGTTCTATTTGGTTAGAAAATAATAAGTTTCTTTATAAGACCCTATTTTTGAAAAATTTCACTGATTTAAATCAAAACTTTTATGTTAAACTTGTTTGGAAGTTGTAATTGGAACATAGTTAAAAGCTAGAACACACAACCTGTGAGACTTGAGCTTAATAACATGGTTTCAATATTTAACCATAAAATTTTATTCTTGTGTGTTTGCTTCTCTATGATTGTAATCTATATTTTGTTTCATCCTATATGTCCAATGTTTAATGTGTTATATGCATGCATATGATTGAGGCCATTATTTTATTAACTCACTTATCCCAAATAGCCTACCCTTTCAATCACCTTTGTTAGCCAATTTGAGCCTTTTAATCCCATTTGTTCTATATTTTACCACATTACTAGCCTTAAGCAGAAAAACAAGTAATACCCCAAATTGAATCTTTGGTTAGCTTAAGATAGAAACTATGTGTCAATTAAGTGTGGGAAAATTGTGGGAACATTGGTTAACAAGGGAATGTGTTATGCTAAAATAATTGGAAATTTGGGTACCTACTCATGTGAAACTAGAAAAATTATAAATCCATGTGCATTGACAAGCTATGTTTATTTTTGAAAAAAATCCAAAAATATTCAATTAAATAAGTAATTTGTTAAATGAATAAGGGGACAAAATTACCCCAATGCTAAGTTCAGTTTAATAAAAAATCAATGCATATGGGATACAAGTTAAAAAGAAAAGTTGATGCATGAGTATGTAATACAAAAGTGGGAAAATTTTGGGTAGCTAAGGATGATTTAAGAAGAAAATAGAGTATGTATGTTAAGTGATAGCTTAGGATAATCAAAGATTCAATTTATAGCTCACTTAGCCATATATGTACCCTCACCTTTACCTTGGCCCCATTACAACCTTGAAAAGACCTCATGATGTTTGCATTGGTACATTAAATACTTGTTGATTGGTTAGGTGAAGAATAATGTTTAGAAAGCATGATTAGAGAAGAGTAGAGTGATTACCATATACACTAGATAGACTAGAGTGCACATACACCATCAGTGAGGGTTCAAATGCTTAAATCTATGTCCCCTGCTTTCATGAGCTGTCTTCCTACAAGTTTACTTGTTTTTACTGTACAATTTAAATTAGTGGAATTTGATTTATTTTTGTCTTAAAAGAACTTATTTATTTTTAACTAAGTAGACAAAATCATTTTATCATATAGTTGCATTCATATACATAGGTTTGCATTGCATTACATTGCATGAGTCTTACTTTTCCCTACTCATTTGTTTTATCTCCTTAAGCTAAGCATGAGGGCATGCTAATGTTTAAGTGTGGGGAGGTTGATAAACCACTATTTTATGGTTTATCTTGTGTTTTATTGAGTGTTTTCATCAAGTCTTCACCCACTTATTCATACTAATTACATGATTTTACATTTTCCTTCCTAGTATTGTTCTATGGTTAAAAACTTGCTTCCTAGAGATCTTTAGTTAGTATATTTTAATTCTCCTTTATACCATTCGATGCCGTGATCCATGTGTTAAGTGTTTCAGACTTTATAGGGCAGGAATGGCTAAGAGAATGAAGAGGAAAGTGATGAGCGGATAATTTATACGCTTTTTGGCATTATTTTTAGTATGTTTTTAGTAGGATCTAGTTACTTTTAGGGATGTTTTTATTAGTTTTTATGTTAAATTCACATTTCTGGACTTTACTATGAGTTTGTGTGCTTTTCTGTGATTTCAGATATTTTCTGGCTGAAATTGAGGGACTTGAGCAAAAATCAAATTCAGAGGTAGAAGAAGGACTACTGATGCTGTTGGATTCTGACCTCCCTGCACTTAAAGTGGATTTTCTGGAGCTACAGAACTCAAAATGGCGCGCTTCCAATTGCGTTGGAAAGTAGATATCCAGGGCTTTCCAGAAATATATAATAGTCCATACTTTGGCGGAGTTTGGATGATGCAAAAGGGCGTTGAACGCCAGTTTTACGCTGCAGTCTGGAGTTAAACGCCAGAAACACGTCACGAACCAGAGTTGAACGCCAGAAACACGTTACAACTTGGCGTTCAACTCCAAAAGAAGCCTCTGCACGTGTAAACCTTAAGCTCAGCCCAAGCACACACCAAGTGGGCCCCGGAAGTAGATTTATGCATCAATTACTTACTTCTGTAAACCCTAGTAGCTAGTTTAGTATAAATAGGACTTTTTACTATTGTATTAGTCGTCTTTTTGACCATCTTATGATTTTTAGTTCATCTTTGGATTATCTTTTGATCTATTGATCACGTTTGGGGGCTGGCCATTCGGCCATGCCTGGACCATTATCACTTATGTATTTTCAAACGGTAGAGTTTCTGCACTCCATAGATTAAGGTGTGGAGCTCTGCTGTTCCTCATGATTTAATACAAAGTACTACTGTTTTTCTATTCAATTCAACTTATTCCGCTTCTAAGATATCCATTCGCGCTTCAACATGAATGTGATGATCGTGACAGTCATCATCATTCCCCATGAACACTTGCCTGACAACCACTTCCGTTCTACCTTAGATTGAATGAGTATCTCATGGATTCCTTAATCAGAATCTTCGTGGTATAAGTTAGAACCCATGGATGGCCATTCCTGAGATCCGGAAAGTCTAAACCTTGTCTGTGGTATTCCGAGTAGGATCTGGGAAGGGATGGCTGTGACGAACTTCAAACTCGCGAGTGCTGGGCGTAGTGACAGACGCAAAAGGAGGGTGAATCCTATTCCAGTATGATCGAGAACCTCTAGATGATTAGCCATGCCATGATAGACCATTTGGACCTTTTTCACAAGAGAGGATGGGATGTAGCCATTGACAACGGTGATGCCCTTACAGAAAGCTTGCCATGGAAAGGGGTAAGACTGATTGGATGAAGACAGCGGAAAAGCAGACAGTCAAAGGAACGAAAGCATCTCTATACGCTTATCTGAAATTCTCACCAATGATATACATAAGTATTTCTATCTTTATTTTCTGTTTATCTATTATTATTATTATTATTCAAAAACTCCATAACCATTTGATATCCGCCTGACTGAGATTTACAAGATGACCGTAGCTTGCTTCATACCAATAATCTCCGTGGGATCGACCCTTACTCACGTAAGGTTTTATTACTTTGACGACCCAGTGCACTTGCTGGTTAGTTGTGCGAAGTTGTGAAGTTATGTTTGGACCATGGTATTGTGCACCAGTTGTTGGCGCCATTGCCAGGGAGAGAATGAACAACAAATTTTACAACCTCAGAGTAACAATTTCGCATACCAAGTTTTTGGCACCGTTGCCGGGGATTGTTCGAGTTTGGACAACTGACGGTTCATCTTGTTGCTCAGATTAGGTAATTTTCTTTTTGTTTTATTTTCAAAAAATTTTCAAAAATCTTTCAAAAATTTCTCATCTGTTTTCGAAAATTATTCTAAATTTTTAAGAATGAATTCTAGTGTTTCATGAAGCATGTTGAAGCCTGGCTGGCTGTAAAGCCATGTCTAATTCTTTTGGATAGTGGCTTCCAACCATCAGCATAGAGGCAAGTTAATTTGAATATCAGCTGTTGCATGCCTGATTTATATCCTAAAGCTGGCTGGCTATTAAGCCATGCCCAACCCTTGGATTGGAGCTTTAGGCCAACATTGAAAGATTCCTGGAATTCTTATTAAAAATTTTGAATTTCTTATTTTCTTTTTCCTATATGTTTTTCAAAAATAATATACAAAAATCCAAAAAAATTAATAAAATCATAAAAATCAAAAATATTTTGTGTTTCTTGTTTGAGTCTTGAGTCAATTTTTAAGTTTGGTGTCAATTGCATACTCATCTTGCATTTTTTGAAAAATTCATGCATTCATAGTGTTCTTCATGATCTTCAAGTTGTTCTTGGTAAGTCTTCTTGATTGATCTTGATGTTTTCTTATTTTGTATCTTTTGTTGTTTTTCATGTGCATCTTTGCATTCATAGTGTCTAAGCATTAAAGATTTCTAAGTTTGGTGTCTTGCATGTTTTCTTTGCATCAAAAATTTTTTCAAAAATATGTTCTTGATCTTCATCATGATCTTCAAAGTGTTCTTGATGTTCATCTTGACATTCATAGTATTCTTGCATGCATTCATTGTTTTGATCTAAAAATTCTCATGCATTGAGTCTTTTTCATGTTTTTCTCTTTCTTCATTAAAAATTCAAAAATAAAAAAAAATATTTTTCCCTTTTTCACTCATAAATTTTCGAAAATTTGAGTTGACTTTTTCAAAACTTTTTAAAATTTAGTTGTTTCTTATGAGTCAAATCAAATTTTCAATTTAAAAATCTTATCTTTTTCAAAATCTTTTTCAAAAATCAAATCTTTTTCATTTTCTTATTTATTTTCGAAAATTTTAAAAATATTTTTCAAAAATCTTTTTCTTAATTTTATCTCATAATTTTCGAAAATATTATTAACAATTAATGTTTTGATTCAAAAATTTCAAGTTTGTTACTTACTTGTTAAGAAAGATTCAAACTTTAAGTTCTAGAATCATATCTTGTGATTTCTTGTGAATCAAGTCATTAATTGTGATTTTAAAAATCAAATCTTTTTCAAAACTATTTCTAATCATATCTTTCTATCATATCTTTTTAAAATCATATCTTTTTCAAAAAAAAAATTTTAAATATCTTTTCTAACTTCTTATCTTCTTATCTTTTCAAAATTGATTTTCAAAATTGTTTAACTAACTAATTAACTTTTTGTTTGTTTCTTATCTCTTTCAAAACTACCTAACTAACTTCCCCTCTCTAATTTTCGAAAATACCTCCCTCTTTTTCAAAAATTCTTTTTAATTAATTAATTGTTTTTAATTTTTAATTTTAATTTTATTTCATTCCTAATTTTCGAAAATTACTAAACTTTTTCAAAAAAAAAAAAAACTATTTTCGAAATCTAACTTTAAATTTTAATTTTTAATTTTCGAAATTCCCTCTCCCTCATCTCCTTCTATTTATTTATTCATTTACTAACACTTCTTTTCATCTCAAATCACTGCTCTTATCCTCACCCTTGTGTTTGGATTATCCATTCTTCTTCACTCTTATTCCCTTTCTTCTTCTACTAACAACAAGGGAACCTCTATACTCTGGTAAAAAAGATCCCTATTATTATTTTCTGTTCCCTTCTTTTTCATATGAGCAGGAGCAAGGACAAGAACATTTTTGTTGAAGCAGACCCTGAACCTGAAAGGACTCTGAAAAGGAAACTAAGAGAAACTAAAATACAACAATCCAGAGACAACCTTACAGAAATTTTTGAAAAGGAAGAGGAGATGGCAGCCGAAAATAATAATAATGCAAGGAGGATGCTTGGTGACTTTACTGCACCTAATTCCAATTTACATGGAAGAAGCATCTCCATCCCTACCATTGGAGCAAACAATTTTGAGCTTAAGCCTCAACTAGTTTCTTTGATGCAACAAAACTGCAAGTTTCATGGACTTCCATCTGAAGATCCTTTTCAGTTCTTAACTGAATTCTTGCAGATCTGTGATACTGTTAAGACTAATGGAGTAGATCCTGAAGTCTACAGGCTCATAATTTTCCCTTTTGCTGTGAGAGACAGAGCTAGAATATGGTTGGACTCTCAACCTAAGGATAGGCTGAACTCTTGGGATAAGCTGGTCAAGGCTTTCTTAGCCAAGTTCTTTCCTCCTCAAAAGCTGAGTAAGCTTAGAGTGGATGTTCAAACCTTCAGACAGAAAGAAGGTGAATCCCTCTATGAAGCTTGGGAGAGATACAAGGAACTGACCAAAAAGTGTCCTTCTGACATGCTTTCAGAATAGACCATCCTGGATATATTCTATGATGGTCTGTCTGAATTAGCTAAGATGTCATTGGATACTTCTGTAGGTGGATCCATTCACCTAAAGAAAACACCTGCAGAAGCTCAAGAACTCATTGACATGGTTGCTAACAACCAGTTTATGTACACTTCTGAGAGGAATCCTGTGAGTAATGGGACGCCTCAGAAGAAGGGAGTTCTTGAAATTGATACTCTGAATGCCATATTGGCTCAGAATAAAATATTGACTCAGCAAGTCAATATGATTTCTCAGAGTCTGAATGGAATGCAAGCTGCATCCAACAGTACTCAAGAGGCATCTTCTGAAGAAGAAGCTTATGATCTTGAAAACCCTACAATAGCAGAGGTGAATTACATGGGTGAACCATATGGAAACACCTATAATCCCTCATGGAGAAATCACCCAAATCTCTCGTGGAAGGATCAACAAGAGCCTCAACAAGGCCTTAATAATGGTGGAAGAAACAGGTTTAACAGTAGTAAACCTTTTCCATCATCTTCTCAGCAACAGACAGAGAACTCTGAACAAAATACCTCTAATTTAGCAAACTTAGTCTCTAATCTATCCAAGGCCACTGTAAGTTTCATGAATGAAACAAGGTCCTCAATCAAAAATTTGGAGGCACAAGTGGGCCAGCTGAGTAAAAGGATCACTGAAATCCCTCCTAGTACTCTCCCAAGCAATACAGAAGAAAATTCAAAAGGAGAGTGCAAGGCAATTGATATAACCATCATGGCCGAATCCAAGGAGGAAGGGGAGGACGTGAATCCCAAGGAGGAAGACCTCCTGGGACGTCCAGTGATCAATAAGGAGTTCCCCTCTGAGGAATCTGAGGCTCATCTAGAGACCATAGAGATTCTATTGAACCTCCTTATGCCATTCATGAGCTCTGATGAGTATTCCTCTTCTGAAGAGAATGAAGATGTACCGAAGAGCAAGTTACCAAGTTCCTTGGTGCAATCATGAAGCTGAATGCCAATTTATTTGGTAATGAGACTTGGGGAGATGAACCTCCCCTGTTCACCAATGAACTAAATGCATTGGATCAACTGAGATTACCTCAGAAGAAACAGGATCCCGGAAAGTTCTTAATACCTTGTACCATAGGCACCATGACCTTTGAGAAGGCTCTATGTGACCTTGGGTCAGGGACAAACCTCATGCCCCTCTCTGTAATGGAGAAATTGGGAATCTTTGAGGTCAAGCTGCCAGAATCTCACTAGAGATGGCAGACAACTCAAGAAAACAGGCTTATGGACAAGTGGAGGACATGTTAGTAAAGGTTAAAGGCCTTTACATCCCTGCTGATTTCATAATCCTAGACACTGGGAAGGATGAGGATGAATCCATCATCCTTGGAAGACCCTTCCTAGCCACAGCAAGAGCTGTGATTGATGTAGACAGAGGAGAGTTGGTCCTTCAACTAAATGAGGACAACCTTGTGTTTAAAACTCAAGGATCTCTTTCTGTAACAATGGAGAGGAAGCATAAAAAGCTTCTCTCAGTACAGAGTCAACTAAAGCCCCCACAATCAAACTCTAAGTTTAGTGTTGGGAGGCCTCAGCCAAACTCTAAGTTTGGTGTTGAACTCCCATATCCAAACTCTAAGTTTGGTGTTGGGAGTTTATAAAATTGACCTGATCACCTGTGTGGCTCCATGAGAGCCCACTGTCAAGCTATTGACATTAAAGAAGTGCTTGTTGGGAGGTAACTCAATTTTTATTTATCTAATTTTATTTTTATTTTATTGTTCTTTCATATTTTATTAGGTTCATGATTATGTGGAGTCACAAAATAAATAGAAAAATCAAAAACAGAATCAAAAACAGCAGAAGAAAAATCACACCCTGGAGGAAGGACTTACTGGCGTTTAAACGCCAGTAAGGAGCATCTGGATGGCGTTCAACGCCAGAACAGAGCATGGATCTGGCGTTGAACGCCCAAAACAAGCAGCATTCTGGTGTTCAGACGCCAGGAATGCACACTGAGGAAAGTTGGTGCTGAACGCCCAGAACAAGCACCAATTCGGCGTTTAAACGCCAGAATTTCATGCAAAGGCATTTTACATGCCTCAATGGTGCAGGGATGTAAATCCTTGACACCTCAGGATCTGTGGACACCACAGGATCCCCACATACTTCCACTCCACCTACCTTCAAAATTCAAAATCTCTTTCCCACCCAATCCCACCCATATAGCCGAATACACACCTCCCTCCATCTCCTCCATATCTTCTTCTTCTTCTACTATTCTTTCTTCTTTTGCTCGAGGGCGAGAAACATTCTAAGTTTGGTGTGGTAAAAGCATATCTTTTTTGTTTTTCCATAACCATTGATGGCACCTAAGGCCAGAGAAACCTCTAGAAAGAGGAAAGGGAAGACAAAAGCTTCTACCTCCAAGTCATAGGAGATGGAGAAATTCATCTCAAGGGTCTATAGCTCAGTGGTAGAACATTTGACTGCAAATCAAGAGATCCCTGAGATACCTCAGGGGATACATTTTTCTCCACACAATTATTGGGGAAAACTAAGGGTGGAACATCAAGAGCACTCTATCATCCTCCATGAAATTAGAGAAGATCAAAGAGCAATGAGGGAGGAGCAACAAAGACAAGGAAGAGACATAGAAGAGCTCAAGGACATCATTGGTTCCTCAAGAAGGAAACATCACCATCACTAAGGTGGACTCATTCCTTGTTCTTAAATTTTCTGTTTTTCGTTTTCTATGTTAAATGTTTATCTATGTTTGTGTCTTCATTACATGATCATTAGTATTTAGTAACTTTGTCTTAAAGTTATGAATGTCCTATGAATCCATCACCTCTCTTTATAAATGAAAAATGTTTTTAATTCAAAAGAACAAGAAGTACATGAGTTTCGAATTTATCCTTGAACTTAGTTTAATTATATTGATGTGGTGACAATACTTTTTGTTTTCTGAATGAATGCGTGAACAGTGCATATGTCTTTTGAAGTTGTTGTTTATGAATGTTAAATATGTTGGCTCTTGAAAGAATGATGACAAGGAGACATGTTATTTGATAATCTGAAAAATCATAAAAATGATTCTTGAAGCAAGAAAAAGTAGTGAATACAAAAGCTTGCAGAAAAAAATAGAAAAGATAAAGAAAAAAATGGCGAAAAAAAAAAGAGGAAAAAGAAAAAGCAAGCAGAAAAAGCCAAAAGCTCTTAAAACCAAAAGGCAAGAGCAAAAAGCCAATAACCCTTAAAACCAAAAGGCAAGGGTAAATAAAAAGGATCCCAAGGCTTTGAGCATTAGTGGATAGGAGGGCCAAAAGGAATAAAATCCCGGCCTAAGCGGCTAAACCAAGCTGTCCCTAACCATGTGCTTGTGGCGTGAAGGTGTCAAGTGAAAACTTGAGACTGAGCGGTTAAAGTCAAGGTCCAAAGCAAAAGAAGAGTGTGCTTAAGAACCCTGGACACCTCTAATTGGGGACTTTAGCAAAGCTGAGTCACAATCTGAAAAGGTTCACCCATTTATGTGACTGTGGCATTTATGTATCCGGTGGTAATATTGGAAAACAAAGTGCTTAGGGCCACGGCCAAGACTCATAAAGTAGCTGTGTTCAAGAATCAACATACTGAACTAGGAGAATCAATAACACTATCTGAACTCTGAGTTCCTATAGATGCCAATCATTCTGAACCTCAATGGATAAAGTGAGATGCCAAAACTATTCAAGAGGCAAAAAGCTGCAAGTCCCGCTCATCTGATTGGAGCTATGTTTCATTGATAGTTTAGAATTTATAGTATATTCTCTTCTTTTTATCTTATTTTATTTTCAGTTGCTTGGGGACAAGCAACAATTTAAGTTTGGTGTTGTGATGAGCGGATAATTTATACGCTTTTTGGCATTGTTTTTAGTATGTTTTTAGTAGGATCTAGTTACTTTTAGGGATGTTTTTATTAGTTTTTATGTTAAATTCACATTTTTGGACTTTACTATGAGTTTGTGTGCTTTTCTGTGATTTCAGGTATTTTCTGGCTGAAATTGAGGGACTTGAACAAAAATCAGATTCAGAGGTAGAAGAAGGACTGCTGATGTTGTTGGATTCTGACCTCCCTTCACTTAAAGTGGATTTTTTGGAGCTACATAACTCAATATGGCGCGCTTCCAATTTCGTTGGAAAGTAGACATCCAAGCCTTTCCAGCAATATATAATAGTCCATACTTTGGCCGAGTTTAGATGACACAAAAGGGCATTGAACGCCAGTTCTACACTGCAGTCTAGAGTTAAACGCCAGAAACACGTCACGAACCAGAGTTGAACGCCAGAAACACGTTACAACTTGGCGTTCAACTCCAAAAGAAGCCTCTGCACGTGTAAACTTCAAGCTCAGCCCAAGCACACACCAAGTGGGCCCCGGAAGTGGATTTATGCATCAATTACTTACTTATGTAAACCCTAGTAGCTAGTTTAGTATAAATAAGACTTTTTACTATTGTATTAGTCGTCTTTTTGACCATCTTATGATTTTTAGTTCATCTTTGGATTATCTTTTGATCTATTGATCACGTTTGGGGGCTGGCCATTCGGCCATGCCTGGACCATTATCACTTATGTATTTTCAAACGGTAGAGTTTCTACACTCCATAGATTAAGGTGTGGAGCTCTGCTGTTCCTCATGATTTAATACAAAGTACTACTATTTTTCTATTCAATTCAACTTATTCCGCTTCTAAGATATCCATTCGCGCTTCAACATGAATGTGATGATCGTGACGGTCATCATCATTCCCCATGAACACTTGCCTGACAACCACTTCCGTTCTACCTTAGATTGAATGAGTATCTCTTGGATTCCTTAATCAGAATCTTCGTGGTATAAGTTAGAACCCATGGATGGCCATTCCTGAGATCCGGAAAGTCTAAACCTTGTCTGTGGTATTCCGAGTAGGATCTGGGAAGGGATGGCTGTGACGAACTTCAAACTCGCGAGTGCTGGGCGTAGTGACAGACGCAAAAGGAGGGTGAATCCTATTCCAGTATGATCGAGAACCTCTAGATGATTAGCCATGCCGTGACAGAACATTTGGACGTTTTTCACAAGAGAGGATGGGATGTAGCCATTGACAACGGTGATGCCCTTACAGAAAGCTTGCCATGGAAAGGGGTAAGACTGATTGGATGAAGACAGCGGGAAAGCAGACAGTCAAAGGAACGAAAGCATCTCTATACGCTTATCTGAAATTCTCACCAATGATATACATAAGTATTTCTATCTTTATTTTCTGTTTATCTATTATTATTATTATTATTCGAAAACTCCATAACCATTTGATATCCGCCTGACTGAGATTTACAAGATGACTATAGCTTGCTTCATACCAACAATCTCCGTGGGATCGACCCTTACTCACGTAAAGTTTTATTACTTGGACGACCCAGTGCACTTGCTGGTTAGTTGTGCGAAGTTGTGAAGTTATGTTTGGACCATGGTATTGTGCAACAGTTGTTGGCGCCATTGCCAGGGAGAGAACGAACAACAAATTTTACAACCTCAGAGTAACAATTTCACATACCAGAAAGCTTGCAAAAATGGAAGGAATACAAGAAAATAAGGAGATGACCAGCGAACACTGACGCGCACGCATGGCTCACGCGAGCACACGGAATGGAGAAAATTGTAGCGATGTGTGTGCATGCCTGACGCGTACGCATTGATTGGAATCTGCACAAATGACGCAAACGTGTGGACGACATATACGCATGAAAAGGAAAATCGCTGAATGACCCGCACGCGTGGACGACGCGTACGCCTGACCTGCGCGATCTGCAGAAATAACAGAAAATGCCGGGGGCAATTTCGGGCCGCGTTGTGACCCACTTTTCGGCCCAGAAACACAGAATAAAGCCAAGGAACATGCAGAGACTCAAAACAACACTTTTTGACACTTTATTTTTAGATACATTGATACATTCTCATGAGGATAGTTTTAGGTTTTTAGATTTGAATTTAGAGAGGATTACTCTTCCTTCAGGTTCTCTTTACATTCCCAGTTATTGCTTTTGCTTTTGGATATTAAAGAGTCATTACCTCCGTTGAAGATACTATTCTAGTTTGTTTCCTTATTTACTTTTTTATTTATTCTATATTCTTAATTCTTGTTTAAAGTAGTAATTGGATTATTTTCATGGATTGTTAATGCAAAGGATTACTTTTACTTTTAACTAATTTAATTTAATCCATCACGTCTTCTTCTTATATTTTTATGACTGTTATATTCATGTCAATGGAGTAGATTCCATACTTGACATGGGGGTTGATTAAAAGGAGACACTTGAGTTGGAAGGCTTAAGTGATGGTTAAACTGGACGTTGTTGGCTAGTTCTGTATTTACTAACGCTAAACCTTTCCAAGGGAGAGGACTAGGATTTGCGAATAAGAGCTAGCTCAATCACTTGACTTTCCTTTATTTAGTAAGGGTTAACTAAGTGAAAACAACAACCTTTTTAATACTACACTTAAGAGACCCCAACAAGGATAGAACTTCCAATTAATCATTCCCCCAGTCAAGGCCCTTTATCTAGAATATTAATAACCATTCTTAGTTTTTATCGCTTTAATTTACAATTGTTTAATTGCTTATCAACCAAACTAAAACTCTCTTGAAAATTCCTAATTAATAAAATAGCATCCTTTCTCGCAACTCGTTGGGAGACGACCTGGGACTCATACTCCCAGTATTTTTCTATTCTAAATTTTTGTGACACTCTTCTAAATTGGTGAAGTAGATTTTAGCTGGTTAAGAGCTATACTCGCAATGCTGTTCTATTATATGATAATCTCTTAATTGGTCTAACTTCTGCCACGCATCAATACATTAACAAAATTTCAACTTTAACTTCCTCCTATCTTTGTCATATCTTTTAAATTTTAAAAATAATATTATCGTTTTCATATCATGTTTATTTTTTTATCAATCATATCTTTCTATCTTCTCTTTTTCTAAAAATTAGAAACCCATTCCCTCCCTCCCTTTTAAATATACATTCGACCAGCCCCTTTTCACCCATCATTCAAATCCTTCTCTCCATCTAGTCATCTTCTTTCTTTTTATTTTGCTTGAGGGCAAGCAAATCTCTAAGTTTGGTGTGATTTCTATGCTCCCTGAGCTAAAATAAACTAATCTCATGGCGCCCAAAGGAAGACAAACTACTTCAAAAGACAAGAAAGAAAGAAATCCAAAACCACGTTGGATGCATGAGAATTTCTGCACCAAAGAACATGCAGACCATTATTTCAAAATTGTGTACAGAAGATCAGTGATCCCGGAAGTTAAGTTCAATCTGAAAGAAGATGAATACCCGGAGATCCAAAAGCAGATTCGAAACAGGGGCTGGAAAGTCCTGGCTAATCCTGAGATACATGTTGGAAGAAACATGATCCAGGAAGTCTATGCAAATCTGTGGATAACGGATAAACAAAGATTAGAGGGAATTGCCTTCCACTCTTTTTGGACTATGGTCAGAGGGAAGATTATTTACTTCCACTTTGACAAAGTGAGAGAAGTTCTCAAGCTTCCTCAACTACAAGATGATCCAGAATCCTTTAATAGGAGAATGGCCAAAGATAAAAGGCTAGATCAAGTTCTAGAGGACACATGCCTCCCTGGAACCAAGTGGATTACTAATACAAAAGGTGTCCCAAACCAGCTAAAGAGAGGAGATCTCAAACCAGTTGCTAGAGGTTGGCTGAATTTCATTGGGCGTTCTATTCTCCCAACCAGCAACCGTTCTGAAGTCACTGTCAAGAGAGCAGTGATGATTCACTGTATTATGCTGGGGAAAGAAGTAGAGATTCATCAGCTAATTCCTGGTGAAATTTACATATTTGCAAACAAGGAATCCACTGATGCTAAATTGGCTTACCCAAGCTTGATTATTCTGTTATGTAAAGATGCGGGGGTAGAGATGGGTGTGGATGAATATATCCCAGTTGAACGCTCAATCACCAAAAAGGTGATGGATGGACCTCAAGTTCAAGACAACCCCATCAAGAGGAGGGCGCATGAGCTCCTCCCAGAAATTTCTCAATTTGAATATTAGGCCCGCTTAGAAGCATCTGTCACCAAGCTGCAAGAAGCTATGGATCAACTCAAAGAAGAGCAGCAGAATCAAAACAGCATGCTCTGTAAACTGCTCAAAGAACAAGAGAAATAAGGACGTGAGATACAGGAGCTAAAGTGCCAGAAGCTGTCCCTTAAAGAGCTAGACGTCCCACAGATTGAAGGAGCAAGTATCTCTCAAAATAAAGGTTGTTGAGTCTTAACTCTGTGATAACTTTTGTTATTAGAGACCTATTTTAAGAGTTACATGAGCATTAGTATTAGAGTCGTTTATTTTTATGTCTTTAATTTCCTTTCTTTTATTGTTATTTGTCTGCTTTTATGTTTTGTTTCTGTCTTGTTTTTATCTTTATTACATGATTATTAGTGTTTAGTGTCTATGTCTTAAAGCTATGAATGATTCCATGAATCCCTCACCTTTCTTAAAAGAAATTTTTTTTTATTTTCAAAAGAACAAGAAGTGCATAATTTCGAAATTTATCTTGAAATTAGTTTAATTATTTTGATGTGGTGACAATACTTCTTGTTTTCTGAATGAATGCTTGAATAGTGCATATTTTTTATAGTGAAGTTTATGAATGTTAAAATTTTTGGCTCTTGAAAGAATAATGAAAAAAGAGAAATGTTATTGATAATCTGAAAAATCATAAAATTGATTCTTGAAGCAAGAAAAAGCAGTGAAAAACACAAAGCTTGCAAAAAAATGGCAAAAAATAAAGAAAAAGAAAAAGCAAGCAGAAAAAGCCAATAGCTCTTTAAACAAAAAGGCAAGGGTAAAAAGGATCCAAAGCTTTGAGCATTAATGGATAGGAGGGCCCAAAGGAATAAAATCCTGGCCTAAGCGGCTAAATCAAGCTGTCCCTAACCATGTGCTTGTGTCATGAAGGTCCAAGTGAAAAGCTTGAGACTGAGTGATTAAAGTCGTGGTCCAAAGCAAAAAGAGTATGCTTAAGAGCTCTGGGCACCTCTAACTGGGGACTCTAGCAAAGCTGAGTCACAATCTGAAAAGGTTCACCCAGTTATGTGTCTGTGGCATTTATGTATTAGGCGGTAATACCGGAAAACAAAATGCTTAGGGTCACGGCCAAGACTCATAAAGTAGCTGTGTTCAAGAATCAACATACTGAACTAGGAGAATCAATAACACTATCTGAATTCTGAGTACCTATGGATACCAATCATTCTGAACTTCAAAGGATAAAGTGAGATGCTAAAACTGTTCAGAAGCAAAAAGCTACTAGTCCCGCTCATCTAATTGAAACTAATCTTCATTGATATTTTTTGAAATTTATTGTATATTCTATTCTTTTTATCCTATTTTGTTTTTATTTGCTTGGGGACAAGCAACAATTTAAGTTTGGTGTTGTGATGAGCGGATAATTTATACCCTTTTTGGCATTATTTTTAGGTAGTTTTTAGTATATTTTAGTTACTTTTTATTATATTTTATTAGTTTTTATGCAAAAATCACATTTCTAGACTTTACTATGAGTTTGTGTGTTTTTCTGTAATTTCAGGTATTTTCTGGCTGAAATTGAGGGACCTGAGCAAAAATCTGATTCATAGGCTGAGAAAGGACTGCAGATGTTGTTGGATTTTGACCCTCCTGCACTCGAAATAGATTTTCTGGAGCTATAGAATCCCAATTGGCGTGCTCTAAATTGCGTTAGAAAGTAGACATCTTGGGCTTTCCAGCAATATATAATAGTCCATACTTTGTCTGAGACTTGATGGCCCAAACTGGCATTAAACGCCAGCCAGAGACCCTTTTCTGGCGTAAAACGCCAGAACTGGCACACTTCTTGGCGTTAAACGCCCATTTTGGCACCCAGGGTGGCGTTTAACTCCAATTTAAGGCATATGCATGTGAAAGCTTCAATGCTCAGTCCAAGAACACACCAAGTGGGCCCCGGAAGTGAATTTCTGTACTATCTACACTTAGTTACTCATTTTCTGTAAACCTAAGTTACTAGTTTAGTATAAAAACTACTTTTAGAGATTCATTTTGGTAACTTCTGACATTTTACATCTCATATTGTATTTTCTACGGCATGAGTCTCTAAACCCCATAGATGGGGGTGAGGAGCTCTGCTGTGTCTCAATGGATTAATGCAATTACTATTATTTTCTATTCAATCACGCTTGATTCTGTTCTAAGATACTTACTCGTACTTCAATATAGAGATATGATGATCCGTGACACTCATCATCATTCTCAAACTTATGAACGCATGCTTGACAACCACTCCCGTTCTACTTGAGCTCAACGTAGTCATTGGGCGACAGCTTGAGTGCGTATCTCTTGGGTCTCTAATCCACGGACCGAGTCTGTGGGATTAGAACCTTCATGGTAGAGGCTAGAACCAATTGGCAGCATTCCTGAGATCCGGAAAGTCTAAACCTTATCTGTGGTATTCCAAGTAGGATTTGGAATGGGATGACTGTGACGAGCTTCAAACTCACGAATGTTGGGCATAGTGACAGTGTGCAAAAGGATAGAGAGATACCATTCCGACACAAGTGAGAACCGACAGATGATTAGCCGTGCGGTAGCTGTACCTAGTATTTTTCATCAGAGATGAGAGATCCGACAGTTGATTAGCCGTACAGAAACCGTGCCTAGTATTTTTCATCCGAGAGGACGGATGGTAGCCATTGACAATGGTGATCCACCAACATACAGCATGCCATTGAAGGAAGCCATGCGTGTTTGGAGAAGAAGACAGTAGGAAAGCAGAGATTCAAACGACAGAGCATCTCCGGAATCTCAACCTGTTCCTCATTACCGAATCACAAGTACCATTTATTTCATGTTATTTACTTTTCATAAAAAAATCATTTTTATCATTAATCTCCTGACTAAGATTTACAAGATAACCATAGCTTGCTTCAAGCCGACAATCTCCGTGGGATCGACCCTTACTCACGTAAGGTATTACTTGGACGACCCAGTGCACTTGCTGGTTAGTTGTGCGGAGTTGTGAAAAGTTTAATCACAATTTCGTGCACCAGATATGCTTCTGCCGCCGTTGAGTCACTCTGATGTCGTCGCCATCATTGCAGCTGCAAGCATGAAGGCTCGAAGAGAGAGAAACAACTTGAGAGATATAGTGATGCAGAGAGAGAGTCTTCAAAAAGAAAGAGAGAGAGAGAGAGAGAGAGAGAGAGAGAGAGAGAGAGAGAGAGAGAGAACGTGACCAAACACGAGCAGAGGGGGAGGAGGAACATGCCGGAGTAGAAGAAGACCTTGTCAACGTGCCTCTGGATGCCGGGAAGTGGCATTGCTGTCGCTGGAAAACACGCTAGAGCTTCCAAACTCACTGGTTCCATTTTTTACCTTATTTTACCATTTCAGTCCCTGTCTTACTCTTGTTTTGATTTATTTTCAGCCTCTATTCTATTTTGAATTTTCCAAAATTGTATCTGCATTTGCCTTTTATTTCAATCAGAATTTATTGCTTTTGCCTGGTGTTGTGGCCATTATTGCTATCATGAGAATTGAAGTTGTTGCCGCTGTCCCAATCCCAAATTTTGCGCTTTTTCATTTCATTCTACTTCAACCATTCTAACCCTTTAATTTGGCATTCAAGATTTGGTCTCTTCGGTTCCTTGGGATTAAGTTATAAGTAGGCTTTACATCTATAATTATTGACTTTTTGGTTTATGCTATTATGAGATTTTAATTATATTTATAAAATTATTATTGAAGAATTTTAATTTGATTAGAATAATTGATTTATTAGAGTTGAATAATTATCTTTGTGAAGCTCATACCTTAAAAATTTTACATGAGACTATATGTATGTTTTATGAAGTTTTACATTATTTTAGAATATTTGATTTTAATCGAATATGTATTTTTGAAGCATTGAAGTATTTGTTGGTTCACTTACTTTAAAATATGTTTGAAATTCTTTATGATTGAGAAATTATGATTGAAAAGGATTTGGATGCGAAAGTATTATTTGATTTGATTTGATACCTCGTAAATTTGAAAGATTTAAGGAATTTATTGTATTTGAAATTATATATTTTGAATTAGTTTAGGAGGCTTGTATTAGAAAACCATAGTTAACGGCGGTTATGACGTTATCCTAGATACATCTGATTCAGATCACAGCTAGCTAGCATCGGCATTGCTAGCCTAATGTGTAGGTCACACGTTGGATCTGTTATTTTGTATGGACACACGAGAGAAAAGAGAGCTACCCTTAGAAGTGGAGCCGCCCCAATGTGGACTATTTGATTTGATTTTTGTACTGAGAGCTCTTTTATTGATTCAGTTATTTGTATAAACTACTATTTTCTTTTGAAATTATCTTGACAATAATGTTTATATGATCTCATGTGGACTATAAATATATTGTCTAGTCATTGAGTTGCAAAACTCATTCTATTTTTCTAAAACTATTTTTCAGGACAGCCTTTCTATTCAAGAGTAATAATGTGTAATGTGTAAACCCCGTTAAATTAGTAAATAATTAGTCAATAAATTAATTTCTAATAAAGAAAATTATAAATGTGAATATTATATTAAATTAGGATAGAGCTCATTAAAACGAGAATTTTGACACTAATTTCGAAGAAATCGGTCCAAGATTGGACCAAACGAGACGAACCAGTTGAACTGGGCCCAAACCGGGCACGTGAGCCCAACCGGCCCATCATTTAAATGAGCCACAGGCTCTTCTTTCTCCTCATTTTCAGAACGTGCTGAAGGCAATAACAGGGGAGAAGAGAAAGAAATTTCCCCGAAACCCTTACGGTAATTCAAAATCCCGTAACTCCTCCTTCCGAGCTCCGATCGCCGCACCACTTGTGGCCACGCGACCACTGCGTCGAGCTCTACGTTTTTATCGAAATAATTTCATAGGTAACCTGCTTATTCACTCTCAGCCTCCTCTTCCCCCAAATTTTCAAAAATTGAATAGAGATGTTGAATTTCTTTGCTTTTTTATGTTTTAGGATCCAATTAGCTTGAGAAAAACGTTCACTCTTGCTTATGTGAAACTTGGGTAAGGTTGTGAATAAATAATTGGAGCTTAAAATTCTGGACGTTCGAATTTTGGTGGAGGCTGGAAATTAGTATTTTGTCAGGCTTTGGGGCTGTGTTTGTTTTGGGTGAATTGCTTTGATAGCTACGAGGAGACCGGCCAAGGTATGGTTTAGGTTTCTTGCATTTAATATATAATGTTCTGTGAAAACTTAGGCTAGATGACCATAGTATAAGTTGGAATGTATGTGTATTTTGTGGTTTAGTATCTTGTTGTTAAATATGGACTGGTATGGTACTGATTAGTTGAAGGATTGGTAAATTGTTAATTATTGATTTGAGGATATAAGTAGGTGATTTGTGAGCTATGGTTTGGTTGTGGAATTTGGCATGTATATATGTAATTATTGTTGGTGGATTTGGCATGTATATATGTAATTATTGTTGGTGTGAAGTATGATTTTCATGGTGGTTACTGTGTTGAGGAAGAAGGACATTTTGGTGCTAGCAAGTGCAGGTTGTTGTGTTGGTATCATGGGAATTGTTTTGAATGAGGAAGAGGTTTTGTAAGTTTACAAAATTTTGGTTTTAGGCCAAATTTTGGCGAACTATAATTTAGCTTCCGAACTCCCAATTTGTTTCCAACTTGTTTTAAATGAAAATTGAGTTCGTGAAATTTATGCCATTCGAAGAACGGATGAAAAACGATTTAAAATGGTTAAGTTATGTGCATTGGAAGTTTGGTTAAAAAATTCGTAATTCTATAGCTTGTTACTGAATCTGATTTTTTTTAAAAACATACGTCCACGCGTACGCGTGGCCCACGCGTACGTATGGCAAGGAATTTTTGGTGATGCGTATGCGACTGGTCCTATGCGTACGCATGACATAAGGGACGCGCACGCGAGCTGCATTCTTACACTCAGACGCGTACGCATGAGCCATGCGTACGTGTGGCTCATGTTCCAGCAAACATGATTTTTTTGAGTTTTAAACCCTATTTTAAACTTCTAAACCTCTATTTTCATTCCTTCGGTCATAAGTAATAGTATTAAACCTGATAATCAGATGAAGTTAGGAAATGGGGATAACTTGGAGATGAAGTAAAGCTGAAAAGTGATGAATTGATTATGAAATGTTACGGATGATCATATATGATACTTGGCTTGATTAATTAAATGATCTGAGATACGAGATTCCCTGGGTAAAGTACTGTGGCTTGCCACCACGTGTACCAGGTCGAAAACTCGATACTCTGTTGACCCTACGACGTAAGAGTGACCGGGCACTTATAAATTCCCAGGAATATTAACCCCCATTGAGCAATATTGATTATTTGAGAAAAAGTTATTCATAGACTCTTGGGGATGCACGTTGGGAGACAGTCCAATGGTTTAGCAAACCGGACTTGTCGGGTTGGCTTGATAACCGACAAATGAGACTCATCAGCTATAAGACAGGCATGCATCATGTGCATACTAATTGAATTACTTGTTTGTGCATTAACTGGGTGTGCCTAAGTGTACTTGCCATGTTAAATGTATATTTGTTACCTGCAGTACTTGCAACCTTCTTGTGCTTGACTTTATCTGTGTATTTGTCTATGAAATGCTGACAGAGATGGAGGTATGAAGGAATGGCAGTGTGGGACTTAGATTTAATGTTAAGTTAAGTTAGGCCCAGATACTCTTAGAACACCACCTATTATGGCTTCTGTCTAATACATTAAGCTTTATAATCTGAGTGTCGGCGTTCTAAGATTGCCTCTGGAATTCCTAAGACCTTATATCTTATATGTGTGGCACCTTTACCATATTGAGAACCTCTGGTTCTCACCCCATACTATGTTGTTGTTTTTCAGATGCGGGTCGAGAGGCACCTCCTTAGGCGTCTGAGCTCCTGAAGTAAAGTGGTTATTGGGTTACTTTTTGGATTATATAGTTATGTATATATATGTATTTAGTTTTCTCTCCACATAACTTGTTCCTTTTGATCCTCTTAGAGATTTATGGAGAGATAGAATTTTGTTTATGTAAATTTGGGTTTTGGATATGTATATATATATGTATGTACTCTCCGGCCAGTCTTGACTTTGCGGGCTGAGTTAGGAGCTTGTTATTTTGTATCTTTGACCCTCTGTTCCTATTTTTGGTTACTTTAGACTTAACAGCTAAAGCTTTCTTAGTATGCAAGATAACTCGTTTCTTGAGTATTGCGCTTTTATTTCGCGATTTTTATTTCCTTTATTCTTCAAGGCTCCTAGTATATTATAATCTTTCTGCTGTTATATGTGCACATTTTATTTTAGAGGTCGTAATACCACACCACCTCTGTTTTACAACTTAAGCGTAAAGCTTAGTGTGGTAGGGTGTTACATAATAAGTACCTATTCTTTGTTGAATTTCTAGACGTTATGTGCTCTATATGCCACATGTAGGATCCAACCATATTTATTTATTTTATACTTTTATTAAAATAATGTATAACTTTTCATTCTACTAGTTGTAAATCTATTAAAAATATTTGTAACTTGTTTAGCTTATATTCGAATTTATTAGGCTTTCTAGGAGACTATTTCTCTAAGTGCCCGTCATGGTTCATTTTGGACCATGACAAAGTGGTATCAAAACTTTAGGTTAACCTGTATAATATAGAATAAGTATCGATAAAATTACATTTGTATAAATAGAAACGTACCTATTTGTATAAATTGTAACACTATCAAAATTCATGGAGATAGAATCTAAAATTCATGAAAATCTTTTAATATAAGTGAAACGTCTTGAACAGTGATATAAATTATTAATTGAAATTTAACGACATTGCTTTTATTTATTTTAAAATCTTAAATTGTTATTTTGTTTTAGATTTTGATATAACTTTTATTGATGTTATCCTTTTGGAATATGAGTTTATTTGGTTTCTGGTTGAAAAAATATTAAATTGGTTAGCTAATTATAATATGAGCGATGGATAATGGATTTTTGAGAAATTAAAGTCATGGTATAGCATGAGTTTTTTTAAAAAAGTTTTATTTTTTTCAAAGTCATTGAATTTTCTATGGTTGGAATTAATGTTTGGTTGTTAATTAGATTGAATTTTAAGTTTCTATACTTGTTGTATTCTATTGTCCAGAAAATATGTTTTAAAAGTTTATTGAGAATCTGTTATGGCAACTGAAATTTGCATATCAAGGTTTCACTTTTTGCTACTTAATTATTGCCTTTAATAATATATAAGATTAACAATTTGTTTCAGAGTTGGAATTTGGGAACTTATTAGTTATTATTGCTTTTTATTTTTGTAAACGGTGAAAATCTAAAGAATAAAAAACTTGACATATTTATTGCATTGTGAGTTTGTGACCTTTTATATATGACGTGTGAATTTTTGGATAGTACATTGTAACTTTTTGAAGGTTATGTGTTATTTGTGATATGTGGTTGGTATCATTAGTTCGATTACACTTTAGATATATTAGATTAAAAAATCCACCATTTTATTCCCATTAAAGTTTTGAAGGCCTTTATTGTAATAATTGCAATGGAGATACTTTTGTCAAAAAAAAATTGAGTATTGTTATAGATTATTAGTTAATTGATATTAAATAAGATCATTTTTATCTTAGGGCATCACATTGTGTTATGCTATTTGGTGTGCCGCATTTTATTAATATGATCTTTTAAAATTTAAGTTTATTTGGCTTTAGTTGAATCAATGTTAGAAATGTATTTTGGATAGGTTAAATGATTTGCAAAAGAATGGTATTAGATAATTAATTTATAATTGAATTTATGTTTACTTAGGTATTAGATTGATCCATTGAAAATTCTATGAAATTGCATTGACATGTTTAACTTATTTTGTAATATCCCACTTGTTATCGAACATTTGAATTATTCCATGATATAAAAGTCATTAATAGGGTATTCTATGTTACTTCATATTAGAGTACTCTTTATATCTTTTTGAGTATTCTTGGGAAAAAAAAAAAGAAAAAAAAAAGAGTAAAATAGAATAATAAATTATTCTTATAGAAACGTATTAAGTATGTTGCTCTTGGTATATTTTGTTGACTTATTCTTCTGTTTATATTATTTCTGTTTATTGTCAAATATATGTATTGTTTTTTATTTCGTATTTATGATCTATTTACATGTTTACTTATTTTGTCTCTATTTTTAAATAACTAAATGAATAAATAAATAAATCCTACAAGTTTTTTATTAGATATCCCTTAATAAGTTCTAAATACATTATTTTTCTCATGGGATTCGGCATTTCTTGATGTATATATTGATTAATTTTGAAAGTAATAAAGAGCATTATGAACACAAAGAAAGCAGAAAAAAAAATCTATTTTCTTTTAAATTTAAAAAAAATTATAAGGTTGAACTATTTATTTATTTATTATTAAACTAAAATATTTGAATAATTGAACAATAAGTAGTTGAAGAAGAATCTAATACAAATTTTAAAAAAGTCGGAGATTTACAAGTGATTGCACTTCAAAATAAATTAAGTGAGAGAAATATAAGATGAGAATACATCACATCCAACTCAAAATCCTAAGATAGTAAGTTAATAGATTATAAATTTCTCACTCTTTCTTGCTTTCTATAATGTAAAACTAATTTTATACAATCTCACACTTGTAACATTAACAAAATCTTGGTATTAAACAACTTTAATTATGCTAATGTTTCATACAAAATTTACATAAAAACAATGCCTCATTGTGAAATTCACAATATTTTATAAACATGACTTTTTCTTAGAAGAACATAGAATATGATATTATGGCTGGGTTGAATAAATTTATACTAAATGGAATCAACCTTGTGTTTAGTATTATACAAACTGTTTTTATCTCTACACTATTACCTTATATTTATAACTATCACCCCATTCTTCTTTTTCAATAATCACTTTGAATATTATTCTTTTTTTTTCTTTCTTTCTTGTTTTACGAGAAAATATCTCTTTTAAAGTTATATTGTAAAATTTTACTATTTTATAATTTTCAAAGTGCAGGACAAAACTGATGATGATTATGATTTCAACTATATTAAATATGCATAAGAAACAAAAAAAAGGATAGATTTGTAAAAATGGTTGCTTCTAAGATCAATATTAAGTTAATCTAAATTATTTTGTTTAAGTGTGTTTCTAATCCTCTTAATTATCTTGTCCTGTGTTATTAATATTAATAAATTTATTTTTCATGTTCATTTTGGTTTTTTACTAAAATGAAACAAAGAGGAATGACGGAGAAGATAGATTGTATTTCCTTGTTATATTTTAAACTATTTATTCATTATTTATAGTCATGAGTGTGAATTTTGAATACGGTATTTTGTCTGACCAAATTATATTATTTTTTAAAAAATATGATAAAATTAAACCAACTTATAATTTAGTTTGTGTTTATTATATGACTAAAAAAACATAAAAAAATTAGTTCTATGAATACAAAAAAAAAGTGTAAATTCCGAGTAATTAATAAATAATTAGTCAATAAATTAATTATTATTTAAAGAAATTAAAAACTTAAATTTTATAGTTTAAAGAAGTAGAAATAATTAAATATAAATTTTGACACAAACTTTAAAGATTTTAGTTTAAAATTGGACCATCGAACCAAACCGATTAAATTGAATTCAAAACGGGCCCAAAATCCAACCCAACATCACATTAATGAAATGGCTTCAGCCACTTCCCCCTCAAAGTGAAAGGGAATCACGTTGAATGCAAGAGGGAAGGGGGAAGAACTTTCAAAACCTAACCTCACCTTCAATCTCATGTAACTTTTGATCCGGAGCTCCGATTGACGAGTCGTTAGTGATCACACGTTCATCTCAAAATTCTTTACCAAATCCATAAATCAATTTGGTAAGAATCTAAAAATTTCTTACTCAACCACTCTTCCCTAATTTTGAAATTTAAGTGATAGATTATGTGGTTTTGATGTTCTAGGGTCGAATTGACTCATGGATAGTGTTGAGCTTTGTCCATTTTATCCGTGGAAATGGTAAAAAACTTTTGAATTTGAACCCTATTGAATTTTCGAGACCTAAGTTAATTTGGGTGCATTTATATAGTATTAGATTAAATTATGTGTTGTGAAGACAAATTGATGGAATTGGAATCTTGGATTAAGCTTGGGTGCTGGAATTTTGGTGGTGGAGGCTTGTGATCTTGCAACTTTGAAGTGTCTTTGGCTTAGGGAGGAATCGGCCAAGGTATGGTTTTGGTTTCTTATAGATAATATGTAATTTTTTGTGAAAACTTAGGCTAGACGATCATAAGATAGGTTGGAATGTATGATTATGTTAAATGCTTAGTAGACTTGATGAAAATGTTGAATTAGATTAAGAATGAATTGGTGGTAGATGCTTATGGTTGATGGTTGATGAGATGATAATTTGCATGAATAATGGTGATACTTTAAAGATTGAGTATCAGGTTGTATTAATTATGAATTCTTGGGGTTGAACTTGACAAATTTGTGTATTAATGGGTCATGAAATAAATGAGAAATGATTAGGTATGTTTTGGGATATGGTTGGTGTTCATACCCTGGGTCGAGCTGTCCAAACCGGGATGTTCAGTAGCAAAGCGACCGACCTCTTTAGGTCAAGCGGACCGACTTCTTTATGAAGAACTCGGCCAAATTGACAGGAAAGCCCAAAGAAGGGTCCAACTCAAGGAATACGACCCAGATCCAGAGGCGGCCCACGCTTATAGAGATAAGGGCGGTTCCATGAAAGATAAGCTGACCTCACCCAAAGATAAGATAAGATAAGATAACTAACTTATCTTATCTAAAAGGGTCACTCCACACCGTTATAAATACACTGGAGCACCCAGGTATAACACATACTCTGAGTCTACATAAAACCTGCTTAATACCCTTGCTAGCTTAAGCATCGGAGTCCCTTGCAGGTACCCCCCACCCTCCGGTGGCGAAGGATCAGCAGCGAAGCCAGTCCTACAAGCCGGACACGTCAGCACCGACCAGTTCAGAAGATCTCGTCCGAGATCGACCTCCAGTTTCAGGTAACCCTCAGAACATTGGCGCCGTTGCCGGGGAACCTGGAAGTCATCCCAACACCATGGCGGACGGTCATGACAACGACCACGATTCAGATCTGGAAAATAGAACACCGCACAAGAACGCGGACACTACGCTAAAGGATACTCCGGAATCCAACAAGGACAAAGACTCATCAAATCCGGGGGTAATAGAAGCACTTCAAGACCGTTTAAAGCAACTTGAAAAAGAAACCCATCAACAACGAGAGGTCGGAAAGGATCTACAAAGAGAGGTACGGCGGCATCGAGAATTGGAAGATAAACTACTGCAATTAGAAGCCGATCTCAAATTAAAAGCTCATCGAACCACTCCTGAGGAAAATTCACGCAAAGAGCAAGATCCATTCACCAGGAAAATTATGAAAACCAAAATTCCAAAAGACTTCAAACTCCCAGATATGACTTTGTATGATGGCACCACAGATCCCAACCATCATCTCAGTAATTTCAGAAGCAGAATGTACCTCACCGACGCCTCAGATGCCGTTCGCTGCAAAGCTTTTCCAACAACTCTCAGGAAGACAGCAATCAGATGGTTCGACAACCTACCTCCAAAGTCCATCTCAAACTTTGACGACCTGGCCAAAAAGTTGCTAGCCAGATTCTCCATCCAGAAAGATAAAGCCAAGCACGCCCCCAGTTTACTGGGGATCAAGCAAGGAGATCGGGAGAGCCTCCGCAACTACATTGAACGATTCAACCAAACATGCATGGACATACAAAGCTTGTCAACAGAGGCCGCCATCATGGGACTCATCAATGGCCTACGAGAAGGACCTTTTAGCTAATCTATATCAAAGAAGTACCCTACCTCCTTAGACGAAGTGTAGGAGCGAGCAGAAAAATACATCAACATGGAAGAAAACGCTCAGTTGGGAGAAAACTCAAAATTCAGGGTCCCTTGCCGAGATAAAGACAAGGAATCCAAAAGGAAAGAAGATCGACAAGAGGAGAAAATAAAAAAATACCACAATTACACCCCTCTCAGGGCATCCCTAGTCGACGTATACAAAGAAGTCTGCCATACGGAGAAAATACCCCCAGCTTGGCCACTCAAAGGAAAAAGAGGAGGAGGAAACCGGAATGAATATTGTGAATATCATCGAGTGTGAGGCCACTCCACCAACGAGTGCTTCGATTTAAAGAACATCATTGAAAAATTGGTGAGAGAAGGAAAACTAGATCGGTTTCTGGCCACCCGAGATGATGACCAAAGAAAGAGACGAAGGGACGAAGATATCGGACGAACCGCGTGATCACCTCGTACACCGGAAAGACACGTCCACATAATACATGGCGGATTCGCGGGGGGAGGAATCTCCAAATCATCTCGCAAAAGATATCTCAAAGAAGTATATCATGTCGAGGGAAAGGAGGAAGCAGCCGACATCCCTGCAATCACATTCACTAAAGAGGACGCATCCGGTATCATCTCGGGACACGACAACCCCATGGTCATCACCATCATACTGGCAAACGCCAATCTCCACCGCACATTAATAGACCAAGGGAGCTCCGCCGACATCTTATTCAAAACTGCCTTCGACAAGCTCGGCCTAGAAGACAAGGAGCTTAGGGCATACCCGAACAGTCTGTTCGGACTAGGAGATACCCCGGTATAACCACTGGGATACGTATCACTACATACAACCTTTGGAAAAGGGAACCAATCCAGGACACTCAAAGTAGACTACATTGTGGTCAACGTGAGTTCATCCTACAATGCTCTGATAGGTCGGACAACACTAAATCAACTCGGCGCAATAGTCTCGACTCCACACCTATACATGAAATTCCCAACTACAGAGGGGATAGCCACAATAAAAGCAGATCAAAATATGGCACGCCGCTGATATAACGAAAGTCTAAACCTTAGAGGCAGAGGAGAAGAGTTTCATACAATTGAGCTTGGCGGAATTCAGATACGAGAAGAACTCCGTCCGAAGCCAGAAGGTGAGATATAGAAGGTTCAGATCGGAGACACCTCGGACAAAACGACTATTATCGGCATGATCCTGAAAGGAGACTCAAAAGAATTACTGGTACAATTCTTACGAGATAATGTCGATTTCTTCGCATGGAAAGCCGCAAACATGCCAGGCATAGACCCCAAGCTAATGTGCCACAAGTTGGCGGTCTATCCAGGATCTCGGCCGGTACAGCAGAGACGAAGAAAACTTGGGCCAGAGCGATCCCAAGTTGTAGAAGAACAGGTACAAGCATTACTGGAGGCAGGATTCATAAGAGAAGTCAAGTACCCACAATGGCTAGCCAACGTCGTCTTGGTGAGAAAATCAAATGGGAAGTGGCGAATGTACACCGATTACACTGATCTCAACAAAGCCTGCCCAAAAGATCCTTACCCACTCCCAAGTATCGACGCTCTGGTAGATGCTTCCTACGGATATAGATACCTCTCATTTATGGACGCATACTCGGGATACAACCAAATTCCAATGTATCCACCAGATCAAGAAAAGACCTCGTTTCTAACGCCAAAAGTGAATTACTGCTACATTGTGATGCCTTTCGGTCTCAAGAATGCGAGAGCTACTTATCAAAGACTAATGAATAAAGTCTTCTCAGATCACATCAGAAAAATCATGGAAGTCTATGTGGACGACATGTTGATAAAGACACAAAGCGAAGAGACATTATTGTCCGACCTGGCTCAAGTGTTCAACACTATAAGGAAGCATGACATGGGACTCAATCCCGCAAAATGCACCTTTGCAGTAGAAGCGGGTAAATTCTTAGGTTTCATGCTCACACAAAGAGGAATTGAAGCAAATCCGGATAAATGTCAAGCCATACTCAACTTGAAGAGCGCAACCTGTATCAAAGAAGTACAGCAACTCAACGGGAGATTGGCTGCCCTATCCAGGTTCTTAGCAGGATCAGCGATAAGATCTCTCCCCTTCTATGCTACTTTAAGGAAGGGAAAGCAGTTCGAATGGACAACAGAATGTGAACAAGCCTTCCAAGACTTCAAGGAATTCTTAGGACAGCCATATATCCTATCTCAGCCACGAGAAGGAGAACCGCTCATATTATATCTCGCAGTAGGAAGCTGGGCAATAGCCTCAGCACTAGTCAGAGAAGACGAAAGTGGGCAACAACTCGTCTACTTCATTAGTAAAGCGCTACAGGGATCCGAGTTGAACTACCAGAAAATAGAAAAGTTTGCCTATACTCTCATTCTAACATCTCGACGACTTCGCCCGTACTTCCAGGCTCACACCATTAAGGTTCGAACTAACCAGCCCATAAAAGGAATATTGCAGAAAACAGATTTAGCAGGCAGAATTTTACAATGGGCAGTCGAGTTATCCGAGTTTGACCTCCAATATGAAGCTCGGACGGCCATCAAATCACAGTACCTGGCCGACTTCATCGCAGAAGTCACAGATGCCCTGGAAATCCCCACAGAATGGAATCTCTATGTGGACGGTTCTTCAAATAA
This sequence comes from Arachis hypogaea, assembly GCF_003086295.3. Classification (NCBI taxonomy): domain Eukaryota; kingdom Viridiplantae; phylum Streptophyta; class Magnoliopsida; order Fabales; family Fabaceae; genus Arachis; species Arachis hypogaea. The sequence goes on from NC_092050.1 coordinate 144,855,249, forward strand.
GACTGGAAGCGGCGCAGGTGTGATAATAGAAAGCAACCAAGGAACCCAAGTTGAGCTCTCCCTCAAGTTCGGGATCCCAGCCTCAAACAACCAGGCGAAATATGAAGCGTTATTAGCCGGTTTGACACTGGCTAAAGAGGTTGGAGCCCAAAAACTCAATATTTACAGCGATTCACAAGTAGTCACCTCACAGATAACAGGGAGCTACCAAGCCAAAGATCCCACCATGAAAAAGTATTTGGATAAAACCAAGGAACAGCTCGGACAACTCGGGGAATATAAGATCTGCCACATACCCCGCGAACAAAATGTCCGAGCTGACGCACTCTCGAAACTAGCCAGCACCAAACCAGGGGGCAACAATAGAAGCCTCATCCAGGAAATGCTACAGAACTCATCAATCTCGGAAGAGGAGAAAGTCCTAACTATAACAAGTCAGGACCAAGGATGGATGACCCCCATAATTAACTACCTCAAAGCAGAAACACTCCCCCACAGAAGAAAAGGAGGCAAAGAGGTTAAAAAGGGAGGCACAGTACTACACTATCATAAACAACATCCTATACAAAAGAGGGATCTCAATACCATTACTAAAATGCGTGCCGACCTCCAACACAAGGGAAGTGCTAGAAGAAGTACACGGCGGCATTTGCGGCAATCATCTCGGAGCACGAGCTCTCGCCAAAAAAGTGCTCTGAGCGGGATTTTATTGGCCAACTCTACAAAAAGAAGCTACAGAATTTGTAAAGACATGTACACCATGTCAGAAACATGCCAACTTTCACATCGCCCCGCCAGAAGAGCTCATCAGTGTAACTTCGCCTTGGCCGTTTGCAAAATGGGGACTTGATCTTCTCAGACCCTTCCCCCAGGGATCAGGACAAGTTAAATTCCTCATAGTAGGGGTAGACTATTTCACAAAGTGTATCGAGGCAGAGCCCCTAGCCAACGCCACTGCTCAAAGAAGCCGGAAATTCCTATATAGAAACATTGTCATAAGGTTCGGGGTTCCACACTCCATGACCACAGACAATGGCACTCAATTCACAGATGCAGGCTTCAGAAAATTAGTAGCCGACTTGAACATAAAGCACCAGTACACCTCCGTTGAACATCCGCAAGCCAATGGGCAGGCCGAAGCTACCAACAAAGTCATATTGGCCGGGTTAAAATGGAGATTACAAGACGCAAAGGGAGCTTGGGTAGAAGAGCTTCCACAAGTTCTATGGGCGTATCGAACGACGCCACATTCCACCACAAAGGAATCCCCCTTCTGGTTAGCATATGGAATAGAAGCAATGATCCCAGTAGAGATTGAGGAAGGATCGCCTAGAGTGGTTCATTACAATGAGGGAGCAAACTCCCAACTTCAGAGGGAAGAGCTCGACCTACTACCTGAAATCCAAGAAAGAGCTCGGATCAGGGAAGAAGTACTAAAACGTCGAATGGCTTCCAGATATAATCAAAGGGTAGTACCGAGAAGTTTAGCAGAGAATGATCTCATCCTAATCCGAAATGATATTGGAACAACTCGACCAGGAGAAGGAAAGTTGGCAGTAAACTGGAAAGGACCCTACCGAGTTGTAGAAGTACTTGGGAAGGGCTACTACAGACTGTCCGAACTCAATGGACGAGAGCTTCCCAGATCATGGCACGCCTGCAACCTAAGAAGGTACTACAGCTAGAAAAGGTAAAAGATCTCATTATTGGATGCACTCTTTTTCCTGAAAAGGTTTTTTAATGAGGCACCAAGTTGAGACTCAGACACTATCCGACTTAAAGGGATGAAAAATTCCCACATGTATATATTTGCACTTTCATTTGAATAAAATATATTTTAGATATTCTACAAGTTTTCAAGACGCATTAATTTGAAGCATTCATCATCCGATTATAAAGCAACCGATCGGCAGAAAGTGAAAAACAATTTCACTGCACGATCACGATAAAGATAATCGTCCAATAAAGGTGAAAACGCGATTCACCTAAAGGACGATCTAGAGATAGCAACCACCTTCTACAAATCGGCAAAGATGAACACAGAATAATGTAAGAAGTTATCGAAAGTGATCCGGAAAAAGAACCTGACGAGGTCTTATGGATTGCTAAATAATAACTTAAAGACTGGCCGACGTTAAGAAGTCGGACCAAGTCAACCCAAGTTATAAGTAAACCCTGGAAAGAGGTCTGGCCAACCCTATTAAAGAGGATTACTTTAACTTAGAAGGGCCCGACATGACAAAGTCAGCCCAAAATGAAAAAGTTATAAAAGTAGTCCATGAAAGAGACCTGACAAAGGTCCAAAAAAGAGGACTACAAAAATAACTTAGAAAGAGGACAACGCAAAGAAGTCGACCTCCTACAAATAAGTTATAAAAAGTAATCCCTGAAAGAGATCTGACAAAGATCCAAGAAAGGGGATTACAAAAATAACTTAGAAGAGATCGACATAACGAAGTCGGTCTCCTACAACAAACAAGTTTTAAAAAGTAATCCCTGAAAGAGATCTAACAAAGATCCAAGAAAGAGGATTACAAAAATAACTTAGAAGAGATCGACATAACGAAGTCGGTCTCCTACAACAAACAAGTTATAAAAGTAATCCCTGAAAGAGACCCGACCAAGGTCCAAAAAAGAGGATTACTAAAAATAACTGAGAAAAGATCGACATGACGACGTCGGTCAACTACAAAATAACTTAGAAAAGGACAAGAAAAGTCGGACATGGATTGCTAATTAGATCCACGCATCTACGACCTCCAAGTACAAAGCAGTTCAAAGAGGCTGAGCAACAAGGCTTCAACAAAAAGAAGCTAAGACAGGTGCAAGCAAGCATGACATAAAATAACAAGCTTCAGAGTCAGACCCAAAAAACTTAGAAGCTACTCGTTGTGTTTTTCAAAATAATGAGTTGCTAAACAAGCAACCAGAAAGAGTGTCAGCAAAAGTATACCAACTACGAAATAAAGAGTTTAAAAGCCCACAAGCCGGGCCAACTACACAAATATCCAAAATAAATCAGCTAAAGATTAGAAGACTTTTTAGTAGCATCAGTCTGAGGAAAAGGAGGGCGAGCCTGGAGAGGAACAGCATCCACAGTACCATCATCCCGGTTTAAGATCTGGCAGCCAGGATCAGAAGCGGGAGGGTCGACTTCAGCAAGAGGAACGGTAGTAGTTGACACCTTGGCAGAAGGCACAAGGCAAGGCTCGACATCATCATCATCCTGGTCATCAAGGACAATCCTACCATCTCTCACAACATTATCCAGGCTGAAGAGAGTAAGATCGGCCTCGGGAGCAATAATCCGGACCTGCTCTTTCAGGTTCTCATAGGTAGCAGTTACGCTGCCAACAAGATGACCCTGGAGCTTAGAGTAATCAGCTCGGGCGTTCTCCAACTCCTCCTTCAGACGCATTCCCTCCCGATAGGATGTGACATAGCTGTCTTTATGCCTCAGTGCCGTGTCCTCGGCCAGCCTCACAGAAGCCGCCAGAGAGAGGGAACTCGCCTTCTCGTTCTCCAAATCCTTCTCCAACTTGGCTACCTTTACTTCATGCTCCTCCTTCAGGCCCTTCATCCGATCAAACTCCTGTTTAGCCTCCTCCATAAAGGCTTTGGTGGCATGGAGAGGAAGATTTTGAGCAGTCCGGTATAAGGCAGCCCCCATATATGCCATTCTAACACTACTTCGAGTTATAAAGTCCAGATGGCGAAGGAGCGACACATCGTCCATAGGAAGGGCACCGTAGGAACTGATTTGCTGATCCACAAATTCAAATGCATTAAAGTCAGGAGCATCAAGGTTGAAAGGCTCAGCTGTTTTTTGTTTCTTGTTGGGAGGAGCACCAAAACTAGAGGCAGAAGTCGGTGGAAGGTCAGCCAGACGAACTCGAGGAGTTGGGATCACTTTCCTCGGCCCAGGAGAACTCGACATGGGCGGCTTCACTTGCACCTGGGAAGATCCCTCCCCGGCCGCCTTGGCCGAGATGTTTTGAGCAGCAGTCGCTTTCTTTGCCCTTTTGAAGGCCTTCATGGACTCATTATTTTTTGACATCTCTACAAATACAAAATCAGCCACAGTAAAGGGTTACAATCACAAGATGAGGAAGCCAAACAAAGAAACAAGTATAGAAACAAGTCAGGCAAATACCCAAAATAGCCCGAACCAGGGATGGGTCATTCAAAAACCTTTTTGTATCAAGATGGGGTGGTTCTCCCCATAAATTCTCAATAACAACAACAAAGGCACGCTCAACATTGTCAAGCATCTCCCAGGTATAGCGAGACACTTTCACATCCTTCTGCCACTCTAGAGGGAAAGAAGGCTCATCATTTTCATCAAGAAAAAAGGGGCGGGCCCCCTCGACAGCAGGAACTTTAAAGAAGTAATTCTTAAAATCCTCAAAGGACTCATCATACATAGCAAACACTTTATGGCCCTGGGCAGACCTGAAAGAAACCCAGGAAGCTTTCTTTTTTGAAGAGCCACCAGGCTTGGCGGAAACAAACAGATAAAGGAAGAGAGTCCGAGAAGGTGTTACACCTAACTCTTGGCAAAGTAGCTGAAAAATTTTGATAAAACCCCAGGAATTCGGGTGAAGCTGGGATGGGGCAATATTACACGACCACAACAGGTCGGTCTCAAAAACAGTAAAAGTAAAAGTAATGTCCAGTTGACTGAAGAAATATTCATAGGCATAGAAGAAGGGACGCTCCCCCTCGATGGAGGTCGGAAAACAAACCCTCTCATCAAAATCAGGAGCAACAAGCTCATAATCCCTCTCCCATGCACTGTTACCACAAATCCTATGATGCTTCCTCAGCTCTATGCAAAATTCAGCATCCACAAAAGAAACACACATCAAAACAAGGGAGTCCAGCCAATCGGACATCCCCTTGGGAACTCTAGAAGACATCTCTACAATGTTATTGCGAAAAGACATGAGGCCAACTAATCCTACAATAAGAAAAAGAGATGGGATTACTAAAATATCTCGGGCGAGGGATAAAACAACTCGATCAAAACGATAACAGGCGAACAAACAGAAAAGGAAAACCCCAAGACTCAAACCAAAGTCTCGGGGCATCCTTTGGAGGCAGTAACAAAGCAAGATTTTCAGGAAAAATCTATAGCTCGCACCCCAGCACCTCTCAAACAAGAAAAGAAAACTGCAAACAGCAAGCATTTTTCATCAAAGCAAAACACAAAAAGCCATCAAAATCATTGCCTCACAGTCTACCAGCAAAAGAGCATGCATCCCCAAACATCAAGGCACGCCAAGTAAAAACCATCAAAAGCGCAACCTTTTTTCAGAATCAGACAAAAAATCAATCTTCAAACAAAGCGAGGAAAAGATGCAGATTTTCTGGGTATTGGTATCAGACAGAAACAACAGAACATGCAAAAGCCCTAAAAAGCATCAAGCAACAGGAAAGGCAAAAAGGATCATGCAGAAGATGAAGAAACTCCTAGAGCACACATTTCAACAACAATTAGGCGCGACAAAAATAGAAAGATCCAAACTTTCTCTAAAGCAAAATCAAAACTTCATCACAAAGCCAAAGCAACGAAAGAAAAAGAAAATACGAATGGAACTAACCTGGAGAAGGAAGAAGCTTCAAGGGAAAAAGGAGACGTAAAAATGAAAGCTGCCCAGAAAATCGCCGAGCGATGCCGCAACGCGAGAAAAGCACAAATGTGGGTGAAAGACAGAGAGCGAGAGAACAAAGGAAGAAATTGCGAAGAAATTACAAAAAGAGCGAAGAAGAGAAACCGTTTCTGGGTTTTTCGAAAATCAAAATAAAGAGCCAAAGAAAAACGGGGCAATTAATACTAATTAATGAAAGTATTAAACCCTCACACATTCCCAAAAGCGCTGATATAAAAGTGCGCATTTTTAGAGGAAAATGTTCTACATTCAAAAGCCGCTACAAAGGAATCGACGAAATGCTTGAGTTCGGCTTCATTAGAGAAGGACCGAAGTCAAGGACTCGCCCTCAAAACAAAAGAAGACCGAGCTCAAGCAGGGACACTGTTCATACCCTGGATCGAGCTGTCCAAACCGGGATGTTCAGTAGCAAAGCGACCGACCTCTTTAGGTCAAGCGAACCGACTTCTTTACGAAGAACTCGGCCAAATCGACAGGAAAGCCCAAGGAAGGGTCCAACTCAAGGAATACGACCCAGATCCAGAAGCGGCCCACGCTTATAGAGATAAGGGCGGTTCCATGGAAGATAAGCTGACCTCACCCAAAGATAAGATAAGATAAGATAACTAACTTATCTTATCTAAAAGGGTCACTCCACACCATTATAAATACACTGAAGCACCCAGGTATAACTCATACTCTGATTCTACATAAAACCTGCTTAATACCCTTGCTAGCTTAAGCATCGGAGTCCCTTGCAGGTACCCCCCACCCTCCGGTGGCGAAGGATCAGCAATGAAGCCAGTCCAACAAGCCGGACACGTCAGCACCGACCAGTTCAGAAGATCTCGTCTGAGATCGACCTTCAGTTTTAGGTAACCCTCGGAACAGTTGGTTTGAGTTAGAACTTGAAAACACTTTGAATTTGAAATGGAAATTGTGAAAATAGAGGTTTGTGAATTTTATGCAAAATTTGGTTTTTGACCGAATTTTGGCGAGCCAAAACATGGCTTCCGAACCTTTGATTTCTATTAAACTTGTTTTATATGAAAATTGGGTCAGTGAAGTTTACGTCATTCGAAGAACGGATAAAAATGACTTTTAACGAAAAAGTTATGCGCGTCGGAAGTTTTGTGTGTAAAAGGAAATTCTGCAGCATTAACAGCTTTTTGGCATTTTTAAGGGGCTTGCGTAGGCGAGTGCACACGTGACACGGCTATTTGGTTCTGTCTAGACATGTCCGTGTACGTGGGAGTGTGCCGCGTACGCGAGAGGTAAAAAGTATATGCTCGCGTATGCGGGCAAGTGCCACGCGACGCGAGCTATCTGTTCTGTCCAGGGGGTCTTGCATACACGGACAAAGGGTCGCGTACGCGAGTGAGGTAAATGACACACCCGCGTACGCACAACATGGCATGCGTACGCGGGATCCTGTTTTTTAGCAACATTGTGTTTTGTGATTTTAACATGATTTCAAACTTCTAAACCTCTATGTTTACTCTTTAAGACCCTAAACTTAATTTTAACCATAGTAAGAGAGTTGAACCTTGAGGGGGTGGCAACTTGGAAGTGAAGAATGGTTTGAAGTAATAAATTGTGGTTGAGAAAGTGCGAAATTGATGATGATGTATGTTTGATGACAGAATTGAGAATGATAAGGTTTAACTTGTGATGTAAAGACGATTTTAGTAGTAGCATCTATAGTTGTAAAGACGATTCTCATGATGTTTTGAGAATCTCTAGTAAAACATCTCAAGCTAACATAGTATTGTACATTAAAATGTCTAGGTTTCTTTTATAGATACTGTATAATGCATACATTTCGCTAGGCAGAAGAGCATAGTTTCTTTAATTCTTGCCTAAGTATAGGAGAGTTTTGTTAGGAGCTACATAGATGTTTGGTCGTTGGCTGATTCTACCTTTTTCCAATTGAGTTTTTTTTTAATCGAATAGCATAAGTGCAGTTGAGAGATTAAGGGAGAGTGAGGTCAACACTTTGAGAAAAGTCTTACTCGACTCTAGCTTGTCTTACTAGTTTTTTTTTTTAATTTTGTACCGTAATTATTTAAAAATTTTGATTTATGTTTAGACTGAAGAAATCACTCTAACTCAAGAGACATTAAAAGATAAAACTAACACATCAGGAATAGAAGTGGCAGAAGTTCCAGGTACAACCACAACCAAGAAACCAGGATTGCGACAATATCCTATGCATCATTATCTAGTGGTCCATCCTTATCAACCTTATAGTGGAGTCCTCCCTATTACCTTTCATCCTATTCCAAATGGCATGGCGTACTTCAACCAGAATCCTTCTACTGCCAGAATTATATCATATCCTCAGTTTTGCCATGTCTCATCGTATTCTAGTGGACCCAGTGATAGGAATACATGGGCTGAACTTTTGAATGATGTCATCAACAACAAAATGTCATAGAGTTATAATCTATATATTATATTTTAAATTTTCTACATTTTTTTTGGTATAGGATCTTGAAACATAGACTTTTGTGACGTTGACATAATAGGCTATTTATTATGGTCGTTCATGGATGTGTTCGAATTATTGAGTAGAAAACTGATACAGAAATTTGTTTTCTTTTCATATTTCTTTTCATGTTTAATGTCTTTTCATATTTCTTTGGTTCAGATGCACCCGACATAATTACCCTATCAAAAAATATATTGGCATTTCATGAATATTGCATCATTGATATGTTGAATCCATTGTACTGATACACTACTAATGTGTGTGCTGCATGGACAATAATTGAGGAGTCAGGATTGATTTTTCCAATGTGCTTATTTGTGAAGGAAAATAATTCTTTCTTGTTAATTTTACCTCTTGTCCTTGGTATACTATGCTATCATTTAGGCTGTGTGACAAACCCCAATTTGACGGTTTGTTTTGTATTGATTTTTAGGGATTTTATCACCTTTTACCCATATTTATTCAAGAAATAGCATGGTTTTGTATATTCTCCTTTAATTGTGCTTGAATGTGAAAACATGCTTTTTAGAACTCAAAATAGCTAAATTTAATTCACCTTGATTCTATTAGATGCCTTGATATGTTTGTTAAGTGATTTAAGGTTTAGGAGGCAAAGATTGGATCAAGGGAATGAAGAAAGAAAGCATGAAAAGTTGGAGAACTCATGAAGAAATGGAAGAACCGGAAAGCTGTCAAGCCGACCTCTTCGCACTTAATCGGCCATAACTTGAGCTACAGAGGTCCAAATGATGCGGTTCCAGTTGGGTTGGAAAGCTAACATCCGGGGCTTCGAAACGATATAAGATTTGCCATAGTTGCATCGCGCATAGGGGCGCGCACGCGCACGGTACGCGGACGCGCCGATGGTGGCACATGACCCACTTAATGCAAACGTGGCCAGCGATTTTAGAAGCCTTGTGGGCCCAATCCAACTCATTTCTAATGCTATTTAAGCCAAGGATTGAAAGAGAATCAACATACTTTTCATACTTTTACATACTTTACATACTTTTCATACTTTACATGTTAGTTACCATTAGTTTAGTTTTAGTTTAGTTTAGTAGTGAGAGTTAGTTTCTAGAGAGAGAAGCTCTCACTTCTCTCTAGAATTAGGATTAGGTTTAGTTCAATAATCTTAGATCTAGATTTTAATTCATGCTTTCATCTCCTTCTATCTCTCAATTCTTTGTTGCTACATTCATCTTTTTCTATTCTTTTATTGTAATTTCCTTTATGTTGTTCTTATATTTTGTTGTAGATCTAGTATTGTTCCTTCTACTTTCTTCCAATTCAATAAGAGGTAATTCATAATAATTGTTCTTCTTTGCTTTTCTATTGTTGATCTCTTGCCTTTGTAGTTGTAGATTCCTTTAATTCTTACAATTAATAATGTTTACTTCTATTGCACTCTATGTGTTTGTTGAAATGCCTCTTTTAGTTTTAGTGTAGATTTTGTTCCTCTTGGCCTAGGTAGAGTAATTAGTGACACTTGAGTTATTTAATTCCTTTGTTGGTTGATAATTGGAGAGATTGCTAATTGGTTTGGAGTGCACTAAAGCTAGTCTTTCCTTGGGAGTTGGCTAGGACTTGTGGCTCAAGTCAATTCATCCACTTGACTTTCCTTTAATTAGTAAGGGTTAACTAAGTGGTAGCAATGAACAATTCTCATCACAATTGAGAAGGATAACTAGGATAGGACTTCTAATTTTCATACCTTGCCAAGAGTCTTTTATAGTTGTTAGTTTATTTTCATTGCCATTTACTTTTCATGCTTCTTATCCAAAACCCCAAAGTAACTCATAACCAATAACAAGACACTTTATTGTAAGTCCTAGGGAGAACAACCCGAGGTCCAATACTTCGGTTTATAAATTTTAGGGGTTTGTACTAGTGACAAACAACTTTTTGTATGAAAGGATTATTGTTTGGTTTAGGAACTATACTTGCAACGAGAATTCATTTGTGAAATTCTAAACCATCAAAAAATCCATTCATCAAAATGGCGCCGTTGCCGGGGATTGCAATGGTGTTATGTTATTGGTTATTGTATATATGTGAATAGTGTGAATATCTTGCTTTTTGCTTTATTTGCTAGTTGTAGAATTTTGTTTCTTTTGTTTTCTATTAGCTTTTGTTTTTATTTTATCTTTTCACCATGAATTCTCATTTTGGCTATGAGTGTGATTACAACTTTGTTGTAGGTGATGGGAGCTACAATGAAGATGTGTGTCAAGGATGGGATAACCAAAGGTGGGAGGAGCCATATGCTTATGATCAATCCTCTTGGCAAAAACCTCCACCAATGCACTATGAAGAAGAGCCATTCTATGATGCATATCAATCCAATGGCTATGGTGAATCTCCTTGTGACTTTCAAGAACCACCACCATATGCCTATGAGTCATATCCTCAACATGAACCTCAACCACACTCACAAGCCTATTTTCAACAAACACCTCCATATGACCATGATCCTTACCCACCATACCAACCTCCTTTTGAACCATATGAGCCATACATGGAACCACAATTCCAAGATTACTACTCCCAAGAACCACTTCAATACACACCACCACCTCACCAAGAAGAACCACCTTCCTATAATGAACCCTTTCTCCAAGACAATGAACCTTCTTATCCACTCCAACCTCTAATGGATGGAACCCTTGGTGTTCTTCTTCAAGGACATGAGGAGATGACAAGGGATGTGCAACAATTCATGACCGCCTTGGATGCGGTGGTAAACCGGTTAGCATCCCAACTTTTGGACACTCAAGGAACTCCCATGGCTCAAGAAGAGCATAACATGAAGGAGAGATTGGAAACTCCGGTGGAAAAGGAGGAATGCTACTTTGTGTTAGAACAATTGGAGGAACCTATGACCATTGAAGAAGGGGCGGGTTGAAGACTTAGGAGATGCGGAACTTCCATGGGAAGCTAAAATCAAAGAAATTCCCTCCAAGAAGAGTAAATTTGATGTTGAGGAGGAATGTGCACAACCTCCAAGGCATATTCTATATGAAGACTTGGAAAGAATAGAGCAAGAATTGAGTTTCCTTGGTGATGAAGATCATGCATCCAACCATCTTGGTGGTGAATCCTTTGAATTTGAAGAACCTTCTCCCAATGAGATAGAAAGCAATGTGGAGGTAGATTTCTCTCAACCTCCCATTTATAATTTGAGTGATGGGGAAGAGTTAGATGAAATTGATGAACAAAGGATTATAATTGAGAAGTCTTGTGAAGAGGTGGAAATCCTTAGAAAAAGGAGGATGGGAATTGAATACGCTTTATCAAAACTCTTGGAGTTGTCTTTGCCTAGGTTGCCATCTACTCCTTCATTTGAGTGGGTGAAATTTATTTCTATTAGCTTTATTATCCCACTTGAATATGGTTTACTTGAAACGGATGGCCAACTTAGGGAGCATTGTGGGATGAAGCGTAAACGAAAAAGGTTTTGTGGTTGGCGTTGCAAATCAAGGCTCATTATGGTTGATGCATCAAACATGAGATATAAAGGTTGGAGTAGTGCTCAAATAGATGGGTCTAGGAGGATTGTTGGCCACTATATAGAGAATTCACCTTACTCACCATCCGGTTGGACTAATAATGATGATCAACCTCAAGACGGGTGTGAAAACAAAGTGTGGGATCCCGGATTACAAGAAGAGGATCAACTTTGGGAGCCCCAAGCTTGTGAAGAACTCCATCAAGACTTGGCTCAATCCATGAAGAATCTTGGGGCACAATGGAGAACCAAGCATTGGTGGGAGTTCCAAGATGAATACAAGCACAAGCCACCTTGATGAGGAGCTCCCCATAAGTCCAACTTAAGGACAATAAACAAAAGTGCTAGGTGGGAGACAACCCACCATGGTAAAATCTTTTCATTTTCTCTTTTGTAAATATTTGGTAGAATTAGTCTAATTTCATGTTTTGTTTAGATAGTTGAGTTTAATTGGTAGTTTAGTATGTTAAATAAGGTTTTATGGTGTTTTGGTAGCTGTTTGGAGGTTTGGAATGCTTGGATTGGTGCAAAAACATAGAAAATTTTTTTTGAAAAACAGAGCACCATCCACGCGTACGCGTACATGGCGCGTACGCGCACTTCCAGCATTTTCGACCATCCACGCGTGCGCGCCATGCGTGCGTACGCGTGGATTGAGAAGTTCCAATCTCCATACATTTTCCAGAGAGTTGTGCCTGCGCCGCGCCAACGTTGTGCCTCTGGCACAACCCCACTTGCGCACACGCGCACATGACGCGTACGCGCCAATCTCGAAATAAGCCAACGACGCGCGCGCGCCATGCGTGCGTACGCGTGGATGCCCTCTCTTCCATCCACTTCTTTTCTTTTCCCCTTTCCATTTCTTTCCTTCTCCTTTCTTCTTCCCTCCTTCTACCACTCATCCAACACCTCCAAACACCATTAATAACCATTTATTTTAGTTAACTAATTAGTTAGTCATTTAGTTGATAGTTAGTTTTAGTTAGTTTCCATTTCATTTTTTTTTTCATTGTAAGTGTTGGATTGTTATTCTTGCTTACCATTAATTGCTACTGAGTATTAAAATGGGATGTTTTCTTAACATCATTATGTTTATAACCTTTGTTGGATTCTATGATTGAGGTTATGTTTTGTTACTTGGTTTTGAGTTCTTCATGCTTACCTTTTGAAAAATACCAAGTGATGAGAATTGTCTTCGAGCTTATAACTCTTTTGAATTGCATGTTGTAGCTAGCCACCATATGATTTGGATCCTTTTCCCTCGATTGGGCAACCTCTTGATGGATGATGTTGTGCATTTACCTTAATGCATTGTGTTCATGATTATATGCATCCACATATGTTTGACTTGAATGCTTTCATGCTTCTCTAATGCTTGTCTTACCTTACAAGCTTACTTAAAGCATCTCAAGCACACTAGGATAAGTGAAGTGCATGCTTCTTTTGTGACATAGCTTTTATGCTAATGTGTATTCTAAACCGCGCAATTTAGAATTCACACACCTAATATTTCTTAATGTCACACTAATTCACTCACCTCATTCTAGTGATTTACCTCATTCCAACAATGTATGCTTCCTTGCTTTTATATCTTCTCATCTTATGGTGTTGTATTTTTGCTTTTCATAACGAATGCACCACAAGCAACCATGGAAGCGGAAGAAAGAACACATAGCAATCCGGAGAGTTGCCGTACCCCCTTGCTCATCTTTGAGTGCACCGAGGACGGTGCAAACTTTTAAGTGTGGGGAGGTCGTCCGACCAATCGGCAATTTTGGGTGACAAATTTCTAACTCCAATACTTTTGCATTTCATTCTAGGATTTTAGGATTTTTACTTGCATTTTCTTATTTTTGCATATGCATACACAATAAGCTTAGTCAAAATAATGAGAATTTTTCAAGATTTCTATCTATAGGGCATGTCAATTGATTTGAGTGAAAACTTTTCATAGAACTTGCTTGAATTATATATATTATGGATCATGTTTTGAGCTAAGAACACAATCGTGTGAGACTTGAGCCTAATGATGTGGTTACATCTTATAACCACTTATTTTTCCTTCTTGTGTGCATTATTCTCTTTCTATGATTGTAATCTTTGATTTGTTTGATTCTTTATGTCCATTATTTTGTGTATTCATGCATTTATATGATTGAGGCCATCATTTCATTAGCTCAGTTACCCAAATAGCCTTACCTTTTATCTTCTATTGTTAGCAAATTTGAGCCTACGCTTAACCCACTTGTTCTTATTTTAGCACATTACAAGCCTAAAGCGAAAAACAATAATTGTCCTTATTTGGATCTTTGATTAGCTTAGGCTAGTGTGTGTGAGTATCATTCAAGTGTGGGAACCTTAGGACATTGGGTGAATAAAAGGGTAGTTTTGTATTATTATTGAAAATATTGAGAATTGGGTACATACTCATGTATTGATCAAATGTAAAATCTTATGCATTGATGCTCTTGTATATAGAAAGAAAGAAAAAATGAGAAAAACAAAAGGAAAAAAGAAAATAAAAAGAAAAACAATATGGAAAAGAAAAAAAAAAGAAAGAAATAAAAAGGGGACAAAACGCCCCAAAGTAAAGTCCAATAAAGATCAATGCACAAGTGTTGTGAAATGAAAAGAAAATGCATGAGTATGTGAAAAAGTGAGGAAAAAATGGGTAGTTAGGTTAGAGCTTAATTGTATAGGATTTCATAGGCTAGGTGGGAAGTTTAAGCTTGTCAAAGATTCAAATTTTAAGCTCACTTGACCAAATATGCATCCTACCTTGACCCTAACCCCATTACAACCTAAAGAAAAGACCTCATGATATATGTATGCATGCATGAAATATTTGTTGATTGTTAGATGAAAAACAAATCTTGGAAAGCATGATTAGGAGAGAATTGAGTGAATCAACCCTAAACACTTGAGCGAATAGAGTGCAAACACATCCGGTGAGGGTTTGATGCTCAATTACATGTTTTCACCTATGATCATCATTCTTCATGCAAGTTTGTAAAAATATTTAATAACTCAATTCAATTGTGGATTAGACTTGCTAGTCCTTAGCCGTTGTGCATATATGTTTCTTGGGAATTGATTTATTTTGACCAAGCACTTGCATTCATTTAGATAGTTGCATATAGGTAGATTGCATTTAGTTAGTTTCCATTGAATAAATGCCATACCCTTACTTCATTCTTGGTTTAAGCATGAGGACATGCTTGGTTTAAGTGTGGGGAGGTTGACAAACCCCAATTTGACGGTTTGTTTTGTATTGATTTTTGGGGATTTTATCACCTTTTACCATATTTATTCAAGAAATAGCATGGTTTTGTATATTCTCCTTTAATTGTGCTTGAATGTGAAAACATGCTTTTTAGGACTCAAAATAGCTAAATTTAATTCACCTTGATTCTATTAGATGCCTTGATATGTTTGTTAAGTGATTTAAGATTTAGGAGGCAAAGATTGGATCAAGGGAATGAAGAAAGAAAGCATGAAAAGTTGGAGAACTCATGAAGAAATGGAAGAACCGGAAAGCTGTCAAGCCGACCTCTTCGCACTTAATCGGCCATAACTTGAGCTACAGAGGTCCAAATGATGCGGTTTCAGTTGGGTTGGAAAGCTAACATCCGGGGCTTCGAAACGATATAAGATTTGCCATAGTTGCATCGCGCATAGGGGCGCGCACGCGCACGGTACGCGGACGCGCCGATGGTGGCACATGACCCACTTAATGCAAACGTGGCCAGCGATTTTAGAAACCTTGTGGGCCCAATCCAACTCATTTCTGATGCTATTTAAGCCAAGGATTGAAAAGGAATCAACATACTTTTCATACTTTTACATACTTTACATACTTTTCATACTTTACATGTTAGTTACCATTAGTTTAGTTTTAGTTTAGTTTAGTAGTGAGAGTTAGTTTCTAGAGAGAGAAGCTCTCACTTCTCTCTAGAATTAGGATTAGGTTTAGTTCAATAATCTTAGATCTAGATTTTAATTCATGCTTTCATCTCCTTCTATCTCTCAATACTTTGTTGCTACATTCATCTTCTTCTATTCTTTTATTGTAATTTCCTTTATGTTGTTCTTATATTTTGTTGTAGATCTAGTATTGTTCCTTCTACTTTCTTCCAATTCAATAAGAGGTAATTCATAATAATTGTTCTTCTTTGCTTTTCTATTGTTGATCTCTTGCCTTTGTAGTTGTAGATTCCTTTAATTCTTGCAATTAATAATGTTTACTTCTATTGCACTTTATGTGTTTGTTGAAATGCCTCTTTTAGTTTTAGTGTAGATTTTGTTCCTCTTGGCCTAGGTAGAGTAATTAGTGACACTTGAGTTATTTAATTCCTTTGTTGGTTGATAATTGGAGAGATTGCTAATTGGTTTGGAGTGCACTAAAGCTAGTCTTTCCTTGGGAGTTGGCTAGGACTTGTGGCTCAAGTCAATTCATCCACTTGACTTTCCTTTAATTAGTAAGGGTTAACTAAGTGGTAGCAATGAACAATTCTCATCACAATTGAGAAGGATAACTAGGATAGGACTTCTAATTTTCATACCTTGCCAAGAGTCTTTTATAGTTGTTAGTTTATTTTCATTGCCATTTACTTTTCATGCTTCTTATCCAAAACCCCAAAGTAACTCATAACCAATAACAAGACACTTTATTGTAATTCCTAGGGAGAACGACCCGAGGTCCAATACTTCGGTTTATAAATTTTAGGGGTTTGTACTAGTGACAAACAACTTTTTGTATGAAAGGATTATTGTTTGGTTTAGGAACTATACTTGCAACGAGAATTCATTTGTGAAATTCTAAACCATCAAAAAATCCATTCATCACTGTGCTTAAGAGGTTGATGACTGATGTACCTTTTGGAGTTCTTTTGTCGGGAGGACTTGACTCATCGCTTGTCGCTGCCGTGACCAATCATTTTATGGCTCAATCTACAGCTGCACAATAGTGGGGGATCGCAGTTGCATACTTTCTGAATTAAGTTTGACCTGAGCTCGCGCTCGATGCCTTCTCTTGAAGATGTCGTGCCTCAACTTCATAGTCTCACTTTGTATGTCCATGAATGGTTTCCTTTCTATGTTTTCCTTTTCGCTCTCCAGCATCCTTTGTTTCTCTATTGCTGCCAGTGATGCAGCCTTGTCATCCGATTCTTGATTGTTTGCTTCTTCCTACAAATTCGGTTTATATTTGAGAGCCACTCAACAATAGTAAAGCATAATTGCAAGAATAAACCCACCAAATGCTGTATTTAAAACTACCAAAATATCAAAAGCATGGGTAGGAATGATACACTATGGAACCAATAAAACATGAAAAAATAAACAACAACCCCACTTATAGACTTAGAGCTATCTTTAAGATCACTCACATTTGCCAGCCTGCCAGCTTTTATGCCTTCAGAACGGATAATCTCTTGAACAATAAAGTGTAAGAGTGTGGTCTTGCCATCTATTTCTTTTACATCAAATAGTTTCAAGAGTGTATCAAGCTTAAATGCTTGTGCACCACCACGGAATGTTCCATCATTCATACGGTTGCCAGTTTTGAGAACAGCTTCAAGAAGCTTGAGGAACAGCGGACTGTTTTTTAGTTCCTTACAAGCAACCTGACATATCGGATGAAGGTGCAAGAAGAATCAGATTTCAAGACAAGAAAGGAAGGGGTCACACAAATGTGAGGGCCTCAATTTGAGATATAGCTGAGTTAGTGAGTGCGTGGAAATTGCAGAACATACTCTTGTTTATGTCTATGTATAATTCACACATAGCATAAATCTAACTCTTAACTTATAACTTGATTTGGTTAAACAGAATACTAAAAATTTATATCTCCTAGATACCACATTTTAAAGGATGCATATTCTTTATGGGATTAGTAACTGTAAACATACTCAAAAAATGATAACAATTGCGTACGAAGGAATCAGACTTTATTTTGTACTGCATGAATATTTCATATGAAGGGGAGAAAAATGTACTTGAAAATGTAAAACTATGAACTAATTAATTCCCACAAATTATAGGTCCAACCGCTGAACGAAAAATAATCAGCATATTAATTAACAATTCAATAATTGGATTATAGAAATAAATGTAGGACATAAATGAGTCAGTTTAAGGACTCACTATACCCAGCTACTCAAAATTTACATTGTTACTTTTGCCAGCCTAAGATTGATAGAATGATATATCTTGATGATACAACACAACGACCTTAACAACTAAGCCTTGTCTCACTAGGTGGAGTTTGCTACATGAACTAAACAGCACCATAGTGTTCTACAATATAACAATGTATCATGTTTATTGGGGTGATATTCCCTCTCAAATCTGTTTATCATCTTATTTGGGATAATCAAACACTTCAAAACTACAAAATTTTAATGCCATGATCATGATTTAGATATTGTATCTCTAGAACTGCAAAAGGCTCGATAGTAGAATTGAGCTCCTCTTTAAGTGTACTCAAGAAAAGAAGTGCTTCCATTCGCTTAAAAGCAAATGGAATGTCAACCATCGCTTTCAAGAACTGATCAGCAAGGCTAAGTTGAGATAGCTCACCAGTAAAAAGTCTAAGCTTAAGTTGTTCATCAGTCGTCGGTGCCATCTTCAGCAAGGTTTGGAGGAACTCAACAGGCAACTCATTTCCTAACAAACCAAAGACAAATTTCAAAGCTATTATACAAGTGGAAGCAGAGACAAGTGAACATTTCTATATGATAAATAGATTTCATCATGATTTACCAAGCAAGCTTCAAAAAGTTATCAATTCACTTGTTCAGAAAACAGTTGTCTATACACTAACAAAGACTACCATAATCTATGCTCCTCCATACTCAACCATGATAGCATAAATCAAATAATTTCAGAACAATAATCAAACCTAACAACAGCACTACCACAATCCATGCTCCCCACGTGCAGCAAAATGGTGCTAGATTCAAATAATCAACATGATACTGGTTGTCTATAATGTTTTAGGGCAGCACTGTGACCATGCAAAGTTTTGTGTAACTTGTGTTCCCTACAAAATCTAATATTACTATCACAATTATCAACAGTTTCTTACAAAAAATTGAAGGACCAAGAAAATCACCTTCATAAAGTGCATCACATACTTCTTCCATTGTCACATTCAATGCTCGCAACAGAATTAATAAATTATGTGCTTTCTTTTTGTCAATGATCTGGATATACTGAGGTGAAGGGTCTTGGGCGAAAGACTCTTTCCCTCGTTGACCATTATTTTTATCCACAGCGTTATAACCAAAAAGTGTTTCTATCATCTCCTCATTAAACCTGCAATTTTTTTCATTAGAAATATTACTAGCTAGTGATAAACTACTATCTTTGTCCAACCAAAAAAGCCTTTGGATTAATTTCTTACTGGAATGATCCAGACTTGATTTTATTCCAAACCATTGATTGATCAGAGTTAGCTTGTGTAACACCCTACCACACCGAGTCTTATGCTTAAGTCATAAAGCTGAGGTGGCAAGGTATTACGACCTCTAAAAGTAAAAATGTATAAATATATAATGATAATAGTTGAAAGGAATTTATATCGAGGAGCCTGTGAAGAAAAGTTTAAAACAAAATTTGCAACGTTCACGTAAATGGAAAACTTGCGTACGAAGAAAACTAAGGTTCATAAACCTAAATATATAGAAAGTAAGAGCAGGGAGTCAAGGATACAAAATAACAAGCTCCTAACTCAGCCTGCGAAGCTAAGGCTGGCCAGAAAAATATTTACATACAAATATATAACCTTAAGCCCAATGGAACATGTTTAAAAGCCCTAGTTCTCCATAAAACCTCTAGGAGGTACAAGAGCAAAGTTGTAATATACACATGAGGAGAGTCTGATACATATATATATATACATATTAAAATATCAAAAGAACAAGGAAACCCTAAATGGAAACCACTTCGCTGCAAAAGCTCCAGACGCCTTCCGAGGTGCCTCTCGACCTGCATTTGAAAAATAACAACACAGTATGGAATAGGAACCGGAGGTTCTTAGCATGGTAAAGGTGCCACGTATTTAAGATATAAGGTCTTGGGAATGCCAGAGGCAATCCTAGAATGCCGACACTCAGAGTTAAAGCTTAAGGAACTAAAAACAGAAGCCATAAATAGGTGGCCGTCTAAAGATTCTCAACCTAACTAGACTTAACCTATACACTAATCTTTCCAACCTTCCTTCTGTTCTTTCGTTTCCTATGAGTTGCACAGACAGACAAGCAAAACAAGGCAAACACAAGTAGTTTACAAGTAGTACAGGTAACAATTATAACAAATAACAGATTATAAACACGTAGCCAATCCCATATAGTTCACAAGCAAGCAAATCAGACAATATGTACATGATGTATGCCTGTCCTATGGCTGTTGATATCAACTGTCGGTTACGTAGCTAGCCTGACATGTCAAGGTAGATAACCGTGTGAAATTAACCATGGAAAGAATTCCAAGCTGACATGGGGGAGTCAACACCCAAAGCTCAATGATAACCATGGGCAGGATCCCAACTTGACAAGGGGAGACAACACCCCAAGCTCAATATTATCCGTGGGACGAATCCCAAGCTGACATGGGGGAGACAACACCCCAAGCTCAACATTATCCGTGGGACGAATCCCAGGCTGACATGGGGGGACAACACCCCAAGGTGACATGAGAAAGACAACACCCCAAGCTCAATAATGTTCAATCTTTAGCTCACATATGCATCTCTGGCATACTCGCAACACTACCGCACTTCCTCAGTAAATCATAGCCACTTAGTCCTTTATCATATGTTCCATTATTTCCAATTAATTAACTTACTCAATTCTCTCATACATTGTTCTCAATTACATATTCCTCTCTTAATTGCCTCATTACTCATTAACATACATATACCTTAATTTTCAACTCCCAGAACTAAACAAATCAATCTAGTCTCAACCTTAATCATTAGCATATCATCATTATATTATTCATTCAACATGTTCACTCATCAACCTTTCTCCATATTCATCACATCCAACAACACACCCATTTATCCACATACCATCATAACACACATAGCTTTACTAAAGCCACCAAACATGCACCAAATATACAATTCAATATATCTTAAGTCATCTAGCCTAAGTTTTCACAAGACATTATATATTAAATATGAAAAACCAAAACCATACCTTGGCCGATTTTTCGATAACCTGGAACACTGATGAGTATTTTGGTGGAAAAATAAATTTCTCCCAAAACACACATATCTAACCGGCAAGTGCACCGGGTCGCATCAAGTAATAAAAACTCACGGGAGTGAGGTCGATCCTACAGGGATTGAAGGATTGAGCAATTTTAGTTTAGTGGTTGATTTAGTCAAGCGAATCAAGATTTGGTTGAGTGTTTTGTGATTTGCAGAAATTAAATTGCATGGAATTAAAGAGAGCAGGAAATTAAATTGCTGAATCTTAAAGAACAAGAAATTAAATGGCAGAAACTTAGAATGCAAGAAATGTAAATTGCGGAATCTTAAAGTGCAAGAAATGTAAATGACTTGAATTGTAAAGGGGATTGGGACTTGGATTTGTAGAAATTAAACAAGGAAAAGTAAATTTGCATCAAACAAAAGAGTGAAAGAAGGTTTGGGTTGAATCGGATCTTGAAGCAGAAAAGTAAATGAACATTAAAAGCAAGAAACAAAATGTAAATTAGGAATTCAGATCTCAGGGCCCAGAGACTAGAAAACCAAGTCTAGATCTCAATGCCTTCCTAGATCCAACAAGAACAATTGCAAGGGAATTGTAAATTGCAAAGAAAGTGGATGAAGAGCAATTAACTGAAACTGAATTTCAATTAAGCAGTAAATAAACAGAAAGATCCAAGGATGAGATTGAAACAGAATTCCTTCAATTCTCCAACCCAAGATCCAAGACAATTGCAATTGAAATTGAAAGCAATAAAATGAAGAGGAAGAGAGTGGAATTCTCCTTCCTCCAAACTAAGAAATTAAAGATCACTTAATATCCAAAGCTCTCCGAAAACTATTATGAAAATTCCAAGGGAAAGCTCCCCGAAGAACTTGAATTCTATCCTATTTATACACTTTCTTCAAATGGTCTTCAAGCCTTGAGTTGGGCCTTTGCTCTTGGTGGAATTGGGTTGAAAGAGGCCTTGGTTGATTACTCTTGGAGATTGGAGAAGAACCAAAGTGAACCAAATGAACCGGGTTGGAGTTTTGCAAAAGTTGGACCAAAAGTTGGAGCAAAAGTTAGGGTCTAACTTTTGGTCCAACTTTTCATGTCAGCTAACATAATTTGCTGATACTCACGTTGGTGCAAAAGTTAGGGGTCTAACTTTTGCACCAACGTTAGCCTTCCTTGGTGCACTTGTGGCGCCAACGTTAGCCTCAAAGTTAGGGGCTAACGTTGGCGCAAACTTTTGCTCCTCCCCTTGTAGTTTTCATGTGCCAACGTTAGCCTCAAAGTTAGGGGCTAACGTTGGCGCAAACTTTTGGTGCCCAGGGAGTGTTTTTCTCATGCCAACGTTAGCCTCAAAGTTAGGGGCTAACATTGGCGCAAACTTTTGGTGCCCAGGGGTGATTTTCATGTGCCAACGTTAGCCTCAAAGTTAGGGACTAATGTTGGCACAAACTTTTGGTACCCAGGGAGTGATTTTCAAGTTCCAACGTTAGCCCAAAAGTTAGGGGCTAACGTTGGGGCTAACTTTTCACCCAAAAGTTTGTGCAAAAGTTTGAGGCTAACTTTAGGTCCAGCTTTTTGCTTCCTGGTTCAAGTTCACTTATTCCATTGTCCTCTCTTTACTCCTAGCTATTCCTTCTTGCTTCAACCTTTCTCCAAGCTTTCTTCACCTATCATTAATCAACCAAACACATCAAAGCTATGCTTAAAATCATGAGATATTCATTCTTTCATAATATGTGACAATTATAGTATAAAACCTCATGAAATAGCATTAATTCATACATGGTTGATTAAATCAAAGGAAGCATGAAAATCTACCCAAATTAGCTTACTTGTAGCTCAAGAAAGTGCATAATTCAATTGAAAACTAAAGAAAAAGGCTAGTGAAACTAGGCTAAGATGACTTGTCATCACAACACCAAACTTAAAGCTTGCTTGTCCCCAAGCAAGAAATGATTTATTGAGAAGAAAGAATGAAATGGAAGAGGATGTTCATGCTAGTAGAGTGTTATTGGTAGTTCATGGGGTTTTATGTGGATATGTACACACTCACCTCTTATTGACTCTTAAGCCTAGAAAGCCCCCTTCAAGCTTCAAGTAACATACTGCTATGACCTCTCATTATTCCTTTATCCTTGGCTATTATCTTGTTCATAAGCTTTATTTGAGTGTCATGTGTAGCAAGTTCATTTCCTTTTCTTTATACTTGACACATTATTCACTATAGACACTTGGCTCACATTCCTTCTTAGAACATTGATGCCCAGCACCTCTTTGGGCTACTAAATGCCTTGTAGTTAGGTTGCTCTTGATAGTGGACTTTCAGCTGATGATCCCGGGTTAGTTAACCCAAGTCACCGAGTGTTGATGCACTCCAAAGAACTTAGTAGTCCAAGCAGATCCTAATACAAAGACACCACAGGCATATATTCTAAGGTTCAAGCTATTGGTGTCCAGCTTTGTTTCTTTTTGTTTTCTTTTGTTCTGCCACTCTTTGGCTATTTCTTTTTCTCCCTTTTTTCTTTCTTTTTGTTTTTCTTTCTAACCAAGGAGTTTTATTCGATTGAGATTCATAGACAGTAGCTACTTTCTACTTAAGAGGAGACATCCTAGTTCTCTTATTCACTAAAAGTGAGCTATCATACAATCACACATACATACCACCACTTACTTTTATTGTACTTCTATCTAACAGAGAACTATCTCACTTCACATTCAAACATTTCTTTTATTGAATTGAAAATGCAGGGGATAAAGCATGCTTTTTGTCAAGTGAAAGTAAACACACAAGCACACACTTAGACTAGCTTACTTATTTTAAGAGTGATTCTACTTGTACTAGATGAACACTTTAGCAAGACACAAGTCAAAGCATTTTTCAACAGCAAGAGTTAAGTGTAGATACAACTTATTGGTTTGCAGTTCCTTTGTCCTTCCTTCTGCTGTGCCCTTTTGAGTTATGATGCATAGTGTCTTCAAATGGTAGTGAATTCCCTGCACAATTCTCAAAAGTTGCTTGCTTCTCAAGCCCTTAGGTAATTGGTTAGTGTGCAAGACTTTCTTATAGGCTTTTGAACTTACTTTGGTGTGTGAACACCAAACTTAGTCCCTCGCCACTGCCTCTGATGCATCAAGTTAACCACATGTGAAATCCTTGTGTCTTTGCTAAAGGCAATAAAACTAAAAACTAGAAACAGACAATGATTAAATGATTCATCTGATTGCTTGGAGCTAGCAACCCTTTATGCAGAAGGTGAGAATGTGTTTGTAAATGAGATTTCGGTGGAACACCAAACTTAGAATCCTTCATTCTCCCTTAAATTGTTTTGGTGTGCAACACCAAACTTAGCTCCTTACAATACAGGTGAATCTACTTAACCTTTTTATTGAACTAGCTATAAAAAAAAGAACTACCTCAGGTTGGGTTGCCTCCCAACAAGCGCTCTTTTAATGTCACTAGCTTGACATCCTTCATTCTTTGATCATGGGGGCTGAAAATCATAGTGCCTCAACTTTTCTCCTCTTACTGTGAACTTCCTTCCAGTCTCCTCTTTGATGATCTCTAAGTGTTCAAGTGAAAGGACCCGGTTCACAGTGTAATATTCAAATAATTGTGGAGACATCTTCATTGGTTGTGTGTTTAACACTACTTTATCCCCTGGTGAAAAGCCTTCAGTGGGGATTTTCTTGTTTTTCCACCCTTTTGGCCTCTTCTTCTTCTCTTCTTTCTTAGGAGATGATTCATGCCTTGGTGGTTCTTTATCTGGAATGTTGAGGTTCTCATCTGGGGGTTTTGGATCTAGTTCCCCCTTGATTTCTTTGGTCTGTTGCACCATCTCCACTTCTTTCAAGCATGGATGTAGAAGTCTTGGAGTTAACTCATTGACTACCTCCTTCAAACTTTGATCTCTGGCCTTATCCTCCGCACACTCTTCTTCTTGAGTGGGCTCATGTGGGGTTTTAAAAACATGGAATGCTAGGTGCTCATCATGCACTCTCAGCAACAATTCCCCTTTTTCAACATCTATCAATGCTCTGCCCATAGCAAGAAAAGGCCTCCCCAAGATGATGGGAGTGTTAGGGTCTTCCTCCATATCCAGGATGACAAAATCAACTGGGAGAAGAAATTTTTCCACTTTTACCAGCACATTCTCTACAACTCCAAGTGCTTGTTGAATGGACTTGTCAGCCATTTGAAGAGTTATTCGAGTGGGTTTCAGCTCAAAAATTTTAAGCTTCCTCATAAGAGATAGAGGCATCAAGTTTATACTTGCACCAAGGTCACAGAATGATTTCTCAATAGTTATGTTTCCTATGGTACAAGGTATATAAAACCTTCCAGGATCATCCTTCTTCTCTGGTAGACCTCTTTGGAGAATAGCACTACACTCCATTGTCATTTCAATAATCTGTCCTTCCTTGAAGGGTCTTTTCTTTGTTAGCACTTCTTTCATAAATTTAGCATATAATGGCATCTGTTCAAGTGCTTCTAAGAAAGGAATATTGATGCTGAGTGTCTTGAATATGTTCAGGAACTTTGAGTATTGCTTATCCTCGTTTTCTTTTTTGAATCTTTGAGGATATGGAAGTTTGGGGATATATGGCTTCATCCCTTCCTTCTTTTCTTGTAGTTGTGTTTCAGGGATGTCCTTATCTCTCTTTGAGCTTTTTGCATTCTTGATCTTTCTATCCTCTTCACTTCTCTCTTCTGTCTCTTCTTGTGGAACTTCTCTGTTGTGTTCTTCTTGATTGATGGCTTCCTTCTCCCTAGTCTTTTCACTTCCCACTATGATTGCTTTGCACTCCTCCCACTTTGTAGCTTTTCCTTTGTCCTTTGGATTGGAGATTGTATCACTTGGGAGAACATTAGTTGGCCGTTCAGCTTGTTTGGCCAATTGTCCCACTTGTCGTTCAAGGCTCTTCATGGTAGCTTCATTTCTCTCTTGCATTTTGACCAAGCTTTGAGTGGACTGAGCAATTGCTTGTATGGCTGCCTCAAGACTTGAAATTCTACTTTCATGATGGTCTATTGGTGGTATGATGGGGGTGGAATGTGGTTGCTGGAAGTTATTTGTAGGGGTAGTGTGGTAGTTTTGGGGGTTAGATGTTGGTGCGGAAATGCTATTTTGATGAGTTTGTGGATTGTGGTGGGGTGGTTGATATGTATTTTGTGGTTTCTTGTATTGATTATTATTAGTGTTTTGCTGGTTGTGGTTTGAGTAAGTTGTGTTTCTTGAGTTGTTTTGGTTTGAGTTTTTCTGCCACGGTTGCTGGCTGTGGGTGTGGTTATCTCCCCATCTGAGATTTGGATGGTTCTTCCAGGATGGATTGTGGGTGTCACCATAGACTTTATTTTGGCCGGAGCTTTGGTTATGCACATATTGAGGTTGCTCCTGCTGCTGATCTTCTTGGTTTTCTTCATTTTGCCCCCATTTAGTTGATGGTTGGCTTGTATTCACTGTTGCAACTTGCAAGCTATCAATCTTTTTAGCCATCTGCTCAAATTGTTGTTGAATCTGCTCCTGCATTATCTTGTTTTGAGCTAGGAGGATGTCAACCCCTTCCATTTCTAACACTCCTTTCCTTAGTGATGGTTGGCGTTGTCTCTGATGGCCAAAGAAATATTGGTTGTTAGCCACCATGTCAATAAGATTTTGAGCTTCTTCTGCTGTTTTCATCAGTTGCAATGATCCTCCAGCTGAGTGGTCAAGTGATTCTTGAGCCTTTAGAGTGAGTCCTTCATAGAAGTTCTGTAGCTTGTCCCACTCAGTGAACATTTCTGGTGGACATTTCCTCAGCAGAGCCTTGTATCTTTCCCATGCTTCATACAGATTTTCAGCATCCAATTGCGTGAATGTTTGCACCTCAGTCTTCAGCCTGATGACTCTTTGAGGTGGATAGAATTTGGCTAGAAACTTAGTTATCAAGTCATCCCAACTAGTGATGCTTCCTTGGGGAAAAGTTTCAAGCCATTGTGCGGCCTTGTCCCTTAATGAGAACGGGAACAGCAGAAGCTTGTAAGTTTCAGGATTCACACCATTGGACTTGACAGTGTCACAAATCCTTAAGAAGGTAGATAGATGTTGATTTGGATCCTCTAAAGGTCCTCCCCCAAAAGAGCAATTGTTTTGGACTAAAGTGATGAGTTGTGGCTTTAATTCAAAGTTATTTGTATTGACATTAGGGGTGAGAATGCTGCTTCCACAATGTCTAGCATTTGCAAAGGTATAGGAAGCCAAGACTCTCCTCTGGGGTTGACCATTGTTGTTGGCCATTCTCACTGGTGGATTTGTTGGATTTGTTGAGTGTTCCTCCAATTCATGATATTCTTCATCTGATTCTTCCTCTCCAGCAACATTTTTTTCTCTTGCTTCTCTTCTTAGCCTTCGGAGGATTCTTTCGTCAGTTTCATGAAAGGTAGGGATCTCTCTTCTTGTATCTGACATACAATCAAAACACAAGAATCACACAATACCAGAAAAGCAATAATACTTCAATCCATGGCTGAAGTGAAATATTAGATAGCTTAGGCAAAAATTCAAACAGTTAGTGGGTTAATTGAAAATTAAAGGAACAGAAAATAAAAATGCTAGATCTAAATCACCACCTCACTTAATCATTGTCAATCTAATCAATCCCCGGCAACGGCGCCAAAAAATTGATGAGTATTTTGGTGGAAAAATAAATTTCTCCCAAAACACACAAATCTAACCGGCAAGTGCACCGGGTCGCATCAAGTAATAAAAACTCACGGGAGTGAGGTCGATCCTACAGGGATTGAAGGATTGAGCAATTTTAGTTTAGTGGTTGATTTAGTCAAGCGAATCAAGATTTGGTTGAGTGTTTTGTGATTTGCAGAAATTAAATTGCATGGAATTAAAGAGAGCAAGAAATTAAATTGCTGAATCTTAAAGAACAAGAAATTAAATGGCAGAAACTTAGAATGCAAGAAATGTAAATTGCGGAATCTTAAAGTGCAAGAAATGTAAATGACTTGAATTGTAAAGGGGATTGGGACTTGGATTTGCAGAAATTAAACAAGGAAAAGTAAATTTGCATCAAACAAAAGAGTGAAAGAAGGTTTGGGTTGAATCGGATCTTGAAGCAGAAAAGTAAATGAACATTAAAAGCAAGAAACAAAATGTAAATTAGGAATTCAGATCTCAGGGCCCAGAGACTAGAAAACCAAGTCTAGATCTCAATGCCTTCCTAGATCCAACAAGAACAATTGCAAGGGAATTGTAAATTGCAAAGAAAGTGGATGAAGAGCAATTAACTGAAACTGAATTTCAATTAAGCAGTAAATAAACAGAAAGATCCAAGGATGAGATTGAAACAGAATTCCTTCAATTCTCCAACCCAAGATCCAAGACAATTGCAATTGAAATTGAAAGCAATAAAATGAAGAGGAAGAGAGTGGAATTCTCCTTCCTCCAAACTAAGAAATTAAAGATCACTCAATATCCAAAGCTCTCCGAAAACTATTATGAAAATTCCAAGGGAAAGCTCCCCGAAGAACTTGAATTCTATCCTATTTATACACTTTCTTCAAATGGTCTTCAAGCCTTGAGTTGGGCCTTTGCTCTTGGTGGAATTGGGTTGAAAGAGGCCTTGGTTGATTACTCTTGGAGATTGGAGAAGAACCAAAGTGAACCAAATGAACCGGGTTGGAGTTTTGCAAAAGTTGGACCAAAAGTTGGAGCAAAAGTTAGGGTCTAACTTTTGGTCCAACTTTTCATGTCAGCTAACATAATTTGCTGATACTCACGTTGGTGCAAAAGTTAGGGGTCTAACTTTTGCACCAACGTTAGCCTTCCTTGGTGCACTTGTGGCGCCAACGTTAGCCTCAAAGTTAGGGGCTAACGTTGGCGCAAACTTTTGCTCCTCCCCTTGTAGTTTTCATGTGCCAACGTTAGCCTCAAAGTTAGGGGCTAACGTTGGCGCGAACTTTTGGTGCCTATGGAGTGTTTTTCTCATGCCAACGTTAGCCTCAAAGTTAGGGGCTAACGTTGGCGCAAACTTTTGGTGCCCAGGGGTGATTTTCATGTGCCAACGTTAGCCTCAAAGTTAGGGGCTAACGTTGGTGCAAACTTTTGGTACCCAGGGAGTGATTTTCAAGTTCCAACGTTAGCCCAAAAGTTACGGGCTAACGTTGGGGCTAACTTTTCACCCAAAAGTTTGTGCAAAAGTTTGAGGCTAACTTTAGGTCCAGCTTTTTGCTTCCTGGTTCAAGTTCACTTATTCCATTGTCCTCTCTTTACTCCTAGCTATTCCTTCTTGCTTCAACCTTTCTCCAAGCTTTCTTCACCTATCATTAATCAACCAAACACATCAAAGCTATGCTTAAAATCATGAGATATTCATTCTTTCATAATATGTGACAATTATAGTATAAAACCTCATGAAATAGCATTAATTCATACATGGTTGATTAAATCAAAGGAAGCATGAAAATCTACCCAAATTAGCTTACTTGTAGCTCAAGAAAGTGCATAATTCAATTGAAAACTAAAGAAAAAGGCTAGTGAAACTAGGCTAAGATGACTTGTCATCAAACACCTCAAGCATTTTCGAACCACAAGCTCGACAACTCCAGCCCCCTCACCAACGATACCCAACCTCCAAAGCTAATCCTCTAGCTTCTACTTTCTCAAATTAACTCCAACCGATAACCAATTTCAATCTAACATCACAATTATCACTATAATCAATATAGAGTTCACTAAATCAACATCTCACAAAAGGTTGGAGGGTTCTTACCTGACCCATAGCTCAAACAAGCTAAACCCGACAATACTTGCAGGTTAACTCGAATCTAAACACCAAAATCATGCAAAATTCAACTTAATTTCACATTGGGTTTCAAAATTGGGGAAGAGAAAATTGAAAAAGAAAACATGGATTCCTTACCAAATTGACCACTGGGCTTTGTAGAGTTCGACGTTGCGGTCGCGTGGCCATAAACAGTGCAGCGATCGGAGCTCCAGATCAAAAGTTATATGAGGTTGAATTATTGAGTGAGGGTTTGGTCTCCGGTCTCCATCCTCCTCCCTCATGCAAGCTTTCTGCGTTGGTTTCATCTAGAGGAGAGAAGAAGAGCTGAAGCTCTTTTATGTCATTGAATTGGATTGGGCCTTGAGCCCAATACGGGCCCAGTTTGACCCAATCGTGGGCCAAACTCTTTAAAATTAGTGTCGAAATTCTTATGTTAATTAGCTCTATCACATTAAACTATAAAATTTTATTTTCTAATTCTTTAGTTTCATAATTAACTTACTGGCTAATCAGTTACTAATTTCTTGGGTCTTACAGCTTGAACCTTATCCCAGAAAAATGGCTTTAGCTTGGCTTTAGGAGCATCAACTTCACTTGCGCCAACTTCAACGTTCTCCATAGTTTTTGGTTTGCTAGCCCTGATTGGAGGTGGGTGAGGAGGAGGTGTACCACCCTTCGGAGGTGGCGGAGGGCGAGTATCAGGTTTGGCACCAGCTGGAGTTGGGGGAGATGGAGGAGGACTAGGTTTCGCACCTGTTTATGCAAGAGGTAGTGATGGTGGAGGACTAGGTTTGGCCCCAACTGGTGCAGGAGGTGATGGTTCTTAGATGGAAAAGAAAAAACAAAATATAGAATTTGTGTAGTTTAGTGTTTCTGAGTGATACTTGTTAGAAAAACAAAGTAATTAACAAGACATAATAATCATAGACAAATTAAAAATGCATGCAAATGCTATTGTGACAGAATTACATATACTGTCATTTTATCTTATCTGTTTTTTATTATATTTTTAATAGGTTGATTGAGTGTCTGGGAAACAAAAAGTTGTGTATAGTTGCTGTCCACATCTATGTCTATGTCTATGATAAATATGAATACCGTGACGAATATTTACTATTTATTTAGTGAGATACAAAATTTGAAATAACATTATACAAAATACATGTATCTAATGTATTATCACAGATTAAACATGAAACATAAAGTTTTATTATGATTTTGTTGCTTTAACCTAGTTGGATTGGTCTATTAGTTAGCTCACCACTCCGGTTAAGCAAGAGTCGGGAGATGGAATACTGCTTTATGCATGCAGCAACGTATTGGCTAGCAACAAATTATTAAATAGATTTTCGATCCGAAACAGATTAATGCTTAGTCTGCTGGATTAGGAGATACCGTGGAAAACCAAAAAATAATTTTGTTGCTTCGAAATAAAACAAGCAACAAAATCTAAACTCATGGTATCACATCACATGACACAATAATTTATAGAGTCTATCACTCTTATATTAAAACAGAGACAAAGTATTCATCAATACTTTCACTCTCACATAACACTCACCTAGAAACCAAAACTTATCACCTCCCTAACAAGACAAAACTCACCGATCAAAAAAGGTCAACTCATCAACAACAAGTCTTTAACAGATATGGATGCAAGATATACAAATAAAATTAATTTAAACATTATACACCTCTTTCGGCTTAAAACAAATTTACCAATCATAATATGCAGTATAGTTATGGTTGACTATTTAAGGACTTCTTCAATAATGAAATGTCATGAAAGATATATATATATATATTAAATTAGAAACTAATTAATAACGTACACTAATAGCATATAAATAATAAAAGATCCTCTGCTACAATAATCATGCCATGAATATTTGACTACAAAAGTGATACCATATTTCCAAGAGTAGTGATCAAATTCCTGACCACATAATTAATAAAAGAGGTGAATTATTAACATGCTTTAAAAAACTTATCTATGAGTATGCTAATCGGCAGGGAAAAATGAATCATCAGTGCTAGAAGTTGTGCAAGATTCCACTTTGGTGTGAGTTGGGAAAAATTGAAAGGCTTAGGTGGACTTTGCAACAGATCAATGCCTTCTTCAAGCATTTCAATGACCCTACTCATTGGAGGTGGAGGATTTTTCCCGAAGAAAGAAGAGGGTGTTTTTTTTAATTTTTATTTTTTATTAATTTGATTTAACTATGATTAATCATATATAGTTAATGATATATATGTAAACCCCGATAAATTACTAGATAATTAGTCAATAAATTAGTTTTTAATAAGGAAGATTAGAAATACAAATATTATATCAAATTAGGATAGAGCTCATCGAAACAAGAATTTTGACACTAATTTCGAAGAAATTGGTCTAAGATTGGACCGAACGGGCCGAACCAATTGAACCAGGCCCAAACCGGGCCATCGGTCCAATCGGACCGACCTATTAAATGAAACCAAACCTTTCTTCTCCCTCATTTCAGCAGCAACGAAGCCTTCAGCCTCCAGGGAGAAGAGAAACGAGAAAAACCCCCGAACCCTTACGTTAGTTTCCAAATCCCGTAACTTCTTCGTCCGAGCTCCGATTGCCGCACCGTTTGCGGCCACGCGTCCAACGCGTTGAGCTCTACGTTTCTACCAGAATAATTTCATAGATAAGTCGTTAAATATTTCCAGCCACTCCTTTCCCCTAATTCTCAGAAGTATGGTACGGGTATTGAATTTCTTTGCTTTTTGATGTTTTAGGATCCAATTAGCTTGCAGAAAACATTTACTCTTGCTTATGTGAAGCTTGGTAAGGTGAGGATAGCGTAACTCTATTTTAATTTCACTGAATTTGAACTTTGAGTATTAAATTGGGTATATATATATATATATTATAAATGTGTATTAGGTTGTGAATAAATAATTGGAGCTTAAAATTGTGAATACTGGAACTTGGAGGAAGCTGATTAGTTGAGGTTTTGAGGGCTGTGTTCTTTTTAGAAAAATTGTCTTAGCCAAGGTATGGTTTAGGTTTCTTGCATTTAATATATAATATTCTGTGAAAACTTAGGCTAGATGACCATAGGATAAGTTGGAAAGCAGGTGTATGTTTAATGTTTAGTAATTTGTTGATGAATATATTTA
Organism: Arachis hypogaea; assembly: GCF_003086295.3. Classification (NCBI taxonomy): domain Eukaryota; kingdom Viridiplantae; phylum Streptophyta; class Magnoliopsida; order Fabales; family Fabaceae; genus Arachis; species Arachis hypogaea. The sequence goes on from NC_092050.1 coordinate 144,888,039, forward strand.
GTGGATGTTTATTGGATAATTAGTGATTGATTATGGATGGTGATTCTTGTTATGTTGATTTGGAAAGAATTATGGTTGAGTGTTGTTATTGATGATTATATTTGGTTGATGGTTGTTGGATAATTAGTGATTGATTATGGTGGTGATTGTTATTATGTTAATTTAGAAAGAATCATGGTTGAGTGTTGTTGCTGGAAAATTGTGCTGGGATTGATATGTTGATAGTGAATAGAATGGAAACTTTGGATGTGAATAAGGTTTAATGAGTTTGCAAAATGTTGGTTTTGGGCTGAACTTCGGCGGGCTATAACTCGGCTTCCGGAACCCCAAATTGATTTCAACTTGTTTTAAAAAAAAATTGGATTCGTGAAGTTTATGCCATTCGAAGAACGGAAGAAAAACGATTTAAGATGATTGAGTTATGCCCGTTGGAAGATTGAATCTATAAACTATGCTTATAACAGATTTTGCAGCTTTGCTTCCTCAACCCTGCTTCTGCAACTTTGTTACTACATCTGCCTTATTTTTTTAAAGAACGTACGCCCACGCGTACGCGTGGCCCACGCGTACACGTGAGTGGATTTTTGGCGATGCGTAGGGGACAAGTCCCATGCATGCGCGTAAGGAGCAAATGAGCATGTCCACGCGTACACGTGATCCACGCGCACGCGTGACATGAAGTTTATAGCCACGCGTACGCGTGACAAAGGGACGTGCGCACGAGCTGCAGTTTTACATTCCCACGCGCACGCGTGAGCCACGCGTACGCGTGGACCCTATTTCAGCAAACTTGATTTTTTAACGTTTTAAACGGTGTTTCAAACTTCTAAACCTCTATTTTCATTTGTTTAGTCAGGAATAGTAGTATTGCACTTGATAATCAGATGAAGTTAGGAAATATGGATGACTTGGAGGTGAAGTAAAACTGAGAAGTGATGAATTGATTATGAAATATTATGGATGATCATGTATGATACTTGACTTGATAATAAAATGAATGATTATATATGAAACTTGGCTTGAATGATTTAATGATCTGAGATACGAGGTTCCCTGGATAAAGTGTCGTGACTTGCCATCACGTGTACCAGGTTGAAAACTCAATACTCTGTTGACCCTACAACGTAAGGGTGACCGGGCACATATAAATTCCCGGGAATGCTTACCCCCATTGAGCAATATTGATTATTTGAGAAAAATCTATGCATAGACTCTTGGGGATGCATGTCGAGGGATAGTCTAAGGTTTTCGGACTTGTCGGGTTGGTTGGATAACCGACAAATGAGCCTCATCATCCATAGGACAAGCATGCATTATATGCATTCTACTTGAATTACTTGTTGTGCATTAACTGGGAGTGCCTAAGTGTATTTGCTATGCTAAATGTATATTTGTTACCTGCAGTATTTATGATCTTCTTGTGCTTGCCTTTATCTGTTTATTTGTTTGTGAAATGCATGATGGAGTTGGAGGTATAGAGGAATGGCAATATGGGACTTAGATTTAAGGTTAAGTTAAGTCAGGTTTAGATATTCTTAGAAAACCACCTTTTATGGCTTCTGTTTAATACTTTAAGCTTTATAATCTGAGTGTCGGCGTTCTAGGATTGCCTCTGGCATTCCCAGGACCTTATATATTATGTATGTGGCACCTTTACCATACTGAGAATCTCCGGTTCTCACTCCATACTATGTTGTTGTTTTTCAGATGTAGGTCGAGAGGCATCTCATTAGGCGTCTGGATACCTGAAGCGAAGTGGTTACTGGGTTATTTTGTTGTATAGTGATGTATATATATATACTTAGCTTTCTCTATGCATGACTTATTCTTTTTGATCCTCTTAGAGGTTTATGGAGAGGCAAGATTTTGTTTATGTACATTTGGGTTTTGGATATGTATGTATATATGTGTAAATATTCTTCGGCCAGTCTTGACTTCGCAGGCTGAGTTAGGAGCTTGTTATTTTGTATCTTTGGCACTCTATTCCTACTTTTGCAATCTTATGTTTGATGGTTATAGCTTTCTTAGTACACAAGTTAACTCGTTTCGTAAGTGTTGCGCTTTTATTTCGCGATTTTTGTTTCCTCTATTCTTCAAGGCACCTAGTATATTATAATTCTTCTGCTATTATATATATACATTTTATTTTAGAGGTCGTAATACCACACCACCTCTGTTTTACGACTTAAGCGTAAAGCTCAGTGTGGTAGGGTGTTACAATATACGTATTGATATTTATACAAAAATTATATTTAATATATTTTTAAAATTCATTAAATTTTAATTTTTTAAGAATTATTTAATATATGTATGGTTCTTCTTCTCATGTTTTTCTATTATTTTTATCATCTGATTTATCTTGTTATTCTATACTAGATTGGACAGCATTTGAAATACTAAGTTGATTTTCTTTCTCCAACTTTATTTTCTCATTGTCAATATCTACTTTACCTACTTCTTGACATTATGATTTGTATCTACCTTATTAACTTTTTAAATTTTGTTTCTGAGCTTACCATAAATACCATTATAGCAGCCTCATAAAAAAAGAGACATTTTTGCTGGCCATAATCTTAGAAAAACTTACCTTTTTTATACGCCATAATCTATAACATTTTCACCCTTCATGCATATCTTTCTTATCTCATATTTAAAGCTTATGAGAATGATTTTGTTATATAAGGAATAGAATAACACAAAATAAATTTTGATGCATTATTCTCTTATTAAGGAATGAATTATTTCATAAATTCTTTTGACATTTTGGTAAATAAGTAAAAAATATATTTGTTTCCTTCTTTAGCGTCCATGCGTATCTACAATTCAGAGAATAGAGAAATACATTTAAAAAAGTTACCAAGTAACAAAAGAAAAAAGATACGCATTTATTAAAATAATATTCATTCATTAATATTACCAAATTTAAAAAATGCATTAGATATTAACTTTATTAAGTGATAAATCCACGCATTAAAAGGGTGTCTACATATATATATATATATATATATATATATGTGTGTGTGTGTGTGTGTGTGTGTGTGTGTCGTGTTTTATACTCAAGAGTGAGTGAAAACAATCAACAATGCCGCCAAAAAAAGAGATTGATGGTCGTACTTATGAAGTCCACTCCATTCGCCGTAAGAGAATCCATCGGGTATATGCATATTTCTTTCATCTTATTACAATATTCTGATTGATATATATAGAACATCGAATAAGTTATACGAAAAAATAAAAAATTATTTATCATTTAACTATCATTAAGAATATATATTCGATGTTCATAGGAAAAAATTGGCTATATACTGTTGTAAAAAAGTTTAATTATACTATTATAGCAGATTTACTTATTCTATTATTGAATGTTTGATTATTCTAAAAGTTCATTATTTTGTGAAAAATACGTAAAATAACATATATTTGTATGTATGAGATTACTGATTAAGGGTTTTTTTGGCTGATTTTAATTTTGTCTTCATTGAATATTGTTTTACAGAAAAATAGTATGTGTGACTGATTGGAGACTTTGTCACCTCATTAAAAATAATGAATTTGATGAATATGGATACAGTTTTAGATTCTATTGTTTTAATTTATTATATGTTAATATATTATTCTTCATCATTGTGGTGTATGTTATTGTTATCTATTGGTTTATCATGATCAAATTCTAATCAAAATCTTTGAATATGGGAATGTCATATACAGGGTAAGCCACAGTACATGCTCAAATGGTTAGTGCTTATGATTATTATTAATGCTCTTTTCTTCTATTTTATTATATTTATATTGTTATTGTTTATTGCTTTTGATGACTCACATTATCAAATGGATATTTCAATTATGTATGTGGTGAAATATAAATAGGACAGGATGGAAGGACGTATCAAACACTTGGGAGACTCAGGAGAGCCTCCACCATATGCGTGATTATGTTAATGACTTTGATGCCAGGTATGGTGAAAAGAGAATCCAGTATATATCAAATATATTTCAATTCACTGTGATTTAAAAAACATTAATTGAATAATTATTTAATGATTTTTTACTATTATTTTTACGTGAAAATATATCTTCAAGTGAGTAGTCATATTTAATTAAAAAACTTTGAATGAGTTTTTGTGTTCTTAAAGAATAAAATCAAGAATTCGTGAGAATCTCATGAAGAGGAACAAGCATCACACCACTCCTTCACAGGCATCGTCACGTCCTTTTATTGCGAATCCAACTCCTCTTTTTTCTGAGTCAGAAGAGGAGTCATCAGAAGAGGAGGAGGACGAAGACGAGGACGAGGAAGAGGAGAAGGAAGAGAAAGAAGAAAAAGCTAAGGATCATAAAGAAGACTCTGATTATGATGTGAATGTTAAAGTTCCCCCCGGTGTTAGACGACCAATTGCAAGGTACTCCCTTCATTCCATCGAGTTTTTATCTGTGTCAATATTTTAACAACACTATTCACTAGTAAAAAGATATTATGAAATCCTACATGGAATGAATCCACGTTCAATTTTGTTTTCAAATAATATATAGCATAAGTTTTGATATTTTGAGAATTTTATTTCTGCAAATTGATCATAATAAGTAAATCATATCTATAAGTCTAAAAGTTTATAAGGTATAATTTGTAGTCATTTATACGCTTGTGTTAATAACAAAGCAATATCTATGACTAGTCAAAGATCTTTAATTTTTCATTTCTATTGGTAGAAGCTTGATTAATTTAAAATTCTTAGAAGTAGTGATGACTTCAACTGAAATTTGGTTTAATTTAACATTGCTTTTCTTGAATCAAATTCGTAGAATTAACTATTTTGAGCATTTTTTTAATTTGTAAAATAGTTAAATTTTCAAAAATTTTGTGAAGATATCTGCAATTTGTTCTTGAGTCGGACAATATGTAGTAATAACAAAGTAAATGCTCCATCGAAGTTTGTGTACTCTTAATGAAACTAAACTATATTGCTTCATTAAAAATCATTAAAATTATACAAAACATTTATTAAATTTGCTATGATTAGTGTTGATAAGTATGACTAATAATTATTTCTTGGAAACAAAAATGTGAAGAACTTGCAAGAATGTGAAGAACAAGAGTCACGAACCTTCAAGTGTTGATAATCCTGTCCGTGTGTCTTCTGAGGAAGAAGATTCTGGAAAAGAAGATTGTAATGTCAATATTGTCCCTACTCCTCTTCGAACCCCGAATCATAGACCATCACATGATAATGGCAAGCAAGACGATGCTCAACCAGATCCTGAAGTGCATATTCTTGCCAATCCTCAAATTGTCCTTTTTGCTGATCCAATTTAAGAAGGAGGAGGAGATGTTAGTGTGGATTTGATGCAGGCTTTGAATAATAATTACCAATGCAAACTTATATTATTGGTGATGTTTATTACTTTGTTTTGTTTGATGGGAATAAATTATAGTAGTTGTGGAATGATTTAGTAGTTCTTGGTATGAAATGAATAATTAAACATTTTATTCCATGTTTTGGACATGGATTGGAGATGATTATAATAAATTGTTCGTATCTCTTATGAATTTCCTAGCATATTTAATTTTTGTGTATTACCACTGTTTTGTTTCGTGATTCTTAGATGGAAAAGAAAAAACAAAATATAGAATTTGTGTAGTTTAGTGTTTTTGAGTGATTCTTGTTAGAAAAACAAAGTAATTAACAAGACATAATAATCATAGAAAAATTAAAAATGCATGCCAAGGCTATTGTGACAGAATTACATATACTGTCATTTTATCTTATCTATTTTTTATTATTTTTTAATAGGTTGATTGAGTGTCTGGGGAACAAAAAGTTGTGTATAGTTGCTATCCACATCTATGTCTATGTCTATGATAAATATGAATACCGTGACCAATATTTACTATTTATTTAGTGAGATACAAAATTTGAAATAACATTATACAAAATACATGTATCTATTGTATTATCAGAGATTAAACATGAGACATAATGTTTTATTATGATTTTGTTGCTTTAACCTAGTTGGATTGGTCTAGTAGTTAGGTCACTACTCTGGTTAAGCAAGATTTGGGGGATGGAATACTGCTTTATGCATGCAGCAACGTATTGGTTAGCAACAAATCCTTAAATGGATTTTCGATCCGCAACAGATTAATGCTTGGTCTGCTGGGTTAGGAGATACCGTGGAAAACCAAAAAATAATTTTGTTGCTTCGAAATAAAACAAGCAACAAAAGCTAAACTCATGGTATCACATCACATGACACAATACTTTATAGAGTCTATTACACTTATATTAAAACAGAGACAAAGTATTCATCAATACTTTCACTCTCACATAACACTCACCTATAACCCAAAATTTATCATCTCCTTAACAAGACAAAACTCACCGATCAAAAAAGGTCAACTTATCAATATCAAGTCTTTAACAGATTTAGATGCAAGTTATACAAATAAAATTAATTTATACATTATACACCTCATTCAAGACCCAACTCGGCTTAAAACAAATTTACCAATCATAATATGCAGTATAGTTATGGTTGACTATTTTAGGGCTTCTTCAATAATGAAATGTCATGAAAGATATCTAGTAATATATATATTAAATTAGAAACTAATTAATAACGTACACTAGTAGCATGTAAATAATAAAAGATCCTCTGCTACAATAATCATGCCATGAATATTTGACTACAAAAGTGATACTATATTTCCAAGAGTAGTGATCAAATTTCTAACCACATAATTAATAAAAGAGGTGAATCATTAACATGCTAAAAAAACTTATCTATGATTATACTAATCAGCAGGGGAAAATGAATCATCAGTGCTAGAAGTTGTACAAGATTCCACTTTGGTTTGAGTTGGGGAAAAATTGAAAGGCTTAGGAGGACTTTGCAACAGATCAATGCTTCCTTTAAGCATTTCAATGACCCTACTCATTGGAGGTTGAGGATATTCCCTGAAGAAAGAAGAGGGTGTTTTCTTTATTTTTTATTTTTTTAATTTGATTTAACTATGATTAATCATATATAGTTAATAATATATAAGTATTGATATTTATACAAAAATTATATTTAATATATTTTAAAATATATTAAATTTTATATTTTTAGAATTATTTAATATATGTATGGTTCTTCTTCTCTTGTTTTTCTATTATTTTTATCATATGACTTATCTTGTTGTTCTATATTAGATTGGACAGTATTTGAAATACTAAGTTGATTTTCTTTTTCCGACTTTATCTTCTCATTGTCAATATATAGTTTACCTACTTCTAGACATTAGGATTTGTATCTACCTGATTAACTTTTTAAATTTTGTTTCTGAGCTTACCATTACTGCAGCCTTATCAAAAGAAACATTTGTGCTGACAATAATCTTAGAAAAACCTACCTTTTTTATACGCCATAATCTATAACCTTTTCACCCTTCATGCATATCTTTCTAATCATATATTTAAACCTTATGAGAATGATTTTGTTATATACGAAACAGAATAACACAAAAATAAATTTCGACGCATTTTTCTCTTATTAAGGGATGAATTATTTGATAAATTCTTTTGACGTTTTTGTAAATAAGTAAAAAATATATATTTTTCCTTATTTAGTGTCTATGCATATCTACAGTTCAGAGGATAGAGAAATACATTTAAAAAATTGCCAAGTAACAAAAGAGAAAAGATACACATTTATTAAAATACTATTTATATATAAATATTACCAAATTTTAAAAAATGCATTAGATGTTAACTTTATTAAGTTCTAAATCCACGCATTAAAAAGGTCTCTCTCTCTCTCTCTCTCTCTCTCTCTCTCTCTCTCTCTCTCTCTCTCTCTCTCTCTCTCTCTCTCTCTCTCTCTCTCTCTCTATATATATATATATATATATATATATATATATATATATATTATTGGTGAGTGGTATTTTACTCAGGAGTGAGTGAAAACAATCAACAATGCCGCCAAAAAAAGAGATTGATTATCGCACTTATGAAGTCCACTCCATTCGCCGTAAGAGAATCCATCGGGTATATGCATATTCCTTTCATCTTATTTCAATATTCCGATTGAGTATATATATATATATAAGGAAAATCAAATAATTTATATGAAAATATAAAAAATTAGTTATCACAATTAACTATCATTAAGAATATATATTCGATGTTCATAGGAAAAAATTGGCTATATACTGTTGTAAAAAAGTTTAATTATACTATCTTAACAGATTTACGTATTTTATTATTGAATGTTTGATTATTCTAAAAGTTAATTATTTTATGAAAAATACGTAAAATAACATAAATTTGTATGTATGAGATTACTGATTAAGGTTCTTTATGGCTGATTTTAATTGTGTTCATTGAATATTTTTTTTACAGAAAAATAGTATTTGTGATTGATTGGAGACTATTTCACCTTATTAAGAATAATGAATCTGATGAATATGCATACAGTTTTGGATTCTACTATTTTAATGTATTATATGTTAATATATTATTTTTCATCACTATGGTGTATGTTATTGTTATCCAATGGTTTATCATGATCAAATTCTAATCAAAATCTTTGAATATGGGAATGTCATATACAGGGTAAGCCACAATACATGCTCAAATGGTTAGTGCTTATGATTATTTTTAATGCTCTTTTCTTCGATTTTATTAAGTGATATTGTTATTGTTTATTGCTTTTGATGACTAACATTATCAAATGGATATTTCAATTATGTATGTGGTAAAATATAAATAGGGCAGGATGGAAGGACGTATCAAACACTTGGGAGACTCAGGAGAGCCTCCATCATATGCGTGATTACGTTAATGACTTTGATGCCAGGTATGGTGAAAAAGGAATCCAGTATATATCAAATATATTTCAATTCACTGTGATTTAAGCAATGTTAATTGAGTAATTTTTCAAAGATTTTTGACTATTACTTTTAGGTGAAGATATCTTCGTGTGAATAATCATACTTAATTAAATAATTATAAATGAGTTTTTGTGTTCTTAAAGAATAAAATCAAGAATTCCTGAGAATCTCAAGAAGATGAACAAGCATCACAACACTCCTTCACAGAAATCGTCATCACGTCCTTTTATTGCAAATCTATCTCCTCTTTTTTCTGACTCAGAAGAGGAGTCATCAGAAGAAGAGGAGGACGAGGAAGAGGAAGAGGAGAATGAAGAAAAAGAAGAAAAACTAAGGATGATAAAGAAGACTCTGATTATGATGTGAATGTTAAAGTTCCCCCCGGTGTAAGACGACCAATTGCAAGGTACTTCCTTTATTCCATCGAGTTTTTATCTGTGTCATTATTCTAGAAACACTATCCACAAGTAAAAGGATATTATGAAATCCTACATGCAATGAATCCACGTTCAATTTTATTTTTAAATAATATATAGCATAAGTTTTGATATTTTGAGAATTTTATTTCTGCAAATTGGTCATAATAAGTAAATCATATCTCTAAGTGAAAAACTTTATAAGTTATAATTGGTAGTAATTTATACGCTTGTGTAAATAACTAAGCAATATCTATGACTAGTTCAAGATTTTTAATTTTTAATTTCTATTTATAGAAGCTTTGATTAATTTAAAATTCTTAGAAGTAGTGATGACTTCAACTGAAATTTGATTTAATTTAACACTGTCTCTCTTGAATCAAATTCGTAGAATTAAGTATTTTGAGCATTTTTTTTATTTGTAAAATAGTTAAATTTTAAAAAATTTTGTCAAGATATCTGCAATTTGTTCTTGAGTTGGACAATAAGAAGCAATAACAAAGTAAATGCTCCATCAAAGTTTGTGTACTCTTTATGAAACTAAACTATGTTGCTTCATTGAAAAATCATTAAAATTATACAAAACATGTATTAAATTTGCCATGATGAGTGTTGATAAGTATGACTAATAATTATTTCTTGGAAAAAAATGTGAAAAACTTGCAAGAATGTGAAGAACAAGAATCATGAACCTTCAAGTGTTGATAATCATGTGCGTGTGTCTTCTGAGGAAGAAGATTCTGAGAAAGAAAATTGTAATGTCAATATTGCCCCTACTCCTCTTTAAACCCCGAATTGTAGACCATCACATGATGATGGCAAGCAAGACAATGCTCAATCAGATCCTGAAGAGCATATTCTTGCCAATCCTCAAATTATCCTTTTTGCTGATCCAATTTAAGGAGGAGGAGATGTTAGTGTGGATTTGATGCAGGCTTTGATAATAATTACCAACTCAAACTTATATTATTGGTGATGTTTATTACTTTGTTTGTTTGATGGGAATAAATTATAGTAGTTGTGGAATGATTTAGTAGTTCTTGGTATAAAATGAATAATTAAACATTTTATTCATGTTTTGGACATGGATTGGAGATGATTATAATAACTTGTTCGTATCTCTTATGAATTTTCTTGCGTATTTAATTTTTGTGCATTACCACTGTTTTGCTTGGCGATTCTTAGATGGAAAAGAAAAAAAAACATAGAATTTGTGTTGTTTAGTGTTTCTGAGTGAAACTTGTTAGAAAAACAAAGTAACAAGACATAATAATCATAGACAAATTAAAAATGCATACCAAGGCTATTGTGACAGAATTACATATACTGTCATTTTATCTTATCTATTTTTTATTTTTTTTAATAGGTTGATTGAGTGTCCAGGGAACAAAAAAGTTGTGTATAGTTACTGTCCGCATCTACGTCTATGTCTATGATAGATATGAATACCTTGAAAAATATTTACTATTTATTTAGTGAGATACAAAATTTGAAAGAACATTATACAAAATACATGTATCTAATGTATTATCAGAGATTAAACATGAGACATAAAGTTTTATTATAATTTTGTTGCTTCAACCTAGTTGGATTGGTCTAGTATTTAGCTCACTACTCCACTTAAGCAACTGTCGGGGGGATGGAATCCTACCTTGTGCATGCAGCAACGTATTGGCCAACAACAAATCCTTAAATAGACTTTCGATCCGCGACGAATTATTCTTTAGTCTGCTGGGTTGGGAGATACCGTGGAAAACTAAAAAAATAATTTTGTTGGTTCAAAATAAAACAAGCAACAAAAGCTAAACTCATGGTTTCACATCACATGACACATTACTTTATAGAGTCTATCACTACTCTTGTATTAAAACAGAGACAAACTATTCATCAATACTGCCACTCTTAGATAACACTCAGCTATAAACCAAAACTTATCACCTCCGTAACAAGACAAAACTCACCGATCAAAAAAGGTCAACTCATCAACAAGTCTTTAACAGATATAGATGCAAGATATACAAAAAAAATTAATTTAAACATTATACACCTTTTTCAGGATCTAACTCGGCTTAAAACAAATTTTCCAATCCATAATATGCACTATAGTTGTGGTTGACTATTTCAGGGCTTCTTCAATGAAATGTCATAAAAGATATCTAGTAATATATATTAAATTAGAAACTAATTAATAACGTACAGTAGTAGCATGTAAATAACAAAAGATCCTCTGCTACAATAATCATGCCATGAATATTTGACCACAAAAGTGAAACTATATTTCTAAGAGTAGTGATCAAATTTCTGACCACACAATTAATAAAAGAGGTGAATTATTAACATGCTAAAAAAACTTATCTATATTTATACTAATCAGCAGGGGAAAATGAATCATTAGTGGTAGAAGTTGTGCAAGATTCCACTTTGGTTTGAGTTGGGGAAAAATTGAAAGGCTTAGGAGGACTTTGCAATAGATCAATGCTTCCTTTAAGCATTTCAATGGCCCTACTCATTGGAGGTTGAGGATATTCTGTGAAGAAAGAAGAGGATGTTTTCTTTATTTTTTATTTTTTATTAATTTGATTTAACTATGATTAATCATATATAGTTAATAATATATATGTATTGATATTTATACAAAAATTATATTTAATATATTTTTAAAATATATTAAATTTTATTTCTTTTTAGAATTATTTAATATATGTATGATTTTTCATCTCTTGTTTTTCTATTATTTTTATCATCTGACTTATCTTGTTGTTCTATATTAGATTGGACAGTATTTGAAATACTAAGTTGATTTTCTTTTTCCGACTTTATCTTCTCATTGTCAATATCTAGTTTACCTACTTCTAGACATTATGATTTGTATCTACCTGATTAACTTTTTAAATTTTGTTTCTGAGCTTACCATTACTGCAGCCTTATCAAAAGAAACATTTTTGCTGGCAATAATCTTAAAAAAACCTACATTTTCTATACGCCATAATCTATAACCGTTTCACCCTTCATGCATATCTATCTAATCATATATTTAAAGCTTATGAGAATAATTTTGTTATATATGGAACAGAATAAAAGAGAAATAAATTCCGATGTGTTTTTCTCTTATTAAAGGATGAATTATTTGATAAATTCTTTTGACATTTTTTTAAATAAGTAAAAAATATATATGTTTCCTTATTAAGCGTCCATGCATATCTACAATTCAGAGGATAGAGAAATACATTTAAAAAAATTGCCATGTAACAAAAGAGAAAAGATACACATTTATTAAAATACTACTTATATATAAATATTACCAAATTTAAAAAATGCATTAGATGTTAACTTTATTAAGTTCTAAATCCATGCATTAAAAGGGTGTCTATATATATATTATTGGTGAGTGGTATTTTACTCAAGAATGAGTGAAAACAATCAACAATGCCGCCAAAAAAAGAGATTGATGACCGCACTTATGAAGTCCACTCCATTCGCCGTAAGAGAATCCATCGGGTATATTCATATTCCTTTCATCTTATTTCAATATTCCAATTGATATATATAATCAAATAAGTTATATGAAAATATAAAAAATTAGCTATCACATTTAACTATCATTAAGAATATATATTCGATGTTCATAGAAAAAAATTGGCTACATACTGTTGTAAAAAAGTTTAATTATAATATCATAACAGATTTACGTATTTTATTATTGAATGTTTGATTATTCTAAAAGTTATTTATTTTGTGAAAATTTACCTAAATAACATATATTTGTATGTATGAGATTACTGATTAAGGTTTTTTTGGCTGATTTTAATTTTGTGTTCATTGAATATTTTTTTACAGAAAAATAGTATTTGTGATTGATTGGAAACTATTTCACCTTATTAAGAATAATGAATCTGATGAATATACATATAGTTTCGGATTCTATTATTTTAATGTATTATATGTTAATATATTATTCTGCATCACTATGGTGTATGTTATTGTTATCCATTGGTTTATCATGATCAAATTCTAATCAAAATCTTTGAATATGGGAATGTCATATACAGGGTAAGCCACAGTACATGCTCAAATGGTTAGTGCTTATGATTATTTTTAAAGCTCTTTTCTTCGATTTTATTAACTAATATTGTTATTGTTTATTGCTTTTGATGACTAACATTATCAAATGGATATTTCAATTATGTATGTGGTGAAATATAAATAAGGCAGGATGGAAGGACGTATCAAACACTTGGGAGACTCAGGAGAGCCTCCATCATATGCGTGATTACGTTAATGACTTTGATGCCAGGTATGGTGAAAAAGGAATCCAGTATATATAAAATATATTTCAATTCACTGTGATTTAAGCAATGTTAATTGAGTAATTATTTAAAGGTTTTTGACTATTATTTTTAGCTGAAGATATCTTCGTGTGAATAATCATATTTAATGAAATAATAATTATAAATGAGTTTTGTGTTCTTGAAGAATAAAATCAAGAATTCGTGAGAATCTCAAGAAGTGGAACAAGCAACACAACACTCCTTCACAGAAATCGTCATCACGTCCTTTTATTGCAAATCCATCTCCTCTTTTTTCTGACTCAGAAGAGGAGGAGGACGATGAAGACGAAGAGGAAGAGGAGAAGGAAGAGAAAAAAGAAAAAACTACGGATGATAAAGAAGACTCTGATTATGATGTGAATGTTAAAGTCACCCCTAGTGTTAGACGACCAATTGCAAGGTACTCCCTTTGTAACAACCCAACCTTCAGTACGTCATGATCATACCAAAAGTAAAGCGTTATTAACCTGTTTTCCTTATTAACTATTTAATATTGAGCCTTTACTTCGAACTCGCATTTCAATCTTTAATAAAATGCTAGAAAGTTGTTTATAATTCATTAAAAATCATATACCAAACATCACCAAATAATAATAATTACATAATTACTAATAATAATAAATCTTATACAAGTAAATCAAAATAAAACTCAGATACAATACATATCCCTCTGTATAAAATAAGAATCTTAAGCAACAAGCGAGGGAACTCTATGAAGGTAACACAACGCATAGATAAAGTCAATAATCGCCCGCAGCTTCAAACTGAGTCTTCGAACCTATCACTGAAAGGGTGGAAGATTTTGGGGTGAGAACAAACCACACGTTCTCAGTAGGGGAGGGAATACCATCAAAACATTGAAATACTTGCAAATAGAATTAGTTTCATCGTAAAGCAGTTTATCCTCGAAATAACCTTTTAAAAAAAGTTTGGTACAAAGCTTATTTTGAAAGGTGTTTAAAGAAATCCCTTTAATTTATAAATCAATAAAATGAATAGTTTAAAGAAGCAAAAAGGATCAAAGACATGCCTAGTGACTTCCTATCCAACTTACCTCGCTCACTCCTATCCAAATAATACGTACATTAAGATACTCAGGCAACACCTAGTCCACCTGCTTTAACTTTCATTACCACAAACAAAAACAATCCTCATTACATCTCCTCCAAAAAGGTTCTCTCAGATAAACATACACATACAGGACAAACAAGGAAATCACAGATAAGATTCAGGTACAGCAAGTAAAACAAGTAGCAAATAGACATGGCTAAGCAATTAGGCAAACCAAAACAAGTTCAAACCCAAGCAAAGCATACAAATGCATATGATGCATGCCTGTCCTATGGCTGATGAGGCTCATCTGTCGGTTATCCAGTCAACCCGACAAGTCTGAATTGTCCTTAGACTGTCTCCCGACGTGCATCCCCAAGAGTCTATGCATAGCTTTTTTCTCAAATAATCAATGTTGCTCAATGGGGGTAACAATCCCGGGAATTTATATAGTGCCCGGTCACACTTACGTCGTAGGGTCAACAGAGTATCGAGTCTCAACCTGGTACACGTAGTGGTAAGCCACGGTACTTTACCCAGGGAAACTTGTATCTCAGATAATTCAAATAAATAAGCCATATGAATATTTCAATCATAATTCATCAAGATCCACATCATTCTCAACCTTGTTTCATTCATCACAAATCTTGTCATTAATATCATAACCAATTTCATCAACCTCAATCATCATCCCACAACACTATAATTAACCAGAATCATCATCAGATCTCAAACAACCTAATTGTCACTAAATTCCACCTTAATTTCAAGGACAACCCTCAAACAACTCACTAAATTCACCTCCAACTCAATACCACACATTCTCCATCATATTTCTTAAATTAACTTTCTTCCTCTTAACCGTTATATTCAGTTTCATTAAAAAGAACTATAAACTCACTCTCTTACTCCCAATCCCTTAATCTTATACCCAGTTTACTATTTTAAAGCATTCTACTAGTTAATCAAATCTCGCTTCATTGCTAAAAGAAATCAAATGAATTTAAAACCACAAATTAACCAAATCATAAGAATTCAATTCTCTTTAATAATCTTTAAAAAATATTCAAAAATACTTCTTTTATTAAAGTTACTTGAATCAGAATCATCTACCAAGTCACAACCAAAACTTCTTCAAAATTCTTAGAAAATTTTCGACAGCACCTCCCCTAAAAACTAGAATATGCCACCCATTACGGGTCCCCTCTTTTCAATCCTCAACACAATAAAAATCAGCCTTTCAGTTTAACAATTCCAAATCCATTATTCAAGACCATTTATTATCAATTTCTATTTAAAATCCAAAATCAGCGCATTCAATCATTTTTACCATAGATTCGGAAAATCAACCAATAACCAACAAATCTAACCTTTCAATTACAACAGAAAATCATTTTCAACACAGACATCCATCTATTTGCATTAACTTACTAAGCTTGTCAGTTATTCAAAGCCCAGAATATTTTTTATTTAAAATAAACCCCTACCTCAATTTAGTTGAACCCACGTAGATTAAACGTGACAATTCCCTTTCCTTTTCATTTCATGGCAGCAGCGGCAACAAATCCACGACGGTAATGGTAGTTACAGCAGAATAGAGAATCCAAATTGAATAGGTATCGAAAGTGAACACAGCCCTGAGAATTTCAAAATAGGGCATATACTAGAATTAAATCAAAACAAGCGTGGTAATGACAATAAAATGTGCAAATGGAACGTAATCAAGGAGAAGAGCAAACCAGAATTGAAATAGCAACATCAAACTCATCAACAGCAGCTCTAACAGTTTCCTGATGGCCTCAACACCACCATAATGGTCCTAACAACAAACAGGAAAACAGAGTAGTAGTACTAAACAGAGACATAGGTTCCCTTAGCTGGAACAGGAGAAAGACAGAGGAACAGGATGGAACCAAGACAAGGATTAAAGCTTACAGTCTCAACAATGGAGGAATTGGGACCGAATCAACCACTTCCATGACAGCTCTGGGAACACAGCAACAATTTTGATCCCAATTGACAGTAGTGGCGGCAGTGGCTAGGGTTCCGACCGGCGGTAGGACTTGGCGGTGGCTCGGCAGGAGCGGTGCAATGGAGCTGCCACGAAGCCCCCTGCTCTCTCTCCTATACGCGTTTCCTTTCCCTCGGCTCAAACCGGCGACAGATTCAACCCTATCGACAACGGCAAAGGCTCGCGCCGAGGACGACAACGGCGAGGCTCGAGGCACGATGGTGACTTCGCACAGCCCGGCGGCGGGACGCAGCTCCGACACCCCTCGCGAGCACGCTCTCTCTTTCTCCACCGCGGACCTTCTATCCCTCCGACACATCTCTCTTCATCCGTGGCGGCACAGCCGTGCTGACGCAACGGCGCTAGCTCGGCGAGGCTTCCCTTTCTCCACGCTAGCTTTCTCTCCCCTCTGTTCGACTTTCTCAGCAACAATCGGTAGAGCGCGGTGACAGGGATGGCGGGTTGACCAGCACTAGCACACCCCCTTCCTCTCTTCCCTCTCCTCTGCCTCCCGTTCTTTCTTCCTTTCTCTTTTTTTTTCTTTTTCCTATTGCCGCCGCTGTGTTTGGTAACAAGGAAAGCAAGGTGGCTAGGGTTGGGTTAGAATGGGTTAGGGTTAGTGTGCCTGATTTTAGGATTATGGTTTAGTTTGGGGCAAATGTGAAATTAGAGATTTTTAGATAAATTGGAATTTGGTAACTTTAATTAAATTAGAGTATAGAGTATCAATTAAAAATCTAATTTAATCCATTAAAATTACATTGAAAAATATTATTTGATTGTCAACTTACTGATTGGCATTTAATCATGTATTCTAATTTAAAAT
The DNA here is from genome assembly GCF_003086295.3 of Arachis hypogaea. Taxonomy (NCBI): domain Eukaryota; kingdom Viridiplantae; phylum Streptophyta; class Magnoliopsida; order Fabales; family Fabaceae; genus Arachis; species Arachis hypogaea. The sequence goes on from NC_092050.1 coordinate 144,905,542, forward strand.
TAAGAATAATATAATTAATTTTCTTTTTTATAAAAATTAAAGTATTAAATTCCAAAATCTCAATTATTTAACTAAATCGTATAAAATTCTTATTCTTTTACAACTGTTAAGCTGTATAATTTAAATATAGAAAATTATTCAATAATTATAAAATTAAGTAAAATTTCTAATTTAATTATCAAGACTTGATTTAATTACTTTTAATAAAATAATTTCTAAAAATAAAATCTTTAATAAATAAATAAATTGAAATTAACTCATAATATTATTTTCCGAAAGTTCTGAGTCTTACACGCTTCATGTAAGACCCGGTTAATTAACAGCTAATTAACCCATAAATGAGAATTTATTCTAGAAAGCCAAAAATGTTATTTTTATGGCTTAATATGATAGAGGAAATTGAGACGAGAATTTCGGTACTAATTTTATAGAAATCGGACCAAGATTGGACCGAACGGGCCAAACCGGGCCAACCGAACCCAAAGTGGGCCCTTGGCCCAACTAAACTAAACCAAAACCCTAGTTTTCAGCACTCTCTCTCCTCATTTGAGACATTAAACACGCTGAAATGGAGGCCATGGAGGGAAGAACACTCTCTCAAGTTCTATCTCTCACTTGATCTTCAAACCACCATAACTTTTGATCTAGAGCTCCGATTGCCGCTCCGTTTGCGGCCACGCGTTCACCGCGGAGAGCTCTATAAAACCCATACAATTAATCTTGAGGTAAGTCACGTTTTACTGTTCGAAATTCCAGCCCTTGATTTCGAGTTTCATGAGTAAAAATGTTGAGATTTTGGGTTCTTTGATGTTATAGGACCCAACTCTCTTGAAGGAGAAGGTTAATCTTGTCTCTTTGGACCTTGGGTGTGGTAAGATTCTCAACCCTAGTGTAATTTGTTGTTCTATGAGGTTTGGGCATTGAGATGTTGTGTATGGGTATGATGATTGTGGCTTAGGTTGTGTATATGTAAATATTGGAGCTTGATTGGTGATTTTGGAAAGCTTGGAAGAGGGTTTTGTGTGATAAAATCTGTTCTTGGAGGTGTTGATACCTTGAGAGCTTGTGGACAAGTGGTTTGGAAGTGCTCCGGTTGAGCTTGGGAAATTGGCTAAGGTATGGTTTCGGTTTCCCGTATCTAATATGTAATGTGGTAGGAAATACTTAGGCTAGAGGCCCTAAGATAGGCATTGAATTGATGATGTTGTGGAATGGTTGAGATATATGATGTGATCATATGTGTGATTATGAATATTGATGCCTTGATTGTGTGATATGTGAGAAAATGCATGTTGTGATATATGCTTGATGAATGATTGAGGTTGAATTGATGGGTGGTGCCATATTGTTGGTGAGTATGATGATTATGTATAATGATGGTTGATTGAAAATTGATATTGTTAGAAATTGGGATGAGAAGGATGTATGACATAATATTGTGTTTATCCTTTGGCCTTTTGATTGAGAAGTGTTAAAATGGTTGGAGGTAGTTTTGAGAATTTTGGTAAAATATCAATGCGTGAGTTGAGGATGGCTTGTTGTTGAATTTGGTACACTTTGATTGATTTCAAAGAAAAGGGATGAAATTGGCATGTTTTAATTGATTTTGAAAAGAGTTGAAAGTGGCTTGTTTTGAAAATGGCACTTTGTGGTTTTGAATGAAAATATGGTTTTTGGGCATACTTTGACGGGACATAACTTGGACTACGGATCTTTGATTTGTGCCAATTCTGTTTAGAAATGAAATTGGATCCGGGATGTCCATGTCGTTCGAAGAACGGGTGAAAAATGATTTAAAATGAGAGAGTTATGACCGTCGGAAGATTGGGGGTTGAATCTGTGAATTCTGCAGCTTTTAACTTAGAAAATTTTTAGCAGAATGACCCCTCGCGCGTAGGCGCAGTTGGCGCGTATGCGCCGTTCTTCGAGAAAGCATCATCCACGCGTGCGCGTGGAGTGCGCGTACGCGTGGCCCTGTTTTCATCCCAAAGTTGATTTTTGAGTTTTAAAAGCCAAATTTCATACTTCTAAGCCTCCGATCTCACCACTTATGTCTTAAATCATTATGATATGCCTAGCATGAGGAAAAGGGCTAGTGAATGTGGTAACTTGCGAGTGAAGCAAGGGAAAAATGAATGATCCATGAGGATCAAAGATGATTATGTGAGATGTGGAGGATGGCGGTGGAAGTGCTTGTTATGCCATGGGCCGAAGGGCCGTAAATGTTAATGAATTGGCTGGTTATGGATTTAACCGTGAGCCGGATGGCTAGATTATTGCCGTGTTATGGCGGAGCCATGTTTATGGCCAAGTATAAATGCATATATGCTGTTGATTGAATTGTGAATGTTTGCACTTCCACCATTGGAGATGAGGGTTTCCCTGGGTAGTAGCAATGGCTAGCCACCATGTGCTCCAGGTTGAGACTCGAAGCTCTGTTAACCCAATGTCGTAAGTGTGGCCGGGCACTGTGAAAGGCCCGGATGAGCTCGCCCCCGTAAATATTCACCAGTGATGGTGATGGATAAATATTCACCAGTGAGGGTGATGGATTTGGATCATGATTATGATCAAGTTTATGATGAGTATAACTCGAGTTGGGGATGCGCGACAGAGGGACAGTCCAATGGTTAGCTACCAGGACTTGTCGGGTTGGCTCTATAACCGACAGATGATATCATCAGCTACTAGGGACAGGCATGCATCATAAGCATACTACATGAATTGTTTGAGATTGCCTATTTGACTGCATATTACTTGCTAATTGCCTAAATGCCTTATCTGTTCCTATTTGTAAATCTCTTGTCTGATATAACTGTGTTTGCTATATTATACTCCTGCTGGTGGTTGGGAGGTCTGAAGGAATTGGAAAGGAAAGTATTAGTTAGACTGAAGAATCTTTAGTCAGTTGCCACTTACGGTTTAGCTTGTTTATAAGCTTTGATATTATCTGAAGGAAGTTCTAGGATTGCCTTCGGCTTTCCTCTATTATTATGTATTATATATGTGGAAGCTGTTACCGTGCTGGGGACCTCTGGTTCTCACCCATGCGGATTTTGTGGTTTTCAGATGCAGGACGCGAGGCTTCTCGTTGAGGCATGTTGGAGACTTCTGGATTTAGCGAAGATCCTTTGTTCTCGGGACTCTGTTTTGGGTTATATATCTTGTTTAGATACTTTTATCTCCATTAAATAATACAAACTGTGATGACTCCTTCTAGAGGGGATTTTTGGAGAATAGGTTTTCTGTATTTGTGTCCCTTTGGGTTTCCTTTGGGATTTCCTTATTTTATCATATGTATATATTGCTATGCTCGGACCGGTTCTCTTCGCAGTCGGATTTTGAGTCTTGATATTCTTGTTTTTGACACTCTTTTGTATATATAATCTCGCGATAGCTTATCCCGGTGCGTCACGTTTATCGATCGGAGTGTTGCGCTTTCGAGTTACGGTTTTTGTTTACCCCTTTTTCTACAAAGGCTCCTAGTTATAATCAATTATTCATACTACTATACGTACTAAATTTTTGTTTTAGAGGTCGTAATACCTTGCCATCTCTGAATTATGACTTAAGCATAAGACTCTGTATGGTAGGGTGTTACGCTTCATTCCATCGAGTTTTTATATGTCATTATTCTAACAACACGATCCACCAGTAAAAGGATATTATGAAATCCTACATGGAATGAATCCATGTTCAATTTTGTTTTTAAATAATATATAGCATAAGTTTTGATATTTTGAGAATTTTATTTCTGCAAATTGGTCATAAAAAGAAAATCATATCTCTAAGTGAAAAGATTTATAAGGTATAATTTGTAGTAATTTATACGCTTGTGTTAATAACTAAGCAATATCTATGACTAGTCAAAGATTTTTAATTTTTAATTTCTATTGATAGAAGCTTTGATTAATTTAAAATTCTTAGAGGTAGTGATGACTTCAACTGAAATTTGATTTAATTTAACATTGTCTCTCTTGAATCAAATTCGTAGAATTAAGTATTTTGAGCATTTTTTTTAATTTGTAAATTAAATTTTCAAAAGTTTTGTGAAGATATCTGCAATTTGTTCTTGAGTTGGACAATAAGAAGCAATAACAAAGTAAATGCTCCATCAAAGTTTGTGTACTCTTTATGAAACTAAACTATGTTGCTTCATTGAAAAATCATTAAAATTATACAAAACATGTATTAAATTTGCCATGATGAGTGACTAATAATTATTTCTTGCAAACAAAAATGTGAAGAACTTGCAAGAATGTGAAGAACAAGAGTCACAAACCTTCAAGTGTTGATAATCCTGTGCATGTGTCTTCTGAGGAAGAAGATTCTGAGAAAGAAGATTGTAATGTCAATATTGCCCCTACTCCTCTTCGAACCCCGAATCGTAGACCATCACATGATGATGGCAAGCAAGACAATGCTCAATCAGATCCTGAAGAGCATATTCTTGCCAATCCTCAAATTGTCCTTTTTGCTGATCCAATTTAAGAAGGAGGAGGAGATGTTAGTGTGGATTTGATGCAGTCTTTGATAATAATTACCAATTCAAACTTATATTATTGGTGATGTTAATTACTTTTTTGTTTGATGGGAATAAATTATAGTAGTTGTGGAATGATTGAATAGTTCTTGGTATGAAATGAATAATTAAACATTTTATTCATGTTTTGGACATGGATTGGATATGATTATAATAGCTTGTTCATATCTCTTATGAATTTCCTTGTATATTTAATTTTTGTGCATTACCACTGTTTTGCTTGGCGATTCTTAGATGGAAAAGAAAAAAATATAGAATTTGTGTTGTTTAGTGTTTCTGAGTGAAACTTGTTAGAAAAACAAAGTAACAAGACATAATAATCATAGACAAATTAAAAATGCATGCCAAGGCTATTGTGACAGAATTACATATACTGTCATTTTATCTTATCTATTTTTTATTTTTTTTAATAGGTTGATTGAGTGTCCAGGGAACAAAAAAGTTGTGTATAGTTACTATCCACATCTATGTCTATGTCTATGATAGATATGAATACCTTGACAAATATTTACTATTTATTTAGTGAAAAACAAAATTTGAAAGAACATTATACAAAATACATGTATCTAATGTATTATCAGAGATTAAACATGAGATATAAAGTTTTATTATAATTTTATTGCTTCAACCTAGTTGGATTGGCCTAGTAGTTAGCTCACTACTCCACTTAAGCAACTGTCGTGGGATGGAATCCTGCCTTGTACACGCAGCAACGTATTGGCCAACAATAAACTCTTAAATAGACTTTCGATCTGCGATGAATTATTCTTTAATCTGCCGGGTTAGGAGATACCGTGAGAAACTAAAAATAATTTTGTTGCTTCAAAATAAAACAAGCAACAAAAGCTAAACTCGTGGTTTCACATCACATGACACAATACTTTACAGAGTCTATCACTACTCTTGTATTAAAACAGAGACAAACTATTCATCAATACTGTCACTCTTAGATAACACTCAGCTATAAACCAAAACTTATCACCTCCGTAACAAGACAAAACTCACCGATCAAAAAAGGTCAACTCATCAACAACAAGTCTTTAACAGATATAGATGCAAGATATACAAAAAAAATTAATTTAAACATTATACACCTCTTTCAGGATCCAACTCGGCTTAAAACAAATTTTCCAATCCATAATATGCACTATAGTTGTGGTTGACTATTTTAGGGCTTCTTCAATGAAATGTCATAAAAGATATCTAGTAATATATATTGAATTTGAAACTAATTAATAAGGTACAGTAGTAGCATGTAAATAACAAAAGATCCTCTGCTACAATAATCATGCCAGGAATATTTGACCACAAAAGTGAAACTATATTTCTAAGAGTAGTGATCAAATTTCTGACCACACAATTAATAAAAGAGGTGAATTATTAACATGCTAAAAAAAACTTATCTATGTTTATACTAATCAGCAGGGGAAATGAATCATCAGTGGTAGAAGTTGTGCAAGATTCCACTTTGGTTTGAGTTGGGGAAAAATTGAAAGGCTTAGGAGGACTTTGCAATAGATCAATGCTTCCTTTAAGCATTTCAATGGCCCTACTCATTAGAGGTTGAGGATATTCCGTGAAGAAAGAAGAGGATGTTTTCTTTATTTTTTATTTTTTATTAATTTGATTTAACTATGATTAATCATATATAGTTAATAATATATATGTATTGATATTTATACAAAAATTATATTTAATATATTTTTAAAATATATTAAATTTTATTTCTTTTTAGAATTATTTAATATATGTATGATTTTTCATCTCTTGTTTTTCTATTATTTTTATCATCTGACTTATCTTGTTGTTCTATATTAGATTGGACAGTATTTGAAATACTAAGTTGGTTTTCTTTTTCCGACTTTATCTTCTCATTTTCAATATATAGTTTACCTACTTCTAGACATTATGATTTGTATCTACCTGATTAACTTTTTAAATTTTGTTTCTGAGCTTACCATTACTGCAGCCTTATCAAAAGAAACATTTTTGCTAGCAAAAATCTTAGAAAAACCTACCTTTTTTATACACCATAATCTATAACCTTTTCACCCTTCATGCATATCTTTCTAATCATATATTTAAAGCTTATGAGAATGATTTTGTTATATATGGAACAGAATAACACAAAAATAAATTCCGACGCATTTTTCTCTTATTAAGGGATGAATTATTTGATAAATTCTTTTGACATTTTTGTAAATAAGTAAAACATATATATGTTTCCTTATTTAGCGTCCATGCATATCTACAATTCAGAGGATAGAGAAATACATTTAAAAAAATTGCCATGTAACAAAAGAGAAAAGATACACATTTATTACAATACTATTTATATATAAATATTACCAAATTTAAAAAATGCATTAGATGTTAACTTTATTAAGTTCTAAATCCACGCATTAAAAGGATGTCTCTATATATATATATATATATATATATATATATATATATATATATATATATATATATATATTATTGGTGAGTGGTATTTTACTCAGGAGTAAGTGAAAACAATCAACAATGCCGCCAAAAAAAGAGATTGATGGTCGCACTTATGAAGTCCACTCCATTCGCCGTAAGAGAATCCATCGGGTATATTCATATTCCTCTCATCTTATTTCAATATTTCTCTCTCTCTCTCTCTCTCTCTCTATATATATATATATATATATATATATATATATATATATATATATATATATATATAGAAAATCAAATAAGTTATATAAAAATATAAAAAATTAGTTATCACAGTTAACTATTATTAAGAATATATATTCGATGTTCATAGAAAAAAATTGGCTATATGTTGTTGTAAAAATGTTTAATTATACTATCATAACAGATTTATGTATTTTATTATTGAATGTTTGATTATTCTAAAAGTTAATTATTTTGTGAAAAATACGTAAAATAACATATATTTGTATGTATGAGATTACTTATTAAAGTTTTTTTTTTTTGCTGATTTTAATTTTGTGTTCATTGAATATATTTTTACAGAAAAATAGTATTTGTGATTGATTGGAGACTATTTCACCTTATTAAGAATAATGATTCTGATGAATATACATACAGTTTCGGATTCTATTATTTTAATGTATTATATGTTAATATATTGTTCTTCATCACTATGGCGTATGTTATTGTTATCCATTGGTTTATCATGATCAAATTCTAATCAAAATCTTTGAATGTGGAAATGTCATATACAGGGTAAGCCACAGTACATGCTCAAATGGTTAGTGCTTATGATTATTTTTAATGCTCTTTTCTTCGATTTTATTAACTGATATTGTTATTGTTTATTGCTTTTGATGACTAACATTATCAAATGGATATTTCAATTATGTATATTGTGAAATATAAATAGGGCAGGATGGAAGGACGTATCAAACACTTGGGAGCCTCAGGAGAGCCTCCATCATATGCGTGATTACGTTAATGACTTTGATGCCAGGTATGGTGAAAAAGAAATCCAGTATATATCAAATATATTTCAATTCAATGTGATTTAAGCAACGTTAATTGAGTAATTATTTAAAGATTTTCGACTATTATTTTTAGGTGAAAATATCTTCGTGTGAATAATCATATTTAATTAAATAATTATAAATGAGTTTTTGTGTTCTTGAAGAATAAAATCAAGAATTCGTGAGAATCTCAAGAAGAGGAACAAGCATCACAACACTCCTACACAGAAATTGTCATCGCGTCCTTTTATTGCAAATCCATCTCCTCTTTTTTCTGACTCAGAAGAGGAGTCATCAGAAGAGGAGGAGGACAATGAAGAGGAAGAGGAAGAGGAGAAGGAAGAGAAAGAAGGAAAAACAAAGGATGATAAAGAAGACTCTGATTATGATGTGAATGTTAAAGTCTCCCCTGGTGTTAGACGACCAATTGCAAGGTACTCCCTTCATTCCATCGAGTTTTTATCTGTGTCATTATTCTAACAACACTATCCACGAGTAAAAGGATATTATGAAATCCTACATGGAATGAATCCACGTTCAATTTTGTTTTTAAATAATATATAGCATAAGTTTTGATATTTTGATAATTTTATTTCTGCAAATTGGTCATAATAAGTAAATCATATCTCTAAGTGAAAAACTTTATAAGGTATAATTTGTAGTAATTTATACGCTTGTATTAATAACTAAGCAATATCTGTGACTAGTCAAAGATTTTTAATTTTTAATTTCTATTGATAGAAGCTTTGATTAATTTAAAATTCTTAGAGGTAGTGATGACTTCAACTGAAATTTGATTTAATTTAACACTCTCTCTCTTGAATCAAATTCGTAGAATTAAGTATTTTGAGCATTTTTTAATTTGTAAAATAGTTAAATTTTCAAAAGTTTTGTGAAGATATCTACAATTTGTTCTTGAGTTGGACAATAAGAAGCAATAACAAAGTAAATGCTCTATCAAAGTTTGTGTACTCTTTATGAAACTAAACTATGTTGCCTCATTGAAAAATCATTAAAATTATACAAAACATGTATTAAATTTGCCATGATTAGTGTTGATAAATATGACTAATAATTATATCTTGGAAACAAAAATGTGAAGAACTTGCAAGAATGTGAAGAACAAGAGTCACCAACCTTCAAGTGTTGATAATCATGTGCGTGTGTCTTCTGAGGAAGAAGATTCTGAGAAAGAAGATTGTAATGTCAATATTGCCCCTACTCCTCTTCGAACCCCGAATCGTAGACCATCACATGATGATGGCAAGCAAGACAATGCTCAATCAGATTCTGAAGAGCATATTCTTGCCAATCCTCAAATTGTCCTTTTTGCTGATCCAATTTAAGAAGGAGGAGGAGATGTTAGTGTGGATTTGATGCAAGCTTTGATAAAAATTACCAATTCAAACTTATATTATTGGTGATGTCTATTACTTTGTTTGTTTGATGGGAATAAATTATAGTAGTTGTGGAATAATTTAGTAGTTCTTGGTATGAAATGAATAATTAAACATTTTATTCATGTTTTGGACATGGATTGGAGATGATTATAATAACTTGTTCGTATCTCTTATGAATTTCCTTGCATATTTAATTTTTGTGTATTACCACTGTTTTGCTTGGTGATTCTTAGATGGAAAAGAAAAAAACAAAATATAGAATTTGTGTTGTTTAGTGTTTCTGAGTGATACTTGTTAGAAAAACAAAGTAACAAGACATAATAATCATAGACAAATTAAAAATGCATGCCAAGGCTATTGTGACAGAATTACATATACTGTCATTTTATCTTATTTATTTTTTATTTTTTTAATAGGTTGATTGAGTGTCCAGGGAACAAAAAAGTTGTGTATAGTTACTGTCCACATCTATGTCTATGTCTATGATAGATATGAATACCTTGACAAATATTTACTATTTATTTAGTGAGATACAAAATTTGAAAGAACATTATAGAAAATACATGTATCTAATGTATTATTAGAGATTAAACATGAGACATAAAGTTTTATTATAATTTTGTTGCTTCAACCTAGTTGGATTGATCTAATAGTTAGCTCACTACTTCACTTTAGCAACTGTCAGGGGATGGAATCCTGCCTTGTACACGCAGCAATGTATTGGCCAATAACAAACTCTTAAATAAACTTTCGATCTGTGATGAATTATTCCTTAATCTGCCGGGTTAGGAGATACCGTGAGAAACTAAAAAATAATTTTGTTGGTTCAAAATAAAACAAGCAACAAAAGCTAAACTCATGGTTTCACATCACATGACACAATACTTTACAGAGTCTATCACTACTCTTATATTAAAACAGAGACAAACTATTCATCAATACTGCCACTCTTAAATAACACTCAGCTATAAACCAAAACTTATCACCTCCCTAACAAGACAAAAGTCACCGATCAAAAAAGGTTAACTCATCAACAACAAGTCTTTAACAGATATAGATGCAAGATATACAAAAAAAATTAATTTAAACATTATACACCTCTTTCAAGATCCAACTCGGCTTAAAACAAATTTACCAATCCATAATATGCAGTGTAGTTATGGTTGACTATTTTAGGGCTTCTTCAATGAAATGTCATGAAAGTTATCTAGTAATATATATATATAATATATATAGAGAAACTAATTAATAATGCACACTAGTAGCATGTAAATAATAAAAGATCCTCTGCTACAATAATCATGCCATGAATATTTGACTACAAAAGTGATACTATATTTTCAAGAGTAGTGATCAAATTCCTGACCACATAATTAAAAAAAGAGGTGAATTATTAACATGTTAAAAAAAACTTATCTATGATTATATTAATCAGTAGGGGAAAATGAATCATCGGTGCTAGAAGTTGCACAATATTCCGCTTTGGTTTGAGTTGGGGAAAAGTTGAAAGGCTTAGGTGGACTTTGCAACAAATCAATGCTTCCTTCAAGCATTTCAATGACTCTACTCATTGGAGGTCTTTCTGATGGAATTGTTTGAATGCACCACAACCCTACAATGATCATTTTTCTCACTATCTTACCTTCCTCATTGCTCATAGTAGCACCTTGCCATGCCACACTACTCTTGTCACTTTCAATATGCTTGTATATCCAATGTGGAAAATACAACTCACTAGAATGACTAGTTACCTCAGCATTTGTGTTATTATGCTTCCCTCCAACCATTTCTAGAATCATCATTCCGTAACTATATACATCAGATTTATGCGATACTCCACCAAAATGTCTGTTCCATACTTCTGGAGCTATGTACCCTATTGTCCCTCTAGCATCCAACATTGTGACAATGCTATGTGTCTTTGAGCAGAGCTTAGCCAACCCGAAATCCGAGATTTTAGGGTTAAAGTTCTTGTCTAGGAGGATGTTGTTTGGTTTTATGTCGAAATGGAGAATCCTCGTGTTGCAACCTCGGTGCAAGTATTCTAGCCCTCGAGCTATCCCTTTTGCAATCCGGTGTAGCCTTTCCCAACTCAAAGGTGGATTGGTTACAGGATCATTGTTATGTATATACTTTTCAAGCGATCCATTTGGCATGTATTCATAGACAAGAGCTTTTTTCTTGTTACCTTTGAGACAAAATCCGAGCAATGCAACAATGTTTACATGAGATGTTTTACTAATACTCATGACCTCATTGATGAACTCCTCACCATTCCCTTTGGAAGCTTTGAGAAGCTTTACAGCCACAGGACCACCATTGTTAAGGAATCCTTTATATACTTCTCCATAACCACCTTCCCCGAGTTTCGACTCGAAAGAATTGGTCATCTTCTTGATATCTGAATAAGTGTATCTTTTTATGGATATGGGTCCATGAGTCTTCATGAAGGCCTCAATATCTTGGTCGTTATTGCTGATCTTCAAAATTTCTGGCATGATTGGTGATAGTTTGTGTCTAAAAATGTAAAGTATGATGCATGTTATAGGTAATACTCCAATTCCTGCAGCTATTAAACCTGTATGCAGAGATAGAAACCCAATAAGATGAATAATCAAGATTCTACATTTGGATTATAATCCAATATGAACTGTGATGTTGTAATTAATAGGGATTAGATTATGTGATTTAACTTTGGACTTAAATTATGTATGACAAAGGATATAATCAATGACATAAAGTAGCAAGGTAAAGAAAACTCTCATCTTGTAAAACTCTTTATTTATCTTCCATTGTGAAACCTTTTAATGACATTTAATGAACAATTTAGATTATTATTGTGAGAAAGAAGAGAATAATAGAAAAAATAGTCGTATGGCACACTATACCTATAATTAATTTCGACAACCTGCTCTTGCTTTCCCCTGCTATTGAAACAGAACACAGTCAATAATAAATAAAAGTTAAATTGAATTAAAATTTCAAACTATTGGCAAAATTAAAAACATGAAATCAACCAGGTCAAAAAAAATAACCATTATTCCTACCCTACAATTACATATAACCACATGCATACACATACCATATAATTATGTGCCTATTTTTCTCATAAATTAAATATAAACAATTTTTTTTAAAATAAAATAAAATAAGGAAAAAAATGCAACCTAATTACCTAACAAATGACTAAGACGCCTGTATAACATAAATAGTAACTTGATGAAACATCATAAACTAAAACTTCTTTAATACTAAATTTTGAATAATATTATTTGAATGAAAACTCACTTGCAATTGTCTTCATGTGAAGTTGCTAATTGAGAACTGTTAGATGATTTGACATATTTAACTGAATTATTATCTAACAGTAGTTTTCATCAGCTATTAATTTCACACGAAAAAATGTGTATGAAATAGAAATATGGAAAGAAATTTTGATACCTCGACAATTGTCGGTCCTCACAGTACCATCCTTGCAGAAACACAAGATCTGTTTGTTAGTACTACTGTATCCACAATATCCCTCAGAAGCCTCACACTCTTTGCAAGTCTGTTCAGTTTCCCATTCAAGCACAAACCCTTCATTCATAGCCCTACCAAACTCACTCACCAAACCATATTCACCACCATTACTACTAATTTCATCCTTCATCACTGTCACATCAACATTCTCCTCACACCTCTCTGACCAATCAAAACCCTTGCTCTCATTCCCCTTCAAGAACACAAAAGACTCTTTTGACCCTTGCCTCAAACAACTTATATCAGGAACATTAGAAGGGTGTGAAGTAGTAGAAGTAGAACAGTTATAGTAAAAGCTAAGGTTCAAGTTCAATGAAGAATGAGAAAGAGGTAAGTTCCCTATTGGAAAACCATGAAGTGCCCTTGGACATGTTTGGTTTGTGGTGTCGAAATCAATAAGCTTAATGCTATGGTTATCATAGTCTATGTGCTTAACATAATAGTATAAACCTGGTGGTGGAGAGAAAATGGTGTTGCCATCGTCTAAGCATATTAAACCGAATTCTGGGTAGCCACAATATTCTTGAGGGGGAGAACCATGTGAGAGCCAAAAAGGGTAACTTATGTTAGGTCCATTGGGGCAAGATTTTGTGCCACAAAGTGTTGAAGATGAAGTGGTGTTGATGATGTTGTTGCCTAAGGAACTATGGAACAACAATGGGAACAGAACTAAGAGGAAGAACAATGCAAGTTTCAACATTAGGGAAAAAATGTTATGTGGTGTTTGAATTTGGTTAGAGATTGATCACAGTTTGAACTCATTTAAGGAACGGAAAGTGTAGGGAATTGGAATTATTATACTAGAGCATGCGTGACGCTAAAGGAATTAAGGAAGTGACTTATTTTCTTGGGGTTGAACTTGGCATATAAGTCATGATGACTTAGTCTTAAGAAAATTAAATGGCTTCAAACTTTAGTTCTCACTTGTTGAATATTAGTGAAATTTCGTTTAGAAAATTAAATAAGGGTATGAATTGCATATACTTATCACTTTTTGAATTGACGATGGATATTGGAGAGTCAATTTCTAACTTATTATATTAATTACTTTGACTTATTTAAGCTGCATGATTAAAGGACAACCTTTGTAAATGTTCCTTTAGAAGTAAAACGTAATAACTATTCTATTTTAACTATCCAGTATATTAGTTAGTCTAGTTACTCATAGGTCATAACTATACATGGTATACGAGAAGATTAAGATTTTCAAATACAAAGCAATTTATTATCATGAATATATTTAAACAAAAATAATATTTGCCTTCAAAATCAAGTATAATATATTTATGTATAAATACATATATAATTTAACTTATTTTTAGTGTGTATTTTATATTTTTATATATATTTTATATTAATAACTAATTTTAGTAGCTAATTTTGATATACACTTAGTATAGTTGATATTTAAAATATTTTTAATTAAATTGTTGTTTATAATTCTTTTTTCCTATTCATGCTCTGTATTTTTTTATTATTCTTTCAATTCGCATCTTGCGTTATATATATATTAAGAGAAATAATGATTGTACAATATTTTAGATCTTTTAGCTTTTACAGTGGGATGATTGATAAAATGAGAGGTTAATAACGGTTAAATTTATAATTCTCATATGTAAATTTTACTATCTTAAAGTAATTAATTCCTTACTTCAAACAATTAAGCACGTGCAATGTTTCTAGTGTTGCAGAGCTTGGCGACAGAGGAGGTGAAATGCCGGAGCCAAACCCAGGTGGTGGTGCAGCATGGAAGAAAATAGAAAAAAAAGCAGGATGAAACAAATAGTGAAAAAGAGAAAGTTATGTTATGGGAGAAGAGGAAGAAAGAAGAAGAAGAAGAAAAAAAAAAAAAAAAAAAAAAGAGAGAGATACGAGGAGGAGAAAACAACTGAGAATGAAAGTGAGGAGTGAATAAATTAGGGATTTAGGTTTTTTAGGTTAAAGGGTATTTTAGGTTTAAATACAATTTTAAATTGATAATTGTGTTGAATGTTAAGTTTTATTAGTATAAAGTACATATATTAGAAATATTAAATTTCAAATTTATATTTATTTAATAAACCGATTCAATTATGATTAAACTACAATTAAATCATTAAACCTTTAAATTAGTCTCTTGATCGATTCATCAGTAACTGATCTAATTCTTAGACCCTTCACAATGAATTTAACATTACCATACCAATCCATCCAAAAACTAAATCCAGAAAAATCAGACATTAGGGAGTCTGTTACGTTACAATAGATATCATATTCCATGATCAACATTAATGGCATAATAACAGAAGCAACTCTAATTTAACTAATAATAATGGGCATAGCACATAACCCTAATTTGACTCTTCCAATCCTTGCCTCTATTTACAACGCAAAGTCAACTAGTTGACTAAATTGTCATCTTATATTATACTCTATATATTATTGTTGGACACAGTATTTAGGGGCACCCTACCTACAAACATGTGTTACAAAGTGTCTTATACATGATTGTAAGTAGCATGCCTACACATACATATATACTGTACATTGTGTGTAGGAATTTTTGTTACTCCTAAATATGTCTCCTTGGAGCCTCGTCAATGACACAACCTGAAGTGGGTGTTATATCACCGTCCGATTGAGATCCTGATGAAAATCCATAGGGAAATCCATTGGTGAATGATGCTGTGGTGTATCCTGGGTTACTATTATTCAGGGACCACTCCATGGACCCCATTATTAGTGCACTATTATCATTGTTGTTATTACTTGGTACATAGCTGGCAGTAGATTTGTCACCATAATAATCGTTGCTATCATATGTTACCACCGAACCTGGATGATTATTTTGATATTGCTCCATATTTGCATCACCTATTTATTATATAAAATTCAATTAAATAATGGAATTACTATCTTATCTTTAACTAACTTAATTAGCCTGTTCATATTCATTTGTATGAAATTATAATTAATGTTGCATACCTTGGGTTAACAAAGCAATGTTATCATTCAAAACCCCATCAAATTCCTCCAAGTTTTGCCATTTAGCGTATGCTTCTCTCACCAACTTCTCTATATAAGTCTGAAATTATAGACAATATAATAAAAATAATTATTAGAGATAAAATTATTTATATATTTTTTTATTATTTTAAATTTTTAAAAAAGTAATTTCATGTCATGATATCATGACAAAAAAAAATTATGCAAAATTTACAAAAATTATAAAAAAAAATCCTCTAACATAAAAAACGTGTTAAAAATATAACATTCATGTGTTGCTTACCCTATTCAAATTGGTAAGCTCTTTGGTAGGAAATGTGTGGCCATTGACATCAGCTTTAATTAATTGGCAAATTGGATTAAGAAAAAGAGTGAAATGAGGGCCACGGTAGATGTAGATCTTGCTTCCCATTTCACAAGTCTTTGCATGCTTGATTGTCACTTCCCACATTTTATCTGACATCCCAATGCCCAAAATCTACTTCCAAATATCATAAAAGTAAAACAACAAAAATTAAATAATTATTATTTTTGTTTAATTAATATATAATTATTATTTCACATAATAATATAGCCTATTTAAGATTAGGATGTATGGTGCTATATATAATACTCAAGTACCTTTCTTAGCCTATGAGGATCAATAACTGATAGTTTGAGAAAGTCTTGAACAGTTTTGATCCCTTCTGAGCTCAATTTTTTGTGGAAAGCTCCATCTTTTCCAATCTTTTCTAGCCGCCACACTTCGTCATTTAGCATTGGTGGATGATGTTTTTTATACACTTCAAATTAAATATATAAAAACAAAGAAAAAGAAATATGGTATTTAGCACATATATAGTCGCATGAATATTGAATAATTAATAAAGAACAATAATAAATGTTTAGGTGCAACTTTAAAATTTATCAACTTAGCTAGCATTAATAGTCAATGCTATACATAAGATTAAAGAATGTTCTCCCCTTGCTAAAAATGTGAACCCTAAAACAAGTCAATGCAAGAACAATTATTAAATTACCACTAGCTACTTGCTTGGCTTTGTATATTTCATTCATAAATGACAAGTTGGCGAGTAATAGGAGTAGAATTTGCATAAAATACAATATACAGAAACATAAAAGTATTGATAATTAGGTATCTACCTAACTTATTAATTTATCATCATTAAAATGTTTGTTAAAAAAAAGTGGTCAAATATTTTAATATCTAATTTAATTTGATGTATATTTATAAGTGTTTTAGAAGGTATATATATGTACAAATATAATGTTACTCTATACTGGGTCAGAGTTTATATATGTTGCATCAATATCATGTGGGTTATTTTAATTTCACATCATAGGTGGTTGCATTGGTGGGACCTTAGCATCTATGTTCATGATGGACATGGACATGGTTCTTAGCTGTATAAATATATTGACCAACCATCACTTTCCACTTCATAGTTTACAATCACCATAAAAGAATGTACAAACAAAAGAGAAAAGAAAAAGTAAAAAAGATGCATTATATTATGTAATATGATCATTGATGGATCATGGCTATCACACTAGCTTTCTACAAAGGGTGAAAAGGATGCACCCTTGCAACTTGGGCTACTACCAATGCAAGTGTTTAATACTACTGCATAAAGTGTGACAATAATAAATTTGGAATCAAAGATAAGGTTAGATAATCAATTTTTTTTGGTTAATAACAGTTACTCTTTTTAAAATTATGTTATTTATTTTAAATTTTAAATTTTAAAATTAAATCATAAATCTTTATTATTAAATTCTAAATTATAAACTTAAATACTAAAATTAACTAATATTAACTAACTAAAAATTAACTTTTTTATATTTTTCGTAATATAATCCAACACGAGTTAAATTTGTATGTACTCTTTCAAACCAGCAAATTATTAATAGACTTTAATTACTATACCCTAAATTTTATATAACTTCAACTGCATACAGAAAATATGTTGGATTACTAGGCACATGCATGTAACATCAAAATTAATTTACTTTGTATTTTTCTGTTGCATGGAGACAATAGTAATCAATAACTACTACTTTTCTTCCATATTAGTTTTTTTTTTTTTTTTTTTTGGTGACTCCATATTAGTTTTATTTGAAAAGTCTAAGAATATCTAAATATTTTTAATATTGTGTTATCAATAATCACCAGAACGTTTCTTCGAGTAACAACAAAAGCTATTGACTCGAGAGACTTATATTTTAAGAAAACTAGACTTCCATGTTGATTATTAGTTATCAACAACCTATCTAATATGTCTATTATTTAAACAAAAGCATAGTTGTATTTATCAGCTAATTATTTATACCGATAGTTGTTATATATCAACTACAAATATATATTGAAAAATGAAGTTGAAACAACGGTCAATGCTGATAAAAGATCACATATATCTACATTAATATCTACCATGTGAGATTGAGAGGGACTTATGCACTCATCTATCATTTAATGGAACAATATAATAATAATGATAGTTCTTAAACACCAACTAAATTTGCTATTCTCAGGAAACATAATTTTTTTTTATTATTTATTTTAAACCCCTCAATAAGCTTGCAAATGTATATATGCTTAATTTAGTTATAACGTTTTTCTTTGTTATCCACTTTCAAATTTTTATTATACCGAAAATTTAACTAATTAAATTTAAAATTGTTTCTTAGTATGTTTTTTAATAAAAACATAAAATGAGATCCATAAGTCATTATGATATATAGAATCAAATTTAATCCCTTCAAGTTATAGTTTTTATAATTTTTTTAATAATTAACTTATAATTTTTTTTATATATTATATTATAAAACATATAATCAAGACAGATAGAATTTAATTAGCATTAGAGAAGAAAAATAAAAATGAACGTGGCTAATATTTGTTGATAGTAAAATGATAAATATATGAAGTTGAGAAAACTTACATTCTCCACGGTGATCCTTGACAACAAAAGCTTCAGTAATGCCTTCTCGAATTGCAAGAGCATGGTGGTTAGTCCCCGGAGCCACCCTAACGGCAACCCGGAACTTCCGGCTGCGAATCCAGCTACTATTATCGGTGAACTCAATGTCCCCAGTTGGTGCAATGCCATCCCTCATGGTGAGGTTCAACTCTCCGGCAAGCAAAGGTCTCTTGCCAGTTCTCTCCTTCACTATGCGGCTATTGAATTCTTCACTACTCCAACCACAAGAAGACGAAGAAGATGAAGAAGAGTTGTCATTATCAGAAAGAGGGAAATCGCCGTCGAGGACGAGGAGTTCCAGCTTGATTGGGTGTGGGAGGCTTGTTGGAACCATCTGGCCACTGCTCTTGTCCATCAGAAGTATGCTTATAGGGTTGCCTTCGACGTCGAGGATTCGGCTTCCGGTGAAGATTGGAAGGGATAGCCTCTTGCTGAAGACCAGTTGCAAGGTTGATGATGGTTGATCATCGTCAAATGCTTTGATTCTCAATGATGGTGTCCTTGTTAAGGACCTTGACGACGAAGAACAAGAACACCATTGCCTCATCGCTCTATCAACCTCTTCACTCACCTGGCAATAATAGTTAAGTATCTAGGTTATCAAATTTGCGAGTTAATTAAAAAAAATGTGAAAATTTAGGTGCAGTTAATTGAGGTTGATAATTGATAGTTGAGAGTTATTAGATAAAAATTTAGCCAAATTAAACTAAACGATTCTCAATTATCAATTTTACGTAAAATAATTTTTAAAAAATATATATATATGCACGATTTTGTTTATAATTTTTTGTTCATCTTTTATTTTTAATATTAAAAATAATCGATAATATATAAAAAGACACACAAACAAAATATCATTTTTCGTTTAGTTCAAAACTCTTACCACTCTCTTGAGCACAGGTTCCAAGGCTACTGAAAACAAGTTTTGCAAGTTTTTCATTGTAACAACTTCGGTTATTACCCTGTCAAATAAGATATAGTTAGACAAAAACTAATTAGTAAGTACGAAAATAAATAATAATTATATAACCCTAGGTAGAAATTAGAAAAGAAAAGAAGCTAATTAAGTAGTAATAATACATACGAAGCCAAAGTAGGTCTATTAGATCTAAACCGTTTGTCGTTTGGCTTATCTTGGTCTCGATCATCAGAATCATCCAAAAACCTTTTCGCCGCCATTTTTTCTTTTCCTTTTCTGAAGAGTTTTAGTACCAAAGAGAGGTTTTCAGGAATGAAGGAAGGAATTGAAGGAGCAAGTGCAATTGCAAGAAGAGGGGTAACCGTATGACTTGGCTTTTATACCCAAAGTTATATATATACTATAGTATTATTACATTTCATAAATATAATAAGAATCTAACATATAATATAAGGAAGGTTCTTGGAACGGTGAAGGAAATAATAGCGAAGCGAGTAAATAGAATGATAGATAGATAGAGCAAATGAAAAGAAACAGCGCGCGATGAGTATCATATGATGTAACGACTTTGACGTCAACACCCATCCAAAGTCAACTCCCTCAATATATCAATCAAAAGAAAAGTAATCTCTCTACAAAATTATGTTTTATATTAAAATTTAATGAAAAAAATTAGGGATCAATATTTTTAGTAAAAAAATGAAAAAAAAAATTGAATAATGTTAAATACAAGATAAATGTACGAAAAATATTGGATAAATAATATTTCTCATTTTAAAATGTGTTAAAAATTGGTTGAGGACAAAAAAAAACAATTAAGATCACTCTCAACCAATATAGTAAAAGATTCCCTTCTAATTTCTAAGGATAACTGTATCTAAAAAAGATGTACATATGTAGAATACTTTATTTTTATATTAATATTAATTATGAATAATTTAAATTAATTATTAAATAAATTTATTTTTTAAGATATAACATGCTATGATTTATATAACAAATCTCACTTGATAGGACGGATAAGGTTTTATATTATTATTATTATTATTATTATTATTATTATTATTATTATTATTATTATTATTATTATTGTATATTTGGTCATTCATGGTAAATACTATTACAATTATTATATATATGTATTGCTAATATTGTAAATTTATTTGTACTATTGTATGTATACATTGTTTTTGTGAGATAATACAATTCTTTTAGAACTAATTAAGCAGTATTTTTATGTACCAATGGAGAAATATTTAAGATCATTAAAATTTATTATTTTTTATTATTATTTAATTATTAATATTTAAAAATATAAAATAAATATATTATTAAATTATTAACTTAAAAATTAAATTAATAATTAAATAATAATAAAAATAATAAATTTAGATGATTTTTAATATTTTTTATTGCGATATATAGGGAGAGCTAACTGCCAATGCAAGTAGGACCCAGAAACTCTGGAACTCCTCTACGTATGGAATGGCATAAAAGAACAAAAAGTAGCATTCACCATAAATAAAGCAATTAAATTACAATTCAAGGAAATTAGATTTTCTTAGTGGCAACAATAATGCATGACTATCTAGTTAGCTAGATAACCCAAGCTGATTTCAATTCTCATATTATTTGGTGGGTATGATTTATTATGATATGACAAGGAACAAATTATTGATCTCTCTTACTGTGATATGGAATAAAACATTTCTTTAACTATTTCGTCAGCGTAGTCTGATTCCAAGAATTTCAATAGATAATCACATCTTAATAATATGATATAGTGGTAGCTTTTGTACAATAACTAATTTTCTTTGTTATAGAACTTTGGTCAAACTACATGCATGTTCCTAGGAAGGATCGGATATAGCGTGCCGGAGATTGTGTGTAATCCTCAAATTCACCAGAGTTTTCAAAGAAAAAACAAGAAACTCACTTGTAATTACTTCTTGTATGACTCGTATGGCAACAAAATTAACCAAACAGAAAATGACATTTTCTTCTTCTGTATGTGAAATATCTAAACAATCTTTTTCTTTTTCTTTATTCATAAAATATAAATTTTTTTTTATAAGATTAAATAACTTATCCTTTGATCTATTTAACTAAAATATCTATTAGTAATAATTATAATTATGCATATAAATTAATGATATTTATTTTATTAATAATAATAGTATAAAATTTATATTTATTATTATGTAATCAATTTTATTTTTATTATTATTTAAAACAACTAAATAATTATCGTTAACTGCGGACTTGTATATATAATTATAATGATTATTGAATGGACTAAAGTATATATATGTTATGAACCGTCCTCTTTTAGGGCGCGGGGATTAGATTTTGCAACGGAAGATGCATTTTCTCTCTCAATTTCAGACATTTAGGCCACAATTAGAACGATCAAAGGGATAGTGTGTGGGTGTGTGGCGGATTGAATGGAAATTTGTTTGCAAAATTCGCAAATAGAGGGCAGGTGGACTGAACTGGTAGTGAGAGAAGGATACACATAGATGACAAAGTAAGGAGATGGAACAACGTCAAAATTCCATAAGATGAAAAAGGTGCGATTTTGAACGCAAGGAAAAAGCAGAAAATCATTGAAAATTATTCACCATGTTTCAATCAAAGAGAGAAAAAATGAGTTGGGGTTAACTTTTTAAATTAAAAATTGTCTAATTGCACACTTAAAATCTCATGCTGAACCACTCTAATTCTCCTATTTTACACCGGTTTGGGAACCGCTGCCAAATTATCGCCACAAACCTCTGCGTGTGTTGTAATGTAGGAATATTTGTTTGATTTAAACCATTTTAACTTAATAGCTTAAATAACGTTTAGAAATTTAAAAATTTTTTAATAGTTAATCCGACTTTGTAATGTTTTATTTGGTACCCACTCGCACGAGGACACACGATATACCAAAAGAAAAAGAAAATGAACCACGACTACATATATATCCTACATGCATCAAGATATATATAAAATAATAAAATATTATATAATCATACTCAAATTGCTATGCTATTATTTATTAGTATGGACTAATATTTCATGTAATGTTAAATAAATTAATAAATAATATAGTAATATTCTTTTTTTTTTTTGTCATACACACATATATATCGATCCATTTAGTCACACACACTAAAAGTTTACAAGACAAACAAGTTTATCATTCACTCATATATTGTCTCCACTCTCAACCACCACTACAAAATAAATGATAAATTATGGCGAAAAATTATTAGTAGTTTCTTAAACCACTGCCAATTGATAGAATAGCAGCAGTTCTAGTAATAAACACATGTTTCGTTGAAAACGGATGAAAATAGTGACAGTTTGGTGTCCAACTACCATAAATAACATTTTGGAGGAATTTATTAAAATTTTCGGCAAAAAGATAAACGACACCATTCTTCATATTTTCGTGTGAACACCCTAGGGGAGCAAAGGCGTCAATCACCATCTCTGAGATACCCAACTGCCGTGACTCTTTTCTCCGTCAGTTTCAACCACTACGTCCGTGTCATCGTACTTCCCTATCATTGATCTGCTCCCTCCGCCGTGTAGCTCCCGCGCACGAGAGGAAAGTGGAAGGGGTCGTCCAAGTCTTCTCACTCCGTCGTACACGTCCGTGTTGCCGTCGGCGTCCTTCCCATTCGTTCGTCCTGGTGTCGTCGTCGGCATCCTCCCCCTTGTCCTATTGTGCGCTGCTCGATCGCTCCCTCTCTGTTCTCTCTGGTTCGTTCTTTACCCTTTTCTTTTTGTCTCAATTTAATTTTGTTCCAATTTTTGCTGCTATAAATTTTGCCCTAAATCTGCTAGGGCTGAATTAACTGCATTGGTAGTCCTCATGTGTATAACTAAGCATAGATACAATTGTTGTAAAACTGTACAAAATGAGAATGAATAATAATATTCTCTACTTTACTATGAATAATAATATTCTCTGCTTTACCCTCAATTTACAATTCATCTTTTGACTGTTGAGAATGTACTAGTTCGTGATGAAGTTTTCTTTTGTTCTTTAATTTCATTTCAAATAATTCATAGTTGTTAAAAACCTTTATACTAGATGTCAATAGCTTACTCTGTAGTGTCATTTTTTTAAACTTCATTCATAGGACTTCATAAATTCTCAAGGAAAGAGATTAAATTTTAATGTGAAGTATCATGCCAGATTTGATGGTATCTTTTCTGAGCTATCAATTCTTTTTACGAAAGAAAATCTCAGGCCTGCCTCTGTTTTGGCCGCAGATATTGTTGGGATTGGTGATTTATGGCTTAAATTTGTCATTAAAAAAAGCTATAATTTTGTCAATAAAGGATGTAGAAGATCAAAATTGGTTTAAAGGCTTAGATGAGAAACGGAAGGTAACAATAAATTTTCTGTTTCTTATTAAATCACACTGTGTTATCCTTGACTTGTCGTGCAAAGTTATTCTTTAAAAGGCAAATTTTTTTGTTTTCTGAGCTTATTATAGTATGAAATAATGATTCTGCAATCATAAAGAAACATTTCTGAGTACCTTTATTCCAGAAGTAAATCTCTTAAAAGTATAGTTTTATGTTCCTCTTACAAAATTCCAAGTATATTTATGCAAAAACTGTGAGGGAGAAATGGATCCTAAAGGTGACATATGGGCGGCTCCGTATGGGGCTCCATGGTAATTGCGTACAAGACAAATAAAGTCTTTTAATACACCCGTTAAAACTCTTGCAAGGCATTTATGAGCTTAAATGTTTATAGAGACAAAATGTTTTGAAGGTTCAAGGAGTGTTTTGTTTGAAAAATAAATTAGAGTAGAGATTTGAGAATTTATTCTTTGTTTAAGTGTATTATTTCAGGATATAATCTCTGTATGCAGAGTCATCGTTCATATATTATTTCAAGAACAATGAATGTTCTGTTTGTCGAACACATTGTGCCACGCCGTTCTTTGAGAAATGATTCGAAGTATAATGCCCTTATTGCTGCTTTATATCTAGATATTGAGAAGTACGAGGAAGAGGTATGAGTTGACCTATGTTTACTATGTATTATGACCATGTGTAAAAAATTGACTAGTGCTACTATATATTGTACTATTGTGTTCTCTGTTTTTTGTTTATTACAACTAAATTATTTTCTTCTATTGGTGTTATCAATTAATTTTTTTTCAATCATACAAAATTATGGTTTTATCTATTTAGTCCTCTTTTATACATGTATCTTAAGTTTAATCAATTATGAAATAAAAAAAATAAGTTATGGTAAAGAAAAAATGGTACAATATATTATAGTCCAACAATTATTTTTTAAAAATTTCATGTGTAGTCCGCCGCATTCTTTTAAAAAGCACCTACTAAAATCGCCGTAATTTTTTTAAAAAACTAGTAAAAAAAATAGCAACAGTTTAAATCAACCAACGTTATATATTATTTTTGTGGTGGTTATGCCAGCAGTTCGTAAAAATCACCACAAAATCAAATAATCACGTCCTAAAAGGCTAAACTACAACAATTATAAAACTGCAGAACTGCTGGTATGTCATTTTACCTGCCACTATTTTTCGATTCTCATGTAATGCACATGATTTTAATTTTCTATACTCCGTAACTGAAGTAGGTATTCAAGGATGATCGATACTGTTACATTAAAGACTTAATATATTGCATTATTGAATGCATAAAGTTGTAAACAAAAGCTATAGTGCATTATATTCTGCTGCAATTTTAATTAGTTGGTATTGGAAATATAATTATTTATGTATATTTTTATATCAATTTAATTTTTTTTAAATATTTTCATGATCGAAAAATTAAAATTTGATTTTTTATTGAATCCCAAAAAAATCCAGTATAAATAAATAAACAAAAAAAATAAACTATCAAAATTTATGCAAACTCAAAAACAAACTTTTAAATAAAAAATATTAAAAATATAACTTTTACGTATTTTTTTTTATCTAACTTAAATTTTGAAAGAAATAGTCAATTGTCATGGTCCAATTATACTTTTAGACAATAACCTGAATGAAGTTTGGTAGATGTTTCCTATTTGCATGTGGCAGTGTGTGTCATCTCTAAATCTATCTCACCATTTCACAAATGAAAACTTTTCTTTTTCATTTTTACAAGATAGTTTTCATATCATCAATTTCTATAAGTGAAAACAATTACATGCTATTATAGAATATTATAGATGAAGTATGGAAATTTTGAGTTCAAATGCCGTATAAAATAAATAACATTTTGATTATTATCATCTACATAAAAAGATTCATGGATTCATTTTAATTCACTAATTAAAATTTTTTAGATGATTTTAATCGAAATTTAGAGTTAAAATAATTTTTAGAAAATCCAAAATCATCTAAAAAAATATATCCTTAATTAATTATTATGTTGATCCTTATAATTTTATCAAATTTTTAATTAAATCTTTATAGTTTTAAAAATTATAATGGAGTTTTTATATTGGATAAAAAAATATTTAAGTATTTCAAATTATTTTTCATTAAAATTATAAAATATTTTTTAGAATATTCGTTTTAGTGTTTGATATAAAATAAATTATGAAATTTTTTAAAAATAAACATTTTAATATTATTAATTTATTGAAAATAACAACTAAAAAATTTAGTTATAACTTTTATCTAATATAAAAATCTAATTATAAATTTTTAAATTATAAAAACTAAATTAATAATTTGATAAAACTATAAAAATTAAGAGAATAATTAAACCAACATTTTAATTCACAAACTAATAAGTGATAAAAAAAAAAAACAAATATCTTGCACTATACCACATTTGGACACATCTCAAACAAATCCACATGGAAGTCACCAAAAAAAAAAAAAAAACAAATCCACATGGCACATGACATGCTGCTGCCGGCCATTAAAGAGGAACAAATTAAAGTTACATTAACAACAGCTGTGCTATGTAATTTAGTTATTCAATTTTATTTGACTAAACAACAAAAATGTTGCAATATAATTCAAATTCAAAAGTCCGTAGTTAGACTTGAGAATAATTATTACGCGGTGTAGATGATATTCACATACACGTCCTTATTATGGTTAACTTTACTGGAAAAATTTCAAGTATTCTAAAAATACTGATATTTCAAACAGTTTTAGTAGTTAATTTAAATTATAAAAAAATGTATAATATATATTATTTAAATTAACGGCTAAAATCATTCAACCGCCGTTGTTATTGAAATAATTAAAAGTTTTCCATTTTATTACTTCGCCTTGAGATTTTTGGTCCCTCAAATTAATAATTAGACTGTGAGAGAGTGAATGAATTTCGTAGAAATAGGAGAAGGGTGATAATGCAACAAAGCGTGGCAATAAGGGTATGCAATTAATTAAAGGCACTTTATTGGCATGAGAAACTGAAGTGAAACTTTCAAGCAATTTCTTCGTAACGTTATAGCAGGACTTCAAAGTTCAAATGTTTGTCGCATCTTTCTGGTCTTAGTTTGGTCCACATTACACTACAAAATCTACATTAAAATATGTGCTACTTCTTAGTTTGGACAGGCATATTTATAATTGAAAACTGAATGTCATAAAAAGGTATCAGCATAACACAGAATATTTTGTTCTCTTGCTAGAATACAATAAATCCTCATAATGGAAAAAATCATATAGTAGTATTGTAGTAGTACTTCAATATATTCTAGCGCGCTCCCTCTCTCAGGTGTTTTTTTGCCCGTAACATTTTTTAAATTTTTTTAAATTGTTCTAAATATTTAATTTAATTTATTTATATCTCTAACTTTTAAATAAATTTTAATTTTATTTTTTATTGTTAAATTTTTTACCGTCAACAGATAGTTAATTCTTTTTTATTTTTATTTTTATCTTTTATCAGTTATATATTCAAATTTTTCTGATAACTAAGTTTAACTTAGTTTAAATCTAACAAAAATCAGTTTCATTAGTGAGAACTAGGGCTGGCAATGGGTAGGGTAGAGTAGGGTTTGGACCCTACCCTAACCCTACCCGCGGGTTGAAAATTTTATTGAAATTCTATCCTATCTTATCTGCGGGTTGAGAATCTCTCAACCCTAACCCTATCCGCACCTTAAAATTATAAACCCTACCCTACCCTACCCTACTCGCAGAAATATTAAATTTTTTCAAAGTAAATATAAAATTCAATCATTTCAAATTTTATACATATTAATAACATAAAAAATAAAAAACTAATGCTCTAAATTACTAAATTAACTAACTAGCTTTAGTAGTTGTTCACTTATTGTAAATCATTACATAAGGGAGATTATAGGTTCAACTCTCACTTCTTTCACTATATACCTAATTTTTATAAAATATGTGTTATATATGAGGTGCGGGTAGGGTAGGGTAGGGTATACCCTAAACCCGTACTCTACCCTACCCGCAGGCATACCCAGACCGTACCCTACCTACCCGTAGCGGGTCGGATAGCCTACCCTACCCGAACGGGTTGGACCGGGTTGGGTATCCGTGGGTAGGGTATGAATTGCCAGCCCTAGTGAAAACATGAATACACACTCAAACTCCCACCCACTAACGTGAACGTTCATATCCTTCTTCTTCTTCGCGTTTCTTTTTCTTCTTTGGGTGTTTTCTCCCTATCGTTGTTTTCTCCCCATTGTAATTTATTTATACAGAATTTATTAGAATAAATAAAACCTAAATTTCTTAACAATAATATATAAATTTTTTAATTTTAACATCGAAATTTTACTGCAAAAACACAAAAATGTCTTCTTTAATGCTACATTTTTCTTTTTCTTCTTTATTCTTTTTCTTTCTTTTTTCTGTTACTCTTATTTATTCTTTTAGAAGCATTGCTTCTCATATTAGACTTGGATGAACATATTTGTAATATATTACAATTTTATTTAGTTAAATGAATGTAGGTTCCTCCTCTTCCTAGTGATTTTGTAGCATTATACATTTTTTCTTCTTCTTTATTTGATTTTTTCTTATTTTTATTCTTGTTAAGAGAGTAAAACAAAAAGAATTATGAGAAGGTAAAATAAGAAGGAAAAGATGAATAAAAAAAGAAGATGATGATAATGAAGGAGGAGGAGGAGGAGGAGGACGAAAAGGAGTTTTGAGTTATCATTAAGTAATTTAGGTGCATTCTGGATTTAAATATGGTGTATTTTGGTTTGTGCTTGTTTTGAATTGAGTTCGTTTGTGTGATGTCATCATTAAGTAATTTCAGTGCATTTTGGATTTAAATAAGGTGTACTTGGTCTATGCCTGTTTTGAACCGAGTTTATTCATGTATCGTCAGTAATTTTAGTGCATTCTGGATTTAATTTTGGTGCATTCTGGATTGAAATAAGGTGCACTTTTAGTCTGAACTTGTTTTGAACTGAGTTTGTTTGTGTGTCGCCATCATTAAAGAATTTTGGTGCATTCTTAATTTGAACTGTTATACATATAAGAAGAAGACGATGATGATGATGATGATGATAATGATGATGGAGTAAAAGAAAGGAGGAGGAGGAGATCAAAGAAATTCAAATGAGAAAAGAGGGAAGAGGAGGAGATGGAGATAGTAACATGATAGTAATGACGACGCCAATAATGAACGAGAAATATGGAGAAAAAGAAGGAGAAGTAGAAGACGACGATGATGACAATAACAATAACTATGATTATAATGACGATGATGTTGAAGATGGAGGAGGAGGAGGAGGATGAGGAGGAGGAGGAGGAGGAAAAATAAGGAGAAGAAGAAATTTAAATGAAAAAAAGGAGGATGAGGAGGAGGAGGAGGTGGTAGTGGTGGTGGTGGTGGTGATGGCAACGACGATAATGAAAGAGAAAGATAAGGAAAAAGAAGGAGAAAAAGAAGAAGAAGCAGTAGCAACATAAAAGGAGAAGAAGAAGAAGATGATGATGCAATAGCAACATAAAATCCTTATAACAGTTTGGTTAGACTTGGTTAGGTATTTTACTTGGTTGCAGAGCTTTTCACATCCTTTCTTTTATCATCATCCTCCTCAATTCTAACTAACCCTTGCATTTATCAAACCCCAATGCAATTTAAACTCCTGCCAATTTAACCCTACGCCCCAAAACTCCACCCAACATCCCATGAGACCACTCCTAAGGACCACCATCCATTATGCCACCTCATCACCTTTTCCAACTTCCCTGCAACCTACTTCTGCTTTACCCTTTTCTTTCGCCACCATTGAGCCACCCCAATCCTTCCAGCGTCTCTACATTGTCCGATCGCATTTGCTTCACCCTGGTCTTAAATTGAGTTTCAACCATATTGAAAAAATTGATAAGAGAATTAGCAGCATCAGATTTATGTTTCAACAAGAAGGTCCATGTGAATCTAGAGTGGTCATCCACAACAATAAGAAAAAATCTCATATTATTATATGTAGGGACACGATAAAGCCCCCAAATGTCATAATGAACCAAACAAAAAATGGTAGAACAAAAGTTATTATTTGATTGAAAGGATAAACACCTAAGTTTAGCTAATGGACACACATCACAATTGGAGTGTTTGAATTTTAAGGGTGTTGAAGACAAAATAGAATACAACCTATTGAAGACTTTTCAGACGTATGACCTAATGTTGCATGCTAAGTAGAGCTACTAATAGAAGAAACTAAATGACAGTTATCAACATCATGAGAGGGAGCATGCATTAAGGATGGTGATTGC
The DNA here is from genome assembly GCF_003086295.3 of Arachis hypogaea. Taxonomy (NCBI): domain Eukaryota; kingdom Viridiplantae; phylum Streptophyta; class Magnoliopsida; order Fabales; family Fabaceae; genus Arachis; species Arachis hypogaea. The sequence goes on from NC_092050.1 coordinate 144,936,062, forward strand.
AGAACAAACAGATCATCAACTTCATCATCTTCGCCAACCACCTGATTGGAGTTCTTGTCCTGTATCACAAATGATAAGTCAGAAAAATAGACACTACAATTTGACAATTTTAGAAGAGAACTAACCGAAATCAAATTGATTCTAAAGGATGGAATGAATATGACATTAACAAGTGTTAAACAGGGGTTGAGAACAATATTACCAATGGCTAACGCACAAATTTTGGTATGATCAGGTAAAGCAACAAAGTGGTTAGATAATGATTTTGGGTCAACTAGAGAACTAAAGAAGTTGGTGATATGGGTGGTAGAACCTGAATCAATAATCCAGGAACTTAGAATTTCCTTTTGGTTCATGTGACAAGAAGAGAACACTTCACTGCACATATCTCAGGTTCAATGTCTTGAACAGCTTGTTTTGCTTGAAGAAGAGCCATCAATTGGTTGTATTGAGCTATCGTGAGAGAGAAGGTAGAGGTGGGTGATAAATCTTGCACTTCTTGAGCATGATTCACTTGAGCCACATGATGCACTTGAGGCTTGGGAGTCTTGTTTTGTAGATAGCCTGGTGGATAGCCATGAAGACGATAACACTTGTCTCTAGTCCCATGAGTCCACAATGAGAACAAGTTGGACGATCTTTCTTACCCTTTTGCTTCAAATTTTGATACATATAGAACTTCGGAAATTTCTTGACTGCAAATGCCATGTGTTGGCAAGGTTGAGGAGAAGTGAGTGCCCGTTGTTTCTCTTCTTGCAAGACTAGAGAAAAAAAAAATTCATATGAAGGGAGGGGGTCTGATAACAGGATTTGACTTCTAACGTTTACCAAATTTTCATTGATCCCATGAGGAACAGCATGACATATTCTTGATTGAGGTAGGTTTGAATTGATTTGACACACCACAGGAGCACGAGACCAAAGGCTTGAAGGTATTGAGTTCTTCCCAAAAGATCTTCAACTTTGTGAAGTATTGTGAAACAGAGAGAGCGCCTTGGGTCAGTGACATGAGAGATCATTTTAGCTCAAAGAGGCATTGCTCTGAGAGAAACGAGTCTCCAGGTCCTGCCAAAGGAGAGCGGCTGAACCTGCGTAGATCACGCTCGCAGCAATGTCCTTGGAGATCGAGTTTAGCAATGACGTCGTGACGATGTCGTTGGTGCATTGCCAAGATTCTACAAGCACTAGATGAATAGTTGGATCTGGTTTCTGCAAAGAACCATCAATGAAGCCAATCTTGCATTTGTCACTCAACGCAAGACGCATCGATCTGCACCACGAAGCATAATTGTCTTCTTGGAGCAGCTAAGAAACAAGCACAAGTCCTAGATGATTGCCGAACTGAAGCGAATAAGTCTCGGGAATCGGCAAAGACTGTGCCAAAGAGTTCGAGTTGCCATAAGAAGGATTCGATTCAGAGATGGTGGACATCTTGATCGGAATCGGTGAAGCAAGCAGCTCGAAAAAGAAAGGAAGAAGAAGAAAAATTGAGGCGAGAAAATCGAAATTTTTTTCCAGAAAATCACAATGAGAAAGAAAGTGTAGCAGAATCATGAAGAGAATTTACTCTGATACCAAATTAGAACACGTGAATGCAGAGAGAAAATGGATAATCTCATTCATTAATTAGTTACAGATTGTATGTATATATATACATGTACATAACCCAGAGGAGCTAATTAACTAAGTTATATGAGTGACTGACTGTTGGTTAAGCTACTAACTAATTAACTTAGATGATCCATAATAGCTATTGCATCAGAAATATGCGTCGTCCACCAAGACGCATCGGAATGCTGAGATGTTGACCATGTCACAACGCCGTTGTCGCGACCTCTGCCCATCAGTTGCCGTCATTGTTGCATGCAATTTTGTTTTGCCTCCAACTTTATCTTTGTCACCGGTCTGAGCTTTCACCGTCTGGATATTCTTTTTTAATAAATTTAAATATTTCGTTTTGTTAGGTTTTAGAGATTATTTTCTACGATTATAGATGTTTCTTTTTATTATGTTTAGGACGCTTCTTTTTGTTTAAGCTTTGGGGTGTTTAAGTTCTTTTTCACTTAACAGAAGAGTAATGATCCACAAGTAGAAGAATAGATGCAAGTTTGCCGCCTATTAGATGAGTCAGATGCTTCATCCTGCTATTGATAACTACCACTACTATTCATTGTTGCCACAAACAGAAAGATCCGATGCTAAGTGAAGGACGCAATGCCGAGATAGTTGGTGTCGCGATGTCCGTCGTGAAGACAATGATGGACAGCAGCGATACTAAACGTTGAGCACAAACATTGAAGAGTGATGCTCAGTGAAAGAACACGGCATGCAAGAGGCGTGGCGCATAATCAGAACATAATTAGGGGTAACAGTATTTTGTTAATTTAAATCAGCGTTTTATTTGTTTAAGAATTATTTTCAGAAAAGTGTGTCTAGAAACCTATAAAAATTACACTTATTTCAACAATTTTTATTTATACAATTATTTTTAAAATAGTGAATTTTATGATTGATTACTTTAGTTAAAAGTAGTTCAATATAATTTATCGTGTTTTATATATGAAAAATAAACTATTTTTAAGAGGTATAATTATAAAAATAGATATGAAATGGTTGTTTATGTTATTTAATATTTAATACTTGGAATCAAATTAGTAAAATCATTACAATTCAAAAATAAATAAACTTTTCTTATAATAATATGTTTCAAAGTATTGTTTTCACTTAAATATGTTTTTAAAGTTTTACTCAAGCATAATTACTTTCTGATATGGACTTTTTAGCAAAAAATTTCTTTTTTTTCAATTGTTTCTCTGTAAGTTTGTCAATGCAAGTAGAAACTCCTACTAGTCCTATAAAAAAAATAAAAATAAAAAAGAAACTCCTACTAGTGACTACTAAATAAGATTATTCTTGTTAAAATATACATCATTAAAAAAATATTCTATCTTCTAATTAATCCTACCTAATAATTGGGTCTTTTTGTTAGCTGATCTTTGCACACTATTAATTAAGTATACATGTTTAATATGGTAGAAGTACATAGAAAACTAAGGTGATGAAAATGAATATACATGACTTGACATGCATACACATCAACCAAAGGAAAAAATAGAAGAAAAACAATAGAAAGAAGATTCTTGACAACTACAAATTAATCTTATAAACAAATGAATATGATGTAAAAATCAATATTTAAAAAAAAAAGTAAATAGAATGCAAAAATACAAGAAGATCAATTGAATTGCATTATCTTTGGAGCAAACCTCAACAATCTATCCAAAGCATGAAGGGTGAACTTCCTTGCAAACAAATGACAAACATTGGTGATCTTTCCATTGTACAAACATGTAGTTCCATACCTTAATTTCTCCAAAAAATCAATAGTGACATCAAACCTTATGTACCTTGATGGATGAGGTCCACCCCTTGACCAATCAACCTTTGTTAATGTCCTATTAGAGTTCTTCCTCCAAAATTTGATACTAACCATTGTGGGCAAGTAATGTTCATCACTATAGCATTGAGGCTTGCAAAACTTTTGAAACACCGGGAAGTACTGCCGGTCGGCGACCATGTCGACGGCGAGGGCACGGTCGATTTGGAACCATTGGGAGCCTTTCCTCCATTGGGAAAGCCTAATTTGTGGCCTCATTTTTGGGCTATATCTTCCACGGCCTACATCACTTGGATCATCATAGGCCTCCACAAAGGTTTGAGGTGTGTTGATTAGGTATGTGTATATGGTTGAGAAATTGAAGAGAGGAATGCATGATTCTGAAAGAAGAACAAATCTTTGGTTGGAGAAATCAAGAAGTGCATTTGCTAGTAGGCGTCTCTCTGCCTCTATCATGCTATTTTCACCCCATTTTACCTCCTGCATGCATGTCACCAAACAAATTTACCATCAAACTTTAATTTCAACATTTTCAAATTTTTCTTTTGGAAAAAAATTTTGGGAGACAGCATTCGGCCAATAATTTAACATTAAAAAGAAATATCCAAAATTAAAAATAATAAAAATACCAAAAATTCAAATAAAATGAAACTAATTTAGAATATAAAATTTATAATTTATGGTTTACTAATTTAGAATTCAAAATTTATAATTTATGGTAGCCCAAAGATGACGGTGGATGGTGGCTGATAATGGGTGGATGAAATTAGTAATATTGGAAGAAAAGAGAAGAAGTCAAAAGAGGTAAAAGAATAATTTAAGAAAAGTATAAGTAATTGATTAATTTGATGAAATTAGTTAATTTTTTGTTGGCTTCTTAGTTGGATGCTTTTTATTAAAATGAATAGGCCTAGTTTATTGGTCAAAGTTGTGGAAAAAAAAATCATAACTGGGCTAACAAAAGATACAGATAATGGGTTCAAGCCCAAAAAAGGCTAAATATGTTAAATTGGATTTCTAGTTAAACTTAATAACCCTTGTCCAAAAACAAAACTTAATAACCAAAAAAATATAAAGGCCAATAGTTTTGAACTTCTGATTGGCTGCTAAAGTTCTTTATAAATTACATATTAATGGAAGTCTTGATTGGCTGCTAAAATCATATGAAACACTCTTTAGTTGACATTATTATTGATGCCTATTCTTTATGCTGAATTCTATGAACCTTAGAGCTAACCTTATTTTTGTAGCACTTTTCAATCAATAAATTATCAATGTGCCATACAAATATTGAATGCATGTCCAAAAGTTCTTGTTAATATTAATGCAATACATGCTTTATATTTATTTTTAGGGTAAAATGTATTTTGTCTACGAAGTTTATCAAAAACTTTTAAAATATTTTTAATTTTTTTGTTTTAATTTTATTCAAAAAAATTTTAATTTGTATTAAATATATCTCTAACAGTTAAATTTAAAAAAAATTAAAATTAATTTAATAATTATACATAAAAATTATGCTTGATTTGTTTATGTTGATATTTTTTTTTTTTATAAAATTGCTATTGAATTGGTCTTAAATTTTTTTAAAAATTAGCCGTTACGAATATATTTGATATAAATAAAAAAATTTTGGAATGAAATTAAAATAAAAAATATATTAAACCTTTATTTTTATCTGTGTATTTAGATTCTAAATTGAATGCCATAGATAAAGTATGTGAAGAAAAGAATTATAAAAAGTTTAGGAGGGGCCTGTGTGGGAAAGTGTGCTTTGGAGATGGGGAATAATGGATTTTTCTTAGATCAAAAGGAGTGGAATCAAAGAAAAGGATGGAACAGCTTGCTTTAGCCAATTCCGGAAGCAACCAATAATAATAATAATAATAATAATAATAATAATAATAATAAGGAAAAGTATATTATTTTCACTGTGCCTTGACGGTGCGTTGGTCACAATTGACCATGGACCATAAGTCCAAAACTATTTGCTAAAATTATATTGGAAATTTAGGAATTAAATTTGTTTGTCTTTTTCCAAACTACAGGCTAATTAAAGATGACAAGTAGTTAACTACATATATAAGCTGGGTTTGTGTTCAATAGTTTTAGTAATATGGTCAATATTATTGCTGTTCATTCAAAAAGTAATAACATGCATTATTCTTGGTCTCAAGTCAAAGTCTCATTATACAAGCAAAGCAATCAAGGAGTTCGGATCAGGATCACAATTCACAAGGATAAACCCCAAAGTGGGGCTGCTCTAAACTTTCCATTAATAAAATTAAATTAAAATATAACAAAATGTGGCTCGTTGGTTCAGGTTCATGCAGACAGGTATTTACCAAGTTAGTAGTCAAATATAAAAGAATATATACTATATTATCGTACAAATCAAAATATTTTATATGTGGTTGAAGGATGTGCATACAGATTTTTAAAATTGGAAAGTAAAATATTTATTATATGTATTAATATAAAATTATCAACTATGTTATATATACATAAAAAATCAGTTATTAAATTAATTATTATGACTAATTTGGTCAATATTTTTATAGCAATTTTTAAAACTATTTACATATATATTTAGTTGTATGTTTCTATATTAGTAAAAATGCTCAATTTAATTATTTGTTAGTTAAAAAATTTTATATAAAATATTTTTTAACATTTTTTATACATGAAACTTAAATTTAAAGAAGTATGCAAAAAAGATATTAAGTGGAATATACCAATAATATTATGCATGTGCGTGTGGAACGGCATAGAAGAAATGTGAATATAGGCATATATATACACATTCACACACATGTTACTATAATTAAGCCGAGATTTTAGGTATATATTGTTGGCATTCATTTTGAAGTAAACAATATGCACATGAACTGTTGTAATAAACATTAAATAAGGCTTCTATTAAGGGAAATATCGTGTTTGACATAATCTATATTAAGGACTCGTTGATTGATGTTAAAGTTATTAAATACATTTGGAAGAAACATAAAGAATTTATTGAGATCGAAGTTGTAATTAATTAGTTATAATATATATTAGTTTGGTGGATCTATTTGTATTATGTGAATATGTGGCTGAAACTGAAAGTAACTGATGATGTGACAAAGAATCATAGGAGAGTATCACAACAGAGTTTACAATAGTGAATTATTATAATGTTACTACATATACAATTTTGTATACAATTCTTTTCAATTATATTATTATAACATAATGTTCTATAGACATATTTGACTAACTTTAATAAAAAGGGATTAATTATATTATTAAGGATTCAAATTGATTATTCGTACTGTATGAACCAATAGAATTGAGATAGAAGAATCAATTTTAATCATTTTTCAATTCCATGGAGTTAATACGTGAAATTATAGTTCTAATTTTATACATTATTATCGCAAACCCTAAACATTAGGATGGAGGAGTTGACTTTTGATTCTAATTCTAAACTCGAGTTTTTTGACGCCAAAGGAGTGCTAAAATAAAGTTATCTAAAAAGCATTTGAGGGAGGCGGAAACTGAATTTTTAATATGCTTCTTCAGTTATCACTTTAAATTTTTTTAACATATCATCATTGTCATAATAATAATAATAATAATAACAATAATAATAATAACAACAAATTTTCTCGTTTTTAATATAAATTTCTCTTTTACTTTTTAAATTTAAAATATATTTTTTTAATTTAATTTTAATGTACTATCATTTTATCAATGTAAAATAATTTTACATATATATCTAATTACGTAATATCATATTAATAAAAATAATTATTTTTTATATTTATCGTATGAATGGTTGTTTAAAAAAATGAATGTGACTAAATAATAGTATAAAATATTTTTTGCATCAAAATTAAAACTCATATTAAAAAAAAGTGAAAATAAAAATGAAGTGAAGAAATGGGCACATGCAAATGAAGGAATAATAAACTAACCTTGCTGGGGATTGTTCGGCCATGAAAAACAGAGGTTTGGTTGAATGTTCCATTGAAAGAAGGTAAAGGATGAACATAGATAGAGTAGAATTCTTGATTGATGCCTTTGAAGAATCTTTCCCAAAGAGGAGCCAATGGCAAAGGCCCTTTTGTCAAGAACATGAATGCAACCTTTGGTGTGTAATTGAATGGTGTCTTATGGATTTTGGGAGCAATTGATGCTCTCCACAACAACTCTTCCTCATTCATGTCATGCATGGCCTTTCTTGGTGCCTTCAAGAACTCTCCCAAACCAATTCTTGTTGTGTTATTGACTACCCTTTTGTTATTATTATTGATCACCAATGATGATGAATTCATGGAAAGCTTGTTGGTTGAGATTTGCGGAGGAGGAGGAAGAGAGTGTTGGAGTTGGAAAGTAATGTTTTTGAGGGAGAAATTGAAAGTGGTTTTGAGGGATAAAGTGAGAGTGATTCCAATGAGTAAGCCAAAGCCAAAGACAAGAACATAGGAGAAGAAGTTTAGGAGATAGAGTTGTTGGTGAGAACAAGTATTATTATTCAAATGTTGTTGTTGTTCCTTGTTATTCTTCTTCATCATTGTCATGAGTTGTGTGTTCTTAGATTGGTTTTGGTATTTACAAGTGATGTATGGAAGTAATGGAGTTGTGGTTATTATACATAGAATAGAATGTGAGAGAGAGAACAGAGCATCTATCAAGCCTAACTCATGACTCAAAAGAGAGATACTTTGATTGGTCACACATGACATAACTGACAACTCACAATGCAACACGCCTATCTATATAACAACACCAATAATAATAATAATAATTGACTAAAAAATTATGTACAAGTGTATTTAGAGAAAATATCAATAAAAATCAATTAATAACCATAATTAAGATTTGAAAAAAGAATGTTAGATCACAAATATCAAAATATACAAGGTCTAATTGTTCAAGAGGTGACATCAAAGTTATCTCTTAACAAGAATTTATAGGATCAAAACATCAAATTACGGCACATCTCCTTATTTCAAGTTGGTATTTTCATAGGATAGGGTGTATCAACTTTGATGTTCAAGTAGAAAAAGTCTAGGGGCCAGCAACTTTTGTGTTTTCTGGCCAGCACTTAACCATCAAAACAAAAGTGAATGATCTCCCACCATTAGATGTAATCTCACACCATTAAAAACACTATTGATGGCCAATTGATGGTTACAAAACACCAAAATTGCTGGCCCCTTAGCATTCCTCGTTCAAGTAAGCAATAGTCTAAGAAATATAACAATTATTCGAGACAGATAGTATACTTTGAACATGTGTTACGCCCTTTATTTATAGTGAAAAATACTAAAGAATTAGCAGAATTTATTATTTTTGTCTAATATTTTTAATCATTATAATTCAATTCATTTAATCTAATAATTTAACAACATATTTTGAGGTTGTATTTTTAAATATTAATAAATTTTACTGGCCTTTTAATATTTCTATTTATAATGTTTAAAAAATAAATCTAAAAAGATCTGAATAAATACGTATAAGATATACGCAATATCTTACGTGGATATAATTCATATTACGTTAGTTATTTATAGGCCAAAATGTATTGAAAATGGATGTTTTTTAACCTACCATAATTTTATGACTAGTCTAACCATAGTGCAAGTATAGTACTATTGTGTCAAATTAAGAAATAAAAATTAGCAACTTTTACATTTTTGTTTGAACACAACTATCACAAATAGTTGCAACAAAATTAGCATTTTATTCATATGAACAAAAAATGTTACCTAGAGAGAGGAGAAAACTTTTTTCAAAATAAAAAAATTCTATACAACAATATAAAATAGCGTGCAAAAGAGTCAGCAATAACTACCGTAATATTTATAATCTTTTTGGGAAAGATCTATTGATTTTTTTTCTATCAAATACACTAAATAGTGAAAAAGAATTCAATCAACCATTTTTTTTGGTGATCTTTATTTAATGACATTTCAAACTAACTTTTAAAATGCTCGTTCATTGTTCCTTGTATTGTTTAAAGACGTCTAATATCAGCTATCCAAACACATTATACCTACCAAAAAAACTCGCACACAAAAAAATAAGTGGTATATATTTTTAATATCCTTATTACACAGTACATATATAGTATCATTTTACTCAATTATACCTAATCTACTCAATCTATTCTTAGTAGTAAGCAGATTTATAAACAACATGCCTCAGTCTTTTATGCCCTAAGTTGTGTTGGCAAGTATTATAGTCTGTGTGATTACAGGTAATTAAGCTCAAATCACTGTCCTAATCAATGAAAATAAGTAAGTGGAGAAAAATAATAAGCGAGGCCGGGGTCATAAAATGAATATTACTTTTGGGAGGGGCATGGACGCAAGGTCATCAAATATATTACCGTTGGCATCAATATTTAAAAAGAAAACCATACAATTAAACATTATATACATGTCCATAAGAGATCGATGTTCAATACTTGTTTTGAATATCAATTAAAGATATGAATGGTATATCAAACAAAATAATAATAACTTTCTAAAATATATGAGAAAGTGTACAATAATAAATAATGTAAAGAAAAAACTTCTGTTTAAGTATATTCTGTATTCTGTATTTACGTGAACTTTAGGAAAAGCAAAGGACCGTATTGTTTATTTAATTTTACAGCTTATGTATGTAAGAATGAGCTGTATACAAATGGAAGAACTTTGAAATGGAAATTTATTTATTTATTTATTCAAAAAAAGGAATGCATTATGAATTAGCATTATAAGTTACTTTATGCAAAAGGCATATTCAAAATCTTAGAACCTGCCTTATGCTAGGTTTTTAATTAAGAAGATGTAATTTAAATGTTGACTTTTTTTTTTTTCGATACTTAATTAAAAAATTCGACCACAAAAGGAGAGTAGAATTCTTGAACTACTCAGAGATGCAAACTAGAAGTCGAGTTAACAAAACAACATTAAACAACTTCATATGTTGACCAGTTGACCAACTTGTTTATTTCTGTTTGGGTTATTATCCTTAGATTAAGAGCCAGTTTGGCTAAACTTCTTAAATAAGTTCTTTTGAAAAAAGAGTTTAAAATATAAGGACTTTTATTAATATTAACTTTTAAATAAGTTATTTTGAGTTTGAAAAGTTATTATAAAAGTTCTTATTTTAAAGTTGTGCATTAAATAGGAGTGATAAAATAGCTTTTGAAAATGGGAGAAGTCACATTTTTTAACTTTTTCAAAAGCTCTTAAATAATTTTTTGAAAAGTTAAAAGTTTATCTAAAAAATTGTACCAAACACATTAGTGTAACTTTCTATAAGTCAAAAATTGAAAAAAGTAGTTTTTTGGTGTTTTCCAAAAGGACCCTAAATATACTTACATATCTTGAAAATGTTAGAATGGTGATATACCAACCAAATAAAATGTTCCATGGTCAAGTATAAATAAAATGCATTAATTGTTTTAGTAACTTCAAATTTTTATTCGTTCCATAAAAGGTTTTCTATTTTTTTTTAGAGCTCTAAATTTTTTTTTTTTTTGGAGCACTAGTTAAACAAATTCAAATAATATATATTTAGAATTGAAAAGAATGTATTCTTCTAGTGAAGATTAGTACACTCCGGAAAAAATATAAAATAAGGCAAATAAAGAGTTAAAATTTATTTAATTAATAAAATATATAATACTCTTTACTTAATAAAAAATAATATTTAAGAATGAACCTTATTCTCCTATTCTTATTAATGAAATACTACTTAAGTGTTTACAAATTATATATGTCGTATAATATTAGAGAATGTATTTAATGAGTAAAATTGACAATTTATATAAGTATAATTAGATAATAAACTTTTTTTTTTTATTTTTTTCTAACAATTGAGTTAAAAAATTAACAAATATGATTGATGATGATAACATTATCTTATTGGACTAACTATCCAATTAGGTTTAATCAATTTTGATTAAGTGATGCATGTCATTAGTAATAAACACAGCATTAGTTTAATATAGAACAAACTGAATCTGTTTTTATGGACAACTTTCTCAAACAAAAGCCCAATCAAATTATAATAAAGAAATTAAACGGGTCCAATGAATCATAGCTAACCCAAACTCGAATTGATCTCACTCAAAATTGATCTCTCCAAAGTGCTTCCACCAAAGTCAACGTTCTTTTTTCATTTCGGTCAGAACTCAAAAAAGAGAGAGAGCTTCGTTCCTAAGTCATTTACTAAAGAAGAAAAAAAGAAAATAGTCAAACAAAAAGGTTGAGGTCTAATCACTCAAATAAAACCATATCAAGCTAAGTCAAAGGATAAAGGTGATTCATTTCCTTTTGCATGCATCTTATTTTCTTCACTCCTTCTCCAACTTTCTGCTATTCTAATCTGAGAATAATGAAGAAAGGGGTGTCTGATACACACTGCTGTGAATCAAAGGCCAAGATTGTTTCTTGGGGACAAAGTAGTATCTCAAGGGTTCAGATGTGGGATTGCCATTGAAAACTTTTCTTCTTTGTTGTTCTGAGACATTCGGTCAAGAGAAAGAGATCTATTTCAAAATTTCAATTTGGAGATTAATGAAAGAAAATGAAAAGCTAAATTGGTAGCACACAACTCGAGAAGTTGACTTGGAAGAGAGCAAATTAGCATCATGCAAAAAGATACAAAAGAAGATTTTTCATCCTTCAGAAAACAAGGAGAGAAAACCAGTGTTTTGAGTTTATGTTCTGAGAAGTCTACTCTGAAGAGAGTTCATCAACTTGGATAGTGCTTCCTAATCAAAGGAGCATTCCGCCAGAATGAAGAACTAAATTAGAGTCAAGCAAATCTGATTCATCATATAGCAACAGAGGCTGTTGAAGCAATCAATCTCCTTCATGTTTTACAGATTGTAGTTTTTATTTTTAATGTATATCTTTCTGTAATTTCTTGAGAGGAAAAAGGCCAAAAGAGAGAGCTCAAGTAAAAGCCAATGAGTGTTAAAAGACTGAGTGATACACTTGAGAGAAAATTCTAGAGTGATTTCAGATTTTTTTTTTCTAGGTTGGTTTTGTGTCTTGTATCTTATACCAGTGAAGTATCCCTTTCTTAGTTGGTTAAGCACTAAGAGTGAAGAGTTAGGTATTAGCATAGTCAAGTCAAGTTAGGTTAGAACTTGAGAGTGGAAGGATTGTGTCACCTATGAAATTGGTGTATGTAATACTATAATTATAGTGGAAATTCCACTATTGTTGTGGTGGAGATTGGATATAGGTTGCATTGCATAAGGCAACTGAACCAAGATACATGATGGTGTCAGCTTCTTTCTTCCTTTCTCTGTTCCGTTTTCTGATATTCATGAGACAAAATAAAATAGTCTCATAAATTTGTCGCTGCTGAGTTCGAACAGAATGTAAGTAAAAGTTTATAAGTTACACCTTATTTCATTAAACTAAAAGAAGGTCATAGATTCAATCCCTCATTCTCTAAGCCTTCTACAACTTTCACTGACATTAATTCAATGCTAAATATTTGTTGAAACTTTTTTTCTTTGGCTATAGGATAAAGCATTTTTTGAGTGGCTAATATTTGAGTTAAATTTTAATTTTATTTTTATCATTTTAAAAATTTTATTTTTATCTCAAATATCTTCTTTCGTTTTATTTTAATTTTTTTTATCAAAATTAATTTTTTTTTCTTTTAAAATTATCCTATCTTTTATTATGGTTTTTTTTTTAGATAGTGACCAAAATTCGTAATTATAGTGGTTATAACAGTAGTGGTAGTAATTTGAGAATGAAAGTGTGAGAAGAATAAAAAAAATAAAATAATAATAATAAAAAAAATAAATATATATATAAGCGTATTATTATATTTTAAAAAATGTTAGCATATTTAGAAAATGTCTTTATTTGTTTATATTAATAAAGAATAAAAAATACATGAAGCTTCGTGTTAGAAGAAGGAAAATACTACATATCACATAAGATAAGGAAAATAAAGGGAGGGTGTACCCAAATTGAACCAATCACATGCATTGTGTTCAATTTGGCATTGTGCTAAATTATTGCCAAGCAAAGTCTTTCTCAGGAATAATACTTCTTTTTTCTTTTTCTTTTTTTTTTTTTCCTTTCTTTCCCGGACGAATCTGATGAATAATTCTTGAAAAATAGTTGGGTAGTGAGTAGCAATGCGAAACCAAAAATATTGCCGAAAAGGGAAATAACTCAAATTACACATTTTGAGAAATTAAATGAGGGTTTGTCTTAAAACAGAGGAAATCTTATATATGAAAATTGAAAACAACACGGATTTTGTACTTTGCATAATATCTTCATTGAAAATTAAATGTTTTATATATTTATTTTGTTTATTTTCTTGGCATTATATATTGAAAAATGCTCATGATTTTTTTTTTTTTGGATTTGGCTCATGATTTTTTTTTTGGACGTGGCTTTGGGCCAGCCAAACAACCCGACCCAAGGCGCCTGAAGCTAAGAGACCCGCAACCAACCTAGACCCGCACCCGACCCGGATACAACCTGACCCTCAACGCCTCAGCCTGGTCTTCTCCCTCCTTCACAGTGAGCTATCCAGCGGTGTGTTCTCCTCCTCCAGCAATTGTGCATGTTCGTGATTCCGAGCTCCTCCTCTCCCATTGCCTATGTCATCCCTAATCCTGAGGTTTTCGTGCTGTAGTAGGCCATTGCTGCGCCTCACGACGGGTGTCCCACCCTGATCTGCGTCCCATTGCCTCCCTCCAAACCCCGTTTCGCGTGCTGCTCCTCTTTCCATAGCCTTCAATCGGATCTGCCTTGCAACCTCTGTCGGATCCTTGGGTTGAATAATACTAACCCCCTCTCCGGCATACCGCATTCTGAATCTCTGCCCGATCGACTGCGCCTCCTCCTCTGTCCTTATCTGCTCTATCGGAGACTTTCTTGTGGCTGTCGTTGGTGGGTAGGTGCATTGCTTTGGGGCGATGGTGCTCCTTGATTTTCGCTGATGGCTTGTCTCGGGTTTCTTTTTCCACCCCTCCAAGTAACGTCTCTTCTATTTGCAATTCTTGATGCAATTCTTGATGGGTGGTTGAATCGGAATTGTTGTTGGCTGGATTCTGTATTACTTGATTCTGTATATCTTGAATATGCTGAATTGTTGCGAGACTTGCTTCTAATCTGATTGTATTCCTTAATTGAGTAGGTGGGTTCACTGTCCACTGTCTCCCAAGATTATTCTCCGCTGCTATCGCTGCCAGTTGGTGAGCTAATTTGTTGCCATCCCTAGCTCCCACATCTGGAGCCTCTTCCAGCAGTTGGAGAATATCTCGAATGATTGCATATGCTTCCGCTATGGGCGTTCTAGCCTTGATTGCCTGAACCAGAGGTAAGCTGTCAGTTTCAATTATGCAATTTGGTATCTGAAGATTCTTAATAAGTATGAGTGCTTCTCTATATGCTTGAGCTTCGGATGTTAATGGTGATATTGTCTTGAATGTTGCTGTTGTCCCAGTTATGACTTTTCCTTGCCAGTCCCTTACTACCGCTGCTAGAGCTGCTGTACCGGTATCCCTATGGAAAGTTGTGTCTGTGTTCACTTTCAACCTATTCTTTGGCGGTGTTCTCCAGGTAATTCTCTTTCTCACACCGCCCCTGCCTGTATCTGGAATGTTTGCTTTAATGGATTCCTGTGTTGCCTTATGAAATTCTGCTGTTAGATATTCTTATTGAATTATTACCTTTTGTGGGCTGATTTCTGTTTGCTGGAATATATGCTGGTTCCTTGCTTTCCAAATGCTCCAGCAAACACATCCGAGTTTGCATAAAGTTTTCTCTTGTTCACTCCCTGATTCAGTATTTATTCTTCTTATTTTATCCATTATCCATTCTCTAAAAGATCTTACATTATAGGCCGTAGGAAAGATTTGAATATTGGATCCGAACCACACTGCTCTAGTCCACGGACACAATAATAGCGCATGTTCAATTGTTTCATCCTCTTTCTGGCATATGCTGCATGTGGGCGTCGTTGTAATTCTCCGCTGATGCAGATTCGTGTTTACTGGCAAAATTCTATGCACTGCTTTTCATAGAAACATTCTAACCTTTCGAGGCACCGGTAGTCTCCAAATAGCTTCCCAAACCTCCCTTCAATCCTGATTAGTCGAAGCCTTGCAGATTCTTCCCTCTTCCTTCGAATCTTTCTCCTCCTTAACGACATGATAACCGGTTCTCACAATGTACTGTCCATCCTTTCTGTGCTGCCAAACAAGGTAATCCTTCTTGTTGATCAGGCTAATAGGAGTCTTAGTTATTAGTTCAGCTATGCTTCCATGAAATATTTCTTTAATCTTGTTCCTATCCCAACCCTCCCCTTCTCTAATCAGCTCACTCACTTTTCTAATATCTTCTGCTCCGCCTCTTCCCAATTTTTCTATCCCTACCACCCAATTGTCTTCCCAAATATCTACCTCCGCTCCATTCTCTATACTCCAACTTCCTTTCCTTCTAATGAAATCCCTTTCCTCTAGCAAGCTCTTCCATATCCATGAAGCGTTCCTTCCTTCTCCCGCCTCCCATAGGCTGCAATTCGGGTAATAAATGGCCTTTAGAGTCCGAACCCATATAGCATCCTCCTCTTTTAACAACCTCTAAGCTTGTTTAGCTAGGTGTGCTATGTTTTGGCATTCTAAATCCTTGAATCCCAAACCTCCATTTATTTTGCTCCTTGTCATTTTTACCCAACTCTTCCAGTGAATGCTTCTTTCCTTTCCATTGCTTCTCCACCAGAATCTGGCTATTGCTGCTTCAATTCTCTTACAAAAGGATTTGGGAACTTTAATGATATTCATAGCATAGACAGGAATCGCCTGTATTACTGCTTTTATCAAAACCTCCTTTCCGGCTTGATTTAATAGCTTCTCTTTCTATCCTTGCATCTTGTCCAGCATCTTCTCCTGTATCCACTCCAATGCCTTATTCTTGGATCTTCCCCATCTTGCTGGTAGCCCTAGGTATCTTCCCGGATCATCCTATGTTGCCATTCCAGTGATCTCCTCAATGTTCACCCTCCTCTGTATTGATACCTGCCTTCCAAATATCAGCCCGGACTTGTCAGTGTTAATTTTCTGTCCTAATACCTCTGTATATTTATTTATAATTTGGATAAGTTGATAAATCTTCTCTTCTTGTGCCCCTACAAAAATAATACAATCATCAGCAAAAAGTAGGTGAGTAATGACCAGTGCTGTTGGAGCAAGCCTAATTCCAAATATAAAATTTTCCTTCCTCGCCTTATTCATGAGAATAGTAAAACTCTCAGCAGCCAAAATAAATAAATAGGGCGATAGGGGATCTCCCTGTCTTAGACCTTTTTGTGGAATGATCTTGGTTGATAGCTTGCCATTATTTTGAATCTATAACTCGCACTTTTCACACAACTCATCAACAATCTGACCCAATCTTTGCTAAAACTAAATTCTTCCATTACCCTTTGTAGAAAATTCCATTCCAGTCTGTCATAAGCCTTGTTCATATCTAATTTGATGGCTATGTTATTGCTTTCATGATTTCCTTTTTTGTTTAACTTATGAAAAATTTCCTGCACAATTACTATATTGTCCTGTATAAGTCTTCCTTTTACAAAGGCACTTTGGACTGGAGATATAATAGCATCTAAAACTCTCCTTAACCTCCCCACCAAGACCCTCGTCACTATCTTGTACACGAAGTTGCAACAACTTATGGGTCTAAGTTGATTCAGGCTTTCCGGTTGACTCGTTTTAGGAATCAACACAACAGTTGTTTCTCCCAAGTCCTCCGATATGCTGCCCTCCCTAAAAATCTGTTTGACTACTTCACACACTTCTTTACTCAAAATATGCCAGTGTTGTTGAAAAAATAATCCATTTAGTCTATCTGGGCCTAGAGCTTTTAAGCCTCCCATGCTAAACACCGCTTCCTTTATTTCCTCATCAGTGATGTTCACTATTAACTCCTCATTCATCTCTCTCGTGACTCTCTTAGGAATTTCTGTTACACACTCCTCCAGGTTCCTATTTCCTTCCGATGTAAACAGCTTAGTGAAATGTCTTTCTACCAATCTCATGATATTTGCTTCCCCTAGAATACACTGTCCTGTCTCATCTCTCAATTTGTCAATTCTATTCCTAATTCTTCTCTGAATAGTTGTCGCATGAAAGAAGGCTGTATTTTTATCGTCCCACTTTAACCATTTCAGCCTTGATCTTTGCCCCCAATATTTCTCTTCTTGTTTCCAGAGCTCTGATATTTGCTTCTTTAATTCTCTCTCCCTTCTTTGCTCCTCTTCCGTCATACATGCCTCTTGAATTTGATGTAGTTCTGTTTTCTTCCTTTCTATCTCTTTATCTGCTCTTTTGAACTTCCTATTGCTCCATTCCATTAACTCCCTAATGCATCTGTTCCTCTTTTTTGTGAATTGATTCCAACAGTTTCTACTACCATCTTTCCATTTTCAGCTCCTTTTGATCACCTCTTTACACTCCTCATGTTCTGCCCAATAGGCCTCGAACCTGAAATCTTTTTTTATCCGAATTTGCCGCTGTGTATCCAAAATTAAAGCACAATGATCCGAAGTAATGGCCGGAGAGGCTCTTAAATTGACATTCTGATATATTTGCAACCACTTCCAATTCACTAACACTCTATCTAGTCTTTTCCTAGTGATAACATTATTTTTTGGATTACTAAACCATGTGTACTTACTGCCTTTAAGATCAATATCTATTAAACCATTATCATCTACGAACCTTCTAAACATTTCTAAATAAATTCTAGGTTGTGGATGAATGCCTACCTTCATCTTGATTTAAAATATCATTGAAGTCTCCCAAATAAGTTTGAGGTACTTCCTTACTCATGTTGCTTACCATAAGCTCCTGCCATAGTTTCCTTCGCTTTTGAAAAACTGGATTCCCATACACGAAAATACCCTGCCAATTCAAATCATTGTTAATGTTAATATTTGCTTTAATGTAATTATCACAGCACTCATAAACATTAATATTAGTATTAGATTTCCATAACAAACTTAGACTGCCGGACAAGCCCCAGAATTCCACACAAAACATATAGTCAAAATTAAGCTTTCTTGTAACCCTATCCATTTTTTCCTTTCTAGCCCTAGTTTCCATTAAAAACACTATTAGCGGCCTTACTTTTTTACATATCTCATATAACTCAGAAATTGTCGGGGCAGCCGCTATTCCCCGACAATTCCAACTTATAATACTCATGGCTGAGGTTGGGGCATGTTAAGGCCCGCCTCATCAGCCATTTGTGTTCCCCTACTCTGCCTAGACACATGCATAGCTAACTCAAACTCCCCTGTGTCCACAGTTGTATTGCCATTCTTCATTTTCTTGTGCTCTTTGTCCTCTTGTTCCTTCTTCCTGTCCTTGTATGTGAACATTAGCACCTGCCAGTTCTCTCTTTTCCTTTTCAAACTCAACTTCAATTCCAATTTTTTGGCTAACTGTGCTTCCCACTCAGCTTGTTCTTCAGCTGCTTTGTCTTCATCTTCATCACTTGCTAATTCCACAAAGTAGATATTTTCATCCAGATTAACATGTTGACTAACCAATTCCAGCTCTCTGTTCTTTGCCTCCTTAGATGGCTTGCTCAGTTCATCATCTTGCATTCCTCTTCTCCCCACTTCCTGGTGATTCATGCTCTTCATTCTACCTTTACTCACCTGTTCATCATTCTTCCTTGCTAACATGAGCCTTTTTAATTCCTGGCCTATGGCTTCTTTTTCCCTTTTTTCTTCCTGTCCCAACTTCCAGTCTTCAATTTTGTAGCTGTTCATGTCTGTTTCTTCTCTTGGGTTTTTATTCAGCCATTTCCGTTCAATATTCCCTGCTTGCAAAGAATTTATGTCTAAGATGGGCCCAATATCCTTCCTTAGTCCATTTCCACTTGACTTCTGGGCCTCTTTCCCCTTCTGTCCCTTCTAAGCCTTTGTGTTGCTGGCCCATTCATTCTTTCTTTCTCTTATATCCATAATAAGATTTTTAAATTTAAAGGCTGCTCCTAGGTCAAACAGTGTATCCCTGTCATCCTGAAATTCGGGGATTTTCGATACTCCCTCTACCTGCTCTTCTGCTTCTGCCATTTCTTCCTCTCTCCTTGTTTGGTTTTTCCATACGCTTTCTTCCCTGATTTTCTGCTGCGATGCCTGCTCAGCCCTTATCCTACTCTTCTCAGAGCTTTGTTCATCTCCACTCTCCCGTCTATGGTCCATTTGCTCACGCGCCTGTTCCTCCTTTGTCTCCTTTCCTCCCTGTTGTTTTGAAGTTCCTCCTCTCATGGTTGGACTCGGTCTAAATTGGGTTACTCCCAATCCTGGTGAGTACTTCTTCTTGGATGGGTCCCAGCAAGCCATTGCTGTTGGATTTTTGCACGATTTCTTCTCGTGTCCTAATATACCACAATTAAAACAGTAGCTATCTGGTAGCCTTTCATACTTGAAGAAGACCCACAGTGGTGGCATTTTCTCTCTGTCGAGCCAGAATCCTGTTGGCAGAGCCTTGGTTATGTTGATGCTAACCCTTATCCTCATATATGATCTACTAAGAATGCCATCGACTTTTGGATCTTCTGCCTCAGCCAAAACCCCCAGCATCTCTCCGATAACAATGCCTGTCTCCTTTTTCATGAGGTCATGTGGGATACCATGCACTTGGATCCAAAATTCCATGAAGTCATGATCCACTTCAAACACCGATTTTCCCTCCCTCCATAATCTGAGGTTGACCATGTTTCCTTTGACATTCCAAGGGCCGTTTTGCATAATCTGCAGCCTTTTCTTCCTATCCTTAAAGCTGAATAACAACTTTTTTGATCCAATATCAGTAACTGCCACTTCTTGTGGGTTTCCCCACATTTCCAGTAGCGCATTCTTGTATGTTTTGAAATTTATCTTTTTCTCACTTATTACATTCCCGACTACATTTAAGCAATCTCTCTTGTACCCCCAGCTCTCCAGGTTTGTTGAACTTGATGACTTTTCCTTCAATGTTGTTTATATTGTGAGTTTTTGACTAAAATGGTTGTCTATTTCAGGTTTCTCAGCGTTGTAGAAAGCTTAGGTTTAAAGTTATATTTGTGAGTATATGACTATGTGTGTTGAGAGAAGAAAGGCTCCCTGTTGGAGAAGAACCTAAAAGTTCACAGAAGACTCTCCTAATGAGAGAAGAGAAGCTAATAGCATGGCTCATGATTTTTTTTTTTTTGGACATGATGGCTCATGATTCATATAGTGGTTTTTCAATAAAAATTGTTGTCATAATTTTAAAGGTACCCAAACATGACTCCATAAAAAATATATGGGCCACAGATGGTATTATTGGCCCAGTATTACACGTGAAGCTGAATTTTTTAAGGAAACATGTTTTTATCCAGGTAGAAGAGAAACAAAAGTGCTGAATACCAATAAAAATTTGAAACAAAAAATATTAACTCAAAAGTCAAAACTAAAACATTCAGACAAAAACTTCGGATCATTACAAACCAAAGAGCAAAAAACGTGTAAATAAAAAACAAAGAACCGAACATGAGTTTGTAGAGTATTACAAATGAATCACTTATGACCAAAACAAAAAATGAATCACTTAAATTAGAAGAGATTTATTTGCAATAACCATATCTAAGGTTGCATTTGGAAGGGAGACTGAGATTAGGAAATAGAGATTGAGAAATTAAAACTGAATTAAGTCTCTGTTTAATGTAAAATATATTAGATTGAGTTATAATTTAGTATTATGTTTAATTTAAAATAAATATAGAGATTGGTGATAGATTTGAAATTTGAAAAATTAAATTAAAATATCTTTTAAAAGAAATGTTATTAAAGTTTTAGTCTCTATCTCTAAAATTTTAGTTTCTTGTGAAGTGGAGATATTGAAGAGACTGAAATTTTAGAGATAGAGACTGAAATTTTAGTTCAAGCCCACTAAATATAATATTGAGTCTCAGCTTTTTCGTCTCAGTCTCAATCTTTCTAACCAAATACTACCTAAGTGTATATTAAAATTAATCACAAAAATTAGTCATCAATATAAAATATATATTAAAATATAAAATATATAAAAAAAATTAAACTATATATATTTATTAGTGGTTAATTTTAGTATACAAAATAATATTTTTATATTTGTCAGATGGTAAATTACCTCTTAAAACGTTACATTCGGGTTGAATTCCCAGCTAAAATTTGACCAGAATTTCATTGATTAGATGTTGAAAACACAGTTTTCTACATGTACATTTAACATTCCAAATCAATATTCAAACCTAAACCTAAATTATAAACAAGAAAACTTGATACTGTGTCACATCAGTGGTAATCTATTAAAACTAATAAGCTCGCTAGAGCCTAGATGTGTGATCTTTAAGTCTGAAACCACTCTCAAAAGTCAAAACTCCTATGCCTCGAGCAATTACATACCATAGAATAATTCAAATGAGAAATTAGGTCTGTAATAATTAATTTAAAACCAATCAAACCATCAAGTTCTCCTTCCTTCCATTGAAATAAAACTTTGTTGTTTAATTCAGTGAAGACTCAATTAGCTCATTTATAATTAGTTTATATTTATTAAATATTTATTGAAAAAAGAATAGATCAATAAATATCAAGTTTAAAATAAAAGAAACAACATGCATAAAATTTCATGCAAACTAAAATTAAATACATAATACAAACACTTAAGCCACACATAATTGATTCACAATAACCATTTTGATCACCCTGCAAAATCAAAGCAAGCTATGTACCTAAAGTAATACTTTGCTTTAATTTCTTTTTTTGGGTCATGGTACCTAATACTTTGCTAAAACACTCTCTCAAATACTCCTCAACTTTTTGGCCACCCAAAAGACTATAATAAATGGGATAAAAAAAATGATGCTATGAATACATATATGATGATAAGTCTTATCTTATCATAGTCATCAGCACACTGAGGAGACAAATTAAACATCATGTGTATGCAACATATTTGCACTAGCCTAAAAAGATGAAAACTAGATTTAAGTGTAAAATGGATTCATCTTCCATATTTGTTGAGAGATATAGAGCACTTACTACCATTTTTCTCTAGTTGAGGATTTGGTGCAACTTTGAGTGCATATCTAATTGCACCCTTAAAGGGGTTCCAACTTTTTATTTATAAAAAGGTTTAGTCAAACACAAACGGAAATGGAAAATGTATCAGACCATCATCATTTGCATCCTTAAATTAAAGACAAAAGCCCAATGCAACCCTCATGAACACTATTGATATAATTAAATTAAATTGGTTATTAAGCCTCTATTAGCAGAGTCCTAGAGTAGCTATTAACTTATCTTTATCTAACTTTGGATTTAAATCGTAAAATCACTCAGTTATTAATGCAAATATCAAATTAAATTATTTATATTACTTACATTTTTTGTGTGGTCTTTTTTTTTTTTAATTAAAAATGTTATTCGTACACCAAAACCAACTATACTAAAATCATTCATCAATGTATTTGTGCATAAATACATATGTAGTTTAATTTATTTTCAATGTATATTTATATTCTAATTTGTATTTTATACTGATGACTAACTTTGGTGGCTGATTTTAGTATATACATAACATAGTCGTTTTTAAATATCGCATAATATAAAATATAGGAGTCACTCACATAAAGATATCTAAATCATCCTTTTTTTAAATATATTTTCTAGTCACTGAAATTTAACACATATAATCGATTAAATTGTAATATTTTTGTCAAAATTAGATCGGACAAATCGATTTGACTAAAAAATCGATAAATAAAATTTTGAATCGGTCTAAATTAATATTTGTTTATAATTAAAAAATAACTATACCCCTATTATAAAAAATAACTAAAATACTTATATTATATATATATATTTTGAAAATTTTAAATCTTAACCCTTCTATTCTTTCTATAGTGTCATAGGGTTAGTATTTAAAATTTTTAAAATTAATATATATATATAATAAAAATATTTTAATTATTTTTTATAATAAGAATATTGTAGTTATTTTTTATAAAAAAAAATATTAATTTAAATTGGTTCAAAATTTAACTTATTAATTTTTTGATCAAAATAATTTGTCTGGTCTAAGGACATTAGTACTACTTAACTTTTAAAATGAAAATTCTACTTAACTTTTATATATATATATATATTTAGTTTATATTTTACTTTTAAAAAAAATCAACTAAAAAAATTAGAAATTAAAATAAAAAAGTTACAAATCTTATCTGATACAAATTTAAATGTCAATTAAACTTGGAGATGCTTATATATAACAAAAACTCTCTTGAAAATTTAGAATCAATGAAATTAATAGTGTCAATGACAACATATATAGGAGCACACCTATTGAGTAATATTACTGTTTGTAAGAAAAATGAAGTGATATTGGTCTCTCCATCAAGGAACACCATTATAATGTCCAGAGATAAAAAGTGAGATTAACTCTATTATTATATTATAGGGTTATAGCATTGATGCATGTTATTCTGTTTTATCTGAATATTTTTACCGCAAAGGTAGTCAAAAACCAAATTGGAAATCCGCGTTTGCACACTAAACACTTTTATTGGATAGTGCACAACATAGACACATTATATTAATTTAAATTTTAAAACAATACATTAATAGATTTTGGAACTTCAAAATAGTAATATTAACATGACTAATATATCAGTAACAACTCTAATGATGATGACAATAATTTATACATTAGAATCCAACTATACAAAATTCTCAAATTCTAGTATATTCTGACTCACTAGCTTTAAAATTATAAATATTCATAAATATACACACGACAATAATTAAATATACAAATAAGTATTAAATTAAAGAAGTATTTTTTCCCTCTCAATCTTTAGTTTAATATGGAGAATATTATCTTGTTTTTAGACGTAGAATTAGCATTTTATATATGATCTGTAAATAAATATTGTTTGACTATTTCTATGAATAAATTAAAACTTTTTTTAAAATATATCTTAATAATTGGTTAAATTTGAAATAAGGATAATTTTCCTACTCTTCTTCAAGCTTAGGGTAGGTACTTTAATTGAGATTTTGAAGATAAAATATCAAAATAAGAGAGTCCATGATGATGTGTTATTAT
The DNA here is from genome assembly GCF_003086295.3 of Arachis hypogaea. Classification (NCBI taxonomy): domain Eukaryota; kingdom Viridiplantae; phylum Streptophyta; class Magnoliopsida; order Fabales; family Fabaceae; genus Arachis; species Arachis hypogaea. The sequence goes on from NC_092050.1 coordinate 144,960,610, forward strand.
GATATTGGTACATATAGTGAAGGAAGAAGAATAAAATAAATAAGGAAAAGAGAAGTGGAAGGGAATTTCATGCATCTCATATTTATTTATTTATTTCTTTATTTTCTTAGTCATCACATAATCCTAACCAAGTAGATTGATAAGACTTAATTAATTGGTGAAGCAAAAAGGTTACCTGGCCTCATCACTGAGGTTAATTAGATAAATCACTTTTGTAGGTGGGTGTTATGGTATCTAAAACTAGTAAAGTAAAAGGATCGATCGGATAATATTCAAATTTTTTGGTATACATTTGGATTCTATGGTTGGTTAAATTAGACTCAAAGATATCCTAATATTAACTATAGCTAATAGCCACTTGCAACATATGATTGGGACCTTGAACAACAATTAGATGCGATTAATTTAAGGAAAAGCTTCTTTGCATGGAGATCATAATAATCAAGATCTCTACGTAACGTTTCTCCACATGGGCGAAACTAAATTTTTTTGAGAGGGGCTAACCTAAAAAATATAAGTTAAGAAAAAAAATAAAAAATAAAAAATTAGAGACTTATACATACATCTTATTAATTTTGGGAGACTATTGCCCTCTTACTTATAACGTGGCTCCGCCACTGTTTCTCGAGGACTCACCAATTATATGCAATTCTTCAAGTAGATAATATGATATTATTTGAAGGGTTTAATTTTAATGTATTAACGGTATAAAATTTTATATAATTATTTAATTATATATTTTTTGGATAATAATTATTTAAATAGTTAATATAAAAAATAATTATTTTTATTAATATAATATTATATAATTAAATATATATATAAAATTATTTTATACTGACAATAGATCAAAATTATATTCTTATTCTAAATCTAAAGAATAATTATTTCATTTGTATAATTATTAAGTTGTTTGACATTTTAATTTTTTTTCCTACAAACTTTATTAGTACTTTTTTTTGAAATTACCAATTTAAGTCTTAAATTAATTAAGTCTACGAACTATGTTACGAATTTTATGTATTTCTTCAATAGTATTACACACAATCGCTAGTTTGATGACTTCTTATAGTTCGGTAATTATTTATAAAACATTTCTAAATTTACAAAATATTCTGAATAAGCGTGCAAATATAATTAACTCACTTAAATAATAAATTTTGATAATCTTTTAATATTTTTTATTAATAATAATATATAATTAAATTGAATTGTTAAAGAAATTCATATAAATTAAATAATTAATGATATGTTTAATATATAACGTATATTCATTAATTATTAAATTATATATAAAAAAGGGCAATATCCTAAATGGCTTAAACAAAGGGGCCTACGGGAAGCTAAGGTAATTAAAGTATTTCCCCCATTAGTGTTGATCTAGGCTCTAGGCCTCCAGCTAAACCCAAAGCTTTAATTTCCTTTTATATTTACACATATTTTATAGTAATAATCCTATGATTAATAAAAAAATATAGTAATCCTTTGGGGTTTCCCCATTATCTCTACAATACAATGAGACTTTTCTATAAAGATAAGGTCATACTTGAATATATATAATTTCACTATATATAAGTCTTTACCTAGGTTGGTAGGCATCTATATTGATATGTTCCCCTGTTATTTACTTTTACATGCGACACAACTATATAAAAAATATGTCTCATAGCTTTCATATCCCAACAGTAAAAATAAAAAGTAGGATAAAATATCAATTTAATTTCTAACTGTTAAATCTTAATTTTGTTTTTAATATTTAAAATATTTTATTTTTATCTCAAATATTTTATTTTTGTTTCATTTTAGTCTTTTAATTAAAAATATTTTTATTATATTTTTTATAATAACAAAATCATAATTATAATAATCATAATAACAGTTTTAGTAATTTGAGAATGAAAATAACAAAATAATAAGATAAATAAAAAGATAATAATAGAAAAAATTAATATTTAAAAAAACATTAATTTTGACAAAAAATAATGTTTTAGATAAAAAAAATAATACGTTTTAAATATTAGAATTTAATCGAAATGTTAAGAACTAAAAATAATATTTGATTAAAAAAATAAGTAGAAAATATAAGGTTGGAGGTGAATGATTAATTAGAAAGTGAGATGATGTTGAAGGAAGGGAGGAATGTGTAATGGAAAGGCAAAATAGGTTTGGGCTTAGAGAGGCATGGGCATGGCAAGTGCCAACTAAGCCATGACACACTCTTCCCTCATGCCACCCTTATGCCTTCTTAACTCTCTTTCTTTCCTTTTCCAACCTTCTATTTTTCAAACTATCATATTATACCACATTTCTAATTGTCAAATTACAACCCCACACAAAAAAAAAAAAAAAAAAAAAGGAAGAAATATTCATATGTTATATTCATATTTTTTCCTTTTTATTATATATTAGACAAACTATTGCTTAAAATGTTATTAATTTGTTGGAATCATTAGATTTTATATTTTTTTCATGACAGTTTTTTTTTGAATATTTTACTTATTTAACCTCTTAATTAGTTAATAAACAAATATATAGATAGATATAAAGGTTGAAATTGAAAAGTAAAAAGGTTATACGCTCAAAGTATGTATCCTCTTTAATTTAATTTGTCCATATTGTTATAAATACATTAATTAAGCCTAATAATAGCTCAGCCAACTTACCACAACTAGTAATAACTGTAGAAACTTAAATCAATAACTTGCTCAGCTAACATAAGATATTTTATTGAACAATTTTGCTGCCATGATCAATCTCAATATATACAAAAAGAGAAGCCTGTAATAATTAAACCATGGTCATGGTCAAGAGCTCTATGCAGATTTTAATTTTTTCAAAAATATATTAAACAATTAAACTTCTTAATTATTAGTGTGTGTAAACACTTTTAACCATTATTTATAAGCATTAACAGATATAAAACTCAAATTAAATCCCACAAGTTATACGCTTGTTCCAAAACCCCCCAAAAGAATAAAAAATTTGAAAAAGAATAATAAGCAAAGAAGTTAGATCCCAATTTTTTCTTTTACAATATTTTCTAACTTAGTAAGTTAAGTATTAATTTGTTATTAACCGGTGTTCCACTTAAAAATTTATTGTTGTATAATAAATTACTGCATATACAAAGTATAATTTAAATTTTTAACATTTATTTAAATAAATAATTTTTTTTTATACCAAACAAAAAAATATTTATAAGAATGTCTAAAACAAATACTATGTTTGAATGTTCATTCCATGCGAGTACTTCAAAGGATGCAATGAGAATTTAAACACATTTTAATTTTGCTAGACGTTCTAACAAAGTGTTATGTAAAATAGGAATATAGCAAATTGATAATAAAGTAAAGAAGATAGCGGATTCTTTAATTGAGACTTTGCTAACACTATTTTGAGTATTTTCTTTCATTTTTGTCTTCTAGTGTGTCTTAAATTTCTCAACCGTGACGAAATCAACATTTGTTGATAGAATAATTGTAGTTCAACATCCTTCATTAAATTCCAATTTTCAAAGCTTTGAACGATGACGAACCAGGAACCACAATTTTATAAATAAATGCTGTCCATAATTTTGTATTTCCTTTGTTTTTCGTCACACGTAGTTACGTTTTGTTATCAACTACATCAAACCAAAATTAATGGTTATTAGCTTGTTGCATCTTTTAAAGTATTTACTTTGATAATACCGTTTAGTGTATTTTACAGGAGTTTAATTTTAATATTTTTTATGATATAAAATATTTTATACACCTTAGTTACATTTATTTTTTTATAATTATTTATATTATTAATATAAAAAATAATTATTTTTATTAATATAATATTACATAATTAATTATATATGTAAATAAAATTATTTTATACATTATATTAAAATAAGTTTTATTTTACATAGCAAAAAAATATAGTAAATTATCATAAATAGAACATAATTATACGTTAGTAAAAAAATCCTAAAATTGTTATCGATATTCGGATATATTTTTTCATCAATTACTATTCTTTTTGCGATTTAAAATGCAAGTTTTTTCTTTCTAAGTTTTGCAATTATGTAAACATTTTTTTTTTGCTATCATACAAAACAACCACGATTTTTTTTTAATTTAATTTAATTTTTTTTTATTCTGCCTATACTACATCTGTGGTACATAGCCGGTTCCAAGTCCGGATAAAGGAGGGGAGTTGTGTTAAGCCTTCGACAGCCAACATAAAAATTTAGTTGAATCTTTATGATATGGATAAAAAACGTTATTACGCTAAAACTAGGTTGTTGCCCGAAAGCAACGCGCCGTATGACTCACGTACAGTGTCAAATGAGTAAGAGCCGTTGCATCGTGCCTGGGTGTAGTGTTAAATGAGTAAGAGTTTCCGCATTTTCGTGAACGAACAAAGGTAAATAAGCTAGTTAACAAAAAAAAAAAAAACTAAAGGTAAATGTCGAAGCGACAGAAGGTTGAGATTTGGAACATTGAACATAGGCACTCTAACAGAAAAATTCATGGAGGTGGTGGATACCATGACAAGGTGGAAGATTAACATTATGTGTCTATAAGAAACAAAATGGGTCGACGCGAAGGCTAGGGAATTGGATACCCCCGAGTTCAAACTTTAGTACACAGGAAAGGTGAAGAATAGGAATGTGGTAGGTATTATCGTCGATAAGCAGTGGAAGAAGGACGTAGTAGATGTCAAGAGGGTGGGTAATCAGATCATCTCTATCAAACTTGCGGTGGAATGAGGTACTTTTCATATAATTAGCACCTATGCACAACAAGATAAGTGGGTTCGGACGAGCAACACAAGATAAGGTTTTGGGAGGATTTAGAGAGTTTGCTCTAAGACATATCTTAGGGAGATAAGATTTTGTTAGGAGGAGATTTAAATGGCCATGTTGGAAGAGAAATTGATTGGGTATGAAAGTATTAACGGAGGCCATGGTTTCGGAGTGGTCAATACCGAAGGTAAAACTATTTTGGACTTTCCTCAACCTTTGACATTCTCCTCGCAAATACATATTTTAAAAAGAGAGATGAACATCTTATAACTTATAGGAGTGGCATGACAAACTCTCAAATCGATTTCTTCTTGTTGAGGAGAGTCACCCGAAAATTTTGTATTAATTGTAAAATTCTTCTGGGAGAGAGTTTAACACAACATAAGATGCTCGTCATGGATTTTTGCGTTGAGCAAAAGTTGAGGAAAGACATCATACGAAGAACCCAAGGAAGAGGTGGTGGCGGATGAAAGGTGAGGAACAAAGAAGCTTTCTAAAACTGGTAGGAGAAGAGACAAAGTGGAAAGGGGATGGAAGCGCGGGGGAGATGTGGAGGGAGATGACAGAAGTTATTAGAAGAATAGTAAAAGAAAATTTTGGTGAATCTAGAGGAATATGACTAAAAAACAAGGAGTCCTGGTGGTAGAATGTAAGTATACAAGAAAAGATAAAGACAAAAAGGGAGTGTTTTAAAGAGTGATTTTTGTGCCGTAATGTAGATAATTGGAAAAAATATAAGGCTGTTAAGAAAGACACAAAAGTGACTGTAAGTAAAGTAAGAATAAGAGCATATGAGGGTCTCTACTAGTCTTTAGGCACGAAGGAAGGAGAAAAAGGTATATATATAATCACAAAGAGCCGTGAAAGAAGAACGAGAGCCTTTGATCATGTTAAGTGCATAAAGGATAAAGACGGAGAGGTTTTGGCTCAAAATGAGAAGATCAATAAAAGGTGGAAAAGCTACTTCTACGAGTTATTTAATGAAGGAGAGAAGACTCTTCCGAGCCTTGGTCGGTTATACACAAAGGAAGAAGATTAAAACTTCGACTACTATCGAAGGATTCGAGACTTCGAGGTAAAAAATGCTCTAAAGCAGATGAAAAATGGCAGGGCAGTAGGACCCGATAATATTCTGATTGAAGTTTGGAAGGGCCTTGTAGAGAAATGCATCAATTGGTTAACCAAGCTTTTCAATTAGATTTTGAAGTCAAAGAAGATGCCAAATGAGTGGAAAAAGAATCCATTTGTACCTATCTACAAGAATAAAGGAGATATATAGAGTTGCAGAAACTATAGATGGATCAAGCTCATGAGCCATACCATGAAGTTATGGGAAAAGGTGATAGAGCGGAAGTTGAGACAAGAGATACAAGTAATAGAGAACTACTTTGGTTTTATGCCAGAAAAATCCACCACTGAAGCTTCATACCTGTTAAGAATGATGATGGAGAGGTATCGTAGTAATAAAAATGATCTACATATAGTATTTATTGATTTGGAAAAAGCATATGATAGGGTGCTAAGGAAGGTCTTATGGAAGGTTTTGGAAAGAAAGAGAGTAATGATCGTATACATTCGTGCAATTAAAGACATGTATGATGGGGTTACAACTAGTGTGAAGATTCAAGGTGGTGTGATAGAGAAATTTTCTATTGGTGTAAGATTACAACATGGATCATCTTTAAGTCCATACCTTTTCACATTAGTCTTGGAAGTACTCACAGAGCATATTCAAGAGCTTGTGTCATGGTGCATGCTTTTTGCCAATGATATCGTCCTTATGGGAAAGTCAAGGGAAGACCTAAATAAGAAGTTGGATTTATGGAGAGAATCTCTAGAAGTGTATGGTCTGCGCATAAGTCATAGCAAGATGGAGTATATGAAATGTAAGTTCGACTGCCGAAGGGAAAACCTAATACAAAGGTGAAGATTGGAAAAAAATCCTACGAAAAGTTAAAGATTTTAAATATCTTGAGTGCATCATATAGGATAATAGAGAGATTGAACATGATGTAAATCATAAGATCCAAGCAGGTTGGTCAAAATGGCAGAGTGCATCTAGTTTTATATGTGGCAAAAAAGCGCCTTTAAGTGCTTAAAGGTAAATTCTATCGCATTGCTATCAGACCAGCTATGCTTTATGGTATAGAGTATTGGGCAGTCAAAGGGGAGCACGAACCTAAGTTAAGTGTGACATAGATTAAAATATTGAGATGGATAAGTGGTCATAAGCGATTGGATAGCATAAGGAACGAAGAAATAAGAAAAAGATTTGTAGTAGCACCTATTGTGGAAAGAGATGGTAGAATCATGTCTCAGGTGGTTTGGACATGTGAGAAGAAGATCGAAAGAGCATCCAATCAGGAGGGTGGATGAGATGAAAAATTGATAAGGGGTGAAAAGCAAAGAAAGACCTAGGAAGACCATCTATGAGGTGGTCAAACGAAATTTATATATAAACGATCTCTGTGTAGATATGATACATGATAGAATTCAATGACATTGTTTGATCCATGTAGTCGATCCCACCTAATAAGACAAGGCATTGTTGTAAATTATTTAAATATAATATTTACAAAAATGTATAATCTGTAATGTGTTTAACTATATGCACAACACCTGATATCCTAAGTATAATGTCTAAAAGCTAGTTAAAGACACATCTTAGGTACATTGTATTTGGGATATGATAAAAAAATGACAAATCGAATACTCTACTCAAGGTATGCTCATAAACAAATTCTAAGCACGGATACATGTATTATGGTAAACGATTTAACTATAATATTACGTACTCGTATTATTGTACTAGTATGGTTAATTAAATATTCAATTTGAAAAAAAGAACTATTTAAATTTTTTAATTAAAAATTAACAATTTAAAAATTTAAAATTATCCAAGATATATGCAAAACCTCTTTATATATTGATATAATATTTTAGACAATATTAAATTGGTTTGATTTTAATTTAAATTAATAATTTAATTTAATTTAATTCATTAAAAATAAATATACTTTATTATTATACTGGTATAGTTATTTATGAGCACTGCCAAATTAATTTAAAAAAATGACATTATTAGATTAAGTCATGAACATATAGAAATAAATTAGCTACACTCTAGGCACATGACTTAATCTATAGAAATAAATTAGCTACACTCTAGACACATGACTTAATCTAATAATGTGACCTTTTATGTTGGTATAATAAAATAGTATACATAGAATATAAAATTAATCTAATAATGTCACACAATAATATCGAAGAGACAATATTTTTATTAAATATATTATTCTTTTAATTATTAAATATTCATCCAATATTTATATTTATATTCAATTATTTTATTAAAATTAATTGGACAGTATTCATAAATAATCATACGAATATAATAATACAAATATATTTATTTTTAAAATTATTTAAATAAAGTTGGATAAAATTAAAAAATAAAAATAAACCAATTTAATATTGTTCAAAACATTATATTGGCGTATAAAGAAGTTTTGCACATATTTTAAATAATTTTAAATTTTTAAATTGTTAATCTCTCTCTCTATTTTTTGCTTTTTTTAATTGTCTATTCTATTTATAGCATTGTAGTTTAGTTTAATTACCTCGTCTTTTCCTGCAACCAAGCAGATATTGCAAGTGTGCAACCATGGTAATTGGTACATTTTTTTTTCATAATAATTTTTTTATCAATTTTGACAGTATTCTCTTATTAAAACAAAATAAAATATTGAAATATAATCTTAAAGCTTTTTATACTACAATATTTATAATAAGAGTGCTAAGGACAGCAATTTTTATATATATTTTGTAATCATTAATTGGCTATCAATAATATTTTTAATGGTATGAGATTACATCAAATGATAGGAGATCACTTACTTTTCTTTTGATGGTTAAGTACTGGCCACAAAACACAAAAATTACTGTGTCTAGACTTATTATATATTGTTGATTATCACAACAAGCTAATTGTTTGATTTGCGCAAAATACTATTAACAAATTGTGATCACTTTCTTGTCCCTGAAAGTAGTCTTTGAAATTTGAACACCCGAATTACAATGGAATATACTGAGTCTAGTCTCATTGCGAAAGCTTTTTACTTTGTTACTCAATTTGATTTATGTATTTATGTATGATTAGAATAATGATCTATAGTATTTTCTCAAACTAGCATCGATCCTAAACATCATTCTACTTTTCAAAAAAGACCTTTTTTTAATAATATTTGACATTTAAAAATAAAGAGAATAATTAGGATGATGATTAAGAGAAAATATTACACATATGCTCATGTAAATAAACGTAAAAATCGACTTTAACCTATATATGATGAAATTTTTTAATTATATATTAAGGTAATAGAATATCATACCAACAATGGAGTAATGTTTAATTTCATACCTTAAATTTTACACGTGATGAGTTAAGTTGGTCCTACAAATTTGAATCTAATAATCGAATTGTTATCTCAAGTTAACTAACATGCATAATGGTAGTTTGTAATTCAATGAAAAAAACTGGTATATTTGACCAATATTGAAGTATATTAATTCAATATAAACTCATTTGATTCAATTAACTGAAATTTAGAAAATCAATTTAAATACTTATTCCAAAAAATACAAAAATTTGAATTCTTAACAAACTTTTTGAAATAGTGAAATTGAATTATTTAGTAAGATTATAACTTTTTGCAACAAAGCGAAAAATTTTTTAATTAATGAAGTACTCTTTTTTAATTTCATTAGCAATTAAAAAAGAAAAATATTAAGAAATTAATATTTTTTATTAATATTAATCAACATTTAATTAATATTTTATTTTTATACTATTAAAATTTAAAATTTAATACTTAAATGCGTGCAATTAAAGAAACTTGATATTATTATTTTGTACCATTATTTAAATGGGTGCAATTAATTTAGCTTCTATATATAGTTGGTAGTAGTATCTTTTTAATTTTTGTTACTTTTTTTAATACCACAAGAGATGTGATCTTGATACACTCAATTGAAAGATGAAATCCTCGAAGCATCTTAGTACCTTTCAAAATTGACCACAAAGAAAACTCAGCAAATGACATGATCATCCTATGTGGCAAATCAGAGTCCACGTGGCAAGGGCTTAGGCGTATAAATAACAAACGTCATCATGTCCCTCACTCTCGAACAAGTCACAACACAACACCTTGCACCTTGTCTTATCGAACTAACCAAACAACCCTTTGCAAATTCTCTTCTCTTCTTCAACCCAAAAACAAAAAAAATATAATAAAATAAAATAAAATAAAAAACGTTTATTACAATATTTTTTTTGGTGACTTAACGTTTATTACAATATATAATTATATATCTGCACACAGAAAAGAAAAAAAAAAAAAGAAAGAAACGTTTCTCCCTTTCTCACTCATATACAAAGATTTAATTGTTGAGAAACGATAAAAAATAACTAAAAAAAATAAAGGAAATGAAACGCGAGATAGAAAAATAGGGATTTTCCGGGAAAATTCGAGCTTCCGAGAAGGTGCGAGAAAATTGGATAGAGGGAAGGAAGGGAAAGAGCGATGGCGACGCCGTTAACGGGGGTGCAGCACCTAGAGGGAGTGGCGGTGCTGCCGAATCGCGTGAGCAAGGTGGAATCTTCCAATGGCGGCGCATTCAACGGTTCTTCGCAATTGGAGTCGCCAATTTTGATATTCTCGTTCTTCCACAAGGCGATTAGGAACGAGCTCGATGCTTTGCACCGATCGGCCATGGCGTTTGCCACCGGTGATGGTGACCGCTCCGAGCTCCGGCCGCTCTCCGAACGGTACCATTTCATCAGATCGATGTATAGGCACCACTCCAATGCTGAAGATGAGGTTCGCCACTTTCTGGATTTTTGTTCTTTCGTTTCTGTTTCTTTCTTTGGAACATGTTAAAAGTGTGTCGAAAAATGGTGTAGAAGAAACTTGGAGATTTTGAATAGGGTAAGAACAATTGAGTTTCAGTGAAAATATTTATTTACTTTTTTTTCGTGTGCTGAAAAATTGAAGTTTCGTAGTGTGATTTTTCATTAATCAAGATGTTTTGGTGTTTTTTTTTTTTTAAATTTTCGTTCAAAGTGGATAGCCTTTTTGTCATTCTCATTATTTTTGGCTTTTGATAAGATGAATTGGATATGCAAGGCCTTAATATGGTGAATCCCTTCATAGGGTCTCATTCTCAATGAAGATTTCGCTTTTTTTTTTTTTCTCTTTTTATTTGTTATTTTAAACTTTTGCCAAATGAAGAATGTTAGTTACAATCACTTCTAAGATCTATATGTTGCGTGAGGAGATTAACTTGCGGTTCCTTAGTTTGTGCCTTTATGGGTTTATAAGAACAGTGAGCTATTGTTTATCACTAAATAGTAGTAAATAGTTGTAATTATATTGGTTGTGTGCTGATCCGTGAGTTGAGACTGAATTTAGATTTTATATCGAAGTAACTTTATCTAGTTTGTGATACACGATTAGATTTCTGTTTGATTTGAAATGATTGGTCTATCTCTACACACACAAATTTTGGTGGTATTATGGTATGAAAGACATTTGGGTCGGTCTTGCAATGCATTTTATTTTATTTTTTTTCCAAATAAGTTGGATGGAAATCTGTGAGCATTGTCACTTTTGGATTTAAATCTTCAGGGCATTCTTTTGCATTTGGTTTATCATTTATCTATAGTGGTATATGCTATTGATATCTTCTTCATGGAGTCTAAGGACTGTTTTTTTCATGATTTTGATCCTATATACGTGCTTTGTACTTTCCCAAATTGATGTTTCATGATCCAATATAGTGGTTCCTGCCTTTCTGCTACAATTGAACATTCTGAGGGAAATCTATTCTGGAATGTAGGTGATTTTTCCAGCTTTAGACATACGTGTGAAGAACGTAGCACATACATATTCTCTTGAACACAAGGGAGAAAGCAATCTTTTTGATCATCTATTTGAGCTTCTAAATTCTTCAACCCATAACGATGAAAGTTTCCCAAGGGAGTTAGCATCGTGCACAGGAGCTTTACACACATCAGTTAGTCAACACTTAGCTAAGGAAGAGGAGCAGGTAGATGTCCACTTTGACTCTTCTATTGAGATAAATGCATAGTTGATAGTTCACATAGCTTTGTTTTTTTTTCTTTTTTCACTCCCAACAACTATAAGCTAAAGGTACTATTATTTACTGACAGGTTATTGCAGGCTAGATGCTACATACCATGTGGTATAACTGTAAAGATTATATTTGTTCGATGTCTGTTATCCAATTTGTGCTTTGCTTATTTGATGAATTTAATATTCTTTAATGACTACTTTCCTTAACCCAACCATGTTGATTTCAAGTTGTGATTCAGCATCAGTAGTGTAACTTTTATTAGCATAAAACTAGTCATGTGTAGTCTTTGATACGAACAATAGCAGGACTATATTGATTTTTCTTATATATTGCCCATATACTTGTATACAAATACAAAATATGCAAACTATAATAACCTTTAATATCCTTTAAAGTAAAGGAAAGTAGCCCCATATCATAGAAGACTACAGGTTAGACCAGATCTCAATAGTTTGTTTTATTTGCAAACCTGAGAGTACCACTTCGGAGAAAAACCAAAGAATGCACATCTGTCCATGTGATTGGGGTTGGGTTATAAACCAGAAAATTCAAACAATTAACACGTTGGCATGTTTGCTTGTGTTCAGGTCTCTCTCTCCCTTTAAAGGGTATGAACGATACAGATATTTAACTTGTGAAATGGATGTGCGAGTTTCATTATGGAAATCATTACCTTATTTTAGAAGGATGAAATTCCCTGTTGATTTTGGTGTGTCTTACTTTTGTTTTGTTGGATGATACTAGGTTTTTCCACTGCTCATTGAGAAGTTCTCTCTGGAGGAACAAGCATCTTTAGTTTGGCAATTCCTTTGCAGTATTCCTGTGAATATGATGGCTGAATTTCTTCCATGGCTTTCAACATCTATATCACCTGAAGAATCTCAGGATTTGCGGAAGTACTTAAGCAAAATAGTTCCAGAGGAGACGCTTCTTCAAAAGGTGTGATGTTAATGATGTTTTAGAGTATTATTCTTTTGTTCCTTTCTCGTTTTATATGCATTTGAACATGTCATGATAATGTAACTGATCATATTCTTGCTTATTGAAGGTTATTTACACATGGATGGAAGGTAGAAGTAGTGCTAACACAGTTGAAAATGGTGTAGATCATTCTCAAGTTCAATGTAGTCCTAGTCCATTAACCCATCAGATTGGGAAAGTAAAATGTGCATGTGAGTCCACAGGAACGGGGAAAAGGAAATATTCTGGATGTATCATAGATGTTTCTGACACTACCGGAACACATCCTATAGATGAAATATTGCTCTGGCATAATGCAATTAAAAAAGAATTAAATGAGATAGCAGTGGAGACCAGAAAGATACAATTGTCTGGAGATTTTACCAATCTGTCAGCTTTTAATGAAAGGTTGCAATTCATTGCAGAAGTTTGCATATTTCACAGGTATTGCTTTAACTTTGTTCTATGCCATGTAGAAGTATCACGTGTTTTTTCGGTTAAAAAAGTCATTATTTTGATTTCCTGTTGGATGTTTCTTTTTTACCTCATTTTGCAACATAAAAGAGTGCTGTATTTTAATTCCTTTTATACATAAAGGGGTGTGTATTTTAATTCCCTTTTATATATTGATTTACAAATTGAAATTTACAAAAGATTGAATTGTGCTACTTTCTTAAATGCTATCCTCTTGGGGAGAATCTGTTGTTTTGATATCCTGTAGTATATTGAGTGGCAAAATGATTTTGAAAGAAAGTCCGTTAAGTTATCTACTTTCTAAAAGCTTCCCTCTTTAGTCAATTCTTTCTCTCAATTCTCAAGGACTGAATAATTGACTTTTCTATAAAATGCAGTATTGCTGAGGACAGGGTTATTTTTCCAGCAGTAGACGCAGAGCTATCTTTCTTTCAGGAGCATGCTGAAGAAGAAAGCCAATTTAATGACTTCCGGTGTTTGATTGAAAGAATTCAAGGTGAAGGAGCAACATCTAACTCCGAAGTTGAATTTTATTCCAAGTTGTGCTCACATGCTGATCATATAATGGAAACCATCCAGAGGCATTTCAAGAATGAAGAAGTTCAGGTGAGTCTTCATGAGTGAGATGCGGACTGTATGTAGTGTTAATCTTCAAAAGCATGTCATAGCTTGGCAGACGCCTGATACGTATGAGCAATGCTTTTATTAAGTGAATTAAATTGTCTTTCCGGTAGATAAATATGATGTAGGAGAGGTTCTGTTCTTCTTAATCCATAGTTGAATTATGGAAAAAAGTTGGTCAAAATAGTTGCAACAGTAAGCTATCTTTTTATTAATTTAATTTTTTTTAAATACATGATAGATTCTCTCTCATCTGTAGGTTCTTCCACTTGCACGGAAGCACTTTAGTATCAAAAGGCAACGTGAACTTCTGTATCAAAGCTTGTGCATGATGCCTCTGAAATTGATTGAACGTGTGCTGCCATGGTTGGTTGGATCATTGACTGAAGATGAAGCAAAGATGTTTCTGAAAAATATGCAATTAGCAGGTTTTCTGTCTATTTTAAAATTTTCTTCTTGTGGAAAGAAAATACATATATGATGAGTACTTTAGCATGAGACTTCCATATCTAACAATTTTGCAATTCATTCCAGCTCCAGCGACAGACTCTGCTTTAGTCACACTCTTTTGTGGTTGGGCTTGCAAGGCTCGTAACTATGGTTTGTGTTTGTCTTCAAGTGCATTAGGTTGTTGTCGTGCTCAAACATTTGCTGACATTGAAGAGAATATTGTTCAACTCTCCTGTGGTTGTGCTTCTACATCATCTGCTCGAGATTGTTTTCTGTTAACTGGATCAGATTCCCAAAGATCAGTGAAGCGCAACATGACGGAGTTGCACAAGAATGGAGATGTCCCAGAAACTTTAGAAAATGAAAGTATCCAGAAACAATGTTGCAGTCCCCGATCTTGTTGTGTGCCAGCTTTAGGGGTTAACACTAACAATTTGGGGCTCAGTTCACTTTCTACAGCCAAGTCTTTACGCTCCTTGTCTATCGCCTCTTCTGCCCCATCCCTGAATTCTAGTCTTTTCATATGGGAAACAGACAGCAGCCCATGTGATTTAGGATCGACAGAAAGACCAATTGATACCATATTTAAATTCCATAAAGCTATACGCAAAGACTTGGAGTATTTAGATGTTGAGTCTGGGAAGCTTAATGAAGGTGATGAAACTACCATTCACCAATTTAGTGGAAGGTTTCGTCTTCTATGGGGTTTATATAGAGCTCATAGTAATGCTGAAGATGATATAGTATTCCCAGCATTGGAATCCAAAGAGACACTTCATAATGTGAGCCATTCATACATGCTAGACCATAAGCAGGAAGAAAAATTATTTGAAGATATTTCTTGTGTTCTTTCTGAGCTTTCATCGCTTCATGAAGCCATGCAGAAGTCCCACATGTCGGAGAATTTAGATGAAATTAATTTGGGATCTTCTGATGCTAAAGATAGTGATAATATCAGAAAGTACAATGAGCTTGCAACTAAGCTTCAAGGGATGTGCAAATCAGTAAGAGTGACCCTGGATCAGCATATTTTTCGGGAAGAACTTGAGCTCTGGCCATTGTTTGGGAAATATTTTACTGTGGAAGAGCAAGACAAGATAGTGGGCCGAATAATTGGAACTACAGGTGCTGAAGTTCTCCAATCTATGTTACCATGGGTAACTTCTGCACTTACTGAAGACGAACAGAACAAAATGATGGACACCTGGAAACAGGCAACTAAGAACACTATGTTCAATGAATGGCTAAATGAATGCTTAAAAGAGAGTCCAGTACCTGTTTCACCAACAGAAACATCAGAGTGTAGCACTTCTCAAAGAGGTTTGTAATATGCTTTGAGTTATTTTCATTCTATGGCAATTGCTGGATGAATAATTGAAAGTATCATGTGTTATGGTATTGTCTCAGGTGCTGACTATCAAGAAAGCTTGGACCTCAATGATCAGATGTTCAAGCCAGGTTGGAAAGACATATTCCGGATGAATCAGAATGAACTTGAGTCAGAGATCCGGAAGGTCTATCGTGACTCAACTCTTGATCCAAGGAGAAAGGCATATCTTGTCCAGAATCTAATGACAAGGTTGCTTCTGGTGACCATTATCTCTTGTTTACATAAATCTGACATTCTGACAATAAACTGCATCTTCATTTTTTATAGAACTTTAGCCTATCTCATCAAGCTGTAGTTGATTAGTTAATGTTATGTTGTAGTCGTTGGATTGCTGCCCAGCAGAAGTTACCTAAAGCTTTATCTGGGGACTCCTCTAATAAAGAAATAGAAGGACGCTCACCATCATTTCGGGACTCGGAGAAGCAAGTTTTGGGTTGTGAGCATTATAAGAGAAATTGTAAGGTTCGTGCAGCTTGTTGTGGCAAGTTATTTACATGCAGATTTTGCCATGACAATGTGAGCGACCACTCAATGGATAGGTAAATATTTTTTTAATCATATTTCAAAATATTTTTATGTGGATTATATTTCTAATTACCCATTGATGATTGCAGAAAAGCAACATTGGAAATGATGTGTATGGTGTGTCTGACTATACAGCCAGTTGGGCCTGTATGCATGTCTCCTTCATGTAACGGACTTTCAATGGCCAAGTACTATTGCAATATTTGCAAGTTTTTTGATGATGAAAGGTATTTTTGCATTTGATTCTTGCTTTAGAAGTAAAACTTCAACAAATGCCTATGACCTAGTACCTTGGTTATTGTAGTGAATTACATTAGGACTGAGATTAACTTATCACCTATGGTTATGGATAATCTGTATCTATCATTTAATGTATAAAGTCAATTAGTAAACAAAATAAACTTGTGGAGGTTTCATAGGAATGATACAGGACATTCAGTAATTATTAATGATTGAAGTAAATGAGTGCAATGCTGAATCCATACCCTGTAATGCAAATTCATATATTTTTTCAAAATGACAGAGGATATACAAATATGTTTGAACATAGAATCGTGATTCCAATATTCACAAATTTTTTATTCTTGTATATATAGATGTATGTTTTATTTATACTTGTGATTCTGTGAAATAATATGGAAAATGTTTCCTATGTTTACTGCTATGTGGTTGCCTTAGAGGGAACTGCTTGGAAACTTGTGCCCTATTTGATTCAGTTTATTTATCTTTTCCTTGTAAATTTTCGGATGCTAATTTGAGATCATTTTTTTTCAGGAATGTGTATCATTGCCCATATTGCAATATTTGCCGTGTTGGCCAAGGGCTAGGGATTGACTATTTTCATTGCATGAAATGCAATTGTTGCTTGGGAATAAAATCAACATCTCACAAGTGCCTGGAGAAGGGTTTAGAAATGAACTGCCCAATATGCTGTGATGACTTGTTCACATCAAGTGCGACAGTCAGGGCTCTACCATGTGGACATTACATGCATTCAGCTTGCTTTCAGGTATGTCATGCTCATTTTAGGATTTTTCCCTATAGAACAAGGGGTAAAGAGTATTTGAAACATTTATCTCTTATCTTCTTTCTGATTCTTCAAATGAAGTAATTTCAAGGAAGGTTTCTCATTCAATTTTACACTTTGTTGTGAAATGTTAGGCATACACATGTAGTCACTACACATGCCCAATCTGCAGCAAGTCATTGGGAGATATGGCGGTAAGAATATTCTATAGCTGTTTTTTGATTGTGCATACAATTATGTGCTATGATTGATCTTTACAAACCTCTGCATGTGATGGCACTATATTAGGTGTTTGATAAAACTAAATAGTGTAAGGATACATGTGCTTTTGTTGACATTTCATTAGAAGATTTAGAAAAGATTAGTGATATCAAAGAATGCTCATGTTAAATCTTGGTACCATAAACTATTTGGGTATGAAATGATTAACTAAGGGATATCTAAGGTGAGAGGGTTGGAGGTACAGTTGTACTCTTGGTAGGCTACTATTAGGATATAAATATTGGGTCGAAAAGTACTGGTTATCGAACTCTTCTGATCCTGCTTTCATGTGGAAAATGAAATGCATAATATTACATGGCATGCAATACTTAGTTGTTCTTTACCATCCCAGGTTTACTTTGGTATGCTTGATGCTCTATTGGCTACTGAGGAGCTTCCTGAAGAGTACAGGAACCGCTATCAGGTAATACTTCTGTTGCATGAATATTATTTGGTCTGATTACTCGTCTGTATTCTTTGTGGCTTCTTTGCAATGATGCATTTTGGCTTTTTAATTTACTCGAAAAAAGCAAGTCAGTTAATCTCAAATGAAAATTTAAAATTTGTTTCGTATCATTTGCTTTATGCACTCAATTATACAGTTTCCCCATCTGTTTCTATGTTTTATGAAATTTCTTTCATGTCTAAATTTATGACTTACATGTCTCATTTTGTATACACAGTGAGAAACATTATTTTGTTGGATACTATTTTTCATTCAGCCACCACCCAGATTTTTCATCACAATCTGCAATACTTTTGTGCCAGCTCCACATGCAAATTTTTAATAGAGACATTAAATAATATTACAATGTTTAACTCAAGGTAGTCAAAGGCGAAGGTGCCATGAATGCTGAGCCTTAACTTTGAAAGGCGCAGAAGCTTTTCTTGCCTCGCCTTTTGCATTTTAAGCACCTTTGACTATTCTGTTTTAAGTATTATGTTTAATTACTTAGCAGTTAAAATACCTTTGTAGCTTTTTGATTGGGATAAAACAGGATCTGCAAAAGCCGCCAGATACTGGAGATGAGATTTCATATTCTTACATAGCTCACGTTTTCTTCCTCCAGTAACTCATATCATAGCATAGATATTGTGTTTTTTTTCTCCCTCCTGTTCATGATCAGTGCCAATGGAATGAACATGCTGAAATTTGTTAGGCAAATAATGAACCTAGAAGTGATATTTTGTAATGGCAATGCAGGACGTACTCTGCAATGACTGTGATAGAAAGGGCACTTCACGTTTTCACTGGTTATATCACAAATGTGGATTCTGTGGCTCCTACAATACTAGGGTGATCAAGACTGAGGCTACAAATTCTAGCTGCTCCTAGTCCTAGTTAGTGGTGCTCCTATTTGACGAAAGAGCTAAAGAGGCACAGGAGTTTGTAAATAACATGTATAGCCAATCCAAAATTTTCCACTACAAGGATCTTTGGTTATGGATTCCTCTTTTTCATGATTTAAGTTACAAAGTTCTCTTTCTCTTCCCAGATGCCTTCTCATAAGTTAGAAGCACCAAATCAGTTCCTTAGTTATGTATAGATGAACACACTTTCAAACTTATATTTTTGCAATTGATAACTTAGTATATCCTCTTGTACTTTTCCCTCTCTATTTCGTTGTTTCAAGTTCATTGACTGTTTATAAGAGACTAGCTACCCTAGATCAGCTTCTGCATGAGTTTAGTTTTGTTTCTATTTTTAAATGATAGTAAATAATCATAATGTATGCCAATTTCTCTAATATTTTAACCTGAAAGATTTTAATTAAGTAGCTTAGCTTCCGTTCATGTATAATAGATAATTTTGAGCATGATTGTATAGTAATATTACTTACAATTGAATGATCATGCCAATTACGTGATTAATTGCTACTTTGGTAGTTTATAGTTAGTTAAGAGTGTAAACAATGTTTTACTTTCTTTTTTTTTTAATTTTTCCCTAATACGTTAAAATTTGCGCAAAGAAATTTTTTTAATTGAACAGTTATTCCCCATTTGGCAGTTAGAATTAGGCACAGAATAAGAGTTGAAATTGGAATTGGACATCCCAATTTCAATTACAAGTTTGGGACAACTTATAAAACTCGGATATCCTCATTACTAATTTCATGGAATTGATAAATAATTGGTAAGTGCTCTTAATCTTGAATCTAATATGAATAATCAAATTTACAGAGAGCCCAATAGATGTGGGGCTTTATTACCCCGATCTATTTGTATATAAGATGTCTATAAGGTTCTTTTAATTTTTCCCATTTATATATTATCCACCATACTTATTTAAATATAATATTTTTATCAAAAGATAATATGAAAGCTTTGCGTTATATATATATATATATATATATATATATATATATAGGATTTAGAGTTTAAGTAAAATATTGTTTTAGTAAAAATGATATAAGAATACGAGAAATAAAAAAAATTAATAAAGAAAAATTATATTTTTGAAAGAAAAAGTTTTAATTCACATATACTGAACTACTTTAAAATGTTAAAATTTTATAACAAACCTAAACATTAGTTTTCCAAGTCAATTTTGATTTCTAAAGGAGTTGAAACCAAAATTCTGTTTGAATACTGATACCCAAGAGGACGCTCAGCTTGATAAAGTGGGAAAAAAAATCTTTTATTCAATTCAGATATGTTTAAGTACTTGAATCGTTTTCTTTAAACTGCAACTTGCAATTTTATTATTATTTTTCTAAAATCTAGATTTGATTCTGAGTTGTATGGATATAGAAATATAGTAAGGTAAAAAGAGAAGGAATATTTGAAACTTGAGGAGCTTTTCGTATCCACTTTTTTTTTTATTTTTTTTTCTCAATTTTTTTTCTATCATCTATCTAAATAAAGTGTAAGAGCTCTTACCAAAGAGTTATTTTAAAGGTTTTAATTTGATGTGTACATAAATTAAAATACGATTCTAAATTTCATTTGTATTGAAAATAAATGATGAAATGAAACCTGTCTTGTTTTAGAGAGACAATTTTATTTGATTAAAAAATCAATTAAAATTTATAATTTTGTATAAAATTTAAATAAATTAAAATTAAATATTGACATGATAAATTTTACATCTATCTCAAATAATTATTTTTGACATGATCTTGTAAATATTGATAGAGAGAAAGAGAAAAAAAAAGAGATATTTCTCAATTAAACTTTTATCTGATTTTTTAAACTCTCTGATAAATATTTATCCTTACTTTTTTTTTTTTATATAATGCAATTATGACCAAATTATTCTTTACAATAATAACCTTGATGGGCAAGTGCCACGACCTTCTCAATTACATCAGTCAAGTTAATAAATGAACTCTAATTTAAACTTAACTAGTGATAAATATTAAATAATAGAAATTCCTAAAACTACATAAATAAGCACTTTCTTATGAGAGTATATTATAACTTATGACAACTACTTATTTAACTTATTCTATCTTATTTATTCGCATTTATCAATTAGAAATATAACTCAATTCTTAAATTCATGAGAATATTTTAAAAATAATAAAAAATACTATTTGCATACTAAATTTAATTATCATGTATTTATATATAAATATATGTATAATTTAATTCATTTTTAATATGTATTTTAGATTTTAATATATATTTTATCCTGATAGTTAATTTTAATAGCTGATTTTTGTTTATATCTAGAGGTGGCAAACGGCAATAGGGCAGGTAGGGACAAATTTTTTCTTTCTTCAACCCACCCCATTCTACAGTAGCCTTTATAAAACTCGCTTCACTCTCACTCATGGATAGCAAAAAATTAAACCTCTACCTGTCTCAACCCTACCTGCTCCTATAATTATTAAAATCCAATAAATAAAACTAAAATTTAAAACTATCATCACATATATAATCTAAATTAAAGTAAAAATTTAAAAATAATATAATATTATTAATTATTTTACATATTATATATAAATATATACATGAATTTTTTATTTAAACAAATAAAATAAAAGCATTAATTACCGAAATAAATAAATTTAAAAATATTTATCGATTTGTGTTCCCAATCATATCTCGTTTACCGTGTAAACGAGATATGACACGCCAGCTGCGCCATGGCTATCTCATTTACACTGTAAACGAGATCCTTAGAGTTGTGTCCCACCGGCTATAAAAGGATGTGTAACCCTTGGTATTTCTCACAAAGTTTTCGTATCATATTTCTCACAAATACGGGACATTAATGGCTAGTAGTAGTCCGTACATAGTTGTGCTTGTGTATCCCAATTGCCGTATGAGAAACGGCGACAATGGGGTGACATTTGAGTGCGAGGATCCGATATTGTTTCGCACTTAACGTGTGAATACATTGTCGGATTTGAAGAGTTTGATATTGAGTAGACTCAGTGGTACAGAAGCGAGGGAGATCGGAAGGGTGGCGTATAGGTTGCTGGCCTCCATGAGTAACGGAGTCTTCCGGTTTCGACTATTCCGACTACAAGGCGACAAGCATGTGCGAGTGATGTTTGACATCCATGGGAGGATCATGGTGGAGCAAGTGATGGAGCTGTCTGCAGAGGTGGGACACAGTGGCGGTGGTCCTTCCGTACACTCGACCTATGTGCAGGACGACCGACCCCTAGCACCACCGCCCATTCATGTCGCTATTCCATTGGATAAGGCCGAGGAGTGCGAGGAGGAGTCGGACGAGGAATACGTGGCAGACAGTGGTGATAGCGACTTGTCCGATAGTGGGGATCAAAATGAGTGTGTTCCGGAGACACCCATTCCGACTGCGGCCTGCCACGTCCTGCCTCCACCTCTTCCAATACAGGCGCTTTCGGCAGTTCCGTCTTACTATCACAGTCTGGATTTGGACGCCATACATGAGAGGACTCCGTTTCTTGACACGGGTGAAGAGGATTACAACCTAGACGGCGGTGTAGAGTTTCGGGTTGGCCACAAGTTTAGAAGCCGAGAGACAGTGCTTCAGGGTGTCAAGAACTACAGTATTCGGAGGAGTGCGTAGTACCGAGTGATCGAATCAGACCGGTTAAAGTACCATATGCAGTGCCGTCAAGACGATAATGGGTGTCAATGGAGCCTCCGTGTGGCCCTTCGTCAGAACCTCGGATACTGGTAAGCTTAAGTTTACCTGTGCCTTTCATTACTTCTATACGATATACTAAGTAGGTATACGACATGGCTGAAGCAATATTGTGTTGTTGTGTTCAGGGAGGTTCGGAGGGTGGGTGGAGTGCATAGTTGTCTTGCACCCACCATGTCTCAAGACCATCGTCAGCTAGACAGCAGTCTAATTTGTCGGGTCATCTTACCATTGATTCAGTCCAACCCCTCTATCAGCATTTCGGTTTTGCAAGGAGCGGTCCAAGCAAGCTATCACTTCAAACCGTCCTACAGAAAGGTGTGGATGGCCAAGCAGAAGGCAATTGCACAAATCTATGGGGATTGGGAAGAGTCATACAACAAGGTTTCCAAGTTGCTTCAGGCACTGCAGAGCTATTTTTCTGGTACCATTTGTGACCTACGCGTCAAACCATTCTATGATGAACACCTCCTGGTACATGAATGCAGTATGTTCGACAAGATATTTTGGTCTTTCCCGTCATGTGTCGAAGCCTTCAAGCATTGAAAGCCTTTTGTCTCTGTAGATGGTACGCATCTGTATGGCAGGTATGGTGGTGTGTTGCTTATTGCGGTGGCGCAAGATAGGAATAGCAACATCCTGTCTATTGCTTTTGCCATTGTGGAGTCCGAGAGCACCGAGTTATGGTCGTTCTTCCTAACTAATCTGAGACGCCACGTCACTCCATAAGACGACCTGCTGGTTATCTCCGACAGATCTCAGGCTATCAAGGCCGCGCTTAGCTCCGATGATAGTGGATGGAATCCCTCCAGAGCCTACCATGCTTACTGCATAAGACACATGGCTGCGAACTTCATGACTCGGTTCAAATCAGCCGAGGGCAAGAGGTACCTCATTAACGCTGCTTATAGTCCAAGCCAGGCCGGTTACAGTGGTACATGGATGCGTTGAGAGGAGTCTCGCCTACGATGGTTGAATGGGGTCTGGGATGGTCTTTTCAGGAAGGAGATTTGGTTACAACATTGCGACACCGGGCGTCGATTTGGTCACATGACGACAAATTTGTCCGAGTGCATCAATGCAGTGTTGAAGGGCACCCGGTACTTACCAATTTCTGCCATTGTGCGCATCACGTACGAGAGATTACAGAAGTTGTTCGTGACGAAGGGCAAAGAGGCACAGTCACAACTCGCTGCTGGATGCTAATTCTCACAGATACTATTGGCCGCCATTGGGAAGAACAGAGAAGGGATATCAAAGATGCGTGTCACTCACTGCGACAGGCGGGCGTCGGTGTTTGTTGTCGAGGAGCTTGAGCCGTTTGAGGGATGGGGGCGGATCCTTCTGTGTTCGGCTATCGGACGACACGTGTGACTATGGCTTGTTCCCATCCCTCCACTATCCGTGCCGTCACGCACTAGCTGGGTGTGCCGCTGCTAGCATAGAGTGGGCCCCGTACGTGCATCCTATGTACAAATAGGAAGTTGTTTTCAAGGTGTACGAGATGGAGTTTCCTCCTATCCCAGACGAGTCGATGTGGGCAGAGTGGCATGAGACGAGGCTGTGTCCTAACCCAGTAATGCATTGGAAGGCAACATGAAGGCCCGTGTCCACCAGGTTTCGGAATGACATGGACGATACCGAACAACGTGAGAAGCGGTGTGGCATGTGTAGGTAATACGATCATACTAGAAGGGGATGTCTTAATCAGCCCACGGGAGATGTGTAGGTCACCATAGGGTTGTATGTTTACCAAAGTTGGCATGTGTTGGTCTTGTTTTTATGTAGTGCGTTATCTAATATTGTAGTAACAATAGACGTGAAACATTGTAACTTCTAATGAAAGGTTTAATGACGTGCCCGTCACTTTATGATGTGTTGTTTTTTTTCCCTTGAAAGGAACAGTAACATAAACGTAAATGCTCATAAGAACACGAATTTAAATAACAGTATACACAAACTAAGTACCACAAAAGTAATTGTCCAATTAGAATCCAAATGTACATACCATACTACTAAGTAATCAAAAATACATAAATAAGGTTAATGCAACTATGGTACAGACAATACTACAATCATTGTCTCTGGTGTGGATCCTGGTAGTGGCGCCTGTGCCCAGTGCCACATGGGGGAAGCTGAGCCTGTCGTTGAGGTCTAATCGGTCGAGGATCCTACTGCATCTGAGGACGAGATGAATGCCCCCCTCCTGACGATGGACTTGTGGCAAACTGGTATAACTGAGTCTGAGTCTGCAGGTGTGGAGCGACCGGTGGGGTCACCTGAGGCTGGGACTGGGTCAGGTACATGCCATAGTCGTGGGAGGGGGTGTCACATACTGGCTGCCTGGCCGAAGGCCCGTCCCGTATGAGGAGCCAGATGCCGGTGAAATCTGTGGCATCCAGTAGGAAGTCTGGGCAGGGGCTGATAGGTGATGGTCGTCCGCGATGCCAACCTCCCTGCCTGTGCGAAATGACTCGGCTAACCTATCCATGATGGAGGACTGCACCGTGGGTAGGAAAGCGTCGTCAATCAGAATCTCGTCAAGAAAGACATCCTCCTCCTGCTGGGTCCCGGATGGACCTCCCTCATGCCAACCTTGTGGTGATGTATCCCAGGCTGGGGGAACCTGCTGCCCACCGGAACCGGATGAATGCCACGCTCTGTGTTCGGATGGAGGGGGAGGAGGTGGAGGAGTCGGTCCTGTAGGTGACGCGACACCGTGAACTGGTACGTCTCCCTCATCCTCGTGACGGTCGAACTCCGCTTTCTCCTCCGACTCTGCGTCACCCCTAGCCCGTCAAGGCCTGTCCCTCTCCCTCCTGACGGGGTCACCTGGCCGACGCTCTCTCTGGCCTCGCTCCCTCCTAGCAGGTCGGCGAGTGTCCTCTCTGACCTCCCTCGCACGTCTCCTCCGGTCTGGCACGCCCCTCGAAAAGGTAAGATCGTCCCTCAGCTGGCTGGCTGTGGGCTGGACATCGGGGGGCAACTCTACTAGCCTGGGGTCCTCCAAAACCTCTTGCCCAGATAGGTGCCTCACACGGCAAACCCCACGCCACCAATTGTAGCACTCACCGGTCGGCCTAGTGTTGAACGTATAGTGCACGATAATCCTGCGATCAGGCTCGAACCTCTGCCTCCAACCGTCGTACCACTGCTGGAGTCGCTCCGGCCACCAGACATCCTCACCACGACCAGTGGTGGTCAGATACCTATGGTTAAACACATTAAGTAAATAAAATAGTATGACTTTCAAAACAACAAACAACAAGCAACGTATAACTTTGAAAAAATTAACCACGTTCATACCTGTCAAGATTCACTGGAATCACAGGCACTGTCTGCTCCCCATTGAGCTACCGTTTCACCCGATCGACGTGGTGAACTCGGACAATGTTGAAGCAGACTATCGGAACGACCGACAACCATGTACCACACTCCTCCTCCTCACGAAACCAGTGTGGGCACAAGGTTTGAAGCGCAGGGTCATCGTACACCCTCCATGCAAACTGAATAAAAAAAACGTGTAACAAAATTACAAGTATTACAACACAGTAAGTAGAAGGAAATAACAAAACATTTATTTTCATGACTAACCTCATCGAACCGTAATCGATCGATCGAAACCCAATAGTACAACACCCTGGCCCGGTGTTGATCCCTACTCTGCTGCTGCAATCCAACCAACCTGAAAGTAACAAAGAGATATACAATTCATTAAGTTACAAACCATGCGAATTAACAACAATGCTTAATGCGAAATGAAAAAGTAATATTTGGTTACCTCGCAGTGAGCAGGTACTGGTAGACTTCTCTATCTGGTAGACACCATTGAGAAAATCTCTGGTAAATCCAACTCATCAGCAGCAGAGTGCAATCGACAATGTCCGTGACACCACGCTGTGCCGCCAAACACAGTGACTGGTAAGTCCAAGGCAGCATAGCAGAGCCCCATGATAATGCCCTGCACTCCGCGAAGTCCCGGAGAAGCGGTAGCCAATGTATGTGCACCAGATTGTTGGACTTGTCTGTCAACAGATACCCTCCGATCAGTAACATAATGTGGCATCGGAAATACTATCGGAGGGTCTCAGGATCGTTGGTCGGAGGCATCTGGCAAACACGATCACGCAACCAAACCAGCTTCAGCGTAAACGACTCCTTCCTCTGCGCCGCCTGTTGTGCCACCACCGGAGGCCTGGCACCAAGGAGCTGCTCCATCATGGCCCACATCTTCGTGTTGTACCACCTACCAAAGTCACGCAGGCATCCCCCAACGGGGTTCCTGTGTGCACGTAGGCCCAGGTGGTACGCCACATCCTGTAGGGTGATAGTCACCTCACCCCACGGGAGATGAAACGTGTGCGTCTCCGGACGCCATCGCTCCACGAGTGCCGAAATTAGGAAATTGTCAAATGTGAAATCTCTGAGCGGCACCGTGTCGCCAAATCCGGTCTCAACCAGATACAAAACGATGGCGTCCGGTGGAGGAAGGGTATGGCTGACTCGCCGGGGCAATAAAAGGCGAGGCCTCTACGGAATGCAAAAATAAATTTTTAACCTATAAACATATAATAATACATTTTTCTACTCTACTTAAGAACAACGTACTACTACTACTTAGGAACATACTACCATGTGTCTACTCTACAGCTGTCTCTAAATTACTTATGTCGGTAAGCAAATCCTAATTAAGTCAAACAAATCGTATAAAAGCAAATATTGTTCTAAATTCATCATACATTCCAACCCCTAAAGCATTTTACTCAGTGCTTGCCACTACGAGACTACCCTAACAATGTCCACATACTTATTAGATTAACCGAACATAATGCGACTAACCTCAAAGTCGGCTACTCCGGCGTAATAGGAGGTCTCATTTAGTCTATTGATGTCCTCATCGTATCCCGCCTGGCGGACCATCACCGTATAGGACTCAAATATAGTAGGAAACGGTTAAAAGAGGGGAGAAAGAGTTTGACTAGGTCAAAGTGGGGTCTAGGAATATGCTGTGAACAATTTCTACTTATAGGCGCCATTCGGTCTTATCTCGTTTACAGTAGCCATGGCGCAGCTGACGTGTCATATCTCATTTACACTTTAAACGAAATACATGCAATGCCATCTCGTTTACAGTGTAAACGAGATATGACTAGAAAACACAAATCGATAAATATTTTTAAATTTATTTATTTCGGTAATTAATGTTTTTATTTTATTTATTTAAATAAAAAATCCATATATATATTATATTAAAATTATATATATACCGAAACAGAAATTACCTAAATCCAAATTCGTTGCGTCCAAAACCCTACCTTAAATTGGGTAGGAGCGAGATGGCTACCTATAAATTCAAATAGTGTTGCTATTCTTATATACATATAGAATCTGGTATGATGGTTTAAAAATATACATCTATCCTAACAAGTTATTAAACCAATTTAATTAGATTTATTTATTAAAAAAATTTGGCTATATATGATCATATCAATAAACGAAAATAGTGGACCAAAAAAATATCAATTTAAAATTTAACTTTGAATAATATATTTTTATTATTTTTTTGCTAATTTCTTACGCTTTAAAATAAGGGTAAATATATATATATGATGAATTATTATGATTATAATACATGAAAAGTATTATACTTTTAGACAATATTATCTATTAATCAAAGTAAATTTTATGATGAATTATACAATTATAATACATGAAAAGTATTATGATTCTGCACAACAATATATGTGGTGCCATTTGGATTGGGTTTGAAGAAATAAAAGTATAAAACCAATTAGGGGTGGCAAAGAGGATCGGTCCGCTCTAATATGTCCCGTCCCGCCAATTAAAATGGGTTTAAAATGTTAGTCCGTTCCGTTTTATGGCGGATTGGCGGGTCGGCGGGTTAGCCCGCTCGACTCTTTTTTTTTTTTGAAAAATAAAATTTATTAAAATTAACTAAAAAATAATAATTAAAAAATCAAATACAAATAAAAAATAGTCAAATTATAATATATTTTTTTATTATTTTTTTTTAATTTTTAACTTCAATAAAATTGTTCAAAATAATATTTGTCAATAAAATTATCTTTATTTTAAAAAACAAGTCACATGATTCGAACAAATATACAAAATTATAAAATAAAATAAAGTTAATAACTAAAAGAAGAATAAAAATAAAAACAAAAAAAAAGTGTTTGAAAATTTTATAATTATTAATTTTATAATAGTAATCACTATTTTATTTAATAAAAAAAAATAAAAATCTTCGACCTAGTAGATCGGCTCTCCCTGCCCCGCCAAAATTTGCCAATTTGGCGGTGCGGGTTTGACGAATTTTTTTAATTTGGCGAGCTCTAAATCATAGCTCGACCCGCCCTTTTTAGCGGGTTTAGCGAATTGACCCGACAAATTCAACCCGTTTTGCCACCCCTAAAACCAATCAAACTTTAAATATATAAGTCTTCAATTTGGACTGAAATAGTTTGATTGATTCTGAAATTCATTGTAATACGATTTAGAATTTTGATTTTGATTTGAAGGACAGCTTTGAACTCAAATTTTAATATAGTGTTTGAATAATTTGTTTTATATTAAAAATCTTCGGTATTATCTAATTACATAGGTTTAACGTTTAAGTAACTATAATAATATGGAAAAATATAGGGGCCAGCAACTTTGTTAAATTCTGGTCAGCATATAACTAGTAAAAAAGAGTCAGTCATTGGATGAAATCTTACACCAATCTCACACCATTAAAATCATCATTGATGACTATTTGATGGTTACAAATCACAAAAGTTGCTGGCCCTAACATTCCTCTAATAATATTATTGTATGAGATATGTATTGGGCATAATTACTTTGTAATTTTTAATCAGCCCTCTGTTATCTTAATTAACATGTAATTTATTTTAATTAGTTGTTTTTTTTTATCTAATTACTAATTATATTACTAATTTGAGTGGCTTAAATTTAACTAAAATTAATGTTTTAACTATAATAGAGTCAATTTATAATTAATTTATTTTTTTCTATAAGTTTTTATATAACTTTTAGAAGTATTAACAACTTCCTAATCTCTCAAATCTTTTTTGCCATTTTTAAAAAAGTTGAAAAAAAAAATAGACTTCTCTAATAACTGTAGCTCTTCTCTCTTCGTCATGTAGAGCCATTTCACATGGCATACTTTAAATAAATAAATAAAGTATCAATTATAGTTTTACATAAGCCGAAGCTACAATATCTTCATTCAAAACGGGAGAGATGCTTTAGCAACTCATTTAAATTTTTGTCCGACTTTGAGGTTGTAACGTGTAACACATGTTGACATCTATCTAACAATTGTAAACAAAAATAAAAAAAAAATGAAAGAGAGAAGAGGTGGCAAAAATTCATATGCATTTATCTTTATATAAAATTCTTAATTAAAAATAATTAAATAATAATTTAATTAAATATGTTAAATTATTTATTAATTTTTAACTAATAATTTTATATTAAAATAATTACACATAAATTTTTACCAAAGATTAAAAAACATGAGAAGTTTACTTTTTTTTTTTGTTTAAATTTTTTCAAAAATGCCAAAGAAGATTTGGGAGATTAGGAGTCGTTAATATTTTAAAAAATTACATAAATACTCACATTAAAAAATAAATTAATTACAAATTGATTTTTATCAATTATTATGGTTAGAATATTAATTTTAGTTAAATTTAAGCGACTCGGGTTAGTAATATAATTAGTGATTAGATAAAAAAATAACCAATTAAAATTTAACATGTCGTAAAAGATAAATTATATATGAATTAAAAGAGGATAAAGATAGACTAAAAATCATCTAATTATTTAGTCATCAAATCTAAAATTCTAAGCTTGAATTAAATTAAATTAAGTGCAGTTTAGTTTTGAACCAAAAAAAAAAAGAAAAAGAAAGACAAGACAAAATCCAGGATCTACAATAACAAAAACATGGTTTTGGTTTGCTTTTGTAACTACATAAAAAATTTTAGCCGAACGTT
This sequence comes from Arachis hypogaea, assembly GCF_003086295.3. NCBI lineage: Eukaryota > Viridiplantae > Streptophyta > Magnoliopsida > Fabales > Fabaceae > Arachis > Arachis hypogaea. The sequence continues at coordinate 144,991,357 of NC_092050.1, forward strand.
AAACGGAACACCTCTCTCTCTCTCTCTCTCTCTCTCTCTCTCTCTCTCTCTCTCTCTCTCTCAAAGCCTCTGTTTCTAACTCTGTTGCTACATTCTAACACCCTTTCTCTCCATTCTGCAAATTCACATCTTCTTCTTCTTCTTCTTCTTCTTCTTCTTCTTCAATTTCCAACCGCTATCAAAATAACCACTCCCCCAACGCACACAATTCCCACACTGAAAACAAATAAAACCGAAGAAAAAGCCATAACTTTATCACACACCAATCAAAAGCTCGAAGAGAATTCAGTGAAGAAGCTCAAAATACAACCACACACGCATCAAACCAATCAACACACTGTCAGAACGATTATCAAGAGCAAAAGGGGTCGTCATCAATATTGTTCTGCCATGGGTATGGTACCTGAGAGATCAAAGCCACTTCACAACTTCTCCTTGCCATGCTTGAAATGGGGTTCTCAAAAGTTCCTAAGATGTGTCAACGCTCCCTCCAACATCACCATCAACAACGATAACAATAACCCTTCTCAACCTTCTTCTTCTTCCCCTGATCGCAGATCCTCACGCCTCCAACCCAAACCCCAAATCAACCAAATTGAGCCTTCTAGACTCCCCAAGAGAAAATCCAACCAAAACTTTGATGGGGTACCAGGGAAGAAGCTCAAAGTTTCGAACTTTGAGGATGGAGGGGGAGGAGCAGGAGGAGGAGGAGAAGAAGGTGGTGGTGCAAATGGTGATGGTGGTGGTGTTTCTAATAGGCCTTGGAATTTGAGGACAAGGAGAGCTGCTTGCAAGGCACCACCGTCACCATCACCATCACCACAAGCACAAGCACTGATAACACAAACAGCATCAGCACCACATGATGAAGAGCGCAATAAGTTATTTGATGTTGGTGGTTCTTCTTATTTTCAAGTGAAGGATAAGAAAGTGGTGATGATGAATGAGAGAGCCAAGTTCTCAGTTTCTCTCTCCAAGGAAGAGGTTGAACAAGATTTCTGGGGATTGGTTGGGACTAGGCCTCCTAGAAGACCTAAGAAGAGGCCTAGAATTGTTCAGAGGCAATTGGATGTAAGTAGTGAAATACTATCATGTTATGATATGGAAATTGAAATGATTTTCTTTGATTTAAATTTTCACTTTTTCTTTTTGTGCTGTGAGTTATGAGAAAAATTGATGAAAATTCTTGTTGCTGGTGTTTTGCATAAGTAATCGGATGCCTTATGTATACTAATTGCATTGTCCTTTTGCTGTTTGAAAAATGCATTGCAGACACTATTTCCGGGGTTGTGGCTGACTGAGGTTAATGCAGATTGCTACAAAGTGGCTGAAGTTCCTGAATGAGGTAAGTTTAGTCATTGCTTTTACGGCAGCTGTGTGAATTTCAGTTGGATCACTAACTAGATTTTATGATCAATGGTTATGCAGGGAGGACATGATGGCGAAACGGGACTCCGGATGTCCCAAATGCCATTCTTGCTGACTTCTTACACCTTGTGACATAAATAATGGTAATTGGTAACCTACCAAGTCAAAACCATCTATGTAAAAAGGTTGTTTTCAATAATCCTGAAAGTTTTTAATTTTGCTGTTCATTATCTGAATGTAGTAACTTGTAGATTCTATTGATGAACAATGTTACCTTCTTCTTCAATTTGCCATCAAATTATAGGATCCCACTGTAGTAGTTTTTACCTTTACTATTGCTCTCAGTACATAGTAAGAGTAACTAATAAAGCTTCTGGCTTTCCTCAAAATTTGGAGTCATCGATTTGCTGCTTATCCGTGGCAAACAAATTTGATCTTCTCCATAGCAGAAATGTGAATAAGGTGATAAGCTATACTGAACTAGAAATATGCTTCAGGAAGCTAATAACAAGATCAGAATTTGTTTAGTTCAATTTCGATATGGTACTGAGAAGTTATATTTTATACGGCACTAATTTTTACCAGGTTTGAAGATGGAAAAATTGGCATATACGGATAGCTTAACATGTACTAGTGACTTTTGGTTACACACATTAATATGGTTAATGCATTCTTCTTTGTAATAGAAGAAAATAGAAATAGAGAATGCAAGGTTTTGATCAATTGTTAATCAAAACTCATCTACTTTTGTTACTAAATTTTCCATTCTACACATGGAACCTGGCATAGAAGCTTGCCAAACAAAGGTCCTAGAATTATCGAGTTAAAGAAGTGCTGCAATTTCTAATGGTTACATGGTTGACTTTTTTTAACTTAGAAAGCAATGGATTTGAGCCATTGTTGAAGTTGGATAAGGAAGCCATTTCTGTGAGAGACAAGATCACCAGTTGTTCCAAGAAGGAACAGGTAAAAACTCGCAATCTGTTTTCCTCTCAGCTACTGCATTACCATTGAAGATCTTCCTGCTCTGAGCCATTGCCATAAGCCAATATTTCATTTCACGCATTATTGTTTATTGCATGTGATACACAGGAAAACAAATCTGTTGAGTGCAAGCAATATGATGGATGATTAAGGGTTCTTTTTTTTTTCTTTTTGTGTATAAAGTGGAAATTATCAATAATTTCCCTTTTAATTTCTCTGAGCTTCAGAAATCCTGCTAGGTGGTGGAGTTTATCCGAATTGTCATTGCAGGTGAAACAGTTTTTCTTTTTTGCTTTGGTCAAAATCACAGGTATCCTATTCCTCCGGCCGAGGCAATCCTGCTCGAGTCAGGTAGGCCCACTCGCCACTCCGATGGAGAATCTCTCCCTTCCGAGTTTTAACTCGGTTGCTGTAAGGCATACCCATAGGACTTGAATCCAAGTATCCAAGTCCTTTTGGAAACAGTTAATGCTTGTTGAAGTGGCACTTCTATCTGTTGCTGTGATCATAACTTGTTGAAACTCTTGTGTCATTTCATGTTAGCATATGATTACTTAAGACAGATGCTGTGCTTTACAAGTATGCATACATCTTGCTATTTAGCAATTCAAGTACTTTCTAGTGATGAAAGTTCTTGAGTAGCTCTAAAAGATCTCAATTCTCAAGTAATTTCTGAAGGAATTGGACAGTTGAACGTTTTGTATTGGATGGCATGGTTCTTGAACATCATCTGTTTTGTGCTGAGGAATTGAATCAATGGCTATCTAAAATATTGGATCATGTAAAAACTATGAAACTGTTTGTTTATGTACTACATTTTTTTTTTCTCTCTAACCCAGAGTCCCTCATAGAGTGAGTATACGAAGTAGGGCTGGAGGTGACTCAGGCAAGCTCAATAGCTAGCTCGAACTCGACTCGTTAATAGCTCGATAAGCTGAATTCGTGAGTTGGTGAGCCAAGGTTGAGCTCGGAATTGAGCTCATAAATTAAATGAGCCGAACTTGAGATTGGATAAACTCAGCTCATTAGCTCATTAGCTCGTGAGCTGGTTCGATTATATATATAGTTAAATTGTTCAGAATAGAAGAGACACATTTATATATTAATGTTCTCAATTATTTAAAATTTTATAGTCATTTTTTATATATAATTTTGATGTATGACATAAATATAAATTTATAATTCATAGATAAACAATATATAAAATTAAATTTTTGTAATATTTTTTGATATATATGTTATAATTTATTGATATAGAATTATAGATTATGTTTATGTTATTTGGGTCAGTTCGTGAGTTTTCGGCGAATCAAGCTTGAACTTAAGAAATGGACTCGATTGTTAATGAGCTAAACTATGAGTAAGTTCAATTTTTCTGAGTCGAACTTAAACTTGGTCTAACTCAGCTCATTTCTAATCCTAATACTAAGGATATAAACATAGAATATAGACATAGAATGTTTGTTTTGTAGGGAAAAAAAAATTTATTTAAGCTTTCAATATATTGAATAAATCTAAAAAAGATTTCCATTAACATTCATTAAGGCACTAGCCGTCAAAAGTCAAAACCGAAATTGTATTATCAAGAAAAATGAGAATTATTCCTTTGGTTCTTCATTTTTTATTTCTTATCATAAACATGGGTGAGTTTTAGCTTGCACTGTTGCACATGGCAGGATTCAGTGCTGTACGCGTGACAAATTTTGGTGGTGTAGCAAAAAATTCCTTGCTTTATTACCGGAGAACTTGTTTATGGGTTTAGGGAGAAATTGTTTGTTCTACCACATGAGGTTTATTTCGAAAATAACAAAAATTTGTATTAGATATTGGGCCAATAAAAAATCAGCATAAAATTTTTTTAGAAAGGGTATTGGGCCTTCTATTGTTAACAACCCATAATTAGTTGTTTTAGAAGGCCATATGCTACAAGTATCCAAGGCCCCATTTAAAATGAAAAAGAAGCCTCTAGATCCATTAGTTTGACATGGTAAATGAAGAATTTAATTTTGATAAGGCAGATTTACACATATATCTAATTAGGTAGCGCTACATCAGTAAAAATAAATATTTTTTACATTAATTGCGTGAATGGTCGTCCAAAAAACATATGTGATTGTATGACTGTGTAAAATGCTTTACACTGTTAGTATATCAAAATTGAACTCGATAAAAGAAATATTACTATTTTTTTTAAATGAAATAGGTAACGATCCATAAAAAAAAAAAAGTAGGTAACGATAGAAATTAAGATAAATAAATTTTTAATTGAATTGAATTAAAACTATATTTTGATTTATAAAAACCAAAATGATTCAAAAAATCTAAGATTTTGTTTCTTTTCAATTTCGGTATGCGTAATTTTTGTTTTTTGTTTTTCTGTTATGACTCCTTTTATTAATAGGCCAAGAAATAATAATAATAATAATAATAGTTCCCACTACTTCTATCTATAATAAATACGGTGTTAAATAATTTTATTTTATAGATAAAAAATAATGTTAGTGTTCATACATCGGTTCGAGCTATAAAGGACCGAGTTGGCCGACCTCTTAGAAGGTTGGCCCATTACCGACCTCTTCACAAAGAGTTTGGCCGAATCAACATAAGAGGCATGAACAGGCTCAAACGAAGGGACACAGCCCAATCTAAAGGCAGTCAAAGCCTAGAAAGATAAATGTGGTTCCTCGTAAAGATAAGATAACTTCACTAAAAGATAAGATAAAATAACTAACTTATCTAAGAAGGTCAGCCAACACTACTATAAATACACTGGAGCACCTATGTATAACATATACTCTGATCTACACTAAAACCCTGCTTAAAGTCCATGCTAACTTAAGCATCGGAGTCTCTTGCAGGTACCACCACCCTTCAGTGACGAAGGATCAGCAGCATCTCCAGCTCCACCAGTTCCACCAGGTCAGACACAACAGCTTCGGCCACCAGATCCCACATGGTCGGACACGACAGCTCTGGCCACCAGATCCAACCAGGTCGGACACGACAGCTCCATCCACCACAGCAGATCTCATCCGAGATCGACCTTCAGTTTCAGGCAACCCTCGAAACATTGGCGCCGTTGCCGGGGATCCTGGAAGTCATCCCATCACCATGGCGGACGAGCATGACAATGACCACAACTCTGGTTTGGTGGACAGAACGCCAAACAAAAACACGGACGCCACCTCCAAAGACACACCTCAAAACGGGGGAGATAAGAAACCCCCAAAAGCAAAAATTTTGGAAGCTATCTGTGAGCAACAGAATCGCCTTAAACAGCTGGAACAAGAAATTGAACATCAACGAGAAGCCGAAAGAGACCTTCGGAGAGAAACAAGACGACATCGAAAGCTAGAGGACAAGCTCTTAAAGCTCGAAGCCGATCTCAAAACCAAGACCGCTCGATCCAGTCATGAAGATAGCCCCCACAAAGATCAAGACCCATTCACCAAAGAGATCATGAAAGCTAAAGTCCCAAAGGACTTCAAAGCTCCCGACATGACCCTGTACGACGGCATATCAGATCCAAGCCATCACCTCAGCAATTTCAGAAGCAGAATGTATCTCACTAATGCCTCGGACGCTATTCGATGCAAAGCCTTCCCGACTACCCTAACGAAGACAACAATAAAGTAGTTTGACAGTTTGCCTCCAAAATCCATCACAAGTTTTGACGACCTTGCTAAAAAGTTCCTCGCCAGGTTCTTCATCCAGAAGGATAAAGCCAAACACGCTCCAAGCTTGCTGGGAATTAAACAAGGAGATCGGAAAAGCCTTCGCAGCTACATGAAAAGATTCAACAAAGCATGCCTTGACATACAAAGTCTTCCAACAGAAGCGGCCATCATGGGACTCATCAATGGCCTAAGAAAAGGACCTTTCAGCCACTCAATATCTAAGAAGTACCCAACATCTCTTAACGAGGTTCAAGAAAGGGCAGAAAAATATATCAATATGGAGGAGAACTCCCGATTGGGAGACAGCTCAAAAACCGGATTCTCCTAACCCACCACGGGACAAGGGTAAAGAGTCCAAAAAAAAACCCACTGAGAAGCCTAGAAAATACCACAATTACACCCCTCTTCGGGTGTCTCTTGTGGATGTTTACCGAGAAATATGCAACACTGGGAAGATCCCACCACCTCGCCCAATCAACAACAAAAAAGGGGGAAGTCAGAATACTGCGAGTACCACCGAATCTACGGACATCCTACTAACGAGTGTTTCGACCTAAAGAATGTCATAGAGAAATTGGCAAGAGAAGGGCGATTAGATCGGTACTTAGCTAATAAAGCGGCTGAACCAAGAAAAAGAAGAAGGGACGAAGAGGTCGGACGAGTTGAACGTCCACCCCCTGACAGACAGGTTCATATGATAAATGGAGGATTCGCAGGAGGAGGGATATCTAAATCATCTCGCAAAAGACACCTCAAAGAGGTATATTAAGGAAGGGAGAGAGGTTTGAATAGGACAACGGAGTGCGAACAAGCCTTCCGAGATTTTAAAAATTCTTGGGGCAACTACCCATTCTTACCCGACCACGGGAAGGTGAAAAACTCATATTATACCTCGCAGTGGGAAGTCGGGCAATAGCCTCAACGCTAGTCAGAGAAGATGAAAGTGAGCAACAACCCGTCTATTTTATCATCAAGGCTCTACAAGGGGCCAAATTAAACTATCAAAAGATAGAAAAGTTTGCCTACGCCCTCATACTCACTTCTCGACGACTCCGCCTATACTTTCAAGCTCACACTATCAGAGTTCGGAATAACCAGCCCATAAAAGGCATCCTACAGAAAACAGACTTAGCTGGAAGAACCCTACAGTGGGCAGTCAAGTTATCCGAATTCGATCTTCAGCCCGGACAGCCATCAAATCACAGTATCTGGCCGACTTCATTGCAGAGTACACTGACACCCCGGGAACTCCCACAAAATGGAATCTCTACGTGGACGACTCTTCAAACAAAACCGGGAATGTCGCAGGTGTAATTATAGAAAGCGATCAGGAAACCCAAATCGAGCTAAATAACCAAGTTGAATACGAGGCACTACTGGCTGGTTTAAGGCTGGCTAAGGAGGTAGGTGTTCAAAAGCTTACCGTGTTCAGTAATTCACAAGTAGTCACCTCACAAATAGAAGGGAGCTACCAAGCTAAGGATCCCACCATAAAAAAATACCTGGACAAAACCAGAGAACAGCTCGGACAATTTGGGGGATATGAGGTCCGATATATACCTCGGGAACAGAATGCCCGAGCTGATGCACTTTCAAAACTAGCCACCACCAACAACTCGGACAATTCGGGGGATATGAGGTCCGACATATACCTCGGAAACAGAATGCCCGAGCTGATGCACTTTCAAAACTAGCCACCACCAACAGCTCGGACAATTCGGAGGATATGAGGTCCGACATATACCTTGAGAATAGAATGCCCGAGCTGATGCACTTTCAAAACTAGCCAGCACCAAACCAGGGGACAATAATAGAAGCCTCATCCAAAAAATACTGCAAAATCTATCAATCTCGGAGGAAGAAAAGGTCCTAACCATATCAGGTCAGGGTCGTTCCCCCGGAGTCAAGGAAGGAAAATAAACCCTCTCCTCAAGGTCCGACGACACCAACTCATGATTCTTCTCCTCATCCCTATCCCTACAAATTCTATGGAACCTCCGAAGTCGTACACAGTACTCAGGAACACACATTAAAACTATGGACTCCAGCCAGTCAGACATGCCATCCGGGATCTTAGTAGACATCTCAGCAATATTTTTGCGGGAAGACATAGGTCAAATATTCCTACAGTAAGAAAAAGAAAAATGGGATTACTACCAAACAACTCGGGCAAATAAAGAAACAACTCAGACAATAACAGTAAATAATCAAGTGTCAGATACAGCAGTAAAAGGAAAACTCCAGGACTCACACGAAAGTCTAGGGGCACCCTTTGGAGGCAACAACAGGGCAAAAACACAAAGAAGAGAAGTCGAAAATCTATACCCAAATAGTCCGAACACCTCTCAAACAAAAGGTCAAAACAAAAGCTAGAACTTTTGTACAAAAGGAGTCAGGCAACGATGAAAAGAAACAGGAAAAGCAACAAACCCTAAGCAAAGCACACATTCTTCTCAAAGGCGAACGACAAAAGAAAGTCACAACAAACGATCAAAGACGCAAACTTTTTTGCAGAAAGAACCAAAGTTCTTCAGAGAGAAAGCATGCACAGTTGTTGAAAGTAAAAAAAGAGAGAGAAAAGAACGACTAACCTGTAGAAAAGAAGATGAGAAATGGCTCAAATCAAGAACAACGAAGATACCAACTCCCAAACTCAAAAGGAAGAGCTCGACCTACTTCCAGAAGTCCGAGAAAGAGCTCGGATTAGAGAGGAAGCACTAAAGCGTCGAATGGACCTAAGGTCGGTCAGGAGAAGGGAAGCTAGCAGCCAACTGGAAAGGACCATACCAAATTGTTCAAAAGTACTGGGGAAAGGTCACCACAAAGTGTCCGACCTCGAGGGACGAGAGATACCAAGGTCATGGCATGCCTGCAATCTAAGAAGGGTGCCAGGCCGAGATCTAAAAATATTACCCGACCTAGAAGGGTAAGCACTAACATGTACACACTCTTATTCATATCTTCATTTTATTGTTTAAAAGTTTGCAGATTTTCTAAAAAGTTTTCTACCAAGACGCATTAATCTGAGCTTAAGAATTCATCGCCCGATTACGACAAGGTCGGCTAGGTGAAAACCAAATTCACCGCCCAATCACGACAAGGCCGGCAAGATGAAAGCGATAAAAATAGATTAATGCAAGAAGTTATAAAAAGTAATCCATAAAAAGTGGCCTGACGAGGTCTGACTAAAAATGGACTACTAAAAATAACTTAGCTACAGACCGACAGGAGAAGTCAGACCAAAACAATCAAAGCGACAAAGTTATAAAATGTAATCCATGAAAAGTGGCCTGACGAGGTCTGACTAAAAATGGACTACTAAAAATAACTTAAGAAGGACCGACAAAGAAGAAGTCGGACCAAAATGACCAACGCAAAAAGTTATAAAAAGTAATCCATGAAAAGTGGCCTGACGAGGTCTGACTAAAAATGGATTACTAAAAATAACTTAAGAAGAATCGACAAAAGAAGTCGGACCAACGAAAAGTGTGCGCTAAAAGGGAAACAGCTCTGCCCAAAAAGCCACGACTCCACGACAAGGCTATCAAAATTGTTCATACTGACTAAAAAGTGTTCTACGAGAACACTAAAAAGTTGTCAGACAAGTTTGCTCCAAGGACCACCCGACCAAGCAGAAAGTGGACAAAACCAAAAGTGATCAAAAAGAGGTCGGACAACAAAGTACCAACACTCTATAAAGATCCACAAAAGGGACAAAGACATCTCGCAACGGCCAGAGGAAGACCAGGAATGCTTTGCTGAAAGGTACGGAGTCTTGAAAAAAAGACACTACTTAAAAGGCAAAAGCACAAATCAAAACGGCGCTAAAAAGTCATCCAAAAAAATTATAAAAAGGTTCTCCATTGGAACACTACCTAAAAAGTTGTTGGATTATGACTAAAAAGCCCGAGCAGTGAAGACAAACAAGTCGGAAGAAGGCTGAAAAGACCTCTCAACAAACTAAAAAGGGCAATACCAGACTCGCACAAAGGAGAAACTACTCAAGATCGACCAAAGTCAGGATGCTTGAGCACAACTTCCCCAAAAATATTGAAGCTCTGAAAGCACGACCTCATGGAAAGATCGAACTCAAGCAGGGGCACTGTTCATACATCGGTTCGAGCAATAAAGGACCGGGTTGGCCGACCTCTTAGAAGGTTGGCCTATGACCGACCTCTTGGAAGGTTGGCCCATTACCGATCTCTTCACAAAGAGTTCGGCCGAATCAACATAAGAGGCCTAAACAGGCCCAAACGAAGGGACACAACCCAATCTAAAGGCAGCCAAAGCCTAGAAAGATAAAGGCGATTTCCCGTAAAGATAAGATGACTTCACTAAAAGATAAGATAAGATAACTAACTTATCTTATCTAAGAAGGTCAGCCAACACTACTATAAATACACTGGAGCACCCAGGTATAACATATACTCTGATCTACACTAAAAACCTGCTTAAAGCCCATGCTAACTTAAGCATCGGAGTCTCTTGCAGGTACCACCACCCTCCGGTGACGAAGGATTAGCAGCATCTCCAGCTCCACCAGTTCCACCAGGTCGGACACGACAGCTCCAGCCACCAGATCCAACAAGTCAGACACGACAGCTCCGGCCACCACAGCAGATCTCATCCGAGATCGACCTTCAGTTTCAGGTAACCCTCGAAACAGTTAGGTATATAAAAAAATTATATTACCAATTAGTCACTATATATAAAGATATATATGTAATATTTTATAAAAAATATTATATTACTATAAATAATTTTAATTATTTATTTCAGATTTAGACATAAAACATTTCACAACTTTGCCTTCTTTTTTTTTTTATTAAGGTCTATTCCAATAGACTAGCCCAAACTGCAGATAATCGAATCCCAACTGAATGAATGAACTCTTGACCCTTCTATAGATTTATTTGTCTAAAACAGGACAAAATTGTAATTAATATTTTTATTTTCGATCGTTAAATAATATACCAATAGTTTAATAGTTGGAAAGAATTTTAAGTGTACCAAATATATCTGTGTTCCAATAATTTTAATCATTAATTTTAATTAAAAAATATATATAATATACATTAATTAAAATCAATAATTAAGATTATTAGAACTCCAATATTCTAAGTATATTTAAAAACTTCTCTGATGATTATACTAAATATCCAGACACTTACTTGTATCAGAAGTTAGAGGTGAATGCTTCACCTTTTTCTATCAGGCTAAAATGGTGACTTTTAATATGTACCTGTAATATTTTTTTGTTATTAAATATTTTTGTTTGTCAATCAATAATAGTTTAAAAATAATAAAAAATTAGTCTAAATAATTTAAAGTGATATTATTTAATATTAATTAATTATTGTTAAAATAATTATATATAATTTTAAATGTAATAAATATACAATTATAAATATTATATGTATAAAATTATAAATATTATATTATATAACATAATTTTAATATTATCTCTCAAATATTTCTGTTTACCAATTAATATATAAATTTGATATAACAAATATAATAAAATCGATTATTCGTTCCTAACTAATTTGTAAAAGTGACACAAATTTGTATAACAAACATAATAAATTTGTCTTCTTTTTTTTCTTGGTTAGGGTTATGTATAATGGACTAACCCAAAACTAGATAACCAAGCCCAATCCATTGGATGAACTCTTCCATATGCTCATTTGTTGCTAGGGGTGTCCGCGGATCGGATCGGATCGGATCGGATATGGCTAAAATTTCGATCCGATCCGCACTAAAATCATCGGATCGGATCGGATCCAATATCCGCAGTTTTTAAGGTTGGATCCGATCCGATCCGATCCGCACGTTTGCGGATCGGATCGGATCAGATATCGGATATATCCGCAAAACACAAAAATATTTTTAAAAGCTTATTTTTATTAAAAAAATATCAATAAAATTTATTTTTTCTATTCTTTTAAATATGTTTACTCTTAAAATAATATTAAACATATTTTTCTTGAATAATAAATTAAAATAATTTAACATATATGATAATTATTAGTTAAAATAAAACATAAAAAGAATATTTTACTTATTTATTTCTTTATTTTTGCGGATACGCGGATATGCGGATACAAACACAAAATTCGCAATCCGATTCGATTAGTGTGTGGATCCGATCCGATCCAATCCGAAAGCCTTGCGGATCGGATCCATATCCACAATTTTCGGATCGGATTCGGATAAACACCGCGGATATGCGGATCGGATCCGATCCATGGACACCCCTATTTGTTGCAGCTGAGGCCTTGCATCACCTGCCTCACTGCGAGCTGTTCGAATTCTCAATAAGGAATATAAAATCTATGTTAGTAGTAGTAGTGTGTGTAAATAGGTATATTGTGTAATCTAAAATTGGGGTTGTCCAATTCATCGATAAAAAAAAAAAGCTCATTTGCTCAACAATGGATAACATTGTAATTAATATTTTTTATCTACTGCATTATATAATATACTAATATTTGCTCATTGGTATATTGGTGTTTGCTACGGTACGATGATAAATTCATACGTACCGATACGTTTAAAATATGGACAAATAACAATAAGACATGTGGAATTTATTTTTCACGTCAGCATTTAATTTTTTCTTTTTTAAATATATAATATATCATCACTTTTATTAAAACACCCTTTTAATTAAATAAAAATAAAAAACATTTATTTATTTAATTTTATAAAAAGACTTAAACATCCTTCCTTTATTTGATTAGACAAAAATACCCATTTAAATTAATCAAATTTTAGAATTCAATTAATCCTAATTTTATAGTTTCAAATAATTGAAACAACAAAACAAAAACATATTAAAAAAAACAAAAAATCAAAATTGTTCTTCATCTGTGTTAAACATATTAAAAAAATAAAAAATCAAAATTGTTCTTCATCTGGGTTCAGTCTGTTCACGCCTCTGAAGGTTTCAATCTTTTTCATCTTCTTATCTCCTCTTCCTATCCTCTCTCTCTGCTACTCGATCTCTCTCATCTATCTCACTGTGCGTCGCACACAAGACGCCAACGTTTTGCTGGGATGCCCTAGCCAATTACCCAACCCAGCAACCTTAGCTCCACACCGGTTAAACGCGAACCCATCCCTCCCATCACCCTCGAGCTCCTCCTTCCTCTCTCCGTCATCGATCTCACTCCCTCACCTCCGTCCATCTCCCGCCGCCGTCGCCAAAACGAGCTTCGAAGCCACCGTCGTTATCGTGCAGCTCTGTTCCACCATCGTGCAGCTACTGTTTCAGCTTTGAAAGCACCGTCGCGCAGCTTGGTTCCATCGTCGCCGGGCTTGCCTCCTTTTTCCGTGGCGCAGCTCTGTTCCATCGTCACCGGCGCTATCTCTGTTCCACCTGCCATCCCTTCGGTCGTGCCCTTGTCTCCCTCTTGCTTAGGATCTGCTCTGCTCTGTTCTAGGGCTTCTAGCTTCTAGGTTTTTTTTTTATAATAATTATTGAATAATTGTTGTTAGTTAATTTGTGAACTTGTTATGGGTTGAATAATTGTTGAATAAGTATTAATTAATCTATGAATCTTACTGTTTTTACTGTGAATTACTCCATTGTTAATGATTCTGATAATTCATCGAAGAAGGCTGTGTTTGATGAGGATGAGGAAGATAAATACAAGGAAAGGAATTCGGGAAATAGTTTGAAGAGAAAAGAGAGTGGTGGTGGAGGAAAGTCAACCTTGGAAGAATTGATAAGGGAAGAGGAGAAGAAAAAGGAGAAAATCAACAGGAAGGACTATTGGTTGCGTGAGGGAATCATTGTTAAGGTTATGAGCAAGGCCTTGGCAGAGAAGGGGTATGGAGTATTTCTTTAACAATGGAGTAATATGGAGAGATAAAAGACGTATTTTTGGATGGTGCAAAAGGAGAAGGGGAGAAGGACATGGAGTATTTCTTTCACACTTGGTTCTCTCTCATTCACCAGCTTCATCCCGCCGCCATTATATTTTCTGATGCTGGTCTTGACACTAGGTGGGTTGGGAATGAACTTGGTCTTGGTGCCTCTACTTGTTGGTCTATTTACAACTCCACTCTCACTCCAATTGGTGGCATTTACAATGATCCTCAGTGGGTTACTTAAATTCCTACGCTTTAAGCTCTATGCTTTGTTATGCCTTGTCTCAGATTGTTCAATGTTTTCTTTGTTTCTAACAGATATGCGGCCGAGGGAGATCCGGCTGGTCATGAGTGGGTACCTGCCCTCTGTGATGTCTCAATCAGACCTGGTTGGTTTTTGGCATCCTTTAGAACTTCCAAAGTCTGCAATCAATCTGCTTGAAATATACTATTAAGTCGGTTGGTCGAAATTGTCACTTGCTACTCAATGTGCCTCCAAACTTGTTGGGTCTCATTTCACCCGAGGATATCCAAGTTCTTCAAGAGTTCACTGAACTCAGAAGATCCATATTCTCCAACAATTTCGCTATAAATGCGCTTCTTCAAGCCAGCAGCACGCGAGGAGAAGGAGGAGGAGGAGGAGGAACTTGTGATTCACAGTTTAGTAGTGGAGGTATATATTTACTTAACTAGTGTATCACAACTACAGTTTTCACTTTTCAGGTGCATATCTTCCCCATTTATGTATGTTTAATTATGAAATGTTATAATAACTACTAGGAAATACTTTTACACCCAACACTGCAAACATAAGTGGCAGAGGCTTCTTAGGTGCTCCAAGAAGCCCCTTCTCTACCCAGCGGAGTCAACAATGTTCCCGAATTCAACTTCTAAGCAGCCATCCTTTGGCTTCAATGACTTGAGCTCCACTCCAATGTTTCAGACTACACCAGATGTTCAATCTCCGTAAGTCCTTGGTTGCATTATGTTAATTAATTCAGAACTAGTTACGACAATTTAACTAATTTTTATTTTCACTGTTCACCCAAAATTAGCTCAACTTTTTCCGTGTATTATTGCCTGGCCATATACAATAGTGCATAGATAATCCCCTTTTAACTGTTCTATTATGGACCTTTTGATGAAAAGAGGCACAACTTTAAAATTTGTGTTGGAAGTTACAGAACTTATTATCTCATGGATCAAATGTATTTTGTTTAGTCATCTAGTTATAGTTTATAAAGTAGAAAGCCTCCAATTTACATCAGTATTGAACTTGTGTGGAAACGTCAAATTTTGCTTAATGCAGAAGCTTTTTGAGGTTATCTTTGTGGAATTTCAAAATGTAAATGGCTTCACATGTAAGTTACAAATTACATGGCATGTATTCTTGTTTTCTATTTCTGCAGAAGCATGTCCCAAGGAGAGAATGTTTCCACAGATCTCAGTATTTGGTTAAAAGAGAAATGGAATCCTGGAGAGGTAATCATCATCTTACACTGTGTTCTAGCTGTTAATGTTGGTAAAAAAATGGTCTTCTATTTTAATTTATTTTTATTCAAATCTCAGATTCCCGAAGAAGCTCCTCCAGATTCAGTTGTTCGGTAGAAATTCACAAACATAGCGCTCTGTACTATGTTAACAAGATTCAACAGTGATGTTAGTTGTATTTTTATTATGTTTGATTATGTCAGATCAATAGCATATCAAAAATTGCTCTGGCTTTAGGATAGTTGATTTATATCAATTGATTTTGCAAAGAGCCGAGTGAATATTCAAAGGCCTTTAATGTAATTCATAACTGTTAAAATATTCTGATCTCATTTTGAGCCAGAATCATAAAATATATAGTTCTTACATTGGATGCCATATAGATTGAATCTTCTTTTTGTAATTTTCCAAATTTCATATTACAAGAGTAAAGAAAAACATATGTACATGAACCAGAAATGACTATGCTGAGAATGGAAGACTTAATTGAAGCCTAAGTAATTCCATTGAAAGCATGCCTATTTTTACAACTAGAGTATGTACATAACTTTGAAATATGCTAAACAAAAGGAAATTACATATATCTAAATCAAAGAATACTTTTTTCTTCTTCTTCTTCTTCATAATCAAATGCAAAGTGCAATCTGATTAGACACTAGAAATGTGATCAGTGCCAATATCTGATCCAATAGTAGATCTATGAAATGTGAAAGATTCAGCCAATTTCACTGCATCTGAGACTCTAACCTTGTTCCTTGTTGACCTACAACAGTGGCTGCAACCTTAGCTGCTATTGAACCTATGCTTTTCAAATCAGATATGCCTCTTAGAACACCATAAAGTATGCCGCATGCATATGCATCTCCAGCACCACAAGTATCTACCGGAACACATGGAAACGGGAGAATGTATACGGCTTCACCCTTTAGACCGATGTAGGAGCCTCTATGACCGTCAGTTACTGATACTAGCGGAACAAAGTGGCTCAGATACCTTGTAACCGAAGGAGAGCTTTCCTTTGCGTCGAAATTGCAGAGCGCTCTGGCCTCATCACTGTTTGCGAAGATTAAATCTGCATGATTCCCAATAATTTCCCTGATGAAAGAAGAAATTGCAGCATGGAAAGGAATGAACTCTGGGTCTGCATAAATCTATGGAGAATAATGTCAAGTAATAATAATCTTACCAGAAATCATCATAGTGTCTCTCAATGCAGGAGACATCTGAGGCTGTTACTGCAACGAAGGCACCGTTACTGCGAGCTTTCTGACATGCTTCTGTTATTGCTCTAATAGTATCGGGTAGTTCAAATAGATACCCTTCAACAACAAGTATGTTGGTCTTGGTAACCGCATTAGCCAAGATTTTGTCATAGTTAACAGTTGATGATGTACCCTGCCCCCAGATTACAAATATTAGCATCTTCACCATTGATATTGTGACAGAAAATAAACAAGTTGGAAGAGAAAACTAGTAGAAAGCCAAGATAACCATTTTTCACTCCTAGATTGATGCTTAAAAGTAGAAATAAATAATAGTGCATGAAAGAATAACTCCCAAGTCTTTTTTTTCTTCAATGTACAAAATGAAATACAAAGTGAACAATTCAACTCCAAAACAAAACTCAAGAAACTTTGGGCAACTCGCATAGCTCAACTATTCAACATGCCATTTAGATGTCTCAATGTTCTTCTCATTGTATGGATATACATAAAAACAAAGAGGATCAAAACTATACAAACCAATCCACATATACTTAGAAACAGGTTATCAGTTAACAAAGAATCTACAAACTTCTTTTTTTGTCCGTCCGAAACAACCAACTTTAGCTTCAAATTAATTGAGTTGGCTGCAAAAAGCTTACCAAGCCAATTGCAAGGAAAAACAAAGAGACTTTTCCAAGAATGATTTATACAACTGAAGTCTACATCAAAGAAATGAAGCACAAGGAAGATTAGATATATAACTGAAATTTTTCCCCGAAAAAGACAAACTGATTGGTTGATAGCTGCATTCAGAATTATAACCATATATTCACATAAAAACAGAAAACAAAGAAAAATCCATGGAAGAAGATGAAAATGCTAGGTTGAACCTATAAAATAAAAAATCCTGATTGTTCTGAAACACCACAATAATACAAGGAAACGGAAAGTACCTTTTAGAAAGCTGATGCCAAAATTAGCGACTTTACTGCAAGAAATGTCAAGACTCTCCAAACACGCCAACTCTGGAAGAAAATTGAATAAAATACATTATTTTGTTAATCATTGAACCATGTGTTGACTAAGACAACAATTTTACCATCGCAAGTTTTCATCTTCCACTCAATGAACAATTTATTAAATCAACCACAGCAAAACACAATATAACAATCAAAAGGTAGAGAGCAACACCAAAACAATAATTTAGTAAATTAACAAGTTAATAAGATCAATTAAAACTGAAAATCAAAGTAACAAGAACAATTAACATTTTAAACTACAGAAAACTAACAACAAAATAAGAACAAGAAAACATACTAACCATGAAAACAACAATAAAAAAAATAATAACTGAATAATTAATACAAGAACAAGAAGAAGGAAAAAAATCACCCTAGGATGGAGCAGTTCTGAAATTCAAACAGTACAGGAAAAGGGAGGAGCTTTAAATCGCGATGGAGATGGCTAAATGGAGGCAGACAATGGCGGAACGGTGGCTGAAAGGCCGCGAAACAGAGGCTGAACAGAGGCTCGAACACGTGGCGTAGAGGACTGAACAGAGGGCTAAGCAGCTCGAACAAGGGTTGGCCAAAAAGGGCAGAACAAGGGTTGGCCAAAAAACAGACGCAGAAGCTTGGCCAAAAAGGAGGCAGATGCGCAGCGAACAAGGGCGACGTTGCGCCGAAGCTGTAGCAGCGGTGGTGGCTGGACGTTGAGGAATGGCGACGAGAGATGGCTGCTTCAGTGCTTCCTCCAAGCTGCATCCGAGTTCTCTTCTGTCTTCTCTACGTTCTTCAGTGTGTTCGTTCAGAGGCCAGAGAGAGGGAAGTGAGGGAGTGAGGAGGAGCTCAATGAGAGGAAGGAGGAGAGTGGCTGAGTGAGACTGTGTGAGAGAGGAGAGGGCAAGAGAGTGCTGCGCATTTTCCGTATTGGTTAAGGGTTAGGGTTCCTCTAACCAACAGCACCGTTTTGAGCAAATTTTTAGAAAATCGGTCGGGTCCCGGTTCGGTTCGACCGACCGGTTCTTAACCGGTTCAACAGTCTAATGACGGTTTCTGAATCTTTCGGTTTTGATATATGACCAATTCGTTTTTTATACCGGTTCTTAACCGGTTCAACGGTCCAATGACGGTTTCTGAATCTTTCGGTTTTGATATATGACCAATTCGTTTTTTATACCGGTTCACGGTTCGACCGACCGGTTCAGGCCATAAAAGCGAAAAAAATTAAATAAAGGACGATATTTGAAACCTAAAAAAAATGTCATAAAAGTGAAAATGGGGAAAATATCTGAAAAATATGGTCAAGTATGACTCGTTCTATAAATATAACACTCCGTTCAGGCCAAGGATACTTGATTTTGCATTTGTGGATATGCTAGAAACAGGAGAACAAGCTCCTGGCTCGTAAGGAATATCTGTATTTGTGTTTTCCTCTTTCAAATTTTTATCTGCATAAGCTAACCACGTTTTATTTAACACAGTAATGATTGTGGGGGTATGGGTGGCAACCTGGATGACAAACTGCAGGAAGACGTATAGTTATACAATAAATATAATTTTCTTTTGCTAAAAAAATAGTACTTCAATTGCTAATGTGTATGGTTTTGTTGGTAACCTAAAATATTTATATTTTTCAGGTTAATGATGGTACAAGGATGCAACTTGTGTTGGATTTGATTCTAAGGCCCCACAACTTGATGCTACGTAATGTCATTGAATCTGCTACTAGGAATTACAATAAGTATAAACAAAAGGAGTCAAACAAAAATTAAATAATCGTAATTGTCATGTAGTCATGTTTAGATTATATTAACTACTAAGACTTGTTAGTTTCATCTCTTTTACTTAAAAAATTATTATGCACTATATTTTTTATGGACTCTTGTTGAAAATTAATGTTTCTGTCTTTCGTTCGATTATAGTTGAATTTAGGTGAAGCTTAATTTTCACTCTAGTATTTTGATTCTTTGAACCACTTCTGTGTTGTAAGCTTAATTGAAAATTTGATACTAAAATATATTAAGCATTTTAAAATAAAAACAACATGAGAGAATGGTTATAATCTATCTTCTGAAAATCAGTTCGGACCGACCGATTGAACCATGAACCGCTACAAAAAACAACTCGAACAAATGTTAAAACCCCCAATTTAAAAAATCACAATTGAACCGGCAAACCGGCCAAGAACTGGTTGGTCAAACCGAACCATCTCCTGGCCGGATTTTTGGAATAAGGGAAAACGCAAAATTCTAAAAATGGTTCAAACCGACTGGTCGAACCGGTCAAATTGTGAACCGAGGGGAAAAGCGGTTCGAACCAAGATTCTGAAAATCCGTTCGAACCGGTCGGTTGAACCGTGAACCGATATAAAAAACGAATCAGTCATATATCAAAACCGAAAGATTCAGAAACCGTCGTTGGACCGTCGAACCGGTTGAGAACTGGTCGGTCGAACCAAACCGGGACCTGACCGGTTTTCTAAAAATTTGCTCAAAACGGTGCCGTTGGTTAGAGGAACCCTAACCAGTAACCAAAACGCGCAGCACCTCCTTGGCCTCTCCTCTCTCACAGTCTTACTCAGCCACTCTCCTCATTCCTCTCATCGAGCTCCTCCTCACTCCCTCACTTCCCTCTCTCTGGCCTCTGAACGAACACACTGAAGAACACAGAGAAGACAGAAGAGAACTCGGACGCAGCTTGGAGGAAGCACCGAAGCAGCCATCTCTCGTTGCCGTTCCTCAACGTCCAGCCACCGCTGCTGCTACAGCTTCGGCTCGACGTCGCCCTTGTTCGTCGCGCATCCGCCTCCTTTTTGGCCAAGCTTCTGCATTTTTTTTGGCCAACCCTTGTTCTGCCCTTTTTGGCCAACCCTTGTTCGAGCTGCTTAGCCCTCTGTTCAGTCCTCTACGCCGCGTGTTCGAGCCTCTGTTCCGCGGCCTTTCAGCCACCGTTCCGCCATTGTTTGCCTCCATTCAGCCATCTCCGTCGCGATTTAAAGCTCCTCCCTTTCTATTTCTTGTATTTGTAATTTTCTTGTTCTGCTACTAACTGGAAACTATTTAACTGGGTTGATGGATTCTCACGCTCATACATAGCTGCTGCCTCTCCAGAAGTTGTTAATACAAAATACTGACTTCATGTGTTGTTGGGCTTATTGAATGCCTGAAATAATGATTGCTTAACTTAAACTTAGAAGTTCACATTTTGCTTGGGTTAGGAATGGTTCTTATATGTGGTATACCTCACATAAGTAGAAGTTGTTTAGGCTTGAAGGATGGATGAAGCATTGGCCCCTTAACCTTGTATTGAAACATAATATGTCTAGAATCAAAGTGGCATTTCATGCATTTTCTTAGAGTATAGTATTGATCTAAAAGTAATATTAGAGTGCCCACAAGAATCCGAGGAGGGTATTACTCTGCTCATCAGCAGAAAGTTGCTGAAGCTGATGTAATTAGGGTAATTTAGTTTGATGTATGTGATTTGATATTAGTTGTTAATTTTGATGAATTGTTTAATTCTTAATGGATGCAGCACTTTGAGATAGTCAATGGTGTCATTGAAGTTGAAGGAATAGCAGAGGAGAAAACTGCAGGTGCTGAAGAGGATGAAGGTACTAATTACAAGATCATACATTTTCTTTAAATAGCATTTCAATTCATTCATTGATAACATTTTGATTTAGTTTTGTAGAAAAAGGAGTACCTGCTTTTTGGCTCAATGCAATGAAAAACAATGAAGTGTTAGCTGATGAGGTTAGTTGGTTCTATCAATAGTAACTCCTCCCTTTTTTAAATGTATATTTTATGTCTTGCAAGTTAGTTACATGTGCAGTTTTCTGCTGTTCTCCTATTCTTATGTTTAACAAAATGAAAAATTTACAAACTGCATTCTTTTACCTCGACTGAACAAGTAGAAAAATTCTGCTTAGCAAATGCAGCCAAATAGTGGGAATTCTTGCAAGGGTGTTTTAATAGTAATCTAGTTTAAATAGCTTTTGTAATTCCAATTGTTTAATAAGAGTAATTAACTATTGGAATTTCTGTACAAGATCTTGGTTAGCAGCTTGAATCCCAAATAAACTACAGCAACAGATAGATACATCAATCTATGGATCAGAAACTACAGTAACTCATAACATTAAGATGGAATTGAAACCTACAAATTATAATATGGAAGATTACATTTACCTGAAAGAACTATTCTAGAGTGTTGTCAGCTTCACAGGGCAAGACTCCTTTTAGTAGCTTCCATATTAGATAAAAGATCTTTAATGTCTGCCTCCATTCTCCTTTTCATGTTGAAATACTCCAGATGTGCTCGTTCTAATGCTTGAAGTTCTTCGAGTTTCTGCCTATGCATTTCCTCTGTCTCACCCAGTCTCAGCTTCGCAATTCGTTGAGTATACTCTTCATCGATTTTCCCACTCTTTGCAAGGGCAATACGTTTCAACCCTTCAGCTTCTTTTCTTGCATCATCAGCACGTGACTGAAACATTTTAGCCTCTGCTTGTTTGATTTTAACTACACTCTCCAATTCATGAAAACAGAAGTCTTTTGGGACAATACTCATTTGCAGCTCAGGTGCCAGAGTCCTTTTATCATCTTGATCAAAGCTGGTAAGGATGTTTGCTGGCCTTTCTAACACAGGTTTCTTCTCCGAATAAGTAGATTTCAGCCAAGAAACTTCCTGGCTTGGCCCAACTATCCCTTTGATTTCCTTACTTCGTTCCTTCCCATATAAGTTTGTAGCCATTGCTAATTTGGAAGAATCCCCATCTGAAATATGGACAACATGTAGGGTAAAAAGATGCAAACACAATTTAGCTTGAAAGCACTAGGAATTTAAACAGGAAAAAATAAAATCAAACTTAGAAAATAGCACAATCTGAGATCTGAAATAGTATGCTTTATAGGCAATTAGGCATGATACAAATACGAAAAACTGCAGTATTTGATATCTATCATTTGCTAACATAACTACATAAGTGCAAATGCTTTCAATATTGATGCTTTGATTTGAAGATTTCTGCTTTGCTTCAGCATTATTGCTCTTTGCCTACTTGAAGATTGTTGATCTCCTTACTTTATTTATATATAAATAATGTATTTTGATTAGTTTTCTCCCCAGTTTATTGATTTTGATCCCCTTGTCTGTTTTGATTTTGCATCTAGAATCAGGAGTAAATATTTAAACTATTAGTCTCTAAAATTTGAACTATTAACTAATTTTGCAACAGGGTAATGGTCCAAGAGATTGAGATTTTAAAGATTGAAGTGATGCCAGGATGGAGAAAAGGAACAAAGATAAAATTTGAGGGCAAGGGTGATGAGAAACCTGGATACCTTCCTGTTGAGATTTCTCTAGTAGATGCACTCACAGGGTGCTCTTTACCAATTCCTATATTAGGAGGGGAGAAGTTGACTTTGTCATTTGAGAATACTGTTGTATACCCTGGATATGTTAAGGTTATTGAAGGTCAAGGCATGCCAACCCTTAAAAACGATGGGAAAAGAGGTAACCTCCATGTCAAGTTTCTAGTTGACTTCCCCAAAGAATTGAGTGATGAACAACGGCAAGAAGCTTTTAGAATCTTAGAAAATTGTTGTTAATGATGACCATAGTTGTACATTTGTATATTTTATATGCAGATATGAATGCATTTGCTATCAGTTAAAGACACAAATTTTCTGTTAATGATAGATATACAATTCATAACTCAATGTTGGCATTGGATTATTTCTCCATAAGAAATAACTGATAATTACATATATTTGTGTATATAGTACCTATAACTAGTTAACCACTGTTTTATGAATATCTTACTAGACTTCGCTGTAAATTTTATTTTATTCTGCATTCAGCTCCTAAAATAAAAAGTTGGTAAAATAAATAAAAAATCTAATTATTCTTGAATGAAAATGATAATTAATTTTTATTTTATTATTTTAAAATTTTTTCTTATATTAGAGAATCTTTTTCCTCCTACTTAGATTCTCATTGACCTTTACATTTCGGCAGCTAGTATCTCGTTTGGAACTGTACATTCTTTTAGACATCTTTTTACCCCGTCCTTGATCATTAGACCCTCGTCCACGTTTATTACCACTTCGAACAATTTTCTTTGAAGCAGATTTATCTTTAATGAATTCACCATGCCCTAACTCTGCTAGTTCAACCTCTCTATTGCATTTGAAGGACGTATATCTTGAAAGAAGCTTCTGCTAGAAAGAAAGAGCGAGTTAGATGCTTTGAGTTTTCATTATATATCATAAAAGATCTCCTGCCCTCCATCCATATGCTCAAAAGTAAAAAGTTAAACATCAGGATCATATGTTTAAGGAAGATTTAGTATCCGCTATATTTCTTGCATTATAGAAAAATAGATCAACCTTTCAAGACCAAAATAAGGATTTAGTCGAAAAGAAAGAAAGAGAAAAAGGGAATTGGCTTCCATCTCATCGCTGGATCCCCGTTTTTTTGCTTGAAAATTTATGTCACAAGGAAACACCTTTCTTATTAGTGATACTGAAAAATAATTCCTTCTTGAGAAATAACACCAGCTTACATGCGGGTTTAACAAACACGATTCAGAATGTTATACACAAACCATATATCAACAAATGTGTATTCACATTTAAGCTTTGACCGCAGAATCTGAGATGGCTTCTTGACTCGTTTTGCTTAGACAGCTACGAATAACCTGCATTGCGATTCCCAGTGTTTCTTTATCTGTTTAAGCCTCTCTACCCTTTCTGATTGAGCCCTTTCCTCCCAGTATTTCTAGCAGCTGTACAAGTATTTCAAACATTAGCTTATTAATAGAGTTACAAAGGATACACTGTAAGCACTACTCCAAAATTGAAAGTTAAATTCTTTAGAGCTATAGATTCAAAAATTATTAGATACTATTAAGGGTCTGTTTACTTCTTTTCAATGATAGTACTTTTTGTTTCCAGGCTAAAAAGTTTTATTATTTTCATTCTTTTCTAGTTTTCTTCACAAAGTTCTAAAAACAGAAAACAGTATGCAATCATACAGAAAACAGTTTATGAATTTCGAGGTAGTATCTTCTACATTTTGGTGAAAGCTAAAGTTTTTCCTTGGATTTAAAATTCTGACACAATCTCTAACTTGATTAGATCTATTTGCATGGCTGCATCCAAGCAACAGTAATCTACAAATAAATAACTACAGTGGGACTGCAATCTGAATGAAGATGCTCGGTATGTGAATAAAGCACAAAAATTTAGTTCCAATACACCCAACTACTAATAATGAGTTAACTTACCAGGCATATAGAACAAGTCAAGTCGATATCAATTTTGATGGAATCAAGTAGCTCACAAGTGAGTGCTGGTTTTTCATCCTTAAACGTTAGAGAACATCCATCAAAGAAAGCATGTGCCTTCCTAGACTGGACCTTAGTTTCCCTCAGATTGATGTGGAAGGCCATAAGCTCACAAAGCCAAGGACTTTGCAGAATTTCCTTGTGCATACTCTGGACCTGTGACTTGAACATTTGTCCTTGCTTGGAATAATGAACCTGCATGCAGTGACAAATATAATTGAATTAATTAAGTACTAATCATATACATATTAAAGAATTAATTAACACGCCTCATAATAATTTTTCACTTGAATTGTCCAAACATAACAAGCAAAAAGGGACACAAATAATGCAATACCTTATCATATTTCTTCAGTATTTTTCTGTTAAAGGTAGTACTATATGAATGAAGAGCATACTTTATGAGCTAACCCACTGTGAAAGAGTTTTCCGGTGACATGAAGTTTCCAAGGTATCATTCTACCACACCCTTTTGCTTGTAGTACCCCTTCTCTGCCAAGGCCTTGCTCATAATCTTAACAATGATTCCCTCACGCAACCAATAGTCCTTCCTGTTGATTTTCTCCTTTTTCTTCTCCTCTTCCCTTATCAATTCTTCCAAGGTTGACTTTCCTCCACCGCCACTCTCTTTTCTCTTCAAACTATTTTCCGAATTCCTTTCCTTGTATTTATCTTCCTCATCCTCATCAAACACAGCCTTCTTCGATGAATTATCAGAATAATTAACAATGGAGTAATTCATAGTAAAAACAGTAAGATTCACAGATTAATTAACACTTATTCAACAATTATTCAACCCATAACAAGTTCACAAATTAACTAACAACAATTATTCAATAATTATTATAAAAAAATACCTAGAAGCTAGAAGCCCTAGAACAGAGCAGAGCAGATCCTGAGCAAGAGGGGGACAAGGCACGACCGAAGGGATGACAGGTGGAACAGAGATAGCGCCGGTGACGATGGAACAGAGCTGCGCCACGGAAAAAGGAGGCAAGCCCGGCGACAATGGAACCGAGCTGCGCGACGGTGCTTTCAAAGTTGAAACAGTAGCTGCACGTAGGGGTGTGCATGGGCCGGGTGAAACCGGGTTTGATGTGACCCAGACCCGACCCGAAATATATACCGGGCCTATTTGTTAGACCCGAACCCGACCCTAGACCCGATGAAACCTATACACTTTTGGGCCACGATTATACCGGGTAAAAACCGGGTCGTTAACATTATATTACCTTGATACCTTCTTGTAACTTAGCATGTAAAAATATCCAAATTTCCAATACTCCAACCATTATTTGACATGGTAAAATTCACTTAGAAAAATATAATAAGAACTAACTCTTCTCTAAAATTAAAGTATAACCATAATCAATACTAATATTACCTAATAACACCAAATATTTAAATCAATACAAATAACACAAGATTATGCATTAGTCTAAAGTCTTATACATTTTAAACATAAAACATTAACTTATAGTCTTATATATAATGACTAATAACACAAAATATTAAGATTTACAATACTTAAATTTCATATAATAATAGCCATCATTCATCACTAATAACACAAAATATTAATTGTGTATGATGACCGGGCCACCGGACCGATTTCGGGTGACCCGAGCTATGGCCCGGACCCGACCCGAAATAATGACCGGGTCAACTTTTGAGACCCATACCCGACCCTAGACCCGATGAAATCACATCAAATTAGCCCCTAAAGTGTTCGGGACCGGGCCGGGTCTTCGGGCCGGGCCGGGCCATTCACACCCCTAGCTGCACGATGGTGGAACAGAGCTGCACGATAACGACGGTGGCTTCGAAGCTCGTTTCGGCGACGGCGGCGGGAGATGGACGGAGGTGAGGGAGTGAGATCGATGACGGAGAGAGGAAGGAGGAGCTCGAGGGTGATGGGAGGGATGGGTTCGAGTTTAACCGGTGTGGAACTAAGGTTTTTGGGTTGGGTAATTGGCCAGGGCATCCCAGCAAAATGTTGGCGTCTTGCGTGCGACGCACAGTGAGATAGATGAGAGAGATCGAGTAGCAGAGAGAGGATAAGAAGAGGAGAGAAGAATATTTAATTTTGCTCTTTTTTCATTTCTTTAAAATTCTTTTAATTTGTGTTAAATATTTAAAATTTATTATTTTATATATCATTTTCATATTTCACTAACAAAATATATATTAAAAACTTTAGTCATATTTTGTAATTTTATATATAAAAAGTATGTAAATATTTTACTTAAATATTTCGCTTCTATATAAGTGAAATATACACAAACTAAATCAAAGAAGGGGAAAAAATTATTTTAAATCCTACTACAAAAATTGTGTTTTTACGTTAAATGTATTTTTTATTTTTTATTTTCATCTGAGCTATTTTTCAAACATTACATTAAATAACTTAAATTTGTAATTTTTTACACTTTAAAATTAAATTAATTGAGTTATTCTTTTTACCTCGTAAATCTCAACTTTTTTGTTTTATTAATTATTAAGACTTTTTCACAAGTTTAAAATTATTAATATATATTCTGTAATATATGTTTTTCGTTTTAGCATATAAGTTTTCTTCGTTACAAATAAAAAGTCTATCTTAATTAAAGTGTGTATTTAATATTAACAATTAAATAATATTCTTTTCATATATAATTTTGTTAATATTTTATCTTTAGAGATCAAATTTGTAATCTTTTTTCTTGTAAATTTTGATTTGATATATTCATAATTTGCCTTTAGGGCAAAAAACCCTAATAAGCCAAGGCAAGTTTCGCATTATGTAAATAAGCCAAAAGCAAAATCGTTTCAGCAATGAGCCAAGGCCTATTTTAATGTAATTCGAACCAGCCTGGTTCGAACTACATTCCTTAGTAAATCGAACTAACATAGTTCGAATTAGGATGAGAAAACGTTGAACGTAATTCGAACCAATGTGGTTCGAACTTAAATTGCACATAATTCGAACAAGGCTAGTTCGAATTATACCTACGATAGCTAACCATGTAATTCGAACCAACCTGGTTCGAATTACCCTTCTCGTGGCTCCATTAGTAATTCGAACCACCCTGGTTCGAATTACTCATGATTCGGCTATATAAGGAGTTCAAATCAGCCTCATTCGAACCATTCTTCATTTCCCCTACCCCACAAAATCCCAGAGAAAACGACCCAGATTCTCTCCGACGAAGACCTGAACGGAAAACTCTGCTGATGGGGGACGATCCGGCACGGTTATATCGCTTGGACGGAGTTGCTCATATAGCCGGGGTCATCAACGACGAGGTTAGTACAGAAATAACTTCGTGCTAGCAGTATATGTGACTTAGTGGTTTTGCATTTGGTTTTAGTGGCGGTTTATGTTAGCGGTAAAGCATAGTGGTATTGCTGGTGGTTTAGTTGAGAGGTTTAGGATGCGGGTTAGATGGTGGTTTAGTTGGTGGTTTATTTAGTTGGTTTCCGTTGGTGGTTTATGTTAGTGGTTTACATTAGTTGTTTAATGCTAACTGTTTTACGTTAGTGGTAGGTGTTGGTTGTTTTGTGTTGGTTGTTTTATGTTGGTGGTTTAGTTGGTGGTTTATGTTAGTTGTTTTATGTTAGTGGTATGGTTTAGTTGTTTTATGTTAGCTGTTTTATGTTAGTGGTTTATGTTGGTTTTTTTATGTTGGTGGTTTATGTTAGTTGTTTTATGTTAGTGGTTTGTGTTAGTTGTTTTATGTTAGTGGTTTGTGTTAGTTGTTTTAGTTAAGCTGTTTTATGTTAGTGGTTCTAGTTAAGCTGTTTTATGTTAGTGGTTTAGTTGTGTGGTCTATGGTAGTTGTTTTGCATGTGGTTCTCGTTCATGGATTTTTATGCGGTTTTATTTAGTATGATGTTTTGTTGGTGATTTAATATGTTGGTTATGTTTGTCATTGGTTATGGAGCTGGTTCTAACAATGCGGTGCATGTCATGCGCAGCCTCAGCGATGCATCAGGAGCATGCGGCGGCAGCAGGGCATGCGACTCGATGACAGATACGTTTCGTACTTGCAAATGGCCGGATTATACCATCTTGCAAGGCTGAACGATAGATGGTTCCGGTTAGACGAGGCCCTTGTCAGTGCATTCGTCGAGCGATGGCATCCGGAGACGCACACGTTTCATATGCCGTTTGGAGAGTGCACGATCACACTTCAGGACGTGGCATACCAGTTGGGTTTGCCAGTGGACGGGCGTTACGTGAGCGGCTGCCTATCAGAATTCCAGATATACATCCAGGGTGGCTGTCCAGCCTGAGTGTGGTTCCAGGAGTTGCTTGGAGTGATTCCTCCTCCTAGCCAGGTTCAGAAGTACGCAGTGAACTGCAGCTGGTTCCAGGAGACTTTTGGTGAGTGCCCCAAGGGAGCCGATGACGAGACTGTGCGGCGATATGCCCGTGCGTACATCATGATGTTGTTGGGTACGCAGCTGTTTGCGGACAAGTCCGGCAACCGCATTCACATCAGATGGCTTCCCTACGTAGCTAGGCTGGAGGAGATGGGTACCTACAGTTGGGGTTCTGCAGCACTGGCATGGTTGTACCGGTGCATGTCTGTTCGCCACTCGGCACATGCACCGGTACAACCATGCCAGTGCTGCAGAACCCCAGCTGTAGGTACCCATCTCCTCCAGCCTAGCTACGTAGGGAAGCCCTCTGATGTGAATGCGGTTGCCGGACTTGTCCGCAAATAGTTGCGTACCCAACAACATCATGATGTACGCACGGGCATATCGCCGCACAGTCTCGTCATCGGCTCCCTCGGGGCACTCACCAAAAGTCTCCTGGAACCAGCTGCAGTTCACTGCGTACTTCTGAACCTGGCTAGGAGGAGGAATCACTCCAAGCAACTCCTGGAACCACACTCAGGCTGGACAGCCACCCTGGATGTATATCTGGAATTCTGATAGGCAGCCGCTCACGTAACGCCCGTCCACTGGCAAACCCAACTGGTATGCCACGTCCTGAAGTGTGATCGTGCACTCTCCAAACGGCATATGAAACGTGTGCGTCTCCGAACGCCATCGCTCGACGAATGCACTGACAAGGGCCTCGTCTAACCGGAACCATCTATCGTTCAGCCTTGCAAGATGGTATAGTCCGGCCATCTGTAAGTACGGAACATATCTGTCATCGAGTCGCATGCCCTGCTGCCGCCGCATGCTCCTGATGCATCGTTGAGGCTGCGCATGACATGCACCGCATTGTTAGAACCAGCTCCATAACCAATGACAAACATAACCAACATATTAAATCACCAACAAAACATCATACTAAATAAAACCGCATAAAAATCCATGAACGAGAACCACATGCAAAACAACTATCATAGACCACACAACTAAACCACTAACATAAAACAGCTTAACTAGAACCACTAACATAAAACAGCTTAACTAAAACCATTAACATAAAACAGCTAACATAAAACAACTAACACAAACCACTAACATAAAACAACTAACATAAACCATCAACATAAAAAAACCAACATAAACCACTAACATAAAACAGCTAACATAAAACAACTAAACCATACCACTAACATAAAACAACTAACATAAACCACCAACTAAACCACCAACATAAAACAACCAACACAAAACAACCAACACCTACCACTAACGTAAAACAGTTAGCATTAAACAACTAACGTAAACCACTAACATAAACCACCAACAGAAACCAACTAAATAAACCACCAACTAAACCACCATCTAACCCGCATCCTAAACCTCTCAACTAAACCACCAGCAATACCACTATGCTTTACCGCTAACATAAACCGCCACTAAAACCAAATGCAAAACCACTAAGTCACATATACCGCTAGCACGAAGTTATTTCTGTACTAACCTCGTCGTTGATGAGCCCGACTATATGAGCAACTCCGTCCAAGCGATATAACCGTGCCGGATCGTCCCCCATCAGCAGAGTTTTCCGTTCAGGTCTTCGTCGGAGAGAATCTGGGTCGTTTTCTCTGGGATTTGGTGGGGTAGGGGAAATGAAGAATGGTTCGAATGAGGCTGATTTGAACTCCTTATATAGCCGAATCATGAGTAATTCGAACCAGGGTGGTTCGAATTACTAATGGAGCCACGAGAAGGGTAATTCGAACCAGGTTGGTTCGAATTACATGGTTAGCTATCGTAGGTATAATTCGAACTAGCCTTGTTCGAATTATGTGCAATTTAAGTTCGAACCACATTGGTTCGAATTACGTTCAACGTTTTCTCATCCTAATTCGAACTATGTTGGTTCGATTTACTAAGGAATGTAGTTCGAACCAGGTTGGTTCGAATTACATTAAAATAGGCCTTGGCTCATTGCTGAAACGATTTTGCTTTTGGCTTATTTACATAATGCGAAACTTGCCTTGGCTTATTAGGATTTTTTGCCCTAAAGGCAAATTATGAATATATCAAATCAAAATTTACAAGAAAAAAGATTACAAATTTGATCTCTAAAGATAAAATATTAACAAAATTATATATGAAAAGAATATTATTTAATTGTTAATATTAAATACACACTTTAATTAAGATAGACTTTTTATTTGTAACGAAGAAAACTTATATGCTAAAACGAAAAACATATATTACAGAATATATATTGAAAATAATTTTAAACTTGTGAAAAAGTCTTAATAATTAATAAAACAAAAAAGTTGAGATTTACGAGGTAAAAAGAATAACTCAATTAATTTAATTTTAAAGTGTAAAAATTACAAATTTAAGTTATTTAATGTAATGTTTGAAAAATAGCTCAGATGAAAATAAAAAATAAAAAATACATTTAACGTAAAAACACAATTTTTGTAGTAGGATTTAAAATAATTTTTTCCCCTTCTTTGATTTAGTTTGTGTATATTTCACTTATATAGAAGCGAAATATTTAAGTAAAATATTTACATACTTTTTATATATAAAATTACAAAATATGACTAAAGTTTTTAATATATATATTTTGTTAGTGAAATATGAAAATGATATATAAAATAATAAATTTTAAATATTTAACACAAATTAAAAGAATTTTAAAGAAATGAAAAAAGAGCAAAATTAAATATTCTAACATTATTTTTCATCAATTTTTAGTAAATTTTTAATTCTATAAAATTCATGATAACATATGTATTTAAGAGTTAATTTTAAAAAAATTAAAAAAAATAAAATTTCACTGTAAAAAATAGCTTGGAAAAAAAATGACTTGACATAATTCACAATTTGTCAATATTCATTGTATATTATAATGAAACAGGCTAAGTTAGGTAGATTGGACATTTTCATCCATTTCAAACTGAAAAAAAGGAAAAATTTATTGCAGGTTTTTTTATAGACTTTCCGTAATTAATATGCACATTATTTTTATTCACCAAATCTTGATCATATGTATTATTTAATATATATCTCAATGGTCATAGAAATTAAAATATCATATTTCAAGCAAGTAGAATAACATTCGTAAACATCTTCCAATGCTTTAATTTTACTTTAGAAGCATTGTAGGTAAAGAAATTTCATACTACTAGCAATATAATAATAAAATTTAAATCCTTTTGTAACTTAAATTGTAGAGAAAAATATTAAATTAAATATGCAAGTACCTCATCGAACAAGTTATGAATGGACTTTTTGTCAAAAGCATTATTGTGAGGTATCTCCTCTATTTGTTATAATTAGTGATCTCAACATTATTTTTTTTGTTCATCTTCATTTTTTTCCATATACTTCAACTCATTCTGGTTCATCACAGGCTCCTCTTTAACATTATTCTTTTTTAATAAATTTTTATAACTATTTATAAAAATATAATTTATTTAAATATTTAATAAAAATTTGTATGATATAATAATATTTTTAACAAAGTAATTAACTAATAAAATTTTAAAATAATAATATAATTATTTGTCAAGTAATATAAAATAAAATTTAATTATTTAAAATTTATATATTACAATTTAAAATTTAAAATATTATTTTTTAATATAATTTTATAATATTAATTGATCTTAATAAATAGTTTTGGCATTTATATGTTTTATATTTATTATTTAAAAATAAAAAAATTATGTTTCTAATTTAAAATATTATATATTAAAAAATATTTATTTATATATTAGTAATATCTAATATATTCTATATTTATTATAGTTTATCAATACTCCTCTTTTATAATAACTTTTGATTTATATTTAATAAAATCTAATAATTTATAAAAGTGTGCATGTTCAATAAGCATAAACATAATTAAATTAAGTCATCTCCCATTGTAAATTTGTAATAATCGAGTTTCATATGCAATGAGCGAAATGAACAAACAACCAAACAATACCATAGATGATAAACAACTTAATAAAGCAAACAAATAATTCTCTCTCCTCGCAAGAGAAAGATGGAAGCATTGAGACTGTAGGAGAGAATTTTAGGTTCACAAAGTAATAACAAGTAAACACTGTTAGACTAAATTAATAACTTGTTAGTTCTTTTTATTAATTTTAATGCCAGTTGGCATTTAGGAAAGAAAGGAAACAAAAGATTTGAATAAAAGTATGGAAATCACATTTTTAAGTTTACTTGATAAAACAAGCAGACTATAATTCTAATTTTCCTGAAGACAGATTTAATCGTCAATAGTAGGGCTAAAAATAGAACTTAATTAATAGCATAAATAATATAAAGGGTTAAGTACTGAAATCGTCCCTAAGGTTTGGGGTGAAAATCAAAATTGTCCCTGACCTTTTTTTGTTATTAAAATCATCCTCAACGTTACAAAACGTTATAAAATCGTCATTTTCTATTTTTTTGACCAAATTACCCTTAAATATTAATACAAATAATATTAAAAAAAATAAAACCCCACCCCACCCACACCCAGCATCTCTTCGTCTCTCCCTCCACCCCAAACCCACCCCCAATTCCATCATCATCAGTTTCCAGTTTCCACTCCCTCACCCCCTCACCCCCTCATCCACTGCCGCCGCCCCTGCGTCCAACCAGCCGCCGCCCCTATGTCCAATCCGCGCGCCTCCCCTGCGTCCAACCCCCCACCACCTTTCGTTCTTCCTATTTTTCTTTTTTCTTTTTTTAATTTTTGAAGAACATATACATGATTGATGATTATTGAACTTCTGCTTCTTCCTCTGCATCTTCATCTTCCTCTGCTCTGCTTGAATTTTTGCTTTTGAAATTGTAATTTAAATAATTATTGAACTTTTGGATCTAAAAACTGAAATTGTAGTTGGTAATTATTGAATTATTGAAATTATTATGCTTCTTCTGCTTCTGATTTTTTTGTTGATTTATTTTGTTTTGTGAATGTTGCTGTTAATTTGTTTTGTTATGAGTAATGAATGACTATGGTGGCAGTGGTGATTGGGTAAGGGAGAGGGAGAGGGAGAGGGAGGAGGTGGAAGGGGATTGGATGAGTGAAAGAGTGGGGTGAGGGAGTGAAGGGTGATGGGTGAGGGAGTTACGGGAGGAGAGGGGAGTTAGTTTTAATTTTTTTAATATTATTTTTAATTATTTTTGTTAATAATGAAGGGTAATATGGTAAAAAAAATAAAATTGAAGTGAAAAATGACGATTTTATAACGTTTTGTAACGTTGAAAATGATTTTAATAACAAAAAAAGGTCAGGGGACGATTTTGATTTTCACCCCAGACCTTAGGGACGATTTCAGTACTTAACCCTAATATAAAACACATCCAATAGCTAGAAGGATGTTGTTATCTACAATCATTCACCTCCTAGATATGTATATTGATATAGCTATGCTCAGCGACCATCTTAAGAAATCTATACACACTATCCATGAACCAATTATCTTGCTAGATAGAACAATTCAAGAATCAACAATTCAAATGCTTGGAATAATTTACACAACAAAGTAAAGAGTATACACACAAACCTATCAAAATTTCTCTTTTTTTTTTTCGGTCCTCAAGATTCACCACTCACTTCTCTTGATGCTTTTGAAAACTCTCGGAACTTGGATAAATGTCAATATTATGTCAAACCAAAGGTATTTTCGCATTTTACTTTCTAGGTTTGGGATTAATCCTTGTTGAATTAAAGATCTGATGCATAATTCCACATGTGAAAAAGTCATATAATTGATAAAGCTGTTAGAGACAGAGCAAATAAAGAGGAACTTAAGACACCAAAAGTGGGAATATAGAAGCAGACAAAAAATGAAGGTGTGTAGAGTGTGAAGAAAATAGAATTTTAATTAGGTTTAGTTTTCAAGATTTACATAATCAACATGTATTGTCGTATCAATCAAAATAACTAATTTTCAATCCTGACTGAATATGACTGCTAAAACTCTTTACATTATCTGCATCAAAATTAACTCTATTTAAAAATCTAAATTTTTTTTGGCCCACTTAACACATAAGATGTTAAATTGAGTGGTTGTTCTATACTTGCATCCACACTAATAAAATAATAATAAGCTCACCTCATATAATTAATAATCTATTATTATTATTATTATTATTATTATTATTATTATTATTATTATTATTATTATTATTATTATTATTATTATTATTATTATTATTATTATTATTTTTCCTTTTTACCTCATCAAATGATCTTATTCTTATGAGTGGCTCTTTGATCTTTGATTTTATTAAACTTAATAATTTTATTTTATATTATTTTCTTATGAATTTTGAGTGCAAATTAAAGTACCCACCCAATAAAATAGAATAAAATGAATGCTTCTAAGTTCTAACTAGAGTATGCATTAACTTTGAAGCTTCATGACGATCAAAACCAAAGAATATAGGTCAATTCATACTCTTTTTTTTTAAGTAAAAAAATCATAGAATCTCCAATCCAAATGGAGAATACTCATGAGGATGAAAGAAACACTCAAATTAAAACCATCACAATTATATACAATTCAATCCTATGACATAAATTTATGTAACTTATCAACTTTCATTTTCTAATTTTTATGACTATACAACAAATAATCTCTCAGATGGCATTTAAGAAAGAAAGAAAATAAAGGTATGAAAATCACATTTCTAAGTTTACTTGATAAAACAAGTAGGCTATAATTCTAATTTTTCCTGGAGACAGGCTTAATCAATAGTAGGGCTGAAAATAGAACCTAACTAATAGCAATATATTATCAAGAACGTAAAACACATCCAATAACTAGAAGAATGCTATTGTCTACAACCATTTATCTCCCATATATGTATATTGATATAGCTATGCTCAGCGACCATCTTAATAAGTCTATACACACTATTCAAAACAAAATGAAAAACATTACAAGTATAGTAGTATATCTTTTGATTTTTTTTCTCTTTGGTAGCCAGAAGTTCTTGAAGTCCTATGCCGTGAGAAAAGAACTATAGTCATAATTGACTAAGACTCTTGATTCATGGAAGACATCCAACTCAAACAACTGCAGATTAAAATCAACTAAATTCGCTACGTCACCTTCACTGGTCTCAAGCAATACCTCTCTGATATTCTTCGGCAACGCCAATGTCCAACGCAACGGGTGTGCAGCCACCTTCTCCTTCAACCTCTATAGGCCTCTTTCTCATGTTCTGCTTCACCTGCAATATGTTGTGCCACTGTGGGGAGCTCGTTAGTGCATGAAGTTAGCCCCACATAAAAAAAGTAAGGAAAAGTGAAGAGTTTATAAGATGAGAGACCCATTAACTTGACACCTTAAGGTTTTGAGTTGGATGTGGTATATTCTCATCTTATTTTCTCTCACTTAAGTAAATTCCATTATATTATTAATATTCTTTTAGGGTGGAGAGTACATACCTTTATATTATTAATATTCCTTTAGGGTCGACAGTACATACATTCTTATAATGTTTTATTCAATTATTTAATATACCCTATTTTTATTATGTGCATTCATATGATCTTTTATACCATTGTATTATTAATATTCCTTTAAGGTCGAGAGTACATACCTTCTTATAATGTTTTATTCAATCCTTTAAAACTACCAGTGGGTCTCTCATGTTATAAACTCCTCACTCTTCCTTGCTTTTTTTATGTTAGAACTTGTCCAATATGTCAATGGTGAAGCATCTTTCCATAGCCTGAAATTCAACTCAGTTTGATGCAGTCGCGTATGAGAAACTGAAAATCGGTTTCATATGAGAAACACTGATGGTTTCTCTTTGACTAATCAACTTCTTCATATCATCAATAGTAAAGGAGGATGGAAACTCCACATGGAGCTTCTGAAAATCGGTAACATATGAGAAACACTAATGGCTTCTCTTTGACTAATCAACTTCTTCATATCACCAATAGTAAAGGAGGATGGAAACTCCACATGGAACTTGTTCAATATGTTCATGGTAAATTTCATTATATTATTAATATTCTTTTAGGGTCGAGAGTACATACTTTTATATTATTAATATTCCTTTAGGGTCGAGAGTACATACATTCTTATAATGTTTTATTCAATTATTTAATATACCATATTCTTATTATGTGCATTCATATATGATCTTTTATACTATTGTATTATTAATATTCCTTTAAAGTAGAGAGTACATACCTTCTTATAATATTTTATTCAATCTTTTAAAATCACCCGTGGTCTCTCATGTTATAAACTCCTCACTCTTCCTTGCTTTTTTTTGTTTTATGTTAGAACTTGTCCAATATGTTAATGGGGAAGCATCTTTCCATAGCCTGAAATTCAACTCAGTTTGATGCAGTAGCATCGCATATGAGAAACACTGATGCCTTCTCTTTGACTAATCAACTTCTTCATATCACCAATAGTAAAGGAGGATGAAAACTCCACATAGAGCTTCTGAAAATCGGTCGCATATGAGAAACACTAATGGCTTCTCTTTGACTAATCAACTTTTTCATATCACCAATAGTAAAGGAGGATGGAAACTCCACATGGAACTTGTCCAATATATTCATGGTAAATTCCATTATATTATTAATATTCTTTTAGGGTCGAGAGTACATACCTTTATATTATTAATATTCTTTTATGGTCGAGAGTACATACATTCTTATAATGTTTTATTCAATTATTTAATATTCCTTTAGGGTCTAGAGTACATACATTCTTATAATGTTTTATTCAATTATTTAATATACCATATTCTTATTATGTGCATTCATATATGATCTTTTATACCATTGTATTATTAATTCCTTTAAGGTCGAGAGTATATACCTTCTTATAATGTTTTATTCAATCCTTTAAAACCACCAGTAGGTCTCTCATGTTATAAACTCCTCACTCTTTCTTGCTTTTTTTATGTTAGAACTTATCTAATATGTTAATGGTGAAGCATCTTTCCATAGCCTGAAATTCAATTCAGTTTGATGCAGTCGCATCACATATGAGAAACGCTGATGGCTTCTCTTTGACTAATCAACTTCTTCATATCACCAATAGTAAAGGAGGATAGAAACTCTACATGGAGCTTCTGAAAATCGGTCGCATATGAGAAACACTAATGGCTTCTCTTTGACTAATCAACTTCTTCATATCACCAATAGTAAAGGAGGATGGAAACTCCACATGGAACTGCTTCTAAAAATCGGTGTCGACACGGGTTGAGACTGAGGTGATGCCGGTTGAGACACTGGTCGATGTATATTCACCAGACGTTGAGACACCGGTTAAAGCAGAGGCGGAGCTGACGCTGGTTGAAGCAGAGGCACTGGAGGTGACGCCAGTTGAGACAGAGGCGGTGGAAGTTGAGACAGACTGACCCGAGGTTGAGACACCGGTAGAGATTATGCTCTATTTTTATTTTCTTCCATCCATGCATGTTATCATGTTTCATTGTCTGGCATTAATTATCTTTTACTCATCCTTTATCCACATTGATCATGTTTGTCATTATGTCATTCATGTCTTCTTGAGTCATTAGTACATGTCTTCTTATAATATTTTATTCAATTATTTAATATACCCTATTTTACTATGTCCATTTATATGACCTTTTATACCATTATATTATTAATATTCCTTTAGGGTCGAGAGTACATACCTTCTTATAATGTTTTATTCAATTATTTAATATACCCTAATTTTATTATGTGCATTCATATGATCTTTTATACCATTATATTATTAATATTCATTTAGGGTCGAGAGTACATACCTTCTTATAATGTTTTATTCAATTATTTAATATACCCTAATTTTATTATGTGCATTCATATGATCTTTTATACCATTATATTATTAATATTCATTTAGGGTCGAGAGTACATACCTTCTTATAATGTTTTATTCAATTATTTAATATATCTTATTTTTATTATGTGCAGTTATATCATCTTTTATACCATTATATGATTTATATTCCCTTAGGGTCAAGAGTACATACCTCCTTATAATGTTTTATTCAATTATTTAATATACTCTATTTTTATTATGTGCATTTATATGATCTTTTATACCATTATATTATTAATATTCTTTTAGGGTCGAGAATAGATACATTCTTATAATGTTTTATTCAATTATTTAATATGTCCTATTTTTATTATGTGCATTTATATGATCTTTTATACCATTATATTATTTATATTCCCTTAGGGTCGAGAGTACATACCTTCTTATAATATTTTATTCAATTATTTAATATATCCTATTTTTATTATGTGCATTTATATGATCTTTTATACTATTATATTATTTATATTCCCTCAGGGTTGAGAGTACATACTTTCTCTCACTTGATTCCTCTCCTATTTTGAGAAGGAATCAAGTGAGAGAACATAAGATGAGAAGACACACATCCAACTCAAAACCTTAAGGTGTCAAGTTAATGGGTCTCTCATCTTATAAACTCCTCACTCTTCCTTACTTTTTTGATGTGGGACTAACTTCATGCACTCCTCACACTTGCAACACTAACGAGTTCCCCACGGCGGCACAACATATTGCAGGTGAAGCAGAACATGAGAAAGAGGCCTATAGAGGTGTTGGTTAGTCTGAACGACACCATTGAGACATTGAAGGAGAAGGTGGCTACACACTCGTTGCATTGGACATTGGCATTGCCGGAGACAGAGAGGTATTGCTTGAGACCAGTAAAAGTGACGTAGTGAATTTAGTTAATTTTAATCTGCGATTATTTGAATTGGATGTCTTCCATGAATCAAGAGTCTTAGTCAATTATGACTATGGTTCTTTTCTCACGGCCCAGGACTTCAAGAACTTCTAGCTACCAAAGAGAAAAAAAATCAAAAAATATACTACTATACTTGTAATGTTTTTCGTTTTGTTTTGAATAGTGTGTATAGACTTATTAAGATGGTCGCTGAGCACAGCTATATCAATATACATATATGGGAGTGAATGATTGTAGACAACAATATTTTTCTAATTATTAGATGTGTTTTATGTTCTTGATGCTATATTGTTATTAGTTAGGTTCTATTTTCAGCCTTACTATTGATTAAGTTTGTCTCCAGAAAAAACTTCGAATCATAGCCTGCTTGTTTTATCAAGTAAACTTAGAAATGTAATTTTCATACCTTTGTTTCCTTTCTTTCCTAAATGCCATCTGAGAGGTTATCTGTTGTATAGTCATAAAAAATAGAAAATGAGAGTTGATAAGCTACATAAATTTGTGTTGAGAGCTCCCCACGGTGGCACAACAAGTGGTATCAGAATTTGTTGGTATTTTTCCGGACTTGTGATTCTGTGAATAATGGAAGTCAATACTAATACTAGTAGGATTATCACTCTTAATGGTTCTAATTATAATTTGTGGAAGTTAAAGATGGAAGATTTACTTTATGTAAAAAATTTTCATCAACCAGTTTTTGGACGATAATGTGTTGAACCATATTATTGGAGAGACACATGCTCGAATTCTTTGGATTAAGCTTGAACAGTTGGTCCAACAAGTGGTATAAGAGCTCAAAACCTTAAGATAGTAAGTTAATGGGTTTCTCGGCTCTGATACCACTTGTTGGGTTAACCGGTAGTAAGTTAATGGGTTTCTCGCCTCTGATACCACTTGTTGGGTTAACTGTGGGAAGCTGTCGACCGCCGGAGAGATTTCGGAGAGGAATCAAGTGAGAGAACATAAGTGGGAAGCTCTCGACTGACGGAGAGATTTCGAGGAGGAATCAAGTGAGAGAGCATAAAATGAGAAGACACCACATCCAACTCAAAACCTTAAGGTGTCAAGTTAATGAGTCTCTCATCTTATAAACTCATCACTCTTTC
This sequence comes from Arachis hypogaea, assembly GCF_003086295.3. Taxonomy (NCBI): domain Eukaryota; kingdom Viridiplantae; phylum Streptophyta; class Magnoliopsida; order Fabales; family Fabaceae; genus Arachis; species Arachis hypogaea. Next base: position 145,032,550 of record NC_092050.1, read on the forward strand.
TTACTTTCTTTGACATGAGACTAACTTCATGCACTCCTCTCACTTGCAATACTAACGAGTACCCCACGATGGCATAACATATTGTAGGTGAAGCAGAATATGAGGAAGAGGCCTATAGAGGTGTTGGTTAATTTGAACGACACCATCGGGACATTGAAGGAGAAGGTGGCTACATACCCGCTGCGTTGGATATTGGCATTGCCGGAGACAGAGAGGTATTGCTTGAGACCAGTGAAGGTGGCGTAATAAATTTAGTTAATTTTAATTTGCGGTTGTTTGAATTGGATGTCTTCCATGAATCAGGAGTCTTAGTCAATTATGACTATGGTTCTTTTCTCACGGCCCAGGACTTCAAGAACTTCTAGCTACCAAAGAGAAAAAAAATTAAAAGATATACTACTATAATAGGAGGTGAATGGTTGTAGACAACAACATTCTTTTAGTTATTAGATGTGTTTTATGTTCTTGATGCTATATTGCTATTACTTAGGTTCTATTTTCAGCCCTACTATTGATTAAGCCTGTCTCCAGAGAAAATTAGAATTATAGTTTGCTTGTTTTATCAAGTAAACTTAGAAATGTAATTTTTATACCTTTGTTTCCTTTCTTTCCTAAATGCCATATGAGGGTTGTCTATTGTATAGTCATAAAAATTAGAAAATAAGAGTTGATAAGCTACATAAATTTGTGTCGAAAGCTCTCCACGACGGCACAACAAATGGTATCAGAGCTTGGTAATTTTTCGGGGCTTGTGATTCTGTGAACAATAAAAGTCAATACTAATACTAATAGGATGATCACTCTTAATGGTCCTAATTATGATTTGTGGAAGTCAAAGATGGAAGATTTGCTTTATATCAAAAATTTTCATCAACCAGTTTTTGGTACAAACAAGCCTAATGATTATTCTGATGATGATTGGACTTTGTTGCATAGACAAGTTTGTGGAATATTAGACAATGGATTGACGATAATGTATTGAACCATATTATTGGAGAGACACATGCTCGAACCCTTTGGATTAAGCTTGAACAGTTGGCCCAACAAGTGGTATCAGAGCTCAAAACCTTAAGGTAGTAAGTTAATGGGTCTCTCGGCTCTGATACCACTTGTTCTTTTAACCGTGGGGATCTCTCGACCACCGAAAAGATTTCGGAGAGGAATCAAGTGAAAGAACATAAGATGAGAAGACACCACATCCAACTCAAAATCTTAAGGTGTCAAATTAATGGGTCTCTCATCTTATAAACTCCTCACTCTTTCTTACTTTCTTTGATATGAAACTAACTTCATGCACTCCTCACACTTGCAACACTTGTAACATATTGCAGGTGAAGCAAAACATGAGGAAGAGGCCTATAGAGGTGTTGGTTAATCTAAACGACACCATCGGGACATTGAAGGAGAAGATGGCTACACACCCGCTGCGTTGGACATTGGCATTGCCGGAGAATATTAGAGAGTTATTGCTTGAGACCAGTGAAGGTGACGTAGTGAATTTAGTTGATTTTAATCTGCAGTTGTTTGAATTGGATGTCTTCCATGAATAAAGAGTCTTAGTCAATTATGACTATGGTTCTTTACTCACGGCCCAGGACTTCAAGAACTTCTAATTATGATTTGTGGAAGTCAAAGATGGAAGATTTGCTTTATGTCAAAAATTTTCATCAACCAGTTTTTGGTAATGGGTTGACGATAATGTGTTGAACCATATTATTGGAGAGACACATGCTCGGACCCTTTGGATTAAGCTTGAACAGTTGGCCCAATAAGTGGTATCAGAGCTCAAAACTTTAAGGTAGTAAGTTAATGGGTCTATTGGCTCTGATACCACTTGTTGTTTATCAAGTGAGAGAACATAAGATGAGAAGATACCACATCCAACTCAAAACCTTAAGGTGTCAAGTTAATGGGTCTCTCATCTTATAAACTCCTCACTCTTCCTTACTTTCTTTGATGTGGGACTAACTTCATGCACTCCTCGCACTTGCAACACTAATGAGCTCCCCACGGCGGCACAACATATTGCAGGTGAAGCAGAACATGAGGAAGAGACCTATAGAGGTGTTGGTTAATCTGAACGACACCATCAGGACATTGAAGGAGAAGGTGGCTACACACCCGCTGCGTTGGACATTGGCGTTGCCGGAGAATATCAGAGAGGTATTACTTGAGACCAGTGATGGTGATGTAGTGAATTTAGTTGATTTTAATATGCGGTTGTTTGAATTGGATGTCTTTCATTAATCAAGAATCTTAGTCAATTATGACTATAATTCTTTTCTCACGGCCCAAGACTTCAAGAACTTTTAGCTATCAAAGAGAAAAAAATCAAAAGATATACTACTATACTTGTAATATTTTTCGTTTTGTTTTGAATAGTGTGTATAGACTTATTAAGATGGTCGCTAAGTATAGCTATATCAATATATATATATATGGGAGGTGAATGGTTGTAAACAACACCATTCTTCTAGTTATTAGATGTGTTTTATGTTCTTGATGCTATATTGCTATTAGTTAGGTTATATTTTCAGCTCTACTATTGATTAAGCCTGTCTCCAAAAAAAATTAGAATTATAGGCTGCTTGTTTTATCAAGTAAATTTAGAAATGTGATTTTCATACCTTTGTTTCCTTTCTTTTCTAAATGTCATCTGAGAGGTTATCTGTTGTATAGTCATAAAAATTACGAATTTAGATTAATAAAATAAATAAATTTAATAACTAATAATTTAGATTTGAATAAGTTAGGATGAATTTGAGTAAATTTTATAAATTTACATAAATATGTATAAATTCGATATCCCTCCAATATACTATTTTAAACTTATTTTGACCTCTTAAGTATTAAAACATATAATTTTATAAAAAAAATACCTTCAAATTAAAATTTTAAAATAAAAAAATATGATATCTAACTATATTTAATAAATTTTAGTTTTTAATATCACACATCTATGATTTGTTTAAAGATAGATAATAAAGAGAGAGAAAAAGAATATTTAATAAAGTAAATTGAAATTTTATTATTGAATTTTGATTGCTTAATTGATTTGAGAAAAATAAATTAAAAAATACTTGAAATTATTTTATAGCAAAATATTGATGTATAAGTAAAAGAATTTGTATGTTTCAACTTTCAAGTAATCTTTAAAATAAATTCAAATTAAACTCTATAATTTAATTATAAAAATAAATTCAAATTTCATTTAGATGATTTATTTGATCAAATCAAACATTATATTTTAATTATCAAAAAGATAATTAAACAGTCATTTAACAAATATTAAAATACTTATTAATATATGAACTTATAAATTTTAATACTAAACAAGTAGTAAACAAATCATACTAAATTTGCCAATTAAGATTGCTATTTAACAATAATTTTTAAAGACATGATAACATGAAATAATTATCATAATAGTTACACGGAAAAAAAAATTCAGTACTATTTTTTTATTAAAATATTCTATTATTAACAAATATTATATATGATAATTATGATCATAAATAATTATTATATTGTGAATCAATTTAATAATTATATTTATGTGTATAATATAATAAATAAGATACATTAAATTTTTTTCAATGAAAATTATTATTATTATTATTATTATTATTATTATTATTATTATTATTATTATTATTATTATTATTATTATTATTATTATTATTATTCATCTATCTAAATTATTATTAATATTTTTTAATAAATTCTAAAATATTTATTTCTCAACTTATTATCCATATCATAACAATAAAATCCACGTGAAATAATTACATAAATTGTTAAAATATATTTAATAGCTAATATAGGTATATATTCAAAATATATAATTATATATTTATATATGTGAAAATATATAAAAATACGTACGTATTTAGTGTATTTCTTTTTTGGCAACACTACTTTTTATGTCATGTAACACATTTCACATCCATTAAGAGGGGGTTACTTATCCAATAGCAGTTTTCAGTATTCACCGCTGCATCAACAATGTTGCATCATTATTTCTGTTTATTTAAGTAAAATCTGAAAAATTTTAATAAATTACATTTTTATAAATATTTTAATAACAAATTATATTATATAATAATATTTTTAATAAAGTAATTAATTAATAAAATTTTAATATAAAAAATCTAATTATTTGTTAAATAATAAAATTTAATTATTTTATGTTGTAGTTTAAAATATTATTTTAATATAATTTTTTAATATTATAAAAATTTTATTATATGATAATTAATTTTATAAATAAAATATATTTTTTGTATTTATATATTTTATATTATTATTTAAAAATAAATATTATATTTCTTATTTAAAATATTATATATTAAAAAATATTTATTTATATATTAATAATGTCTAGTGTATTCTATATTTTTTATCTTCTACCAATATTTTTTTTTATAGTAGCTATATAAAAAAATTTTATGTGGTTATCAACCTAAGTTGTTAGTCACCCGGAAAAAAAAAACCTAAGTTGTTATATAAAGAAAAAAGTTTGGTAATAAAAAATTTTCGGTCATAACTATCAAAATTTTTTAAATTTTATTTATTTATATAATTTAATAATATTTTGATTTTTTATCTCACTCTCCTATCAATTCATTTATCATACTTTTATGAATCTCAATTATTAATAATATTAATTATAATATTATATTTTTAATTATTAGATATTTTTATAAAGAAGTCACTTGAATAAAAATATTTAAAATTTTTTTTTTGAAGATTTTTTATTTCAACCAATCAAATTATAACACATAATTAATTAAATCATATTAATTTCATCTAAATTAGACCGAATAAAACGGTTTGATCGAAAATTAGATAAATTAAATTTTAAATCGGAATAAATTAATATTTTTTATATAAAGTCACTACAACTCTCAACTCTGTCCAAAATACCCACATTCAAAATTGCTAATTCCAAGTGTACCGTTTGCCAAATTAAATTAGGGTTCAGTTATCAACTTATCTCATCTGCTCATCTTCTCGGTTTAGGGAACCATCATCTTCTCAGTTGGAGCCGCTACTCCAACGCCTGCGCCAGGACCACCACCTCGTTGTTGCCGTGGTAGCCACCGTGAGTTGGGTGAGTCGCCGTCGCACGCTGAAGTTAGTAGCCACTCATCTTCTCATCTTCTCCCATCGCAGAATACAGGACTAGCACGTCGAGCACGACATCAGTGTCGCCGTCGTAGCGTTTGTAAGCTGGGTGAGTCGTTGTTTAGCCAACACAGGACCAATCTTCTTTTCCACTGTGTTCCCAAATTCCATCTTCTCTTCTTTTGCCAATGCAGGACCATCTGAAGATAGGTCCTCTAGTTGCTGCCAGGACAACCACCTCTTCATCAATCATCATCGTTAGCTTGCCACCGTGACCTTGGTTAGTCGCTCTGATCTTAATTCATGTCGTGATTGCATAATGTATAATTGACTTGTTCATTCAATATTCAATTTTTCATAGATAAGTAGTGTTAAATTTTAATCTATGAATTGAAGTCCTGAGATTTTTTTATAATTTTTTTTTTACTTTCATAACTTATTGAGATGATGGTTATACTGCAATTTGTGGTATTGAAATCATCCCTGCTTGCATTTATCTAGCTGTAGAAATCTGTGAATTGAATTACTTTTGCATTGTTTGTGTATTCTATGAATTGAATTTGCGAGACCATCCCTGCTTGCACTACATTTTGTAGAATTCCAAAAATTCTACGTTTTGAAGTCACGTAGATTTGAGGACTGGAAATTTGTTCTTATTAGGCTAGAAAATTGTTCATTTAGGTGTATATACTACTAAATAGTAATGAAGTGGCCTTTTCTGTGATTCTGTTTTGGGTTAGCTTTGTTTTGGTTTATGATTGGTTTATGGAAGGGAACAAGGTTTTTTTTTTTAAATTTAAAGAAAAAGAAAAAAAGTAGTACGAGTATTCTTTTTATTATCAAAATTTTTCAACTTTTGTATACTAGATTAAAGAGACAATAGCTTAATTAATACTACATTTCTTGCAAGGTTTATTGAAAGGATTCAATAATGTTTTGAAAGGGCAAGATAGCAGAAAGTGAAATCTACCTATAATATTGGATCACACTATTGGACTTCTAAAGTAATAGTATTATACAATAATTATTATTTGCTTAATGTTTGACTAATGTTATCTCCATTTGTTGTATTAAACTTTTTTGCAGTTCCTTGAAAAAAAAACTGAAGGACAAGATGGCTGAGTTTCAGGTTACTTTGTCTAAACTTATCTCTTTTGTTTTAGAATTGTGTTTAGTTCGTTTGTATATAATCTGTTACTGTTGCCAATAAGCAAGGCTTGGAATTTTATATTTTGAATTGTAAGTATGAAGTTGACCTACATACAAGATTAAGATTAGATAGAAGCTAATATCATTTTGTTTGAAAATTTAGGACTAAAAGCCTAAAATGGATTTGACGCAAATGGACACCATCAATTCTTAATTTGATGAGCACCAACAAGACAAACATGCTGCTGAATTGTTTTAATCAAGGTTCTGAAAACCGAACCGGTCATCGAACCGCTCTAGCTACTGGTTTATTGGTTCATAGGTTCAACTGGTTCGACCGTAGTTGAACCGAAAAAATTGTTTTATAATAAAATAATAAATAAAATATAAATAAACACATAAAAACATAATTATAGTCTAATATAAATCTTAAAATATCATCCCAATTAAAAGTGTTACATAAATCAGAATGTTATGATCTCATTCAAATACAAAATCAAAAGTCAAATAACAAAAACAACCAATCAAACATAAACATGCCAACATTCAACTGATTCAAGTTTGATAAAAATTTTCACTTACAATAGAAAGCATCAAAGCTGTTGATGGTAATACAACAGTTCCTCCTGGAACATAAAGACCCACATAATTAATACTTCTTGCAACTCGCTTGCATTGAACTCCCTGGTATTTTCAGAAGACTCAAAACAAAAATATTAGTGTAACACCCCAAGAATGAACAAACACATAAGCATAATTACAAAATCAAAGGACTTGGCACAAACATAATGGTGAAAATCCATAAATCAGGGGCAGTAATGCACATCTGACTAGAACCAAAATAAATCTTCCACGTATTTTGTATTTAATTTTTCTAGGAATATCTAGCCTTTTCCAAATAAAGTTGGCAAGCAACAATTGTCATAAAAGGACACCATTTAACATATCTTTAAATAATTTATTTTCAACTGTTTAAAAAAATTGACTTAATAAAACATGGATGATCCAAAGTAAGAATAAGAATTGGAATGGCATACATACTTTCATGTTCTCAACAATTCTCTTAGGTGTCTTCTGAGCAGCATGGAATGCATATATATTGTTGTAGGCCACATCAAAAGCTTCCTTAATAGCTCCATCAAGCTGTACTCCCATAAAATAACATAAAGTTAAATAGCAGAAAAAGCTGACTCTTACTCACTCAAACCAGAAAATTAGTTGCAGAATTTCAATTTCAATTCAAGAGAAACAAACAAACAAAACCTACCTATCAATTAGTTGCAGAATTTCAATTTCAATTTCAATTATTCAGTTGAAAAATCAGTTGAAACAGGCAAACAATTATTCAATCAATTATTCAATCACTATATTAGTTCACACTTCACAGTTCACAGAAAAATAATTATTCAATCACTATATCACCATATCAGTTCACAGTTGAATGACTTGAATCAGAGTTCACAAAACTTCACTATATTAGTAAACTACATATGATATATCACTATATCAGAGTTCACAGAACTTCACAGAATCAAGCAATTATTCAATCATAAATTCATAGTTAATAAAAAAATTACCTAGAGAATACACAAGAGATAGTGGTTGCGGAAAGGGACAGAGACACCGAGAGACAGAGACAAAGACACCAAGCGACCAAGGGAGACAGAGACACCGAGAGACACTGAGGGAGACAGAGCAGCAGACGGTGGCTTCGAAGGTCGCGATGGTTGCTGCACGATGGAGGCTTCGAAGGTTGTGCTGGCTGCTGCGCGATGGAGGCGGAGTGACGGTGCCTGTTCGAAGGAACGACGACGGCAGCGGCACGAGACGGTGGCTGGACGGAGGTGAGCTCGATGAGATTGAGGAGCCCTCCCCCTGACTGAGTGTGTGTGCGAGACTGAGAGGACTGAGGAGCTCGATTAGGGCTTGGCTGTGCGATGGAGTAATAGTTAGGGATTTTTGGGGATTGAAACGGCAACGTTTAGTTGCCTTCTCTAAAAACCGATCGGGTCACGGTTCAGTTCGACCGACCGGTTCACCGGTTCGATGACGGTTTCTGAAATCTACGGTTTTACCTATTGCCCGAACTGCTTTTCTCAACGATTCATGATTCGACCGGTCCGACCGGCCGGTTCGAACCGGTTTTCAGAACATTGATTTTAATGACATTGTGCACAAGATTTGGATTTTTATGAGTTGCATTATGTCTGTATAAGGAGGCAGGGTTCAAAGTAAAATTCTAAAGTCCAACTTCTTGCATTAGACTTATCTGCCTTTGCTCGTATTTGTGACTTGAGTATGCCTTTGTCTTTGTGCCTCTAACTTTGGAGATTAGAACCACTTCAGAAGAAGTTCCACCATTCATATCACTATGGTAGTTCTATTTACTCAAAGAGCCTAATTGATCCTGGCTTGGCTACTTATTTGACTTGGTTTGGTAGAATGACAAATGAGAATGAAGTGCTTATTCTTTTTGGTAACATGCCACATACAAATGTGTATTTGTTCAATCTTTTGTTGTATTTACAAGAACGTGTTAATCTTATTTGTTATTATGTAAAAGTTTAAAATTGAATTGATATTATACTCTTTTTTTGTTTATCTATATAAATAATGGATTTTTTATTTACTATCCTATCATTCTTTTTAAATATTATAATTATGTACAATTCATTTAAGTATGTTGATAAGGAACTAAATCAAGAAAGTACTATATTCACTTGTTAAGGAACCTAGACACAGTTTCTCTCTTGCCCCAAGCTGTGTATACTTCAACTTTAACCCTTTTAAACCAAGAGGCTTCAACTTGTAGTGGCATCCTGTTTTGCTTGGATTCTTTCTAAGTGACATTGTAAGTGACATTGTGGAGTGTAGCGACACACGTACAATTACTGTTTTATGCACAATATAAACTAGCAAATTGAGCTTATACAAGAGCCATGCCAATGCATATCCGATTTGGGTTTAATTATTATTAGTCCACTAATTAAACAACGTTAATTTGTTGGTGAGAGATAAAAACTTGTTTGTACGACTGAAAAATGATTTATACATTATTTCTTATGCCCTTTTGAACTCTTACAAGGTCGAGCAACTTTTTATATCAATGGCCCCTCCTTTCCCAACAATTAATCATCAAATAGGGAGGGTGAACCAAAATGAACGGTTGAGTTAATATCAAGTAGAGTGGTTAAAAAATACGGCCAAAACAGAATGCTCACATGGCATCTAAGATGTAATTGTAAATATGGTCTTTATGCTCTCTTCTGCTCTACATTTCAAGGGCTGCAAAAAGTTCTTCGAAGGCTTGGCAGTTTTGACAGCTTAATTATTCATACCAATAATGCATCCTGATTTCTTCATCTACTAGACTTCTAATCTTCAACCCGCTTGTATATCTCGTTAGCTCGATCCTTTAAATAAAAAACCAGATGCAACATAAGAGGATTAAAATATTTATTAACTTAACACAGAGCTTGAAACCTGAGGTTCATGACAAACAAAAGATATACAATTAAATACGATTATTATGGTAAAAATGACACATGAAATAACACACTACTCATCACAGAATGTGTTTTTCAACGTTAAATATGAATTATACATGCAAAGAAAGGCATAATACAAAGATCTAGTAATCCAGAGTTAAGAAAAGCATAATCATCCAAGAAACCAGGTGTTTTAGATGGAGAATTTCTGAAACTACGGTTCAGCCTTTGGGTTTTAGCATTGTGAAGTTGCTTCCTAATAAATAATGCTACTTTTTTAGACCAAGAATGCCTTTTGGTATATTTCTAATTGCTTACACAAACTACATCAGTTCATTCTACTTTTACTTCTATATCTATCATCCATCAAAAACCCGATTACTTAAAAACTCACATATTACTTAAAAATCCATTGGATGATTAAAATTACCAGCAGAATGCACAGATGATATTTATATGTTGTTATCTATGAAGCGGATGAATCAGAATTTTTATCCCTAACTCCCAAAATAAAACGACAAGCCCCAACTAAAAGATCTCTAGAAATAACCACACCAAGACCATCAAACCTTAAAGCAGAAATTGAAAAATTAAAACCAAATTATGTAGAGGAAATGCAACATACCAAGAGGAATTGTAGTCAAGGTTCCATCCCTAACAAATTCAAGGTTCAATCACTAACAAATTCAACTCAGTGATAATTTTCAACAACAAAAAAAAAATTAGCTAAGTAATTATTTGAGTAAAACAGCAACAAATTCAAAGTTCAGTAATGATAATCAGGAACCAATTTATCTCAGTGATGATTCTCAGCAACAAAAAATCTAGCTCAGTGATATTTTCAACAACAAATTATGGATGGTTCAGTGATAATCAGTAACAAATTCACGTCCGTGATTATTTTTAGCAACAAAAAAGTAGTTCAGGGATATTTTCAGCAGCAAAATCAAACACAGCAACAAAGCAGAAAAGGAAAGAACAGGGAAATTTGTTGGGACTCACCAAATCGGGACCAGCTTCTGGTTGCGCGAAGGAAGCTAACGGCGAGAGTTGCTGATAGCGAGGAGGAAGCCCTGGGACCTGCTGCTTCTGCCTGATGCGTGAGCATCTCATCTATCTTGTTCTAGTGAATTTGTATTCAAATTGTTGAAGTTTAATCAAGATTTAAATATCTTTTAGCCACTATGGATGCTACTTTGAGTTGTGTGTAATTCTATTTATTTCAGGTAGCATTCAGATGGATTTGATGGAGTTTTGTAGCAGAAAAGGAAGAAAGCGAATGATGCTGCCAACTCCGACCTCCTTGCACTCAAAAAGAAATAACTTGAGCTACAGAAGTCCAATTGACATGATTCCAGTGGCATTGGAAAGCTAAATTCCAGGAATTTTCAACGATGTATAATAATACACACTTCTTCTCCAGCAATCTCTGCCTCCTCCACGCTGAACTTGGCTCCTTTCAAGTTCAGCGTGGGCTTGAAAACTCCAAGGAAAATCACATGCGTCTCTCCACGTTGAACTTGATATTTTCCAAGTTCAGCGTGGATTCAAAGGAAATCACAAGTAACACACTGTATCATCCACGCTGAACTTGATATTTTCCAAGTTCAGAGTGGACTCAAGGGACACACCAAAGGAGACACTGCCTCATCCACGTTGAACTTGAGAATTTCCAAGTTCAGCGTGGATCCTAATAACCCAAGTGGTCCCCAGACACTCATACAAGGCTGCGCATGAAGCTTAATTAATTTTGATTGAATTTTTATTTTATTTTAAAATAGAAAAAGATAGGATAAAGTATATTTTTTGTCCCTGAAGTTTGGCAAAAGTTTTAAAAATATTCCTAAATTTTATTTTGTTTCAATTTTGTCCCAAAAGTTTTCGATTTGCATCAAATATACCCTCGGAGGCTAAGTTTTCAAAAAATTTAAGACCAATATAACAATAATGCATGAAAATTATACTTGATTTGCTTGTGTTGAGGAGTTGTTCTTAAGAAATTGTTGTTGAATCGATCTTAAATTTTTTGAAAAATTAGCCGTTCAGGGGTATATTTGATGCAAATGAAAAACTTATGGGACAAAATTGAAACAAAATAAAACTTAGGGATATTTTTAAAACTTTTGTCAAACTTTAAGGACAAAAAATATACTTTACCCAAAAAGATATTATTTAGTTTTAGAAATTATAATTTACATTAATTAGGATTAGATATAAAAAGGGAAAAGAATCAGCCCTTCGGGCTCTCTTCTCTTCTCTTGAACCTCATTCCGCAATTTACAATTTTACAGAATCCTAGTTTTCTCTCTGAACCATGAGCAACTAAACCTCCACTATTAAGGTTAGGAGAGCTCTGTCTATTGTATGGATTGATGCTATTATTTTTCTATTAATAATTCATGTACTGATTTATAATTCAAGAATTGTTTTCGTTCTTTATCTTATGAATTTGGGTGGAACAGAAGTATGATCCTTGTTCTAATTTAGTTCTTGTATAACTTGGAAAAGCTCTTTACTTGAACAACAACTTGAAAATATATTCTCTTAAATTTCTAATTATCTGGACTTAACGGGATACGTGACATATAATCCTCTTATATTTGGGTAATTAGGATTTTTGTGGCATATAATCTAGAATTGAACTTCACCCTCTAATTGGAATTAAGTGACCAAGGAATTGGCGGTTGATGAATTTTAGAGGAGACTAAAATGGTCTAAGGAATTAGGGTTTAGTCACTTATAGTTTGCCATGAATTAAATCTTACATGATTAAAATAGTTAGTAAGAAAAGTCAATCTAGAAAATAGATAACTCTGAAGCCTTAACTGTTTTTCCATATATTATTCACAACCTGTTTACTACTTGCTTTCTGATATTCTGAATTTACTGTTAATGCTTTTGAACCTTTAACCACCATTTTCTGTTTGTCTGACTAAGCCAATTGATGAGCGGATAATTTATACGCTTTTTGGCATTGTTTTTAGTATGTTTTTAGTAGGATCTAGTTACTTTTAGGGATGTTTTCATTAGTTTTTATGTTAAATTCACATTTCTAGACTTTACTATGAGTTTGTGTGTTTTTCTGTGATTTCAGGTATTTTCTGACTGAAATTGAGGGACTTGAGCAAAAATCAGATTCAGAGGTTGAAGAAGGACTGCTGATGCTGTTGGATTCTGACCTCCCTGCACTCAAAGTGGATTTTCTGGAGCTACAGAACTCGAAATGGCGCGCTTCCAATTGCGTTGGAAAGTAGACATCCAGGGCTTTCCAGAAATGTATAATAGTTCATACTTTGCCCAAGTTTAGATGACGCAAACTGGCGTTCAATGCCAGCTCTTTGCCCAATTCTGGCGTCCAGCGCCAGAAACAAGTTGCAAAGTGGAGTTCAACACCCAAACTGGCACCAAAACTGGCGTTCAACTCCAGGAATGACCTCTACACGTGTAACACTCAAGCTCAGCCCAAGCACACACCAAGTGGGCCCCGAAAGTGGATTTATGCATCAATTACTTACTTCTGTAAACCCTAGTAGCTAGTTTATTATAAATAGGACTCTTTACTATTGTACTAGATATCTTTGGAATCTTTGAATCTTTGGATTATCTTTTGATCTATTGATCACGTTTTGAGGGCTGGCCTCTCGGCCATGCCTGGACCTTCACTTATGTATTTTCAACGGTAGAGCTTCTATACTCCATAGATTAAGGTGTGGAGCTCTGCTGTTCCTCAAAGATTAATGCAAAGTACTACTGTTTTCTATTCAATTCATCTTATTTCGCTTCTAAGATATTCATTCGCACTTCAACCTGAATGTGATGAACGTGACAATCATCATCATTCCCCATGAACGCGTGCCTGACAACCACTTCCGTTCTACTTTCGATTGAATGAGTGTCTCTTAGATCTCTTAATCAGAATCTTCGTGGTATAAGCTAGATTGATGGCGGCATTCATGAGAATCTGAAAAGTCTAAACCTTGTCTGTGGTATTCCGAGTAGGATTCAATGATTGAATGACTGTGACAAGCTTCAAACTCGCGATTGCTGGGCGTAGTGACAGACGCAAAAGGATAGTAAATCCTATTCCAGCATGATCGAGAACCGACAGATGAATAGCCGTGTCGTGACAGGGTGCGTTGACCATTTTCACTGAGAGGATAGGATGTAACCATTGACAAGGGTGATGCCTCCAGACGATTAGCCGTGCCGTGACAGGGCATTTGGATCATTTTCCCGAGAGAAGACCAAAAGTAGCCATTGACAATGGTGATGCATTACATAAAGCTAGCCATAGAAAGGAGTAAGATTGATTGGATGAAGATAGCAGGAAAGCAGAGGTTCAGAGGAACGAAAGCATCTCTACACGCTTATCTGAAATTCTAACCAATGAATTACATAAGTATTTCTATCTTTATTTTATTATTTAATTTCGAAAACTCCATAATTATTTTATATCCGCCTGACTGAGATTTACAAGGTGACCATAGCTTGCTTCATACCAACAATCTCCTTGGGATTCGACCCTTACTCACGTAAGGTATTACTTGGACGACCCAGTGCACTTGCTGGTTAGTTGTGCGAAGTTGTGAACCATGGTATTGGCATCATGTTTTTGGCGCCATTGCCAGGGAAAGAAAGAGCAATGAATTTTACATAATCAAAGTGTAATCACAATTTCTGCGCACCAAGTTTTTGGCGCCGTTGCCGGGGATTGTTCGAGTTTGGACAACTGACGGTTCATCTTGTTGCTCAGATTAGGTAATTTTCTTTTTGTTTTCTTTTCAAAAAAATTTCAAAAATATTTCAAAATTTTCTCACCTGTTTTCGAAAAAAAAAATTGTTTTCAAAAATATATTTTTCTTCAGAATTTTTAAGAATGAATTCTAGTGTTTCATGAAGCATGTTGAAGCCTGGTTGGCTGTAAAGCCATGTCTCAATTCTTTTGGACTGAGATTTCACTTAGACCCAAGAGAAGAGCTTCTTTATCTTTCTTAGCCAATTGGCTGTTGAAAGTAGGGCATGTTAGATGTGTCATGTCTGAGTTACATACTAAAGCTTGGCTGGCTATTCAGCCATGCCTGACCCTTTGATTGGAGCTTTAGAATAAGAATGCTAGATTCCTGGAATTCATATTAAAAATTTTGGAATCCTTATTTTTCTTTTTCAAAATGATTTTCGAAAAATTAAAAAGAAAATACAAAAAAATCATAAAATCATAAAAATAAAAAATATTTTAGTGTTCTTGTTTGAGTCTTGAGTCATGTTATAAGTTTGGTGTCAATTGCATGTGCATCTTGCATTTTTCGAAAAAAATCATGCATTCATAGTGTTCTTCATGATCTTCAAGTTGTTCTTGGTAAGTCCTCTTGTTTGATCTTTGCATTTGCATGTTTTGTGTCTTTTCTTGTTTTTCATATGCATTCTTGAATTCTTAGTGTCTAAGCATTAAAGAATTCTAAGTTTGGTGTCTTGCATGTTTTCTTTGCATTAAAAATTTTTCAAAAATGTGTTCTTGATGTTCATCATGATCTTCATAGTGTTCTTGGTGTTCATCTTGACATTCATAGCATTCTTGCATGCATTCATTGTTTTGATCCATAACTTTCATGCATTGCATCATTTTTCTTGTTTTTCTCTCTCTTCATTAAAAATTCAAAAATCAAAAAAATTATCTTTCCCTTTTTCTCTCTCAAAATTTCGAAAATTAGATTTGACTTTTTCAAAAAATTTTAAAATCTAGTTGTTTTTATGAGTCAAATCAGATTTTCAATTTAAAAATCTTATCTTTTTCAAAATCTTTTTCAAAAATCAAATCTTTTTCATTTTTCTTAGTTATTTTCGAAAATTTTAAAAATATTTTTCAAAAATATTTTTCTTATTTTTGTATCAAATTTTCAAAAATAACAATAACAATTAATGTTTTGATTCAAAAATTTCAAGTTTGTTACTTGCTTGTTAAGAAAAATTCAAACTTTAAGTTCTAGAATCATATCTTGTGATTTCTTGTGAATCAAGTCATTAATTGTGATTTTAAAAATCAAATCTTTTTCAAAAACTAATTTCAATCATATCTTTTCAAAAATATCTTCTTATCTTATCCTTTTCAAAAATTTGATTTCAAAATATCTTTTCTAACTTCCTAACTTCTTATCTTTTCAAAATTTGTTTCAACTAACTAACTAACTTTTTGTTTGTTTCTTACCTTTTTCAAAACTACCTAACTAACTCTCTCTCTCTAATTTTCGAAAATATCTTCCCTCTTTTTCAAAATTTCTTTTTAATGAGACTAATTATTTTATTTTTTATTTTAATTTTCGAAAAAAAATCACTAACCATTTTTCAAAAACAATTTTCGAAAATCCCCTCTCTCTCTTTTCTTCTCCTTTTCTTCCACTCACCTAAAGGGAACCTCTATACTTGGGTAAAAAGGATCCCTATTATTATTATTTTTCTGTGCCCTCTTCTTTGTCATATGAGCAAGAGCAAGGACAAGAACATCCTTGTTGAAGCAGATCCAGAACATGAAAGGACTCTGAAGAGGAAACTAAGAGAAGCTAAATTACAACTATCCAGCAAGCACCTGTCAGAAATTTTCGAACAGGAAGAGGAGATGGCAGCCGAAAATAATAATAATGCAAGGAGGATGCTTGGTGACTTTACTGCACCTAATTCCAATTTACATGGAAGAAGCATCTCCATTCCTGCCATTGGAGCAAACAATTTTGAGCTGAAACCTCAATTAGTTTCTCTGATGCAGCAGAACTACAAGTTTCATGGACTTCCATCTGAAGATCCTTTTCAGTTCTTAACTGAATTCTTGCAGATTTGTGACACTGTTAAGACTAATGGGGTAAATCCTGAAGTCTACAGGCTCATGCTTTTCCCTTTTGCTGTAAGAGACAGAGCTAGAATATGGTTGGACTCTCAACCTAAAGACAGCCTGAACTCTTGGGATAAGCTGGTCACGGCTTTCTTAGCCAAGTTCTTTCCTCCTCAAAAGCTGAGCAAACTTAGAGTGGATGTTCAAACCTTCAAACAAAAAGATGGTGAATCCCTCTATGAAGCTTGGGAAAGATACAAACAGTTGACCAAAAAGTGTCCTTCTGACATGCTTTCAGAATGGACCATCCTGGATATATTCTATGATGGTTTATCTGAGCTATCAAAGATGTCACTGGACACTTCTGCAGGTGGATCCATTCACCTAAAGAAAACGCCTGCAGAAGCTCAAGAACTCATTGACATGGTTGCTAATAACCAGTTCATGTACACTTCTGAGAGGAATCCTGTGAGTAATGGGACGCCTATGAAGAAGGGAGTTCTTGAAATTGATACTCTGAATGCCATATTGGCTCAGAATAAAATATTGACTCAGCAAGTCAATATGATTTCTCAGAATCTAAATGGAATGCAAGCTGCTTCCAACAGTACTCAACAGGCATCTTCTGAAGAAGAAGCTTATGATCCTGAGAACCCTGCAATAGCAGAGGTGAATTACTTAGGTGAACCATATGGAAACACCTATAATCCATCATGGAGAAATAATCCAAATCTCTCATGGAAGGATCAAAGGCCTCAACAAGGCTTTAATAATGGTGGAAGAAACAAGTTTAACAATAATAAACCTTTTCCATCATCCACTCAGCAACAGACAGAGAACTCTGAACAAAATACTTATAATTTAGCAAACTTAGTCTCTGATCTATCTAAGGCCACTGTAAGTTTCATGAATGAAACAAGGTCTTCCATTAGAAATTTGGAAGCACAAGTGGGCCAGCTGAGTAAAAGGATCACTGAAATCCCTCCTAGTACTCTCCCAAGCAATACAGAAGAGAATCCAAAAGGAGAGTGCAAGGCCATTGACATAAGCACCATGGCCGAACCTGTGAGGAGAGGAGAGGACGTGAATCCCAAGGAGGAAGACCTCCTGGGACGTCCAGTGATCAATAAGGAGCTTCCCTCTGAGGAACCAAAGGACTCTGAGGCTCATCTAGAGACCATAGAGATTCTATTGAACCTCCTTATGCCATTCATGAGCTCTGATGAGTATTCCTCTTCTGAAGAGAATGAGGATGTTACTGAAGAGCAAGCTGCCAAGTTTCTTGGTGCAATCATGAAGCTGAATGCCAAATTATTTGGCATTGAAACTTGGGAAGATGAACCTCCCTTGTTCACCAATGAACTAAGTGATCTGGATTAACTGACATTACCTCAGAAGAAACAGGATCCTGGAAAGTTCATAATACCTTGTACCATAGGCACCATGATCTTTAAGGCTCTGTGTGACCTTGGTTCAGGAATAAACCTCATGCCCCTCTCTGTAATAGAGAAACTGGGAATCTATGGGGTGCAAGCTGCTAAAATCTCATTAGAGATGGCAGACAATTCAAGAAAACAGGCTTATGGACAAGTAGAGGACGTGTTAGTAAAGGTTGAAGGCCTTTACATCCCTGCTGATTTCATAGTCCTGAATACTGGAAAGGAAGAGGATGAATCCATCATCCTAGGAAGACCTTTCCTAGCCACAGCAAGAGCTGTGATTGATGTGGACAGAGGAGAATTGATCCTTCAAATAAATAAGGACAACCTTGTATTTATAACTCAAGGATCTCTCCCTACATCCATGGAGAGGAAGCATAAAAAGCTTCTCTCAAAGCAGAGTCAACCAAAGCCCCCACAGTCAAACTCTAAGTTTGGTGTTGGGAGGCCACAACCAAACTCTAAGTTTGGTGTTGAACTCCCATATCCAAACTCTAAATTTGGTGTTGGAGAGTCTCAACAATGCTCTGAACATCTGTGAGGCTCCATGAGAGCCCACTGTCAAGCTATTGACATTAAAGAAGCGCTTGTTGGGAGGCAACCTAATTTTTATTTATCTAACTATATTTTTCTTAGTTATATGTCTTTATAGGTTCATGATCATGTGGAGTCATGAAATAAATATAAAAATTAGAAACAGAATAAAAAACAGCGGAAGAAAAATAACACCCTGGAGGAAGCACCTACCTGGCGTTCAATGCCAGAACAGAGCATGGTTCCGGCGCTGAACGCCCAAAATGGGCAGTGTCTGGGCGCTGAACGCCCAAAATGGGCATCATCTGGGCGCTGAACGCCAGAATTGCACCCTGGAGAGGAGCTGGCGCTGAACGCCCAGAACAAGCATGGTTCTGGCGTTCAACGCCTAGAGTTGTGTGCAAGGGCATTTTACATGCCTAATTTGGTGCAAGGTTGTAATTCCTTGATCATCTCAGGATCTGTGAATCTCACATGATTTCCACCCACCTCACCCTCTCTCTCTCCATTCATGATCATCCCTTCTACTTTCCATTCACCACTCACATCCATACACACATCTCTCCCTCTCCTCCATTTCTTCTTCTTCTTCATCTATTCTTTCTTCTCTTGCTCGAGGGCGAGCAATATTCTAAGTTTGGTGTGGTAAAAGCATAAGCTTTTTGTTTTTCCATTACCATTGATGGCACCCAAGACCGGAGATTCCTCTAGAAAAGGGAAAGGGAAGACAAAAGCTTCCACCTCCGAGTCATGGGAGATGGAAAGATTCATCTCCAAAGCCCATCAAGACCACTTCTATGATGTTGTGGCCAAGAAGAAGGTGATCCCTGAGGTCCCTTTCAAGCTCATCACCATGAGATCCCGGAGATGCCTCAAATGCATTTTCCTCCACAAAACTATTGGGAGCAAATCAACACCTCCCTAGGAGAATTAAGTTCCAACATGGGACAATTAAGGGTGAAACATCAAGAGCACTCCATCATCCTTCATGAAATAAGAGAAGATCAAAAAGCAATGAGGGAGGAGCAACAAAGACAAGGAAGAGACATAGAAGAGCTCAAGTACATCATTGGTTCCTCAAGAAGGAAACGCCACCATCACTAAGGTGGATTCATTCCTTGTTCTTATTTCTTCTGTTTTTTGTTTTCTATGTTATGTGCTTATCTATGTTTGTGTCTTCATTACATGATCATTAGTAGTTATTATGCCTTAAAGTAGTGAATATGAATCCATCACCTCTCTTAAATGAAAACTGTTTTAATTCAAAAGAACAAGAAGTACATGAGTTTCGAATTTATCCTTGAACTTAGTTTAATTATATTGATATGGTGACAATGCTTCTTGTTTTCTGAATGTATGCTTGAACAATGCATATGTCTTTTGAAGTTGTTGTTTAAGAATGTTAAATATGTTGGCTCTTGAAAGAATGATGACTAGGAAACATGTTATTTGATAATCTGAAAAATCATAAAAATGATTCTTGAAGCAAGAAAAAGCAGCAAAGAACAAAGCTTGCAGAAAAAAAAAAGGCGAAAAAAAATAGAAAGAAAAAGAAAAAGCAAGCAGAAAAAGCCAAAGCTCTTAAAACCAAGAGGCAAGAGCAAAAAGCCAATAACCCTTAAAACCAAAAGGCAAGGGCAAATAAAAAGGATCCCAAGGCTTTGAGCATCAGTGGATAGGAGGGCCTAAAGGAATAAAATCCTAGTCTAAGCGGCTAAACCAAGCTGTCCCTAACCATGTGCTTGTGGCGTGTAGGTGTCAAGTGAAAACTTGAGACTGAGCGGTTAAAGTCAAGGTCCAAAGCAAAAAAAGAGTGTGCTTAAGAACCCTGGACACCTCTAATTGGGGACTTTAGCAAAGCTGAGTCACAATCTGAAAAGGTTCACCCAATTATGTGTCTGTGGCATTTATGTATCCGGTGGTAATACTGGAAAACAAAGTGCTTAGGGCCACGGCCAAGACTCATAAAATAGCTGTGTTCAAGAATCATCATACTGAACTAGGAGAATCAATAACACTATCTGAACTCTGAGTTCCTATAGATGCCAATCATTCTGAACCTCAATGGATAAAGTGAGATGCCAAAACTATTCAAGAGGCAAAAAGCTATAAGTCCCGCTCATTTGATTGGAGCTATGTTTCATTGATAGTTTGGAATTTATAGTATATTCTCTTCTTTTTATCCTATTTGATTTTCAGTTGCTTGGGGACAAGCAACAATTTAAGTTTGGTGTTGTGATGAGCGGATAATTTATACGCTTTTTGGCATTGTTTTTAGTATGTTTTTAGTAGGATCTAGTTACTTTTAGGGATGTTTTCATTAGTTTTTATGTTAAATTCACATTTCTAGACTTTAATATGAGTTTGTGTATTTTTCTGTGATTTCAGGTATTTTCTGACTGAAATTGAGGGACTTGAGCAAAAATCAGATTCAGAGGTTGAAGAAGGACTGCTGATGCTGTTGGATTCTGACCTCCCTGCACTCAAAGTGGATTTTCTGGAGCTACAAAACTCGAAATGGTGCGCTTTCAATTGCGTTGGAAATTAGACATCCAGGGCTTTCCAGCAATATATAATAGTCCATACTTTGCCCAAGTTTATAGGACGCAAACTGGCGTTCAACGCCAGCTCTCTGCCCAATTTTGGCGTCCAGCGCCAGAAACAAGTTGCAAAGTGGAGTTCAACGCCCAAACTGGCACCAAAACTGGCGTTCAACTCCAGGAATGACCTCTACACGTGTAACACTCAAGCTCAGCCCAAGCACACACCAAGTGGGTCCCGGAAGTGGATTTATGCATCAATTACTTACTTCTGTAAACCCTAGTAGCTAGTTTATTATAAATAGGACACTTTACTATTGTACTAGATATCTTTGGAATCTTTGAATCTTTGGATTATCTTTTGATCTAATCACGTTTTGAGGGCTGGCCTCTCGGCCATGCCTGGACCTTCACTTATGTATTTTCAACGGTAGAGCTTCTATACTCCATAGATTAAGGTGTGGAGCTCTGCTGTTCCTCAAAGATTAATGCAAAGTACTACTGTTTTCTATTCAATTCATCTTATTTCGCTTCTAAGATATTCATTCGCACTTCAACCTGAATGTGATGAACGTGACAATCATCATCATTCCCCATGAACGCGTGCCTGACAACCACTTCCGTTCTACTTTCGATTGAATGAGTGTCTCTTAGATCTCTTAATCAGAATCTTCGTGGTATAAGCTAGATTGATGGCGGCATTCATGAGAATCCGAAAAGTCTAAACCTTGTCTGTGGTATTCTGAGTAGGATTCAATGATTGAATGACTGTGACAAGCTTCAAACTCGCGATTGCTGGGCGTAGTGACAGACGCAAAAGGATAGTAAATCCTATTCCAGCATGATCGAGAACCGACAGATGAATAGCCGTGTCGTGACAGGGTGCGTTGACCATTTTCACTGAGAGGATAGGATGTAACCATTGACAAGGATGATGCCTCCAGACGATTAGCCGTGCCGTGACAGGACATTTGGATCATTTTCCCGAGAGAAGACCGAAAGTAGCCATTGACAATGGTGATGCATTACATAAAGCTAGCCATAGAAAGGAGTAAGATTGATTGGATGAAGATAGCAGGAAAGCAGAGGTTCAGAGGAACGAAAGCATCTCTACACGCTTATCTGAAATTCTAACCAATGAATTACATATGTATTTCTATCCTTCTTTTATTATTTAATTTCGAAAACTCCATAATTATTTTATATCCGCCTGACTGAGATTTACAAGGTGACCATAGCTTGCTTCATACCAACAATCTCCGTGGGATTCGACCCTTACTCACATAAGGTATTACTTGGACGACCCAGTGCACTTGCTGGTTAGTTGTGCGAAGTTGTGAACCATGGTATTGGCATCATGTTTTTGGCGCCATTGCCAGGGAAAGAAAGAGCAATGAATTTTACATAATCAAAGTGTAATCACAATTTCTGCGCACCACCAATCACTCAATCATTGTTGCTTGATCAATCAATCCTCGTAGGATCGACCCTCACTCACCTGAGGTATTACTTGGTACGACCCGGTGCACTTGCCGGTTAGTTTGTGAACTATAAATTCCGCACCAAGTTTTTGGCGCTGTTGCCGGAGATTGACTGTGATTGACAACTATTCATTGTTTGATTGCTTAGATTAGATAATTTTTCTTTTAATTAGTTTTATTTTAGTATTATTAATTTTTAATTTTTTATTTTTAATTTTTTTCTTTGTTTTTTTTTCTCAAAATTTTTCGTTTATCCAGCCCTATTTTCGTTTCTTTTTTTTATTTTAGTTCATTTTCGTTTTTCCTTTTTTATTTTATTTTCCTTTATTTTTTTTATTTTTTTTATTTTATTAATCTCATTTAAATTTTAAGCTTTAAATGATTGAAAATTTGCACAACTATTTCTTTTTAAGTTCTGAAATTAAGTTTGGGGTTACCTAGTAATTTTATTTTAATTTACCTATTTATATTTTTTTTAAATTTCGAAAGTTTTAATTTTTTTATTTATTTAGTTTTTTTATTTTATTTATTTTACACAGGTTACCTCATTGGAAATTCTCTACACTCTGACGTAGAGAGTCCCATCTTTTCTTATCTTTTGTCTGTTTATGAGTAGGAACAGGGACAAGAAACTTCTGTTAGACTTTGATCATGAACCTGAAAGGACTTTGAGGCGGCATTTGCAACAAGCAAGACTTTACAAGGCTGCAGAGTCCACTATGGATCATAATAATGCTGCTAATGCTAATATGGCAAATCCGAATGGGAATGAACAACCTAGAAGAGTGCTTGGCTCTTACACTGCTCCTAATGCAGATCTTTATGGCAAAAGCATTGTGGTGCCTCCTATAGCTGCAAACAACTTTGAACTGAAGTCACAGCTAGTTACTCTTGTGCAACAAAATTGTCAATATCATGGACTCCCTCAGGAAGATCCAAATCAGTTTATTTCTGATTTTCTGCATATTTGTGACACTGTGAAGACCAATGGAGTGAATCCTGAGGTATACAAACTCATGCTCTTCCCATTTGTTGTGAGGTATAGAGCAAAACTGTGGTTAGATTCTCAACCCAAAGAGATTCTGGATACTTGGGATAAGGTTGTCACTGGATTTCTGACTAAATTTTTTCCACCTCAAAAGCTGACTAAGCTAAGGGTGGAGGTTCAGACGTTCAGACAGAAAGATGGTGAGACCCTTTATGAAGTTTATGAGAGATTCAAGCTACTGACTAGGCAATGCCCTCCGGACATGTTCTCTAGATGGACTCAGTTGGATATTTTTTATGAGGGCTTATGTGAAATTTCCAAGATGCGCTTAGATAATTCTGCAGGTGATTCTTTGCACATGAAGAAGACACCAGAGGAGACTACTGAGCTTATTGAGTTGGTTGCTAACAACCAATACTTATATTCCTCCAACAGGAACCCTGTAAACTCTGAGACCTCTCATAAGAGAGGCGTTTTAGAAATGAAAGCTGTTAATGCTCTTCTTGCTCAGAACAAACTTTTGTCTCAGCAAATAAATCTGATTACTCAATGGTTGAGTGAAATGCAAGTTTCAGCTGTCAACACTCAGAATGCACCTCAAGAGGGCCCTTATGACATGACAGGTAATTTTATGCAAAATGAAAATTATAATTATGCTCAATCTTCTACTGAACAGGTCAATTACATGGGGAATGCTCCTAGAAATCCCAATAATGATCCATACTCTAAGATCTACAATCAGGGGTGGAGAAATCACCTAAATTTTGGGTGGAGAGAGCAACCTCAGAGGCCACAAAATTTTAATAATAATTCTCAGAGTGGTTTTCAACAGAATAATTTTAATAACCACCAATTTTAGTCATCTCAGCAAGCAACTTCTCAGTCCCAGCAGAACAATGATTTGGAAACAATATTGGCAAGTTTTAGACAGGAAACCAGAGCATCAATCAAGAACTTGGAGATTCAGATGGGTCAATTAGCCACAAAAGTTAATGAAATTGATCAGAGGACCACTAATAGCCTTCCTGGTAACACAATTCCAAATCCAAGAGAGGAATGCAAGGCTATCACCTTGATAAGTGGACAAGTGGCAAGTGCGGAAGCACAAGTTAATGAGGAGCCTGTTGAAAAAGAAGTTCCAAAGGAGAAGAAGGAAGAAGTAGAGCACGTCCCTCCAAAGCGTGCGGACAACCCATTC
Source organism: Arachis hypogaea (assembly GCF_003086295.3). Classification (NCBI taxonomy): domain Eukaryota; kingdom Viridiplantae; phylum Streptophyta; class Magnoliopsida; order Fabales; family Fabaceae; genus Arachis; species Arachis hypogaea. The sequence continues at coordinate 145,057,314 of NC_092050.1, forward strand.
CCAGACTCTCTTGACACTTATCCTACATTGCCAAAGGCTCCTGAGTACAAGACTAAAATGCCATATCCTCAGAGACTTCAAAAGGAGACCAAGGACAAGCAGTTTTCAAAGTTCTTGGAAGTCTTCAGAAAATTGCAAATAAATATTCCTTTTGCTAAGGTTTTGGAGCAAGTGCCTCTCTATGTCAAATTTATGAAAGAGTTGTTGTCAAAGAAGAAGCCTTTAAAGGGAGATGAGACAGTGGTCCTGACTAAGGAATGTAGTGCCATCATTCAAAATAACTTGCCAAGGAAGATGCCGGATCTAGGGAGCTTTCAAATTCCATGCACCATTGGGAGCACAACCTTTGAGAAAGCATTATGTGATCTGGGAGCAAGTATAAATTTAATGCCCTTGTCTGTGATGAAGAAGTTGCAAATCCAAGAGCCACAACCCACAAGGATAGCATTACAAATGGCAAACAAATCTATAAAGCCTGCATACGGACTAGTGGAGAATATCCTGGTCAAAGTGGGTAAGTTCTTCCTCACAGCAGATTTTGTGATTCTTGACACGGGGGATGATAAGAATGCCTCTATAATTTTAGGAAGGCCATTCCTAGCCACTGGAAAAGCTCTAATTGATGTGGAAGAAGGTGAATTAGTGCTTAGTGTGCATAATGAGCAACTGGTCTTTCATGTTTTCAAAGATATACATTCAGCAGGTAAAGAAGAGAGGTGCATGCAGACTGAGCTTATTTATCCAAACCTTCAAGAACCCCCTGATGATGCACAACAAAATTTGCAGCTCAAACCTCCCTTGGTAACAATCAATAAAATTCCTCCTGACATCAAACCTAGGTTTGGTGTCGGGAATGCATCATCCACCAAGGCGGAGGTTCCCAAAAAGAAGAAAGTACTCAGGGGATGGAGAAACAAAAGATTTCCACTGAAGACTTCTCCCCAGAAATGAAGGTGGTATTCACTGCATGTCCAATCCTGCCTCATACAGTGAACAGGATCCTGTCTCTTGAGCATATAGAGTTGATCAATAGGAGCACAGGAAAGAAATTCATAGTGAGGGATGAAGAGCTGAGCCCCTATGATCCTCCTCCTTAGAGGAGCTGATCGTCAAGCTAGTGATGGTAAAGAAGCGCTTGTCGGGAGGCAACCCGATAATTTTGTATCCTTAGTTATTTTTTTTGTTGCGTTGATTATATTATTTTTTCGATTTTTATTGAATTTTTACTTTTTTCCTTTGTTTTACGGTGTTTGATCATGCAGAATTTTCAGAATAGGAACCGAACACTTAGAAAATTTTTTGGCTACTTTAGAGAAGGTTGGTTCTGCCAGGTCCACGCTGAACTTGGGATTTTCCAAGTTCAGCGTGGGAAGGGGGTAAAAAAAAGGGAGAGCCCACGCTGAACTTGGGCTGCGCCAAGTTCAGCGTGGAAGGAGGAGTTTCATGGTGTACATCATGGCACTGAACTTGCCCACCTTCAAGTTCTGTGTGGAATCACATCTCCTCATCAAATCTCATCCAAATCATATCATTCCCTAATCACAGCTCCACCCCTGCATATATTCCCAACACCCCTGTAACCCTCATTTCCTCATATATATATGTTACGAGGCCTGCTACACATACAAGCATTTTTGGCTTGCAAACTATACAAGTTGGCCCAAGTCCAAGAAAAAAATACGCGACCACTCCTTTAAATTGAGCGTCCAACGCACGCGCCTTACAACACGTTCATTATGCCGCACTCTTCCTCTTCTTCCTCAATCAAAACACAAACCATCGAGATTCAAGCGACATTTGAAACAAACTACGATTATGCGAAGAGTAGAAGAAATCAAAAAGAAAAGATACAAATTTCCATAAAAAATCACCAGAAAGAACGAAGAAACATTATTCAAGGTACTATTTTACTGTTTTTCTAGGTTTTTTTTCTAGATTGTCTCTGCCATGTGCCCCATCCTTAACCAACAAAACATTAAAAAATTTCAAGAAGAAATATATTGTCTCCCCCTGATATTGGGTGTATTTCTTAAATCATTTGGGTGTATTTTTGTAATCGTTTGGTTTTTTTTGTAACTATTTGGGTGTATTTTTGTAATCCTGATGGGGTTTCGTTCTCTTCAGACTTGTAAAGCTTATAAGCGCAAAACACTTGTATGTAAAGATTAATCCATATATATATCATAACCCCCCCCCCACATAATCCCCATCACATACGCCCCCCCCCCCCCCTCTTACATACAACTATATATATAAATCAATAAATAAATAACCTTATATATATATATATATAACAAAAAAATTTTAAAAATTAAATTAAAAAAATAAATAAATAAATAATTATATCTATAAAAAAAACAAGTTTTAATTTTTATCTTTCTTGTCCTTTTATTATTTTCGACTTCTTTTGCATTAATATTTGTTTTTACTCCTCTATACTTTTTTTATGTCCCTTCCTATTTTCAGTTTTTCTTTGCTTGAGGACAGGTAAACTTTTAAGTTTGGCGTTGTCGCTTCGCTTATGGTTTTTCTGTGTATTTTAATGGCACCAAAGGGAGGCGAATCATCTTCACGGAGGAGCACAGCCTGAAGAATGAGATGGCCACTAGGATAATTGAGGTGGTTGAGTTCCTTTCATTCTATACCGTTCTTATTATGTTATATTCCTGTTTTCTGCTATTTTTGTTATTGCATGATCAGTTTTTTATTTCAATTCTTAGGTTCTAGTTTAATTTACTGTTTATTTTGTTATTTGATTTTTAGTCTGAAGGGATGTCTCATGTATTACTCACTGAGCTTGAAATCAAAAAGAAAAGAAAAAATATGTATTGCATGAGAGATTGAGTTTATATTGAAGAATAGTCTTATTTACTTAAATGTGGTGGTATTTTCTGTAATCCTGAATGCATGACATGAACAGTGCATATCTGAATTTGAATCAAAGGATATTGATGTATAAGGAACAAGAATTTCGAGAACTATTATGACTTCTCTGAAATTAGTGAAAGCTTAATCTTTGAAGCAAAAGAAACAGCAAAAGAAAAATAAAAGCAAGGTCCAAGGCTCTGAGCATCAATGACTAGGGAGGTCTGACATGATTAAAAGCTCAAAGAGTTGTTTTCCTAGTTATATGCTTGTGGTATTCTTGTTTCAAGTAATCCTTGAGACGGAATATTTAGAGTCGTGACTAAATGCATTCAGCAGAGTATGCCAAAGGCTTTGAGCACCACTATCTGGGAGAAGCTAAAAGAGCAATCAGAGCTTAAAGAGAGTTCCCCAGTTAAGTGCTTGTGGTGTTTTTGTGTCAAGTGAAGCTTAAAACAAAACATTTAAAGTCACGGTTAGGCTCAAGGTGCAAAGCACCAAAGAAAAGAGAATTAAAGTAAATTTGCTGTGTTCAAGGATTAAACTGGAGTATAAAGATCATAGAATTCATAATATAATCTGGATTCTAATTCCGAATGACACTGACATCCCTCTGATTCAAAGGAGAGTGAGATGTCAAAACTGTTCAGAGTTACAATAGATAAACCCCACTTTAAGAAGAGACATGAGCATAACTGAACTCTCGCTTCTCATGCAAATTCACATCTTGATCATGTACTAATTTTGGTTGCTTGAGGACAAGCAACAATTCAAGTTTGGTGTTGTGATGCGTGAGCATCTTCTCTATCTTTTCCTAGTAAATTTGCATTCAAATTGTTGAAGTTTAATAAAGATTTAAATATCTTTTAGCCACTATAGATGCTACTTTGAGTTGTGTGCATTTCTATTTATTTCAGGTAGCATTCGGATGGATTTGACGGAGTTTTGTAGCAGAAAAGGAAGGAAGCGAATGATGCTGTCAACCCTGACCTCCTTGCACTCAAACAGGAATAACTTGAGCTACAGAGGTCCAATTGACGTGGTTTCTATGGCATTGGAAAGCTAACTTTCAGAGCTTTCCAATGATGTATAATAAATCACACTTCTTTTCCAGCAATCTCTGCCTCCTCCATGCTGAACTTGGCTCCTTTCAAGTTCAGCGTGGGCTTGAAAACTCCAAGGGAAATCACACGCATCTCTCCACATTGAACTTGGGATTTTCCAAGTTTAGCGTGGATTCAAAGGAAAGCACAAGTAACACACTGTATCATCCACGCTGAACTTGATATTTTCCAAGTTCAGCGTGGACTCAAGGGACGCACCAAAGGAGACATTACCTCATCCACGCTAAACTTAAGAATTTCCAAGTTCAGCGTGGATCCTAATAACCCAAGTGGTCCCCAGACACTCATACAAGGCTGCGCATGAAGCTTAATTAATTTTGATCGAATTTTTATTTCATTTTAAAATAAAAAAAATATTATTTAGTTTTATAAATTATAATTTACATTAATTAGGATTAGATATAAAAAGGGAAAAGAATCAGCCCTTCAGGCTCTCTTCTCTTCTCTTGAACCTCATTCCGCAATTTACAATTTTACAGAATCCTAGTTTTCTCTTTGAACCATGAGTAACTAAACCTCCACTATTAAGGTTAGGAGCTCTATCTATTGTATGGATTGATACTATTATTTTTCTATTATTAATTCATATACTGATTTATAATTCAAGAATTGTTTTCGTTCTTTATCTTATGAATTTGGGTGGAACGGAAGTATGATCCTTGTTCTAATTGAGTTCTTGTATAACTTGGAAAAGCTCTTTACTTGAAAAAGAGCTTGAAAATATATTCTCTTAAATTTCTAATTATCTGGACTTAACAGGATACGTGACATATAATCCTCTTATATTTGGGTAATTAGGATTTTTGTGCCATATAAACTAGAATTGAACTTCACCCTCTAATTGAAATTAAGTGACCAAGAAATTGGCAGTTGATGAATTTTAGAGGAGACTAAAAAGGTCTAAGGAATTAGGGTTTAGTCACTTATAGTTTGCCATGAATTAAATCTTGCATGATTAAAATAGTTAGTAAGAAAAGTCAATCTGGAAAATAGATAACTCTGAAGCCTTAACTGTTTTTCCATATATTATTCACAACCTGTTTACTGCTTGCTTTCTGATATTCTAAATTTACTGTTAATACTTTTGAACCTTTAAACACCATTTTCTGTTTGTCTGACTAAGCCAATCACTCAATCATTGTTGCTTGATCCATCAATTCTTGTGGGATCGACCCTCACTCACCTGAGGTATTACTTGGTACGACCCGGTGCACTTGCCGGTTAGTTTGTGGACTATAAATTCTGCACCACTGCCGCCGGCAATGACGAGCGCAACGAAGGCGCGAGACTGACTGCGAGACGGTAAGGAGACAGGGAGAGACGATTACGACCAGTCCCGGGATCTGCTGCTTCTGCCGTCGGCGACGACAACGGCTGGGAAGGCGAGCGAGCGAGAGTGAGTGGGAGACTAGAGACTGAGTGGGAGACCAAAGACCGTGAGAGAGACCGGAGCCGAGAGAGCGACGAGGAGCTTGAGTACCAGACCAGAGACAGTGAGGGAGACCGGAGACGAGAGAAGGAGAGAGCTTGGGTGCGAGAGCAATGAGCCTGGCGAGAGAGATGAGAGATGAGAGATGAGAGAGCTCGAGAGCTTCAGTGAAGAGTGACGTTGAGTGAAGAGAAGGTCAGAAGGTAGAGTTTAGAATTACTGAACGATGTCGTATCAATAATTTTTTTAAAAAAATTAAGCATGTCCCAGTTCGGTTTTATGTAAACTAAACAGAGTTAAACTGGGTTTTAAAACCGAATTTAAAGAATAATTTATTAACCGATTTTTTAGATACAACCAATTAAAATGTGATATGTCAACAACTTTAAAAAAATGTTTGGAACATCTTTATGGGAGTATGTTCCTTTTTGTAATCACCACTTAATATTTTCTTTTATAATTTAAATTTATATTTAAGAATACAATAAATACTAATAATAATAAAAAACTATAATAATAATATTCATTAAATGATTTTAATTGTAATTGATTTTTAATTCTTTTATTTTATTTATTATCATTTCAGAAGTTAGCAAACGTTAAGGCCTTGTTTAATAGGTTTATCATTATTAGAAAAACTATAAAGGTGTATACTCCTTTGAGACCAAAAATCACAACTTTAGTTCAATTACAAGCACAATTGGGATAGGTCAAGAAAATTTACAAGAAGTCGCCTTTATTATTGCAAATAATATGACATTTGAATTTAACATTAACACGCTATTTATATCGGAAGGAGTTAAAGAATAGTTTGAACAACAGACGGTCTCATCCAATGAGATTATTGCCCGTCAACCAATTTTCGAGAATATGAAAAATCACATTAGCTTTAATGAGGTATGGTAATAAACTGATTTAATTTTTTTTGTATTTTTATTCGTATTTATAATTATACTGTACTAACTAAGTTCATACATATAACATTCATAAGTTCATATACATAACATCTATAATTACATACAACTAACATCTAAAAATTAAATTCATATTTATTAGATATTACATATATACACATATCATTTTTTAGTTATTGCATAAGTAACTATCAAGTTAGCACAGATGTTTTTGAATTTTATTATAATTGAATTTGAAAAAATGTTAAATTCTTAAATTAATTTATTCAATTGATAAATTTACTCATAACATTCATAAACTCATACACATAACCTCTATAGTTTCATATTATTAACATCCATAATTTTGTGCTCGTAATATTCATAATTTTATACATATGATGTCTATAATTAATAAATTTTTATAATTAATATTATCAAATTTTAAACTATATATCTTATTGTATTCTTCAAATTATCTCATATGAGCACTAATAGGTTATGATTTTAATTATTTTAATATTTTATTTAATATTCATATATATGTTTATTTATTGATTTTAATATAACGAATTAATAATTATTTTTAAAATTTTATTTTTAAATTTTTTTTATATTTTATATTTTATTTTTTTAATAGTCTATATCTAAAATATGAGTTGTATAGTAGAAGTTGTTAAAATTTTTTAATTTAACCTCTATAATTTTTGCAGAGAAATTATATTTTAATGGATAATAATATGATTGAAGGATGTTAGGAATTTGATTTGAAAAAAACTAAAATTGATTTTATAAAAAAAAAAATTAATAATTCTAAGCACGTAGAAAAAGGGTGGGTGATAAAAATAGTGAATGATAAAAAAATATGTCAATTGTTTATCGAGAGAATAAAAATTTTTATATAATATTTTTATATTGTAATTACTTTTTGACTACTTAGTATCACCGTATGCATCACCGTATATGATATTATATGTATTTATTTTTATATCTTTTGTGATTGTGTTGTTACATGTAACACTTTCTCTTTTGTAAAAATACACATTAATCTTTCTTCAGATTTAATTTAAACTATATATGACATTCCATATCTTTATTTTTGTGACATTAACTTCCACTACAAATATGTAGTATCAAAGATGACAAATCAATAATATTATATGTATTAATTTTGATACATGGTCAAAGTAAAAGAGTCTTACACACGTGTATTCAGTAACATAATCATATTTAACAAAAACAACTACTTCAAATATAATTAGACAACTATATAAAATTTTATACATTCTTCGATATTAAAATTAAATTCTTTATCGTAAGTATAATTATAAGTAAAGTCACTTGTTGTTCTTCTTAACCTTTCCAACACTAAAAAAAGAACCAAATCCAAATAGATTTAAACTCCCTTTGGAAACATAAGGAGTTGGTACATTCAAAACAGGGCTAATCCTAATACCACCATGGCCATAAATCTTACCTGAAGCTGCAGATTTTTGCACAGGAAAGAGGTAGTTTAAGCTAGAACATGACCAAAAATTTGATGATGATGATGATTTGTTGTTGATTGAGCTCATTCTCTTTTGATTATTCTGCACAGAACCGGTTGAGTTGCTTCTTGACAAAAGAGGCAAAGAACAAATCAAGCTTTTCTTTGTTTCACAATTTAGACTCTTGCTTCTACTGAATCCCCAGAATGATGATGATGAAGAACAATGAGAGTGCTTCTTCTTTTTCTTGTTGTTGTTCTTCTCTTCATATTCTTCACAACAACTCAACTCTAAAAGTTCTCTAATAATGGTTTCTTTCTTCATTTTATCAGCACTTGTATGAAAAGAAGAAGATGGTCTTGGAGGAAGAAGCTTTGTATGATGTTGAAGGTTGATCATGTGTTTTCTAGCAGCATTGTTTGTGGCGGTTTTTCTCTCTTGAATCTGAATTGGAAGGATCACACCATTTGAGAAGAGTTCATCAGCAGAAGATGATTCAAACTCAAAGATGTTGCTTGTTGTAATGAACTCAAATTCAGAATTTGAGTCATCATCATCATCATCATTGTTAAGCAACATTGTTGTTGTGTTCTTGCAAGGAACTTGTTGAGAATTTTGTTTCATAGGTAAAACATGTAGTTGAGCAACATCATCGTTTGACAATGATAAACGTGGAGGACTGTTTTCTGAGCACATAATTGGTAATAACTTAAAAAAAGCTAAAAAGATAAGAAAAATCAATGCTTTAAAATAGTTGTTGAACTCGTACGAGTACTATATAATATATTATTATACAGTATCGATTTAGAGCTTATGGTTTAGGGTTTATGCAAAATTTGAAGGAGTTAGGAGAAGATTGTGAGAAAAATTGCGAGATAAAAGAAGATTTTTAATGCTAAATATTATTCTCTGTGTAAAAGAAGCAGAAAAAGATTATTTTGTCCATTATTGTTGGGAGAGTAGGAGCAAAAGAGTGAATAATGTGACTCAAAAGGGAAAAATGTTATCCGTGACAGATTGGAAACTGTGACGAAAAGAAATTATATTATAGAGTAAGGAGCAGTGATGCTTGATTAGAGGAAAGTGAGTGAGGGCAACATCTAACTAATCTTGATTCTTCTCAATTAAAGGAATAATGTTTGGAATTTCGAGTCTTATCTCTGCTTGACTTGCTCTTTTAAGATATTGGACTTTTGGGATTCCAATACTAATCATTCATAATTTTTTAAGGATTTGGATTCTCTAAATTTTGAATTTCACTTTAGAGAGTAAAGTGTGATCTCTCACTATTTATTTCATAAGTGGGACCAAAAGTAAATATGAGAGAGAAACTATTCAATGGTAAAAGATCACACTTTACCCTCTAAAATAAAAATTCAAAATTTAGAAGATCCAAATCCTTTTCTTTTTGATATTGATATCGAGACTCTATTATTAATAATTCCATTAGTCTAATATGATGAATTATGACTACTTTTTAACATAAGTTATTATATTATCAAATAATAATAATAATAATAATAATAATAATAATAATAATAATAATAATAATAATAATAATAAGTCAGGTGAAGTGCTATCAGATACTTTTTTTTTTTTCTAGAACCATATTTCGATCATCGTGTCTTTGGAAATTTCTTAAGCACATGTCGACAAAAATATTTTTCTTTTACTCTTGATAATGTCATAATATATGACACTAATTTGGTGGATCAAATTAAACTCCAACTCCTTTTGGTTTACTCACCTTGTAGCTAGGATTACACTCGATGTGTAAGTATAGTTATTAAAACCATCAGATTATTGAATCATTAAAATTATTGTTTTAATTAGTAAATTACAAATTGAATCGATTGATCCAGTCATAATTAAATAATTATATAAAATTTAGTTTAATTTTTTTATTTTCATAATAAATATTTTTGTTAGTTTTATTTTGTATTTAATTAATTATTATTTTTAAATTTTAATAACCCATCAATTAGTTTATATTTATTATACTGTTAAATGTTCAAGTATTTATAAATTTATATTTATTATATTCTTTAAGTATTTATAAAAAATAAAATAAAAATAATAATCATAAAAATAAAAAATATATTATAGTTAATAGAATATTTTTTAAAATTTGTAAATATAATTTAATTTTATTTACCTAACACATTTAATTAAAAAAATTATGTAACCAAATTTGACCAGATTGATTTAAACCAATTTAAAACGAGTTTGACTGAATTTTATTAGATTTGACTAAGTTTTACGAAGTTAATCACTTAACCAGTTCAAAGTTCAAACAATAACTCAATTCAAATTAGTAACTAAGTGACGACTGGATTTTCGATTCAACCGATCGGATCGGTCGGGTTTAATAACTATGTGTGTAAGCAAAGTTTTAAGAATATTTTGTATAATTATTTTGTTTTATATATATATATTGAACTAATCTACATTCATTATCATTAATTTTTATGTAAGAATGTAGAATGAGTTTTACACATAAAGTTGTGTTTAATTTAAGATACAAGAAAACAATTAATACAACTATGGTATCCGATGAGTTCGTTAACCCACGATGAGTTATCTCAATTTTCAATTTTCATACAAAAATAGTGATATCTTTTCTATCAATTATTAATCAGTTAAAATTATAATAATTATATATGTTCCAAATGCGAAAGATGAACACACTGACAGTGAAATCTTAATTCTTTCCTTTCTCTCATAATATATATATATATATATATATATATATATATATATATATATATATATATATATATATATATATAAGGCAATGATACACTAAAAACTATTATCCTTATCTTTGAAAGCAAGGAAAATTATGCGTGTTTTCTTGAATCATGATCAAATTACAGTTCCCAAAAGAGAGAGATGGATCAAATTTATGATAATCAACAAGGTTTAGTGTTGCAAAAATGTTACAATGAGACCACTCATCAATCTTCAGTTCAAATTAATTAGTCTTACCATCAATACAGATTTTAATGATGGTGAGTGATGATTTCCTATACTCTAAAAAGGAAGCCACCACAGTTTTCAAATTATAAAGTATAGGTAAACAATGAAAATATTAAATAATGTAAACAATAGATATATCGGATGTTCATTTTACTAGTGTACGGATGGTTATTTTAATATTAAAATTTAGAGGGTTAATTTGGAGGTATAGTGTGTTTTTATTTGATTGGTGATTGTTCATATTGTTCAACAAAGTTATTGTCCCCCTAGCATTCCCCATAATTATATTATGCAATCTAAAGTTCAAGATGTCACATTTAAAATTAATTTAGGTTAGTCAAATAGTTAATTTACTTGTCTATTTAATTAAGTATTTGAGTTTGAATTTCGTCTTATGTGTAATAACCTATTCATCAGTGATAAATCCTTAAATATAACTTTAATTTGTAATAGATTCATCTTTAACCTGTTAGATACAGAAATATTATGAGAATTAAACAAATTAATTGCAACATTTGACACCGAAATACTAGATAGTATGCTCATAAATATTTAAAAGGGGTAAGTTTACGTAACATGATATCCATCTGCTTATACTTGGTCAAATAAATTCATGATATACCAACTCCTTAGCATGCAATACTTGGGAAAAATTTGAAGCCATCCTTCACTGCTTCTATGGCATAATGCCATAATAGGAAAGTGAGGTAAGAAAAGATTAAAATGAAAGGGGACAAGTATAGCATAACAGATTAACAAGCAGCCTTGATGGGCTAACTCTATATAGAGCATGGGCTGTAGGGGCTAAAATTTGAGAATGGGACCCCAAAACATAACAAGTGTTTCTCCTTTTAACAAAAACGTATAATCAATTTTTGTCATCTTGTCATGTGAGCAGTCCTCTCAACATGGAATTGTGAATAAGCCCATAACCTTAATGACAAAACAGTCCTTAACTCCTTATTTTTTTAGATGCTCAAAACCTGACACAACATGGGGGCAATCCGAAGAGTATATCATCATTTTTTCTTTTTCATTGATATTGTGAAATATGATCTCTTATTATAAATATTTTTTATTATATATTTTTTTTAGTCCAACCTAGAGAGTAGTATATAGTAAAATATTATATTTGATAACATAAGCGGAAAAAAATTGAGAAAATCTATTTCCTTCTCATCCGACTACTTTTCTTTAAGATGCCCTACCAAAAATGCATGTATCTCTCAACCCCAGTGAATTGGCATTACAATTTTGTTGGTGAAGGGAAAAATGTAACCATAACCATATTCAGCACTAGGCTATGGTTTGCTTTAGTGGACCCAAATTGAAGGAAATACAGATAATTGTTGCTAGCATGGAATGCTTCACTTACAAGTGGTGGTTGCCTTGTTAATTTCGTTAAGAAAATAGTTTATTTGTTAGGGGAAAAGGAACTCTCGGAGTCGGAGGAGCATTTTGTTCCATCAATTAATGATAACTACTAGTGAGTAGCAATGTTGGGATTGAGATGTCAAAACGTAAAACTAGCATATGCAATTGAAAACACTTGAAATGTGCATTTAGATTTTATAATGGTCAAATTACATCTTTTTTAATTTTTAAATTCGTTGAAGAATTATTTTATCCAAACACACTTTTGTGTAAATACATTAACTTTTCAATGAATTAAAGAAAAAAACAGCTATTTTTAAAAGGGAGTAGTAGAACATAAGGAGTCTCAGACTCTAATATCCGAACATCAAAATTTAACTCTATAGTGTTAATAACAATTAACAAGTCACAGGAATGTTGAGGATACTTTAAGCAATGATTTTGAAATGTTTAGAATTAATCTATCTTCAGAAATTAAAGTTGAGGATTTGATTAAATCCTGAGTGAAGCATGAAAAGGCATTGATGAATAGTAAAAATCAGCCAAGAATAACAATCAAAAGGGCAAGATTTCTTCTTATACAAACATGGCCAAAACCTGCTTTCATGATGGCCACGGCAATGGCAAACCTTATATTCATAAAGAGGGAAAAAACATGGTATACAAACAATGATGAAAAAGAGTGTTGCTATCACTTATCACCGAAGATCAATTACATCAAATTTTAAATCAGGATTCATGTAAACATCTGTACAAGTGTTGTAAATAGGACCACCATCTGGAGGCTGACTGTGTGGATGAAAGCCGCGGTGCTGGCATTGTTTGATGACGTTCATTCCACCAGGGGTTGTCAACCGAAAAATGCCATGTTTTCTGTAGAATGCCATGTATGAGAACTAAATTCAAATACCCATTTTTTGTGTAAGGACCAATACTATATATTTTGAGGAACAACCATGATTAAGAGATTTCCTCCAAAGTTTATGCATGTATTATTATTTCGGTAAATTACAGTAACCTATTCTAAGGTTGGGCAACATCACACATGGGCACACCTTGATATATTGTTATGCAGACACTAATCTCTCCTCTTGTATTTATAAAAAAGGTCAATGTCACATTTTGTAAATTAGAATCGTGACGAGTTTAATATAACTTAAATTCAAAGGATGGTTGGTGTATGCCTTTATGAATAGGAGAGCATCATGTGTAATATCACTTAATCTTAAGGAATGTCAATGTAATTTACCCTTTATTAATTTTTCTAGGAAGGATTTTACATTCTTTTCAAGTTTCAACTTATGGCCTCTAATTGTGTTTCCAAAATTTATTAGGGAAGATGCCTCTATAAATCAAGAATTCAAGATACATCTGTAATGTGCCTTACCTTGAACTGTCTCTTGGTGCCATAACTATTGCAACGGCTTCTGGAAGCATAATCTGAAGAGAGAACATACATTTACATAAGCAATGAAAGAAAGTATAAAGGAATCACCTAATAAATAATAACTTAGTTCCGTAGAGTAACAAAGGACCGCAGAAATTTATGCCAAATTATATGGCAGGTCCATAAAAAATTTCAGGAGCATAGAGGCTTGTATGTTCTATATGAAGTATACTCTAAACTTTATGTTCAGTAGATAAAGGTTTATAGCTGAATCTATCATGACAGTTATGAAGAATTTGACATAAAAGTAGAAAACACCATCATAAATACTCTTGGTTTTCTCTCTTCCACCATTTTCTCTAAAAACTAAACAAATTCACCTCCAAAGACAAAGCAAAACAAATCCATAAAAATAATCTTTAATTAAAACTAATGTACTTACCTGATATGAGTAGTGAGTGTGCAGATCAATTGATGACATGAAACAAGATTGTGTAGGATGTGTCTGGAAATCACAAATAGTGTGTCAAAACAACAATTCAAGGCTAGCAGATAAAATACAAGGAATTTAGATTTTGGTTAACTCTATTTTATGAGCCAAATGAAAGAGTCAGATATTGAGAAATTACACCCTAAATGACATAATTTCTTATAATTTTTTTTCATTTAGGTAAGGAAATTAAAAAAAAAAAAAAAATCTTTCTACAGCATGAATCAGTTCCTTACAAAGGAAAGATTTGAAAACTCACATGTATCCACCCAAGGGGGAAAAGAGATCGTTTATCCTGCACTTCAAATATTTCCTCTTCATTTGTAGCCTGACACTGCTCAGAAAGTAGTAAAGTACATAATAATTGTAAGGTTTTAAAAAATAATAGTCATACATATGCCCAAAAATATTTATAAGGAAAGATTTCTTACAGAATCTGATGTTGACTCCTGCTTTGGGATTATTAGAGCAGTAATATAAAATTTTCTGTTTTTCTGCAATCAGATGTATTGCAAAAATCACAATCTCACAATTGAACTATATAGTACTTAAGGCATTAGGAAGCTCAACCACAACAGCAAAATTTTCCTAAACTACCATATTAGAATACCTTGCATCTTATACATCAATCCCTTAACAGAAACATAGCTAAAGTAAATAAGAACATTGTTGCTATTGCAAAAGCACAAGACCATGAAAATAGGAAACCTAGTTTCTTTGAGTCTCGGATAGATTCTGCAATGGATAAATTATCGTTTATATAATAGGTAATATGCAACTCAATTTCAGGGACCTATGCTCCTTTTAGATCTATCTTTGCACACCAATTTAAGTTAACAAATTGTCGACATCACTTACAAGCAAACCAGCAAGGATACCACAAGTCTCCAAATTTTTGTCCGTATTTGACTTGGCAAGCTTCATAAAATTTTCCATCATAGAAGTTGACTGCAAATAGAAGCATTTATTAGGAACAGAGAGAAAAACGTCAAACTTTTATTAACATTTAATTTTTCAGAAATTATCAGCACACAGAAAACATTTACTTAATAGAATACATTAAAGATGGATAAAATGTTATTGGCTCTCACAACGTGCAGCTGCAGAGGCGACTCAGCATGAACATAACCACCTGATGATGGAATATCTGCCTTGCATCCTGCCTCGTCAACATGAGGTGACACTGCAGGGACCAAATCCTGTACTTCAGCAAGTACAGGTGGAGGAGAAGGCTGCCTGACAACTTCTATTTGGGCAGGGGGTTTTGTTGCTTCAAAAGAGATCAGAGAAGGAGATTCTTTAACCCCGATTTGAGCAGGGGCTTCAGATTCTTCAAAAGAGATGAGAGAAGGAGGTTCCTCAGAATGCTGGGTATTGCATTCCACGCTCTGGGCAAGATTTGAATCTAAATCTGATCTTTTGTTTTCTGTGATGCTATTGTCTTTTTTATTACGACATCCATCTTCCAAAGAATGTTGTAGGCTGTATACGGGAGAACTTGGTCAGATGGATGTAGTTAACGTATGAAAAAATATATAAACTAACCCGAGATGCATTATATAGCTGCAAACCTGTAATTTTAAAATATTTAAACTCTCAAAATCAACAAACCCTCTTAAAGTACCAACAACTTTAAATTGAGTTCCATTATTTTAGAAAGACCAGGATACAACATACAATTTTTATTTCTTTTTTTCACAACAGCAGGAGGCAAAACAATAGAAAAGGTCGGAAAATCATTGCAGAATAAACTTAAAATAGGTAATAACCTTGGTATTTCAACTGGAGATAGATCTGTGATAGATGGATATCTGACCTACATCAAGAGAGAAAAGTCAGGATGATCTTTGAATAGAATTGAATTTACAGATAAAAGCTAGCATACCCCTTTATCACTTGTAGGTAATCTCAAATGCCCATTAAGCCCGTGGGGACCAAGGAAAGAATGTTTAGAGCGAGTTTCCTCCTTTGCAGGCGTAAGATTTAGAGATCTACAAAACAGTAAGAAAAAATGCAACAGACATCTTAGTCAAGCAACAGGTAATCCAACTGGGAGTTTGGGAATTTATTTTGTATATCTGTTTCATTAAGAGGATTGTATTTTAACCAGCTGGTATAACCAAAGAAAGGACACATTGCAACAGTTTAATGCTCACCCGCCTAACTAGGTCAAAGTTTATATTATGAAAATCAATGCAGTAATGTAACACCTCCACTATTATTGGCATCGGACAAAGATACCACCTAGCTTATCAACCTTCAAATGTATAATTTAATCTCATGAATATGATCATTACAGATAAAGTAAAAAGAAGAATGGAAGTTTCACATAACTTAATTCTATGACTGAAATTATGCAATATCATAACCAAAAGGAAACCAATCATAAATTAATGAAGAGTCCAATACTTACCGTCTTTGCAAATGCTGTTGGACAGGCCTGGTATAAGAGAACTGTTGGGTCCTTGATCCTTGGTAACCAAATTCCATGGCAGTTGGTCTGACTGTCTGGTCAAATATACAATATCATAGGGATGCAGAACTTCTTTTCAAGGAGAACATGAAAAATAGAGATTCATTTGCGCAAAAGAAAGTATGTAATTCTAAAGAAAGATTACCACCGGCAAACTACAATCTTCAAAACAAATTCTCCTGCAAATATTACCTTTATTTGGCCATAACTGCCCACAGTTTGCTTTTTCACTGGAGAAAAATCCATTAAATTATTTGAATGAAATTTTCCATGCTCATTTTGTTGGTAAGAATGTCTACTGTTAAGCTCATTGATCTTCTGTTGTACCAGTGGTTTCAACTTCTCCAGTTCATTCATGGAAATTATCAATTTCTACAGAAAGAATTTGAAACTTAGATTACATCAACTATTTTATAATAGATTACCATTTGAAGGAGAGTAGGAGATAAACCTTTTTCAATGATTCTTTTTTGCTTTGTGGAGATGTTCTATAATCTCGGTGTCGTGGTATTGTCTCGGATGCCAAACTAGTACAAAATAAAAACGATCATCAATTCAGTTTGACGACAAAATTTCATATACGACGAAGTCCAGCTACTTTAAACCATTCAGCTTAAGCAATCATAATTTGAGTCCAATAGTCATTTATTACAGGACACTTTTTGTGTTACCTAGAAAATCTTAGGAGCATGACATATAAGTCAATAATATTCCTCTCTGTCCGAAAGATATCAGCCTGCAATGTAAAATTCAATATTTGGAATTTAGATGCCACGCAAGAGAGAACCTAAACAAGAAGTGCAACTACGAGAAAGAACAAAATAATTATTCCAGCCAAAGGATAATTTAACTATTACCCTTATATCCAAAATATATCAAGACTGTAAGGGAAAGGAAAATATGAAAAAGATGACAGAATTCACGCATGTCATTTTTCTCATCATGCTCACTTTTTAAATATTTCATTCATCTACTATAGCCTATAGGAAAGTGTGTACTAAATATTTTTATTTCAATAATTCGTACTCCCCATTCTCAAGTTAAGAGATTCTCCATGAACATAACCAATATGCTTCCAAATTCAAGTACAACAATGCATTCATGATGCATAGTAATTAGCAAGAAGCTCTTAACTAGTGCAGATTGTAACATCTCAATAAACCCTTTTGCCCCTCTATCTCTCCCTCAACCTTAAGTATACCCCAAAACAACCAATAGCAATTCATTAAAAAAATACAAAATTACAATAAAAACAAAAAGCAGCTCCATTTTTTTCCTTAAAAAAAGGAAGTAAACCACAAAACTCCTATTAACTAGGGAAGTACATTGAAATCCACCAAACCCTAAATTAGACCCTAGTTCCAACAAAGGGTTCCCCTTACAATTATATTCTCCTACACACAACCACAAAACCAGCTCAAAGCAGCAATCTTTATCATCAAACTTAAAACCCTAAGTCCCTTACTCATTGCTAAACCCTTCAAGACTCAACCACAGAGATTAAGTTCTAATACCAACATAGCTAAAATAATTAGAAGAGAATATAGAAAGAGAAGAAGAACCTGTCTGAGGATGTTATCAGCGATGCGATAATAGAGTCGCAGGCCGATTCGATTATCGACATCGAGTCTCTGTGTGCTGGCGGCGATGTTGATCGTGTTCGAAGAAGAAGACCTCATTTTTTATTCCTATTTTCTTTTTTCACTGTCTTCCTTGTTAGAAACGCGGCGACAACAACAACAGCATCGTTATGTGCGAAACTGTATGATGTTGTTGCTGTCGTCGGTGAGGGAACTAGGATTTTAGTCGTTAATGGCGGCTTTAGATCAAAGAGACAGAGAGGGAAGAAGAAGATGGGGAAAGCAATGACCAATGGGAAGAGGGATTTGTAATTTTGGTTTGTTGTGAGGGCAAATACGGAAACGCAGCGTCCCCAGGATCTGTTTGTAATTTTGTTTCAGAAATGTTACGTTAGAGAGCCAATTTTTTAAAATTATTTAATTTATTTAAATTATAATTTTTAAATTATATAATTTAAGAAAAATTATAACTTTTAAAATTTTAAAATAATTTTAATTAAAAATTAATTTTTATTTTTTTCCCTTTTTTTAATACTAAAAACTAGCGACCGACAGTTGTGAAAAATGAATTTGTAGCCAATTAATGAATTGGAATATTTTATAGGATAATTTTTAGGCATATTTATCAAATTCGGTCCGATTCGATTAGTTAAATTAAAAACAGTTATTTGGTTATAAAATTGGATTGGAGTATTATTTGAATTGACTAAACAATTAACTCGATCAAATTTAATTAAAATCAGATAAATTCAGTCAAAATCTATTAAAATCGAATAAATTGATTCTATTAAATTCGATAAAATTTGATCAAACTAGATTAAATTATTATTTATTATATATAATTCTTTATTAAATACATTACATATATAAAATTAAATTATACTTATAAATTTTAAAAAAGTATTTTTTATTATTTATGATATATTTTTTATTTTTATGATTATAATTTTTTTTATAAATACTTTAAGAGTATAATAAATATAAATTAATTAATAAAATTATTATAATCTAAAAATAATAGTTAATTTAATATAAAAAAAAACTAAAATATAAGACATTTATTATGCAAATGAAAAATTAAAAATAAATTTTATATAATTATTTAATTATGATCAAATCAACTGATTTAATCTGTGATTTATCGATTGAATTAGTAATCTAATAATCTAATAGTGTAACGGTTTTGATTATTTATTCAGTTCTCCTAATTATATTTTTAGGTGATACGAAAATATTAATGTTTTAATAATTTTAATTATTAATTATATATATAATAAAAATTAACGAATAAAAACATTAAAGCACTAATGTTCCATTTATGTCAGGATTAATAACCTTTTTATGTACACACCACTTTATTGATCTAAATAAACTGGATTTTTGTTAAATAAATAATTTATTTATCAAAATATATAATTTGTAGTATTTTTATTAAAATTTTTTATATTTTTTATTAAAATTTGTAAACGAGAGATAAGGCATGAAACATTAAATATGTTTATTTCCTTTGAAAAAGTATAGGTAGACATAATGAGAATACTAAACAACGTGAACAATACATATGTCGGATATTTAATTCAATAGGTATACAAATAATTATGTTCATTTTTTTTAATTGGATGGTTATTTCTTTTGATTCGATTTACTTATGCACGATTAACAATGGCTAAATGTTCAATTCATTAGGTGTGCAGATGATTATCCTAATGTTAAGATTTATGAGATAATTTGGGTTGGAGTATTTTTTTATTTTATTGGGTTAATTTTAGAGTCTATTGTTCACACTGTTTACAAAAATCATTATCTACCTAGCAAAACTGATTTCCTTAACAGTGTAAATGAAATATGTGCACTCTTATTTGTTTATAAATACATTACAATAAATTTTTAGCAAGTATAAAAAGATGTGCAATATTTGTATTCTTTACAAACATTTCACTTCTTCTTCTCTGATGGAAAAACTCAACAAAGGTTCAAACAAGAACCTATCTAACAGCGGAAGCACCAAAAATAATTTTTCCACAACTTGTGCGATTAAATAGACAATGCCAAAGATACTCCAAACAATAAATATAATAGCAGAAATTAAATAATCAGACACCAAAACTTTAACGTGGAAAAACTCCAAAGAGAGACAAAAAACTCATGGGACCTAGTCTAGAAAAATCTTTCACTATCAAAATAATGTGTACACAATCAGTCTTCCTAGTAACACTAGGGCATCTCAACAATAAACAAAATACATCATTAAAACTGATAGAATCAACATAAATATTTCACAAAGTCGTATCTCAAATCAGGCAAAAGAGAGGGTAATATAACTAACAAGTTATATGCTAATGTTATACTAAAATTTTATAAGAAATGGAACAAATTTACTCGTTCAATCGGATCAAAAATAACTTACTCTTTTCTCCCAAATTTCCTTCTTCTTCCTCTGACGCGGAAACCCTATTTTTTTTTTTTTCATTCAAAACTGAGTGAATCTTCTTTCTCTTCAACAACAACAACAAAGCCTTGTCCCACTAAGTGAAGTCGGCTACATGAATCAAACGATGTCATTGTGCTCTGTCATGTGTCATGAATCTTCTTTCTCTTTGTGGCTTAAAAATGAATTTCTTTCTTTTTTTTATTTTTTCTTGTTTTTAATATGTGGGTCTACTTAGTTAAAGATCCACCAATATTTTCTTCCGTTTCTTTTTCTACAAACAATAAACTAAAATCTTTAGTAGTAATAGATATATGATTATAAATGTGTATCTCAATTGTCATATGAAAAATAATAACACCAAAATTATATTTGAGTGTGATAATTTCATTCTATTGTTCATCCAACGAGTTAGTGCTAACCATCACCAGACCTTACTCCCATCCGTCTTTCCCTAAAAAAACCTTACCTATAGTAATAGTGATACAATCTTCCTAACAACTGCTTTGGGCATATTGAAAATGCTCAAGTAGTACATGGGTAAATTATTGAGCATCGCTTTATTGAGTACAAGTTTACCAACCTTTGTTAGATACCTACCTTTCCATGCTTTAATCCTATCTTCCACTTTAATAATAATCGGCTTCCATGTCTCCAATCTTCTGATACTGAATAGATAATGTACCCCTCTTACAACGCCCAGCAACCTACATGCTACGCTAACTTCCTCTTCCTTACAATTTAAATCAATTAGGATTGATTTTTCATAATTTATTTTCAATCCAATCATAAGCTCAAACCCTTGCAGGAGGCATATGTAGCTTTGAACGGAGTCAAGATCACAAGGGCAAAAAAAAAAAAAAGTATCATTCACAGACTGAAGATGGGTGATACTAATCCTTTCCCTTCCGACATGTAAGACTTTGATGTTAATTACTTATACTTGCTTGCTTAGTAACTAATTCAAATAACATAGATGTTAATAAATAACCAAAAAAGAAAATCTTATGTAGCTAAATGTTTTTTTTCAATCATTGGAAGAGAGTCTCAACATAAAATAATCTTAGGGATCAAAAGAAAAATACACCAAAAAAACAAGATTAATTTCTGCCATAGTAAAATATAGTATCTTATACTTTTATGCCAATCTCACTTGCAAAAGGGAATCATGTTCGATTCCATTAAAAACCCTGTGAATCAAGTGAGGGACGAGGCTTGTAAACATCATCTATATGAAATTATTTCAGATAGACCATCAGTAAAAAAAAGTATACGCAAAATACTTAACTATCTTCACCATAAAGCAATTGTCATTTCCATCGTAAAAATACTCATAATCTTCAAGTTGATAAAAAAAAGTACAATTAAAACTCCTTGGGACTTCAAGCCTAACCTATAGAAAATTAAAGATACAAAAAAAAAAATCAATAATTCCGTAACTCGAATAATACTTACATAATTAGTCAACAAAATGAGATAACAAACTAAATCTTTAATACATATAGTAGTCATATATTGATTGAACATTGAAAGTATGAAAAAAAATTGAATATAACATAACTATATCAACTTATTAACCGGCTAGAAAAAACAGGACCAACATTAAAATCAATGCAAATGAAAATACATTTCAACATATTATAAAAATTAAAAATTAAAAAATATTAAGTTATTTAGCACACAAAATCACTTTTAACATGTAACATACGAATTAAAATTACATGTTAACTTTACTTTTTTTCGAATCTTATTTTCAATGTATTACTAATATTAATATTAATATTATAAATCTTATTATTATTATTATTATTATTATTATTATTATTATTATTATTATTATTATTATTATTATTATTATTATTATTGTTGTTGTTGTTGTTGACTAAACATATAAAATATGTTCATTGCAAGATCCTAATAAGTTCATGAAAATTATTGCCAATATAAGCCTCATGTAAGTGTACAAATTTAATTAACAGGAATTTCAGTTTTTCCACCAAAATAGAATAATTTATACAAAAAAAGAAAAGTGGCTATGAAAACTCACAACCCTGGGATCAATGGGTATATAAAAGCCTTTATAAAATTTCAAGTCAGCCACATTTGAATCTTTAGCAAAGATTTTCTTAATTAAATAATATATGATTAAGTAGGTCTAAATAAACTTATAAAACACATACGAATATAAACTAATGCAGAAAAATCTCAACATTATAAGAATGGTGCAATATTAACTTATTACCTCTTGTCACCAGCCACTCAGATAAACACGCCTAAAACGTCTTTTTTTAAAGATGTCTTTATGTTGTGTTTTAATTGGTTTTGGTATAATTTATTCGGTGTTCCTCATCACATATTATTAAATTTTTCAAAAGATTTTCTTTCCAAAAACAATAAAAAATATTTAATTTGGATTAAAACAAAAAAGGTAATAGATTAACTATTAGATTTTTTTAAAAGATTATTTACATAAAAAAATATATCACATTCATCAATAAATATATATATATAAGCTCTTAAAAAATTTTATAAATAAAAAAATAATTAATTTTTATTCGTATAATATATAAAATAATTACTATATTATTATTATATTATAGATTAAAATTTACTAATTTAAATTTTGTTTTTATTTTTAATATAAGCATTAGAAATAAATAATTTTTTATAACAAAATATATTGTAATAAAATATATATAATATTAATTAATTTTTAAAAAATTCTGAAAAGATGGTTTTTTTCTAATAAAGTGTTATTAAAAAATTAACATTATAAAAACTAATTTCAACCAATATGATATAATATGATATAATAGGTTATTAAATATATTTAATACAAAACACATTGAATATAAATTTTTATTGAGTTTAAATTTTAAATAATTTTTAATTAAATTTTGAATATTTTTATTTTAAAGAGTTAAAATATTTTAACATCATTTTTTTCGTATCTTTTTAATTGAGTCTTTGATTTTTTAAATTATAAACCTTATTTATAATTAAGAGTAGGTTTTAACACCACCAATTAGTCACACAAATAAAAATACAAAAACAATTCTATTGTCATAATTATAATCTAACTTTATAAGCAATACAATACTATGAAACTATATATAAGTAATATAACTAAATTTTATCTACATCTATAGTCACATTTCATAAATAATATAATTAAATTATATTTATGTTTATAATTAAAATATAAATAAAAATACAAAAAAGTATCAGGATGGTTAATTTTTTTCATTCATAATTTTTTATTATTTTTGTTGTGAAAAATTTAATTATTTTAATAATTAATTATTTTTTAAAAAAAGATAATTGAATAACACAAAAAAGTCTTATTAAGAGTAATTTATTTATATATGATTAAAAAATAATTGAATAATTATATACGGTAAAAAATTAATATTATTAAAAAATAAAAATAAAATTTATTTTAAAATTAAAAATAAAGTTTATTTAAAAATAAAATTAAAAATCATGGTTTTTTTTCTTTTTTACAAAATTTTTCTACGAGTAATTCTATAAATATTTTATGATGAATAAAAATATTAAACTCATACTAAAATTTATTCTAATAAAATTTATTTTTATTCTACTAAACGTTAAATAAATTATTGAAAAGAATTTTGTTTCCTCCGTTAGAGAATAATGATAAACTTCCATACTTCTATTATGTTATGGCAATAATTTGGCCTGTTATTTTTTAATGTACATAATAATAATAATAATAATAATAATAATAATAATAATAATAATAATAATAATAATAAACAAGTATATCACAGTAAAAAAGAAAGCACGTCACCAAATAATTTATCATCCGAATTATATATGAATCAAATTGATAATATGAGAGCTAACACTACAAAAATCGACAATAAAGTTAGAGACTTACAAAACCTATCTTAAGATCATAGAAAAAAAAACGTTTATATTTGTGTGATATACAAAGCAATTATCATATTATTATTATTATTATTATTATTATTATTATTATTATTATTATTATTATTATTATTATTATTATTATTATATATATATATATATATGAGCAAAAAAAGTCCAACGGTATGTTTTAAAGTAAAATTTTTTTTTTAATATTTGATTAAATGTTCTTGTATTTAGTACTTTTTTTTTGCACTTCCTCTTAGTTAAAAATATAATCATTATAATTTTTTAGTTATTATTGCTAGGGGTGTTTATAGATGGGATATGGCTGAAATTTCGATCCAATCCGCACTAAACTCATTAGATCAAATTCGATATTCGCACTTTTTATGTTTGGATCAGATATCAAATATATCCATAAAATAAAAAATATAAAAAAAATTTATTTTTATAAAAAAAAGTCAATAATTTTTTTTGTTTACTTTTTTAAACATATTTACTTCTATCTGATTAGAGTGTGGATCCGATTCGATCCAATCCGATCATCTTACAGAT
The DNA here is from genome assembly GCF_003086295.3 of Arachis hypogaea. Lineage (NCBI taxonomy): Eukaryota > Viridiplantae > Streptophyta > Magnoliopsida > Fabales > Fabaceae > Arachis > Arachis hypogaea. The sequence goes on from NC_092050.1 coordinate 145,082,272, forward strand.
CAGATCATATTCTCAAATTACAAATCAGTCAACTTAATTACCATTATTATATCCATAGTTGTAAAAAAACGAACTGGATCGGTTGGTTCGACCAGAAAATTAGTGAACCGGACTAGAACTGGATTATAGTCCAGTTCGGTTTACTCTTTGGACCGTTTAAGGAATAAAATCGGTGTGAACTGGTAAGAACCGGTGCAAACTGGTCTGCTTGAAAATTTTTTTAAAATGTCTCCACAAGATCTCGAACCAAGAACCTTGGAGCAAAAGTAACCTCTACTTGCCACTTAGCCATTGCACTTCTAAGTACTATATTTGACAAATACTAATTATATAGTATACATAAATATCTAATTTAATTTAATTTTTGTTTTTTCTATTTTTAAAATTAATTATATTTTAATTATATACTATTATTAATATAAATATAAATTTCACTAAAAATTTATTAATTTACTTGATCTATTTTATTGCTAGTATTGTGATTAAGGTTATTTGTTTTGATGTTAGTGTTAAAATCTACTGATATTATAGTTAGATGATAGGCTTTGTGAATTAATTATTTTTTTATTGTGTCAAAATAAGATACTATTGTAGTATTAAAATTTTATGGTTTTTTTTATATTAGTTATTTTTAGAAGTTGAGACTTGATTCTTCATAAAATGTTAGTGAAGATATGCATTTCAAATTTTAATTTTAAGTTTTTAACTATTTTATATTTTATATTTACGTGAGACCAGTTTTATCGGTTCAACCAGTGATTTATCAGTTGAACCAATAAACCAGTGAATCAGTAGCTTGATCGGTTCGATCACTGGTTCAGTTCTAACAATTATATTTCAATCTAATTTTAAAAATTTCGATTTACTCAATTTAATAGTTATGACTCACAATTGGTTCCTAATCAAGCAACAACAAATTATGTCTCCCAATTGGTTCCTAATCAGTTCTAACAATTATGTCTCCCAACTTAATAGTTATGATTCACATTGGTTCCTAATCTTATTTTTGTCACTGTCTCACAAAATCGTTAACGACATGCCGAAATGGACTAACGACTGCTACATTATACATTCTAGCGACTATTTGATGTGACAATTGAAATTTTTTTATCTTATTTTTTATTTTCAAGTAAACACTTAAAACCCTAATATGAGTCACGGATACCTAAGTTAAAAAATCAAACTAAGTAAATTGAAACTTTAAAAATCAGATTAAAGCTCGAATATAATTTCAAAACAGAACTTTAACTTATGTAGTGATTAATTTAAATGAAAATCAAATAAATCAAAATTCAACATAATTTTTATCAATGTTTTTAAATTCGAAATTTCTATACCAAAATTAACCAGGATTTTTCTTTAAATTAAAAATTTAATGAAATAGTGACTTTAATTATCTTAACCAATGTCCTAATTAATTACTTTTATGTCTTAAAAAAATCGTATATGAGAAGAAAATAATTAATTTGTCTACTTTAATAAATAGTTATTTTACTAAAATGAGAAACTATTTTTTTAAAATTTTTAAGAACTAATTAATATTATATATATTTTGTTACACTACATTTAATTATAAAAATTTTATTTATGTCTAATACTTATATTAAAAATAAAAAAAATTAAATTAGTGAATCTTAATCTATAATATAATAATAATATAGTAATTATTTTATATATTATACGAATATAAATTAATTATTTTTTTATTTATAAAAATTTTTAAACGCTTGAGCTTGTTTTATATATATATATATATATATATATATATATATGAATGTGATATATTTTTTATGTAAATAATCTTTTAAAAAATTTAATAGTTAATCTATTACTTTTTTTGTTTTAGTCGAAATTAAATATTTTTTAGTGTTTTTGGAAAGAAAATTTTTTGAGGAATTTAATAATATGTGATGAGGAACACCGAATAAATTATATAGAAACCAATTAAAACACAATATGAAAACATCTTTAAAAAAAGATGTTTTAGGCGTGTTTATCTGAGTAGCCTCCTTGTTAATGAAGACTCTTCGAAATGAACGAAAAGATAATGATATTGAAAGGAAACAATGTAATAATTGAAATAATAAGAAACACTAACTAATAGAATAAGAAATTTATGTGAAGAATGGTGATGCAAATAGACTTGATCATTTATATAGTAAAGTCATATTTTGGATGGTTTAGGAATTTTGATGTTTGTTAGATGAAATGAGAGAAAATCAAAGAGTGAGTGAGAGGCTGGGAGAGAGGAGCAGACCTTAGTAAGCAGAAGAAAATATGGATACTATTGGAAACCCAAGCAACTAGCCACACAAAACATTATAATAGTTACAGTAGGGAACATGGGTGGAAGAGAAGGGTTGAAGGGATGACCACGCTTTTTGTGGATAACTTGCCTACAAACACAATGAAAGAGTGGTTATGGAAGTCATTTGGTAGGGAAGGCAAGGTTATAAATGTGTACTTGGCAAGAAAAAAGAGGTTTAAGAACCCTCTACTTTGTAAGGTATGAAAGCAGACAAGAAGCTAAGCAAGCAGTAAAGAAGTTGGATGGATGGTTGATTAATGGATGCAGGCTCAGAAAAGGAGAAAATCTTAAAGAAACAGAAATGCATAGCGGTCTCAACACTAAGAGAATGGTAAGAAACCATCAAGGGAGAGGAGAAGATGCAAAAGTGGAGTAGTGGACAGAAGATTGTTCTCAGACGTAGTTAGAAGAGAGGAACACATGGCTCCTCCCGTTACAAACATGACAGTCGCGAACTCAATCCAGTTCTTTGGCAACTCCAAGCTAGTCCTTGCCAAAGATCATGTAATGGCAGAGAAAATGCCAAGAAGCCTAGTAGCGTCATAGAGTTGGAGGAGATGAAGAAGACGTTGATGAGAGAGTGGCACACTATGCACACTCAAGGTTGTCATGACCTTTGATAGCATGGACAATATGAAAAGAATCGGTGAAGTTTGAGGTTTAGTGGTTAAATTAGAAGATAGTCAGAATATAACACAATATTATAACTCTTGTGCAAGCGAGATTGGAAGTGTGCATAGAAGATCAGGTCTTCGCATAAATAAAAAATATAAAAAAAAAACAAATGAGACAAAGGAAGCATATGAAGAAGTTACAGAGAGAAGGAGACATGAGGTACACAATAGCAAGGACTATGACAAAAGTAACAATGTTTGTGTTGAAGTAGTAGTGGAAATGCCTAGAGATGGAGAAAGGTAAAAGGAATAGACATGGCAGAAAAGAAGATCGAACGAGGAGAATCAAGGAAACAAGATGCACTACCTTTATTCTTACTCAAGGCTCGATTGAAGCAATAATGAGTAACGGCAAGTATGATTAATGATGAAGCAGCAAGGGAGAAGGGCACAAGAAATAATTTATCAAAAAATGAAAATTGAGCTCAAACCAAAATCACTCAAGAGAGGCCCAAGACAATCGCAAGGCCAAGTATAGATGATATTTCAACCCACTCTTCAACCCATTGGAAGCTAATGCACCTGACCCGACAATAGTTGACAGACCAGCAAAAAAGAACAGAGGAAAGAGGCCCAAGTCTCTAGAAAAGATAAGAGAAGGAAAAAAACTCCTAGTCAATAGAAGAAAAAGAAAAACGAAAGATTCAAGGAAGAGAATCAACAAGAGAGAGAAAAATGTACATTCAATAAATGAGAGGAATTCAGGGACGTGCACGAAGAAGCAAAAGAAAACAACATCAAGATGCACCTTGTAGATGAGGAAGAAAAAGAAAGAGTCAGAATAGCGTCAGAGCCAAAGAGAAGAAACTGAAGAAGGAGAAAAAGGCGAGCTCAAGTAAGTGATCATGTTACTACTTTGGAATTGCAGGGGTATTGGGAGTGGGGTTAAAATGGGGTCTATTAAAGATAATGTAAAGATGTTGGGTTTGGTAGAAACAAAAAAAAGATAAGATGAATGATTTTATGGTTAGAAGATTGTGGGGAAGAAATTGATGCAGAAAATGGGATAAGGACTTGTTCAAACCTCAAAATGTGGTAAAAGGAGATAGATGGATATGTATGAGGGGAATCATTAGGGAAGAAAATAGGAGAATCTATGGCCCAAACCTGTACAAAGAGAGGAGAAGAGTGTGGAAAGAAATTCTATAAATAAAACAACAATTTAATGAGGTCCTGTCAACAGAAGAAAGAAGCAGTGGTATGGTTAATCAAGACATGGAAATTATGGACATCCCAATGTTCAGCAGGAAGTATACTTGGAGAATTGATAGGTTCCTTGCTCATGCAACATTGGTACAACAGTTTCCAAGTTGGAGAGTTAGTGCCATCAAATTCTCAAAGTCTGATCACATGCCAATTCTCCTTGAAAAAAAGAAAACCACTTGATGTATGGTTCAGTCATCCTCAGTTCAAGAAGATGTTTTATTCTGAATGGAAGAAGCTGGAGAAAGTACCGATAAAGAAGTGGAGCAGAGAAAATTTTGGTAGCATGAAGGAGGAAATAAATTGTTTTGAAGAGGAAATATCTAGAACAGAAGAAAAGATGGACCAAGGTGTTGACTATGAGGAAAATGCATCAAGAAGAGAAGCGCTGAAGACGGAAAAGCCATATCTAGGGACAGATTTGTGAAAGATGTTGATGAGAACACCAAATATTTCCACACAATGGCTACCATTAAAGGAAGAAAAAAGCAAATTCTTGAGATTAGACATCGAGAAGCAATCAAAGCTTAAGCTCTAGTGAAGAGATATTTTAAAGAATTGTACAGACCAGGTTGGTTCCGAAGATCATCTTGAAACAAGCCGCAATACTTAAGGAGATACCGGATGAGAAAGAAATAAAAGATGTAGTGTGATCTTGTGGATCCACCAGAGCACCATGGGGGAAGACTTTAGCAAGATGGTAAAGGATTTCTTCTAGAACTACAACTTGCTGAAGGAAACTAATATGACATCAATTACTTTAGCAACAAAGCCAAGAGAGAAAAGAAAATTAATGACCTTAGACTAATTAGTATGATTGGGAGATTGAGGCCTCTTATGGAAGCATTGGTTGGGGTACAAAATAGAAAAATTTTGGATGGGACATTAATCGTCTGTGAAACAAATCAAGAAAAACAAGAAGTCAGGGGTAATAGACTAATAGTGAAGCTAGAATTCAGGAAAGCTTATGACTCGGTTCAATGGGATTTCGTCGAATTTGTGTTGAAGCAAATGGAATTTGGTGACAGATGGAAGAGATGGATAAATGAGATGATGAGAACAGCGGCAATGTCAATCATGGTCAATGGTTCCCCAACAAAGCCATTCGATATGGAACGGGAACTTAGACAGGGCGACCCGTTGTCCCCATTTTTATTTATCCTGGTTGCGGAAGTGCTTAACAAGATGTTACAGGAAGCAAAAGAGACAAAGCTAGTGAAAGTGAAAGGACTAGAGGTGGGAACGCATAGAGTTTTGTTATCGCATCTCCAATTTGCTTCTTATTTTATCCTGCCAAACCCAAAGTATTCACAAACTATAGAAGGATACTCAATGTATTTGGACTAATGAGTGGGCTCAATATTAACTATGAAAAATTCCAAATTATTAGCGGGATTAGAAAGACAATGAAATGCTCAATTGGATGCTTGCCGGTGCAAACCCCAAAAGGATCCAAACCTAGGCACCAATCATTAACAGAATTGAGAAGAATCTGAATGGACAGAAAGCGAGTTTGCTATCTAAAGCAGGGAGACTAGTTATAATAAGGTCAATAATAAATAACCTTCTGATATACTATCCTGGCCTGTTTAAGATGTTCTGGGGAACAAAAGATGGTGATAGGATAATTTCCATGGTTAAATGGAGCAAACTTCAATTACCAAAGAAATACGAAGGCTTGGGGTAAGCCATATGGTAATGCAAAATGCTTCCCTTGTGTTCAAATGGTGGTGGAGGTATTCCGAAGAAAATCAGCCTCTGTGGATGAGAGTGGTGAATTCTTGCTATGAGCCTATGACATCAAGTCAAATACCAAGGTGCATGGAGGATCACAGATGCAAAAACAATAAATGGCAATGAGATATTTACAAGGGTTGCAATAGAGGGCATGAAGATATATGTAGGAATTGCTTAGAGATAAATGCCTGAAAGATATATATTGTCTCGAATATGAAGAATACTGTTATTAGTGATTATGGGTTGTGGAATGGCATGGCATGAGTCTGGAATTTTCAATGGCGTAGGAACCTATTTGAGAGAAAAAAAAAATCATTTAGTGAATTTAATAATACACTAGGGAGTATTTGTTTATGTGCATTGTTTGGAAGTACAATGATGAAAATTTTACTTCCAAAACATTCAAAGAGAAGGGGATTGAGATGATGCTTGAAGAAATACTTTTGATAAGTTATGAGAGTGGTCTGGTTCTCCCGCGGGTAGAATTACTAGCTTGGTTTGTTATAGTAGGATATTTAAATACTAGAGATAGATTACATAAATTTAATATTGTGTAGTCTCTGGTGGGAGCCTTGAAATCAAAGAACGCCTTTTTATTCATTGTAACTTTGGGTTTAGTCTTTGGAACATAGCTTTTTTATGACATTAGAATATTTTTTGATATTTGGATAGAGTAGGACGTAGGTAGAAATCAATATAGAAAATGATTGTGCTTGTTTTTTGCAATTATTGGGACTGTCTGAAAATGCAGGAATATGTTAATTTTTGAAAAGAAAACAATGGAGTGATGAATTTGGTAAAAAGAAGAAAAGAAATAGGAGTCGACCTAGGCAAGAGGAAACAAGTTCTGATAGCAATTCAACATGGTTATGGTGGATTTGTGCACAAAAAGTAGAAAGAAAAAAATTTCATTATTGGAGGGTATCCAACAGACAATAATGGAGTATGGGTGAAAAGATCATAGCCAAATCAAAAGAAGAGGTAACCATTATGGCAATTGAGATATCAACACAATTTGTATTGAAGGAATGTAATCTCATGGAAGGAGAGGGTACCATCATTACATCATACAAGAATACTGTAGAGTGGTGTGAAAAGGTGATTTCTTATACAATAGGTTTTTTACAAAGAAAAATTACTTTCAAAATCCGAAATTAAAATATAGTATGCACAATGCATTTGATTGGTGGTCAGCATGGAAATCTCAAACCAATACAAGGGAAGAGACTTGGATAATATGGTGTTAAAACATTACTCATCTTCTAAGAAAAAGAGAGCAATTAAATTTTAATATTATAAGTCTATGAATGATGGTGTAATAAAGTATATTTTAGTATGTAAGATAGTACTAACATAGTGGATCATAGAGGAAGATGATGTAAACGAATTTGTAGCAGGAACCTTTTGTAATATTGTCATTTTGGATCAAGAATTTAACAGAACTAAAAAAAAAAAATGGTAAAAGCCATACCTTCACTATAATCATGAAAATAAATCAACGAACACTAATCAGAATATGTACCAATAGCAAACCTCAATCACACATGAGTAATAAAAAACCACATCTCTATTATATGTCTTTGGTAATGTCTAGAGTAAATAGCCATTTTGGGACCCAAAAGATTCAATTTTTATTTTTTAACAAAATAGAACTCAACATTTATTTTTGACAAAATAACTCCTAAAAAATATATTTCGTTTGACAAAGTGACCGAAACGTTTAATAATGTTTAATTTACCTAGTCAATTGTTAATTTTTTTAGGAAAATACTAATTTATCCTTATCTTCTCTTATAAAATTACAAATTTATTCACTCTTTCTCATCATTACCTACCACCATTCTTCCATCCTTCGCCCACATCATCGCACATCCTCCCCTTGCCCCCATCTCTGCTTCCACCACCACAATAACCAATCTCCAATTTTTCATTACATAAACCAAAATGAGTAAAATATTAACTTAATAACCACCAAGGTTTGTGAAGGATAAAATTAAAGAGATTACCCTAAAATGGGATTAAAATTTATTGTTGTTAAATGATGGGAATTCAACTTTATTCTAGTAGACTACTAATTTCAAGGTTTAATGGGTAATAACAAATTATTTAGTAATTGGAGCACTAAAACATAAGATTTAGTGCTATTTACAATAGATTAGGAGGGTGAGTTAAAACTCTTAATAGAATGATAATATTATTTATTAAAGGATTCCACCTATATGAATATAGGAGTGGTGCCGCTCTAATCGAGAATTTTACATATTTTATTCTTGTAAATATTCATGAAATTAGGATGAGCACAAGACATATAAGTACCTAAAATTATAGACTCTTGAACTTAGAGGGTATAAGTAATGTGTGTAATTTTTGGTAGTAGCATATGGAATATAGGTTTAATCGATTAGACACTTATTATTTTATTAGAACTTTAAAATTTATACTAAAAGAATATTTAATCTTAGTGACACGTTTTTTATACATATATTTGTATGACATTTAAATTTGTAAATAATGAGAGATTGAAAGGTATTTACAAATTTATAATATTATTATTAATATTTGTACTGGATGCCTCCGGTACGGGTTGAGAGATGGATCAAAAACTTGCAGGTTGAGGCGGATGCCGGATTATTTGACTGGAGTAATGGGGGTGGTACCTGCAAAGACACTCCGACGCTCAAGTCAGAATGGATCTAAGAGGTAGGAGGTGTGAGGAATGAATGAATACCTGGAGGGACCTGGGTCCTCTATTTATAGGTGATAGTAGCTATCTTATCTTATCTTGTTCGGCTAAGATAAGGGAGACGTTTGAATTCGAAAGTTGGTTAAGAGCTCTAGAGGGCCGGTCTTCGGGCCTTCTAAAAAGGCGAGGCGGGTCGGACTCGGATAACCGGTTTTGGGTTTGATCGCGGGTCATGGATCCATGGGCCGGATCTGTAACAGTTGTCCCCGCAGCGGGAGAGCGAGCAAGGTCGGTCTGTCGCTGGGAGGTGTGGTTTCTGACCATGAGCTAGGTCTTTAGTTCTTCTTGGATAGTCGTTTGACTCTTTTTTAGGGGAAGTCGGTGTGCCGGCTCTGATCTTGATGGTCGTGCCGAAGGTTCGTCTGGCCGTTTTGGTCCGACGCGACTCTTCCGTGTCCAATGCGCCTGTTGCGTTTTTCGAGGCGTGCTTTATTGGTTTCTTTTTCCAAGGGGGCATTTAATGTGAGGGGACGTTTTTTAGGTGTTTTTCCTTTATTGCCTCTACGCACCTTTTTATTATTTAGGGCTATTTGCGTCTTTTTCTGCCCTTTTGAAACCGTTTTGGCTTTCCTCCTTACTTCCCTCGTTCATTTCACTTTTTTTTCGTTCTCTCTTCTGGAAAAACTCTTCTTCTCTCTGTGGCGTTTCTAGTGTTTCTTCGAGGTTGAATTTCTACTTCTCAGCTTTTTCCAGGCTCGTTTTCTGCATTATTAGGTTGGTATGCCTCCGTTCTTTCTTGTTTTGTTTTTGTGATGTTTTGTTGTTCTGTATTTGCCATGCCATTTTCTTTCCGTGCTGCATTTTGTATTTTTTGGGTGGTAGTATTCGTGTTTTGAAGGGGCTGAGCACTGCCGTATTGGTTTGACAGTGGGCAGTAGGTTTTTGTCTTCCTTGCTTCTGCGTAGGGTTAGTAGGCTGATGGTGGTGCTCCTCCCTGTTTTAGGTATGCATCGGCGGAGGAGTGAGGGTGTGGGTACTCCGATAGCCCCTTCCAGGGGCGTCCCTGATCGCTATACTTGGGTGACTAGCGATGTGTGGGGTGTTCCATCACGGATGACGGAGGCCGATCTTCAAAGGCTCCGTGATCAGGGGGCGATTTGTGGTGGCGGCGACGTGGAGTGGCAGTATGAGCTTGCCCTCCCGGATGCCGATGAGCGTGTTTGCTATCTGAATCTCAATTCGCCCACTGTACCGGACTGGATGTGGGTTTACGAGTCGATGTTTACTCGGCTCGGCGTGCGACTCCCTTTTTCGCCGTTTGTTCAGGATTTGCGGAGTCGGTGTTCCGTGGCACCGTCTCAGCTTCACCCGAATAGCTGGGCCGCCGTTCGGTCTTTTGAGCTGGTGTGTCAGTACCTCGACCTTCCGCTTTCTGTTCCTATTTTTCTTTTTCTTTTCTTATGCACTCTTCCGACGAAGGAAGGGAAGCAAAAGAAAATGGTATATGTCGTTCCGGGCTCAGTCTCATCGTCGTATTTTTGGTTTGTTTGAGGATTCTTTTCACGGTTTCAAGAGAGAGTATTTTAAAGTGCTCCCTGTCCAGGGGCATCATCCATTTTGGCTGACGTCAGAGGGCGAGCGCCGGTTTCCGACCTATTGGAATTTCGGTGTCGGGCCGTCGGTTTTGACTAAGGTCACCTATGATGGTTTGTCTTCAGAGGATAAGGATATTGCTGGTGTCTTGTGGTATTTGTTCGGGGAGCGCCCGTTAAATCCTCGAGATGTCATGGGGGATCCTGTGGCCTGTCGGACGTATATTGGTGTGTGGCTATCTCTTTCTTTGTTTTTCCGATTTTGTAACTTGATGTTTTTCTTTGGGTTTTTCAGTTGAGATGGCTGGTGGTTTGACCTCTCTGGCACGGCTGAAGGCGGCGATGGATCGGGAGGAGGGGTCGTCGGCATCTTCTGCTACCCATGTCTCCAATTCTGCCGCAGATTCTCGGGCTGTTTCCCAGGAGGTAATTTCATCTGGGGTGAGGGCTGGTGCTCAGGCTTCTCCTGGTCCTGTGAACTCGCCTGAAGTTGTTGTGGTTACAGCTGCTGAGGCTTCTCGGAAGAGGAAGAGGCCTGAGGAGCCCAGTAGTGATACCTTGGGGGAGGAGGGTGCCGTTCCCACTGTGATGGACCGACGTTTTGATGCTTCAGGGTTCATAGATCAGTACTTGATGCCTGGCACAGAGCCGTTTTTTTATGATTGCGATGTCTCTTTTCAAGCTAAGTCGGTATATCGCGCCCTACTTTGCTCTGCTGTTATTGTCTGGAAGGCTGAGCCCGTGATGGCTCAGGTCAGTTTGTTGGACAAGAAGTTCCGTCCTTCGCAAGCTGAGGTGGCTAAGTTGAAAGAGCAGTTTGAAGCTGCCGAGGTAGCGAGAGAGAAGGCAGTGAAGTTTTCCGAGGAAGCTGGGGCGGAGATCCTCCGTCTTTCCGAAGTAGAGACTTCGCTTCTTTCTCAGGTGGGTGCGGAGCGGCAGCGGGTTTCCGACGCGGGTTCTCAGGCTGTCGTGCTTCTTGGCGAGCTGGAGGTTTTGAAGGCCGAAGTTTCCGCTCTGAAGAAGGAGAAGGTGGAGTTGTTGCCCGATGCGAAGGGTGCGATCGTGGCCACCGAGGAAACGATGAAGGCTCAAGCTTCGGTGTTGGCTCCGGGTGTGGACGTGTCTGCAATGGGGGCTTTCAAGACCGTCCGTGATGGCCGGATTGTTGACCTTGAGTAGTTTTATTTTTAGTTTGTTTTATTGTTGTTTTATTTTGGATATTTGGTAGGCCGTGGGCCGTGTATTTGATATGTTTTGAACTCTGGGTTGTGCCATCGTGGCCGCTTATAACTTGCTTTCCTTTGATGGTTTGTGTGGCCGTTCGGGCTTTTATGTTTTATTTTGAGCCGTTTATATGTTTAAGCCGTTGTGACTTAGGACCTTTAGTAGGCCGCTAGTGTTTGGAGATATCCGTTTGTTAGGCCCCGAGGGTGATCAGTTCTCGATTTTGTGGCTGTGTCTCTATTCCGTTTTGGTAGGTAGAAGGGGGAAGAGTAAAACATAGTGGAATTTTATTTGGGCCTCGTTAAAACCCTCCGTTATGGCGGGAAAGAGTACCCGTGCTTAGTACTTTATAAAAGTGGAAAACAAATGTAGTAAAGAAGGGAAATGAGTAAAATCTAAAATAAAATTAGCAAGACAAGGGAGGACCTGAGGTGGTCAATCTAAGTGTAGTAGCGCCGTAAGTTGGCGGCGTTCCATGTCCTCGGAATTTCGTCGCTGTTAAGTCGTTCGAGTTTGTATGCTCCCTTTCCAATTGTGGCTTTGATTCTGTATGGTCCTTCCCAATTGGGGTGAGTTTCCCTTTCCCTGGGGTCGGGGTTCCGATGTCATTTCACCGTAGGACGAGGTTGTCGGGTGCGAATTCTCATTTGATGACGCCGTGGTTATACCTTAAGCTGATTCTTTGTTTCAGGGCTAGCTCTCTTACATGGGCTATGCTTCTTTCTTCGTCGATGAGGTCTCGTTCTGCTTCCTCGTCGTTACCTCCGACCGTTTTCCTTGGGCTTGGGTCTCCTATCTCCACTGGGATGACGGTCTCCACACCGTATGTTAATCGGAAAGGGGTTTCCCCCGTGGTCGTTTGGGGGGTTGTTCGGTATGACTATAGGACCGATCCGAGTTCGTCGGCCCATAGTCTTTTGGCTTCGTCGAGCCGTTTCTTGAGTCCTTTGACGATTATTTTGTTTGCGGATTCTACCTGTCCGTTTGTTTGGGAGTGTTCCACCGAGCTAAAACGGTGGGATATACGTAGTCCTTCTAGGAATTCTCTGAATTTTCTGTTAGCGAATTGGGTTCCATTGTCTGAGATGACGACCTCGGGGATCCCGAATCGGGTGATGATCTGTTGCTAGAGGAATTTTCGACATTGGGCTGCTGTGATGGAGGCCAGGGGCTCGGCCTCGATCCACTTAGTGTAATAATCTATGGCGACGATGAGATATCGGAGTTGACCGGGTGCCATAGGAAAAGGTCCGATAAGGTCGATCCCCCAGGTGCCGAATGGCCGCTCTGCCGATATGATGCTGAGCTGGTGCGGGGCGGCCTGGTGGATATTGGCGTGCCTTTGGCATTTATTGCAGCTTTTTACTAACTGCATGGAGTCCCGGATAACCGTGGGCCAGAAGTAGCCAGCCCGGATGACTCTCTGGGCTAGGGTTTTACCTCCGATGTGGTGGCCGCAACAACCTTCATGGATTTCGCGAAGTATGTACTCCGTGTCCCCAGGTTCGATGCATTTGAGCAAGGGTTGCGAGAATCCGCGTTTGTATAGTTGTCCTGCGACAACTGTGTAGTTGGCGGCTTCCCTTTTTGTCCGTCTTTCCTCTTTGGGGTCTTCTGGTAGTGTTCCGTCGAGGAGGTATTGTAGGATAGGGTAGGTCCATGATCCTCGGCTGGAGAGTGTCAGGTAAGCGTTAGTTGTTGTCGATATGGACGGTGACTTAACGACTTCCTGAATTAGCGATTTGTTGCCGTGTCCTAGTTTGGTGCTGGCTAACTTGGAGAGGAGATCTGCTCTGACATTTCGTTCTCTGGGAACGTGCTATATGGTTACGCGATTGAACCCTTTTTTCAGTTTGTTTACCTTGGCGAGGTATTGTTGGAGTAAGGGGTCTCGCGTTTGGTAGTCTCCGTTGATTTGGGAACTGACTACTTGTGAATCGGTGTTTACTTCCAGGACTTTTGCTCCGACGTCTTTGGCTAGGGCTAGGCCTGCTAGGAGAGCCTCGTATTCTGCTTGATTATTCGATACTGGGAACTCGTACCGTACTGACTGTTCGATTATGACCCCATTTTGACTTTCGAGTATGACTCCGGCACCTCCGAAAGTGATGTTTGACGAGCCGTCGACGTGTAGCTTCCATGACTCGGGGGTGGGGTTTTCCGGCGTCATCTCGGCAATAAAATCGGCCATGGCTTGTGCTTTGATTGTATTTTGGGGTTCAAACTTGATCTGGAACTGAGACAGTTCGATGGACCATGCTAGCATTCTTCCCACTAGGTCGGGTTTTTGTAGTACCTGTTTAACCGCTTGGTCGGTTCGAACCGTCACGGGGTGGGCCTGAAAATATTGTCGTAGGCGTCGGGAGGCCGTGAGGAGCGCAAAGGCTAACTTTTCTAGTCGTGAGTAGCGAGTTTCCGTGTCTTGTAGGACTTTGCTTATGAAGTATATGGGTTTTTGTTCTTTTTTCTCATTTTCGCGGATGAGTGCTGCTGCGAGTGCTTCTTCCGTTATGGAGAGGTATAGGTAGAGGGTCTCCCCTGTTTGTGGTTTGGCGAGGACTGGTGGTTCCGCTAGGACTCTTTTGAAGTGTTGGAAAGCCTCTTCGCATGTTGCTTCCCATTTGAAGGGGGCTCCTTTCTTCATCAGTTTGAAGAAGGGGGTTGCTTTTTGTGCCGATGCTCCGAGGAAGCGGGATAGTGCGGTGAGCCGGCCGGTGAGCTTTTGGATGTCGTTAAGGTTTTTTGGGCTTGTCATTTCGAGGACGGCACGACATTTCTCTGGGTTAGCTTCGACTCTGCGTTGCGTGATCGTAAAGCTGAGGAACTTTCCTGCCTCCATTCCGAAAGCGCATTTTGTTGGGTTGAGTCGCATTTGATGCTTTCGTAGGGTGTTCATTATGAGTGTGAGGTCGCTAATGAGTTGTTCGCCGGATTCGGTCTTGGCGAGCATGTCGTCCATGTAGACTTCTAGTTTGGTTCTGGAAAGGTTCTGAAATATCTTGTTGACAAGCCTTTGGTAGGTAGCTCCGGCGTTCTTCAGGTCGAAGGGCATGACTGTGTAGCAGTACGTCCCGTTGGGGGTGATGAACGCTGTTTTCTCCTCATCCGGTTGGTGCATAGGTATTTGGTTATAGCCGGAGTATGCGTCCATAAAGTTGAGGTATCGATGACTGGATGCGGCGTCTACCAATCCGTCGATGTTTGGCAGGGGAAAGGCGTCTTTTGGACAAGCTCTGTTGAGGTCCGTGTAGTCGACGCACATTCGCCATTTCCCATTGGACTTCTTTACTAGTACAAATTTGCCAACCATGTCGTGTAGGGTAGTTCCCTGATGAAGTTTGCTTCGAGAAGGGCTTTTACTTGTCTTTTGACCTCGGCTGCTCGGTCTGGGGACATTTTTCTTCTCCTTTGTGCCACTGGTTTGGCTTTGGGGTCTACGGCTAGCCAGTGGGACATTAGATCTGGGTCTACTCTGGGCATGTCGGCTGGTGTGAAAGCGAACAGGTCTCTATTTTGTTTTAGGAATCGGGAAAGATCCTCTTTAAGGTCGTACGGGAGGTTCCTGTTGATGAAAGTGTATTCGTCTTTGGTATGCCCTACTTGTAGTTTTTCCATGTCGCCTTCTGGTTCTGGCCTAGGCTGGCCCTCTTGTCGGGCATCCAGGTCGGCTAGGAATATCCCAGCCGCATCGCGAGACTTCTTCCGTAAAGCTAGGCTGGTGTTGTCGCATTCTGCTGCGACTTCCCGGTCTCCGTGGATAGTACCGATGGAGCCATCTTCCGTTATGAATTTCATAAGGAGGTATTTGGTAAAGATGATGGCAGAGAAGTCGTTGATTGTTTTCCTTCCGAGGATGACGTTGTAGGCGGTGGAGTCTTTTAGGACCACAAATTCAGATAGAATTGTCTTCTTTTGGTTGCTTGTCCCTATGGTGAGAGGGAGGGTGATGGAACCGTCTGGTTTGAGGAAGTTGTCTCCCAGTCCTGTGACGCCGTTGCGGTATGTTTGGAGGTTGTCGTTGCGGAGCCCGAGTTTGTTGAAGGCTCCTCGGAAGAGGATGTTAGAGTCAGCGCCGGTGTCCACCAGTATTCTTCGAACTAGTCCTGTTCCGATTCTTGCCGAGATGACGAAAGGTGCGTCTTCCGCCGAGGTGCCATTCTGGCAGTCCTCGGGTAGGAAGGTTACCGTTTGGTCAGCAGTGGCGGTTGGTGTTTGGTTTCTGACGGCAAGGACTTTGAGGTCCTTTTTTAGTGTCGATTTTGACTTGCCTGCGACGTCTTTGCCTGTGATAACGTTTACTATTATAGTCGAGTCGTCTTCTGGGCTTTCCCTGGTGGGTTGTTTTTGCGTTCTCGGGTTACGTCCTTCTCTTTCTGACAACCTGTCTCTTTTCGCGCGTTTTGGTTCTCTGATGATTTTGAAGAACTCTGGGAGCTTGCCTTCTCTTATTGCTTGTTCGAGGGCGTCTTTAAGGTCGAAATAGTCTTGTGTTCTGTGCCCGTAACCTCGGTGATAGTCGCAATAAAGGGTTTTGTTGCCGCCTGTTCTTTCTTTGAGTTGCCGGGCTTTTGGGATAATACCTCGATCCGCTATTTGGTGGTATATCTCGGTAATTGGGGCTGTTAGGGGTGTGTAATTAGAGAATTTTTCGATTCTGGGTGGTCGGTTTGTGCTTATTGGCTTAGGGTGGTCCCTCTGATTTTCTCTGGGTGGTGGGTTATGCCTGGCCGCCGAGTTTCTGTTTTGAGCATTGTTGTGTTGCCGTTTATTGGCAGCAACGACCTGGCTGACCTCCTCGTCATTGATGTAATCTCTGGCGACGTTCTGGATCACGTGCATGTTCCATACTGGTTTGGTGGTAAGGTGCTTGCGAAAATCTTCGTTCATGAGCCCGTTGGTTAAGCAGAGGCTTGCGACGGAATCCGTGAGTCCGTCGACCGTTAGGCATTCATCATTGAAGCGGTCAAGATATTTTCTTGTGGATTCGTCTTGTTTCTGCGTGACCCCTAGTAGGCTGATGGAGTGTTTGGCTTTGGTGATTCTGGTTGTAAATTGGGCCATGAACTTTCGTGAGATGTCGTGGAAGCTGGTTATGGATCCGTTAGGGAGGGCGTTGAACCACTTGATTGCCGGCCCAGCTAGGGTCACCGAAAAAGCTCTGCATCGGATTGCGTCGGTTGCGCCTTCTAGATTCATCCTGGCTTCGAAAGTCGTTAGGTGTTCCTGGGGATCTTTGGTTCCGTCATACTTCATGTCCGTGGGTTTATCGAAACCTTTGGGGAGTTTCGCTCTTAGGATCCTTTCCGTGAAGGGAGTAGCTCCCATTATCGTGTGCTCGTTTCTCGTGCGCTTGGTATCTCGGTGTCGTTGATCGTCATCCGTGTGGGAGGGATCGCGGGAGATGCTGCGGTCGTATCTTTTGCTGTGTCGTCGTTCTGGTGATCTGTCGTGTCTTTGGTCCCGCGAGGTGCTCTTATCATGCCTCTTGGCATGTCGCCGTTCTGGTGATCTGTCGTGGCGGGACCTGGATCTGGAGGTCGCGTGACTTCCGTTTCCGGTGTTGTGCTTTTTCTTGGTGGCAACCCGGCCTTCGAGTTCTTGTACTCGGTGGCAGAGTTCCTGGATTATTTGGGCTGACCTATCTTCGGGATTCTCGGGATGCCGCGTTTTTGTGACGACGGTGCCGTCTCCTTTGTCATGGATGGCGCTCGCTATCCTTCCGTGGGGTATGGCTTCCTGGTGTTCGGGGGTAGGATTTCGCGTTCTGGAGTCGTCTTGGTGGCTGATGGAATGCTCTTCAAATCCGTCCGCCATTCTGACTCAACCGGCGTTGGTCCCCACAGACGGCGCCAATGTACTGGATGCCTCCGGTACGGGTTGAGAGATGGATCGGAAACTTGCGGGTTGAGGCGGATGCCGGATTATTTGACTGGAGCAATGGGGGTGGTACCTGCAAAGACACTCCGACGCTCAAGTCAGAATGGATCTAAGAGGTAGGAGGTGTGAGGAATGAATGAATACCTGGAGGGATCTGGGTCCTCTATTTATAGGTGATGGTAGCTATCTTCCTCGCCCTTCTAGAAGGCCCGAAGACCGGCCCTCTAGAGTTCTTAACCAACTTTCGAATTCAAACGTCTCCCTTATCTTAGCCGAACAAGATAAGATAAGATAGCTACCATCACCTATAAATAGAGGACCCAAGTCCCTCCAGGTATTCATTCATTCCTCACACCTCCTACCTCTTAGATCCATTCTGACTTGAGCGTCGGAATGTCTTTGCAGGTACCACCCCCCATTGCTCCAGTCAAATAATCTGGCATCTGCCTCAATCCGCAAGTTCCCGATCCATCTCTCAACCCATACCAGAGGCATTCAGTACAATATTATTAATATTATGTTTAATAATAATGAAGTAATTAATGGTTATTAACCTTTTAGCATGGTACAAACAAATTGTATTGTTTTACAAAAACATGTCTTTTGAGTGTGTTTCATAAAGGAAACAACATATACACTGATAAGACATATTTGTTAAATGGAATTGTCTATGATAGGAAAAGTATTTTGAGGAGCTTAAAAGACCAATTTAAAATAGGTGTTTGTTATAGTGCCTAAAAAGTATTGCCTAATTACTAAAATAGATAAAATAATTAATTTTAAATTTAAAAGTATAAAAGTTAAAATTTTTTAAATATTTTAAAGTTACTATAAAAAGTAATTTAGGAAAAAGTTAGGCACCAAACAAAAGACACCATAGAATTGGCCTTTAAAATATTCCATTTATGTGATTGTTATTCATTCCTTATCCAACTATTAAAATTTGCTTAAATGGTTTATGAAAATGTCAAATTAAAATTCTACTCCAATTCTAAATGTTTCACTAGTGATCCTTTCTCATGTTCTGAACCTACTTTTTTTCTTCATGGTCATCTCTCTCATGTGCTCACCAACAATGGTAGATACCAATCAAACCTTATGCTATGAAAAATAAATAAATTCAGATATGCAGATATGCCTATGTTGCATTATGAGTTATATGTTACAGTATATTTGTGCTCTCCCCACTCCCCCTTTCCCTCCCTTTCTTTTTAATAATTTTTAAAATTGTTTAATGAAATTGGATTATTATTATTATTATTGAAGAGTTTTAAATAAAGAATTCATGAGATTTGAGGAGAAAATTTTAAATTTTAAATTAAAGATTAGAGATTCATTCCATTCAAAATCTCTTAATTCAGAACTACAATTATATATTGACATTTTAACTTATTTGCTCTCTACCTAAGGTAGAAGAAGGAGAAAAAGAGAATGGCGTTAAGGAAAGAGTAACTAAAAAAACAGAAGAAAAAATTGTTAGCCGACTCAGGAAAGAACAATTCGTCGGTGAATATGAAGTCGGGGGTCTACAACAGCAGTAGAGAAATTGAAGGTGCCGTTTTCTGTACAGTCCAATAGAGAGGGGATTTTTTATTGTGAATGAGATTTTTTATTTTAATAAATAAATTAATCATAATAATTACTGAAATAAATAATTTAAAAAATATTTATCGAAATAAATATTTTTTTTATTTTATTTACACTGTAAACGAGATAATTTTATACGTATCTTGTTTATAATATACACTGTAAACGAGATAGATGTATTTATAAATATAAAGATATATTTTCTGAAAATAATAAAAAATATTAATAATATCAATAATTCAAATTTTTAGCATGCAATTAGTATTTAAAAAGGTTGGTAGAAGAGATTAAAATAGATATATTTGATCAATTAGTATTTAAAAAGAGTACATAAAAAATTTTAGATTAAATTATAGATTCAATTGGATTAATTTAAATTTGAAAAATTAAAAACTCGTACGTGTTCAAGTTATACGATGAGAATAAATACAGTAATTGTGCCCACTCTTAAAAATCAAAAGATGGAGAGCATGAAGTAGATAGATAAATAAAATAGAAAAAAAAGGGAGATAACCATTTTAATTGTGTGTTAGGGGGATAAATAAAATAGAAGAAGAGTGGGAGATAGCCGTTTGTCAATTGTTAGAAGAGGTTGATGGGGATAAATAAAACAAAAGAAGAGTGAGAGATAACCGTTTCAATTCTCTTCTCATTTTTTTTCTGTTTTATTTAGCGTGCACCAACTTCATGCTTCCCACAAACTTTTTTAAGTACTACTTGTTAATAATGGTATTTTAATAATCGTATTTTAATCGTGTTAACAGTATTCTATTTTTAAAACGTCCATATTTTCTATTATATAAAACCGTTCATCTTTCCTATTATTTGAAATGTTTCATTTTTAAGAGTTTGGGCCAATTTAAATTATTAATATTTTTTATTAATTTTAAAAAATATATTTTTATATTTACAAATACATATATCTCGTTTACACTATAAATGACATATGGGTAAAATTATCTCATTTACAGTGTAAACGAGATATGAGAGGCTGACATATTTTTGTAATAATTTTTAAAATTATTTATTTCAGTAATTATTGAATATATTTAAATAAAAAATTCAATTTTTTATTATGTTTGTAAAAACAAAGAAAATACCTTCTTCATTTCATCAATAATTTGTGTTATATTTTATTTCGTTTATAATTATAAGATATTTTGATAAAAAATATATTATGTGTTTATTCTGTTTGAATTCATATACATGTTTTTACTAACCGCATAACGTTGAATGACAAAAATATATATGTTTTGTTAACTAAATATACAAAATATTAATAATATATCTTTTGTTATAAAATAAAAATAAAGGCCAAATATAAATTTATATGCAACAAGCTCAAATATAAATAAATTATTTTTGAATTATTAAAGTTTTTTATGACCCAACATTCACTCAACCTATTAAATCAAACATTAATATTTAAAAAAAAAAATCAGTTATGATATTATTGGTCCAACCGAACCACAATATACTGGTTTGTAATTAGAGTAAATATTGGATCATATGTAAAATCATAGAAAACGTATATCTAAAATTAATTTGAGTTACACATTAAAAATATTTTTATTTGGTCCACCAAAATTCAAAAGATATTTTTTCCCACCAAAGATATTCTCTTATTAAATTTAGAACCCATTATAACCCTTTAATATTTTAATAGTTTTTGAAGGGAAAATGCATAAAATGAACAAGAATAGAAAAAAATGTCTAGCCGCCAAACTTTATGGTGTTCCTAAAAGAAAATTCACAATAAAAAAAAAAACAGGTTGGTCTATCTGCAATAGTTCAGTAAGAGTCAACAGTGTCCTATAAATTTCTAATAGGATATTTTAACTAACTTCCCATGTCAGTACAGGATAATAACTCAACCAATAAATTATAGGAAGGTTTTTTAATGCTCCAGTCCACTTTTCTGGTTCTTTGATGATCCAGGATGTAGTACCCTTGAGATATATTATTAAAAATGTTGAGGGTGCATATTTATTAGGATTATTATGGTGTAGAATCATAGAAAAAGGGTACAAATTGTTCCCAAAACATATTGAAAAGGTGACAAGCAAAACTTACAGGAGTTTATTGAGATTGGGGGCAGCTGTGGTGTGTTGTTAAATTATTGAGCCGCAGCTATTAAGCCAGCGCGGTAGCGGAGTCGTAGCATGGAGTTGGTTTTTTTGTGGACTAACATGGGCCTGGTTGTTTATGTTGGATCGGGTCAGTTTTAAAAACCATGTCCCACCCCCATTTGATTACCTGAATATCATTAGTCGTAACCTAGCACAGCCATCGTAGATGAAACTAGAAACCCCGCTCTCTAAATGCGAAACCCAACCCCACGCAGTCCTCCCAGTGCCTCGCAAACCGTCGAAGTCGCGCGGAAGCAGCACCTCACAGCCACTCCCAGTCCCAGGAACCAACGTCCCCTAACCGCATGCGAGTCCCGTTGAAGAACCGCCTCCAAGCAGCGCCGGAGAGCCAAGAAGCAGCGTGGACCATCCCCTCCCAACAGTGGCATACCGGCGAACCGAACCCCTTCGACTCCAGATATGGAGACTCCAACTTAGGTATTAATTTGAACGATTTCTTTTCTTTGGTGTGTAATGCAGTGTAATTTTCTTTGAATTTCCTGGTAATTGTTATTGATATCATTGTTTTTGAATTTTTGCATTTCTTTGAAATTTGTCATTTTATCTTGTTTCAAATAGCCGATTGATTGTCATTAACAGTGTTTGTAATTGAAACTTAATACCTCGCAGATCTAGTAGTTCCAGCTGCATGCATCATAGGGATAGATATGGGTTGCCCTTGTTGTTTGCTACCTAAGTGGTGGGGCCCATCTTCTCCCATTCAGGTTTGTGATATTTTTCTTTGTTGATGTCAAACTTCGTTTAAATTTGGTTAATCTGAAATCTGTTTGATAGAGGCTGAGAGAGATGCCTTCCGACAGATCTGAAAGTCGGTTGTATTAGGTGGATGAAATCCTGAGTGTTTATGTCATCGATTACCGATCGAGTGTGCAGTGTGGTGGGACAAATGTAGGAAGCACACCCAGACCTTGGAAAAACTGTAAGTATAACCACCTGTATTCGGAGATCCCGATGTTCTAATTTTGGTTATGAAAGAGGTTATTCGTTCGTTGAATTTATTTTATATAAATTTTTGGTTATAGAATACTGCCGGAATGTATGGGATGAGAGATCTGGATGCAAAACCAATATTGTTCTGCCATAGGCCATTCAGTTAGTGTGTATCAATTGGCGAGGTGAGTGATGTTGAAGTTTGTCCTTGTGTCATTTATATTTTTTAATCAGTTGATGATTGCCTTACAATTATTAAATAATTAATTAAGAAGGGGATTAGTGCTGGTAAATAAATTCACAAATAGTTGTTTGGTACCCGAAAATGGTGAATAAGTTGATGATTCGATTTGTTTCATGTTGCATCAGAAGTTGCTGGCTTTTTGGTTATGGTTTATTCTGCCAGTTAGAGATCAAAGAATTATTGTAATGTAATTTGAAAACTTGAATATTGTTGGACCTACCAGCTGGGGATGGAATAGAAGTAAAATGGAGGCAGAGAGAAGATTTTAGCGTTTGTTTGAATGAAGGTTGTTACAGAGTTGTATACTTACCGGAGTTAAAGCAAGATTATTTCGTTGTTTTTGAGTATAACGGGGAATTTAAATTTAAATTCCCGGTGATTCATTTGAGTGACTCCGATATTGATCAAGTTTGATAAGTTTCCATGAAGATGACCGCCGTATGGGAAATAATTTTCCTATTCATATGATGGTGATCAATATGGAAACCTCTGAAACTCGAGTAATCAATTTCGGAAGCAGTCGAACGAATCTCCGCGAATTTAAATTTGGATTCTCCTTTGTACTTAAATGCCACGAGAAACTCTTGCTTTAGTTCCGATAACTCTACAACTCTGTCTCAGCCTTCGTTCATTCAAACAGTATCATTTTTTTTCTTGCTCCATTTTACTTCTATTTCATCCCGGTTGGTAGCTCTAACAATATTTGTTTCCGCAGGCGATTCAAAAATTTCTGTTTTAAGTAATTCGATGCTACCTCGTGATGTTGGCAACACGGTCTATAATGATTGTTGTTAGCACGATATCCAATAGGAATGCAGGAAATTGAAACTGATATGATTTATAATCTCTTTTTCCATCGAATAATTACGCAATAGAAATAAAAAAATGCAGTAACTTTTTGTTAATGTGCACGTCTTTGTTGCTGACTTCCTGAGGACGAGGCCCACAAGGGGGGATAAGAAAAGGCTGCATGCGCACATTGGAACAGACGTGGAAGAATACAAAGGTTATGCCGACATGTACCTTGGTCTTTGGCTAGAAATCATGTTTTCGTCAAGAGGGAGGGACACGTGAAGCAATTTAAAGTGACCAAATTTCACAAACGGGAGACACATTCTGCGCAACATGAAAAGGGTATTTTTTTGGAGAGGTACATATATGTTGTTGACATCTTGTTTCAGTTTTGCTACCTTATAAATTTCAAAGCATGACATGCCGTACACGTGATTGTGTTTTTTGACTTTGCTGGCCACATGAGGCTGCATATATTCAGCATTTTTTCTTTGTTGGAAAGAAACTTATTGAATTTAACGTTACTCTACATTTCTTTACATTGTGTATCTTGTTGTGGCGCAATTTTTTGTTCTGTTCTTCTATGTTATTTGCACTGAAAGCTTTATTAGCATAAGACTAATGTTGCATCTTTCTGCATTGTTTTGGCTTGGTTCTTCAGTTTTAGTATGTAACATAGGTTCGGTGGTTTCTGTTGTTTTACATTGTTGGAAGGTGCAAGTTCGGTTCTTTCCATTTTGCTATGGAAAACAAAACATGGGTTTTGTGTTTTGTTTAGTGGAAGGAAAAGACACGGTTTGCTCTCTTGGCTGGAACCCATGTTTGTCTTCTAAGCTTATCCGGTTCAGGTATGCTTCTGTTTTATTCTTGTTTTTGTTTGTTGTTTTTCCCATTGTTCTGACACTGTTTCTTCTTCCCTTGTATTGAAATTTTAAATATTTTTTTGAATCATTTAAAGAGGCTCGCTTTACTTTCTATTGTCCCTTTAAATACTTTTGTTCTTATTTGATGAAGAAAATAGAAAAGACGATGAACCACTTTAGCTGTTTTGTACTTTGTTTTTGCCAACTTTATGTTCTGTATTGTTCTTTTCGGTTGATATTTTTTTAGATTTCCAAAATTGACTTAAATTTTAACACTTTCAACTCAAATGTGTCACTTGCATGATAGGTGGTTGCTGAAAGAAGTTCTCCAATTCATCACAGAATGTTGAATCTATAAAAGAAATGTCTGTTTCCTATAAATGTAACAACCGGGTTGTACAGAATTTATATGTATTTAGACTTCGATTCAAGGAAGAAATACAGTCTCAATCGGATGCATGAATGTGAATAATCTGACCATCATTGAAGTGCACTAGTATTTTAACTTGGACAATTCATCTCATGCCATTCCTTTTCCTCATGTCCATTTCATCAAGTCTCGTTTTCTACTTCCTAGTAGGGCTGAGAGATGAATTAAACTTCTTAATGTACTTTGTTCTATACATTTTCATGTCTCTTTTAGCAAGTGAAGCAATTATGTTTGTCACGGAAGTTGTTTATCGTTTTGCTGTGTTCATTTTATTACGCAGATAATAATCTCTGCTTATCAGTTGTAGGTGTTAGAGAGTCGGTACAGAATTTAGTAGTTTTTTTGGCTTACTTGCATCGTTGCATTGTACAATGAAATTATTTTTTATGCATTTTGCATTTCCTATATCAGTTTTCAGTTTATAATGAATTTTTGTAGCTGTATGTGTTTCGTCAAATTATTATCATTAATTAAATGTGTGTCATTCTCAATCCCTAAAGGAAGCAGATCTTAAGATTCCTGTGGTTTTTTCTTGTGACTTACATTGGGGAAGTTATTTTGTTTAGGGTAAAAACAAATGTTTTTTTTTACAAAACGTGTATGACGTTTTGTCTTTTTATAATAAAAAAATATTTATTATTCAAAAACGACGTTTTGTCTTTTTATATTTTAAAAAAATATTTGTTTTACAAAACCTCAGTAACGTTATGTACTATCATAACAGGAATGTAAAATATCAAAATGAACAAAAATTATCGCATTTCACATTAAAATTGTCTATATCTAAAAATCTTAGCATGTATGTACCGTATGTGTTCAGATGTCGTAAACAGAGGAGGAGGGTAAATGGATTAACGGATTAAAGTGCTAAAATCACGTATGAATAATTATACTTCGCTGAGTTAATAACAGTTATGCTGGAATAATAAGCTGATGTTATGCGTGAAGTGAACATTAGACTAATTAATACAATAGAATATACGTTAAAAGTAAACAACGAAAGACAGTAAAAAGTAAGACTGCTACAAAGCAGGTAACACATGGTGGTAGGTGCTGTTATAACTAAGGTTAAGAGGAGCCTACTTCCTAACCAGAGTTAAGTATAGGATGAAGATGGTAACGAAGATAAATAGGATACACGGGTAGGGATTTTGTTGCCGGCGCCTCTGGTTAGATCGGTTGGTTTGACGGACAGTTGAGTGGTTGTCCCCTCGTTCAATTTGACGTTGCTCCTGTATGCCTTCGTCGAAAGGGAGTAGTTGGTCAGGAATCGGTGATGGGTTGTGCCGAATGGATGTTGCATGAATATAATGCACTAGAGGACCATTGTTGGTGAGTTGAGTCTGTAATCGTCTGGCAGATAGGAATTGTTCGAACGCCATACGAGCTTCATCGAAGGTTTCGTAAGACTTATGGAGGTTGCCACTAAATTCGTTAACTTGGCTATGACAGGCTGGCCAGGAACTATAGATACCAGGGACCCTCCCTAGGAAAACAACATAGTATTTCTTCTTGGCACGGACCATGTTGAGATTCCAAGGGAGAGTTGTGTTGAGTATGTTTAAGATGGGATGTTGGTTTTGGTGGTTTTTAAAGGCAACGAGGGTGGCTCCTGTGATTTGAACAGGAAATTGAAATTGTGCAACTGTAATATTTCCAACGGTTGAAAATTTATCGAATGTGGGGCTCACATGTGTCGTTTTGCAAGGAGCATAAACTAGCCTAACTTTTGGTTTGATGAAGGACAGGGTTCCGGTTGAAATAAAATATTATTAAATAAAATATAAATTTCAATACTTAATTATAACAAATGAAATATAAAACAAGTATGTAATTCAATTGTATCGACTCATTTATTTAACGTTTAATATACAAGTTGTAATTAAATTGTATTACCTCATGGGAGGTTGACGAAGGCTTGCAGGTCGTAGTCTGCGCGACACTGGATGCAGGGGATATGAGCGGCCCCTCCGAAAGTATGGACGGAGTTTCGCTCTGCTGCACGTCTGCGATTGTCATACAGAAGAGGCATGTGGCCCCTGGTGGAGCACCTAGGTGAGGCACAGACGGTGTGTTGTTCTTCTATACGGGGCATTTGGACCTCACCTGGCCACGAGATTGTCAGAATTGAAAAGCACATTGCCTTACAATCAGCGAGTGAACCAGCCGCATCAAGCTCGCGATACAGTTCCAGCCCTTTTTGTTTTTTGTCGTTGTCGTCTGTGCGAAGCAGCAACGTCATGGTCAGTGCGTATTTGGCTGCTGCATGGCCTGTACTTGTTGCACTATTTAGCATCTGGAGGCCAACGTTTTCGTTACGTCTGATGAAGAGTTCCCGAAGTGCCTCCCGAAACAGAAGCTCTGGATGGCCAGCTACCATGCATCGATCAAAGAATCTCTTTGCCTCCGGGCTGAGGCACCACCACCACGGCGTGGCATGCGGTGGTGGGATGGAAACACTCCTGTTAACAATATCGGCCTCTCCCGCATCGCATGCAGCCTTACAGGTCATTCTGAGACTGCACAGGTCGCGAATGGAGTCTGACGCAACTTTAATGGTTATTGCTACCCAGATGTCGTTGGGAATGAAAGCGATATTTGAAAAATAGTCGATTGTCATTTTCAGTTTGTTCCTGTTGGTTCCTATTTCGATGGGAATGGGGATACATGTTTAGATTATAGGGTTTGGAGTGTGGCATAGGAGTGTAGCCTCAATATTTATAAGTCCACCGACCCTGTTGGAAACCTGAACTTGAGTGTAGCAGATACGTTCTCAGTAATGCATGCATAATATTAAACGTTAGAGTAAAGCATAACTATATTATGGTGATGAAAACTGAAAACTGTATGGGGAATGGTATTAATTATTGGAAAAGAATAGATGACCAAGAAGATTTTTCAACAATGTTCCCCTAGCACTCTCCTAATTAAATTTACTCTATTAATGTTATTATAATACATTGTTCAGACGTTGTTAAACAAAAGTTGTTACTTAGCTATACTTTTCTAGACCTGTAGTAGTATACATTATTCCACGTGCAGTCAGAAGAATGTTAAAGGTTCGGGCAGATACTTAGCCGTTTAATATATGAATAGTTAATAGTTAATTTTTTATGTAATCTGCATAGTTTAGGGTAGTTTAATATCATGGATATGAATTTTGTGTTTTTTAAATTTGTTTCGTGTATCACATAGAAAGGAGATAATGTGACGCGTTTAATGTGAAAATGAAAAAGTGTTGAACATATGGTGGAGGGTGGGAAAAACGGATAGGTGAGGTTAATGCATTTATTATCGAATTTAAAGTCCTGGGGAAGCGGTGTGACTGTCCAATGAGATAACTGTGTATACATAATTGGATTGGAGAATGTGATGAGGCATGTCGTATATAAATATAAATAAGTTTGATGTTTGAGATTACTTCGCTGAGGAATTTGTTAATAAGATTGAAGATTGTTACATCCTTT
This sequence comes from Arachis hypogaea, assembly GCF_003086295.3. Taxonomy (NCBI): domain Eukaryota; kingdom Viridiplantae; phylum Streptophyta; class Magnoliopsida; order Fabales; family Fabaceae; genus Arachis; species Arachis hypogaea. The sequence goes on from NC_092050.1 coordinate 145,110,033, forward strand.
TGTGACTGAATCGCTGTTCATTGGGTTGGAACAATGTCGAGCCCCAGCGTTGGTGATGGAAGTGGTTCTTTCGGAGGAACTCACCCTGGCGCCCCTCTCCGTGACGACGGTAGGCAGTTTCACATTATCTTTTTTCCCAGTTATCCTTTACGTTTACTCATTGTTATTGTTTTTTCTGGTTTGAAAGTCTAGAGGTTGTCCCCACGGTGAATCCTGACCAGTTTGTCATTATGGAGGACCTTGAGCAGATGCTGCGTAGGGCATTTGACGCCCTTAAGACAGAGCCTCCAGTGTTTGAGCCCCGCGATTGCGTATACGTCCAGGGCGACCGCTACTATGGGTTTGTGGTGCATGTGGGGGGCCCAACGGACGGAGTCAACTTTGTGGCCTACAGCAGGTTCTCAGCCGACGAACGCCTGGCCAGGCAAGATGCCGCTTTATCATCCCTGCAAGCGGTTATTGGAGAGTCTGGGAAGGAGATCCTCGACTACAGTTACTACGTGGCTCAGAGTTGCAGGGAACGTCTTCTGGAGTTGGAGCGGATATCTAGTCTGTCCGTCGACTCCCGTGTCGCTGAACTGGAGGCTGAGAACGCTCGGCTTAGGGAGCGGCTGGCTTCTTGGGACACCTTGCACGGCCGTGGATAATGTTTCTTTGGTCTTGGGCTGACGGTTTACTGTTTCTGGGGTTTGGGGTTTGTTGGTTAGGGTTCATGGTTGACGGTTTTAGGGTTTGTGGTGAATGGTTTATTATGCATCTTTTTGGGTCGTGACTCTAACATTTATCTTCTTATTACGTTATTATATAATACTTACAATCTACTTCTTAATGCGTGGTTTACAAGGGTTGGCACAGAAAAAAAATTGAAAAATATCGTTACACACAGCTTCGAATATGATATATTATTTTCATTGCATAAATAGTCATGAAGCTAGGCGTTATTTTGTTCTAAATTACAGTGCATTGCATGCAATTGAAGTTAAATTTAAAGTCTTTCCACGTGTGGTTGAAAGTTTTTAGGAGATAGAAGTGTAACATTTAATACGGAGTAAATCGAAGAGCACACAAGTTTCTATCGTAACTGTGGTAGCCGAAAGGGTAGAAAGTGTTTGCTGGAAGGTTGTGAAAACGGATTATGGACATTAATGTATTGATTATGGAATTTAATTAAGTCCCTCGGGAACTGGTGTCATTAGGCAGTTCCAATTGGAATGGAGAGGGTGAGGACATGGTCGATGGGTCATGGTTCATGCGGTTTGGTGTTTGGTGTTTGGCGTTTATGTAGTCAAAAGACAATAATTTTTCTATTAGTACTTTTCTAAAGTTAGTAATAGGGTTGCTAATAACAAGAAAATTGGTTTAAAAAACTTCTCCACCTGACAGTCTTGTAAAGAGTTCATATGGAACATAAATTTTTTCACATTCTTGGTTAGGGATCACGGCTAAGCAGTGTTTAAAGAGAGGAAGACAGCTGTTGCAAAAAATTTTCGAAACTTCAGATAATGTCCCTGATTTATATTTAATAATGTAGAATGTGTTAGCATAATGAAAATGATTAGGTTTGTGGGCTTTCTTGTTATTTGATTTATAATTATTTTAAAAAGATGGATAGTATTGATAGTTGATATTTCGTATCCATGAAACAAATAAAGAAATAATGAATTTTTTTTGTTATAAAATCTTCGCAGCTATAATAATAATAATAATAATAATAATAATAATAATAATAATGATAATATTAATAATAATAATAGTACATTCAAAGTATGTTAATCTTGAACCTAGTTTTTTCGAAAATCTAAAATTTATTTTCTTTTTAATAAAAGAGTAATATTATTGTAATAAGAATAAAATATAACTATGATTTAAATTTTTAAAAACTAGCAATCGAAATAAATAATTTAAAATTAAATGTTTAAATTAGGTAAACAACCTTCAAAATTAAATATCGAACATCGTTAGAAAGTGTCTTTAAAATTTTAAAAAGTAACGGTTTAGCTAGATTACTTCAAATTTAAAAAATACCAACTTAACCAATTAACTTAAAATTTAAAAAAAACAAGCTAAAAAAATTGTTTATAATTTAAAAGAATAAACTGCAAATAACTCAAATTTAAAAAAATTACAACCTAAGCAAATAACGCAAATTAATATTAAGATTTTGTTGTCCATAAGTTTGCTAAAAAAAATTCGATGAGATAACAAAATTTATGACTGAAGTTATTTTATCTAAATAGTAAAAAACAATAAACATACAAACCAAATAAGTGTAATCAAACACATAAGTATTGCAAGTGTCAAAACTCAAAAAGTTAAATCTATATTGTAGGAAACTTAAGGATTCCAAAAATATGTGCATATCGGTACCTTGGTTTAAATCTATAGTAGTTATTACTTGAATTTAGTTTCTTAGATAATTATAATTTATTTGTCTTTTCTTTAAATAAAAGGTTAATTATTATATAATAAGAGTTAAATGTAGTTATAATTTAAAAATTTAAAAATTACCAACATAATTAAATAATTCATAAATAAGTTTTTGAATTAATTCAATAATATTACAAAATTAAATTCCTAATCTATAACAATATATAAAGCCAATACAGAGAGTTGACCATGACTTTGGTGTCCAATTTTTTTGGACTATATTAACCCTATAATAAACTATTTAATAAAGCAAATTATATGGACAAAACAGACATAAAATTTGTTTTGAAAAATCTAATAACTACCCACTAAAATGAAAACAGTGTTGTTACTTCTATTAACTTCCCACTTAAATGAAAACAGTTTTGTTACTTTTATAACCATAATAACACATCTTCCATTATCTCCATTCATTGCAGTTTGGAATTTACCTTTCTATATTTTTCTTGCTGTTCTGTTCTTCTCCTATCTTCAACACTCTCGCCTCCCTCATCTTCCATTGGATTCATCCATTGCAGTTGTAAATTTCTTTCAGTTACTACTTTTACGCATAACATTCACTTATATCTCTTCTTCTCTTTAGTTTACTTATCTAATCCATATTTTCAGTCATTTCTCTGCTTTTTTAGTTTTTTCCCAACTTTTGACGTATGATAACAGTACTGTATCTCCTTTTGTTTTTACCAATTTAATGTAAAAAGAAATATTTTTTTGTCTTATCAATTTGATGCAGAAAGAAAACAGTTTCTTTTTATTTGATATCAATTTTTATTTTTTTCATATGTCTGTGACTATAAATGATTGAATGAAAATTTTCATTCATATTTTGTCAATTTTTTTAATTGCTTTGCAATAATTTTTTTTTAATTTTCTAAAATATTGATTATGTAGAGTATTATGTTCGAATTTTAAAAATATAAATATTTACTTTGAAATTAAAGTAAATTATTAATTTTGTCTACCACAATATTATTTTTTATTGATTATTAGTTTGACAGATAACACAATAAATCTAGTAATATAAGAACTTTGTCAATTGGTTTTTCAAATAATTTGGCAACCTAAAACAAGAATTTTGTTAATTGATTTTATTAACTTCTTTTATATTTTTAATCTATTTTACATTAGATAATATTATTTTTTATTAATTATTAGATTGACATGTAACATTTAAATGTGGCAAGACAAGAACTATGTTAAATATTTTTTATTGTTTCAACCGTCATCATTATTTTTTTCTCCTTATTTTTCAATCTCAGGAGCCATGTAAGTTTTAATTTATTATTTTTTCTATATATATCTATAACAATATATAATGCCAATACATGGGGTTTGGTCTCCAATTTTCTATTTTCTATTTTAACCCTACTAACATAATTCAAAAATTTTGTACAGTTACTTATTTCTCTAACATATTTCACTAACAATTACAAAAACTCACGTATAACTTCTATTCAATTCTTTACTCCTACAATCTCTCTTTTTTATTATTTTTTTTGTGGTCACATATAAAATAAAATAAAAGAATAATTAGAAGCTAACAATTGTTTAACTAGTGATGATAAAATATTTTTCTTATAGATCTTATTATATTTTGAGGTATTCATTTAAATTATATTTTGTTTAATTTTAATTTTAGTCTTTGTTTGTATAGTGTTGTTTTGAGTATGTCTGTGAATACTGTACTCTGATGGTCTGTCCAACAGATTAGCCTCATTCTAATTATTTTATTAGAATTTTTGTTGTAATCATAAAAAATATATCTTTTTTATTTTTTTTATAATTTCATCCATTCCACTGCTTCTTTTTGGACCTCTTAATATGCTTTGTTATATTTCTCTTGCCGCCATTATTTTTTTACGTTCAACACTATCGATTACATCACATTCATCGTTACAAATTTCATTTAGATTTACTGCAGTTACTACATTCACGTATAACTTCCACCAATACTTTTTTCTCTATAATTTACTTACCCAATTAATATTTTCATCATTCTTTTTACCTTTTTAATTTGTCCCCACTATTTCACGTAGAAAGATAATGTTCTATATTTTTCTCTTACCAAGGAAGAACTAATTTTTTCATCTCATATGCATTCTTAATTTTTTTTTAAAATGTATGTACCTATCAATGAAGATAATTACTATGTTCAATATAAGATTAAAAAAATAATTTTTTATTTATTAGAATTGTGTATCTTCTAAAAGAGTGTTTTGAATATGAAAATAAATTTATAAATTTATTCTAAAGTAAATATGATTGAGAAAATAAGTAAATTTAATTTATAAATAACTAATTTATAAATAATATTAGTAAATCTTTATCTTGATTTTGTTACACATAATAACGTAATTTTTTTATTTTTTAATTTAAATTTATTTATTTTATACTTTTTTACATATATTAAATCACTAAAAATATTGTATTTTTTTATAATCTATTTTTTAATTATTAATATTAAATTCAAAATTTTAAAAACAAAAATATAAAAATATTTTTTTAACTCAATAGAAAAGCGGCTGAACAGCAGTGCCTGTTGAGCCGCTAGTAACGTAATAAAGCGTATTTCAAAATTCAAAAAAGTTGTTATATAAGAAAGTAATAATTTTTAATTGATAAATTACATTTTAAAAATCTGGGTGGCAACACCTAAATAAAGTTTTGTGGCCCATGAGGCACGAAACCGAATGGCTTCTAGAAGAAGACTTCATCGAATGCTAAAGGCACATTCTTCTAGGTACTGCAACTCTTAATACATTACTTCACTTAATGAATTAGATAAGATTCACCGTTGATATCCGCTGGATTCACACGCTATCCACTATGTACGGGTTCTTGTACCTCAGAATATCCCCATCTTCGTCTGTGTTGGTGCCCTGACGAACAAATGGCCGAAGAATACGCCAAAGGTGACGCCCTTAGGGTTATCAAAGCGGCAGGAGAGCCGTCGCGGCCCATGGTAGGTTAACGATTCCGCTTCTTTTGTTGCGATTATTTGTCACTCTACTCTCCGCATTTTGTTTTATCTCTTACGCCGACTCCTCATGTGCCCTTATATGCAGCGTTTGCCATTACCGAATGGGCTCCTCCCCAAAGGTAGCAACCATCTGTACGTCACGGTCGCCGATGGGTCAAACCATACTTACAAGATTGCATGCAGCCCTAGGGGGTGGAAAGAGATCACTCTCAGCAGGGGATGGCAAAGGTTCTATCATGAATACAAGCTACAACCATCTAACATTCTGCTGTTCAAGCACAAGGCCAGAGACGACTTCAGCTTCGCATATTTCAGTCACCGGGTGTGGAAAGGACGTATGATACGTCCGGTGATGACTCGGGCGACGTCACACCCCCCAAAGTGCCAAGGAAACGTACACCCGCTACTCAAGCGCCTCGGCGTCGAATGGGGTGTATCAATGCCCCTAGGAGCGCAGCTGCAGCTGAGGTGGAGCAGACATTTCAGTCCGAGCACCCCTTCTTTATCATGCACATCACAAAAAGGCTCTTGGGCATCCACTTCCTGGTAATGGGTTTCCCCCTCCACGATATATACACCTGTTTCTTTGTCGAACTTTGGGGACCACAATATCTGTTTTGTTCCCCTGCTGTTCCCTCTATTGAGAGTTATCTAGCGGCCTACCTGGTCTGCATCAACTGTGCTTCTTTCGCTGGTACTTACTTTGTTTGCCAATGTGCCATTCTACGTGGGCCATATGTTGTGTCTTGTGCTGTTGCTTAGTTGTTAATGGTTGGCTATCTGCTGGAGCAGTTTAAGACTTCAAATTCATTACGGATATTTGCTGGCAATGTCTGTTGTTGTTAAATACTTATATTCATTACAGAAATATGTTGGTAATGTATTTGTTGTTAAAATCTTAAATTGCATTGTTTAGGGAAAGAAGCAGCGTAATGCATACTAATTGTTCATAATGCCATCATCAGTAGTAGTCGTTTCATTCTGTTTGACTTCATGCACATTGCAATGTTGTGACAAATCCCCTTAACTCCGTATCATTCTCCATTTTGGTCTGCCCAGCCAAATGTGCCGCACTTTAGAGACGACGTCAACGATGATGTCATGGTCACTCTGAGATCGGGGGAGATCTCCGTCCGGGCCGTCTACAGAAGATACGTTGGCCAAAGAAGGCACAATTGTGGCAGCATTAGCCAAGAGTGGGCGGAATTCTTGAGCAAGTGCAACATAACTGTGCCCAAGCAGGCCGTGTTTGAGATCTCCAGTACCCAGCCAGACGTGGAGCTGTTGGTCCAATTTGTTGATTTTGAATGAATCCAACTGGGTTGAATAACATGCTGACTATGTTATTTTGGATTGCCTATTTCGATTTATCAAAAACTTTATGTGCTGTGTTGTGAATGCTGATGTGTTGCAACAGCTACACTTAACTCATTTTGTTCATGATCCAATGTTCTGTCCGTTAACTAAGTAGTCCTGACACAATCTATGTTCCTTAGATTAGTTTACAATTTCAATTCGCACAGCACCATTGGTTACTCTCTACAGTTATTTGCCTTTTCAATTCACACAGCACCATGCATGGTCTCCAGACTTATTGAATTTAACCTTATTCTCCTTTTCCTTAGATTGTGTACATTGTTGCTGCGCATTTTTTTTGTTCTGTTCTGTTATGTTATTTTGCACTGCAACCTTTATTAGCGTTACAGGAATGTTGCATCTTTCTGCATTGTGATGGCTTGGTCCTTCACTTTTAGTATGCAACATAGGTAAAAGAGGAATCTTTTCATCTTTCTCAGTGGGAATTTGTTCTTTTGCATTCCTGGAAGGTGCAACTACGGTTATTTCTTGTGATTCTGTCACCATTTTTGCACTGGAAAATAGAACATGTGTTTTGTGATTTGTTTACTAGAAGGAAAACAGATGGTTTGCTCAGTTGGCTGGAAGCCATGTTTCTCTTCAAATATTTATTGTTTATCGTTTTGCTGATTTCATTTTATTATGCAGAAAATCATCTCTGCTTGTTAGTTGTAGGTGTCAAAGAGTGGGTTCAGAATTGAGTAGTTGAGAAGGCATACATGCATCGTTGCATTGAGTTGTTTATTGATAGATAATCAAACATCGCCAAAATTATGTTCTTTTTGCAACCCAAAACTGCAATGTACGAGTAATTAATAAGATTTTAAGCGGAAACAAAAAATATACCGGTATATAATGGTTCACAGCATGGTCGTATCACTATTTAAGCTAACGAAATTATTATCTAATTAACCATCTATTTTAGCTGTTTCCCAGTCTCATTTCATCAGGACATAGATGATATGTAATGAGAAACAAAATATTTCCAGCAAAAAGTATTTTCAAAGTAACCACCGCTATGAGCTGTTTCCCAGTCTCATTTCATCAGGACAACTTAAGATGTATAATGAGACACAAAATACTTCAAACATAACATTGACCTTCTCTACTAGGACCAAGTCAAAGATACTCGAAAATTACAAATACCAGAGAACCATACTAAGTAGCAACAACGAAACGTGTAGGTCTGGGTAGTTGCCATGATTTTAAGTTCAATCTACGGGGTAATGCATTCAAGGCTATTGTCGCAGATAGATTCCAGCATGTGAATCTTAGACTCCAGCCTCGTTATCTCGTCCTGAAGATGCGCATTTTCCCTCTGCAAAGACTTAGCAAGAAGGTAGTTGAAGTCTCTGATCTCATTATCAGTGTTTGCCAAAAGGACCCGCAACATGCTGAACGCAGCGTCCTCCCGCGCGTCATCCTCCAGGAACGTGTACCGACCCTTTGCCCAGATGTCTGGTCCAAAGGGGTTTCCAGGGATTATAACATTGAATGCATATATGGGTCCGAGATGGCGGTGGAATTTTTCCTCACGGAAGAAACAAGGGTTGGGTATTTTAGCGTCGTAGCAATACATCAATAGCCAGAGCTCCATGCTGTTGCTAAGGGTGAAGTGATGCGACGCACACTCATCTGCTGGAATCAATGGTGCTCCTGGAAATGAAAACAAAACACGATGAACCTAAGGTAGTGTTTGGTCTCTCATAAATCTATGTGAACGTTATTACTAAGGTGTTAAATGGTAAATATGGATACATTCATGGAAAGGTATATCAGAAATTTACCACCAACAACAGATGCAACGCGTCCGTTGAAAGTTGGGATCGTTCGGGGTGGCCGCGGCGGCGATTCCGCTGTGCCTGTCTCCGCCATAATGTCCAAGGTGGCCTCTTTGTCCGCCCGTAGCATTTCCATCCTTGCTTCATAGGCGTGAATTGCGAGGACATAACTATTGAACCCGGTGTACTCCGGTTCGGGGTGGTTGACGATCTGCCTGTTGGCTTCTTCAAAGGAGACGTATACCCCCGTGTTGTGTCCCTTCGTTACAACAAAAAATGTGAACTGCTGCATGCTCCGATCCATTGGGGCCGGACAAGCGTAGCTCAGTTAGTATTTCTGGGGTATTGGGGATAGGATGATGTAGGGAATGAAATTTTGAGCGGTTTTGCTACCGTCCCACTCGGCACAAATAATGGCTTTGTATGGTTAACGAGACTTCCTGGGGAAGCTTTAAAAGTGATATTTTCGATAACAACACCCAAAAAAACATGAAGACAGCGTAATGTCTCTTCAATCACGTCACATCAAATTTTTTGGGTTGAATGATAGGTCTGCCGTTATTCGACAAACTTGCCCTTTCCGGACCATCTAAGATTAGGCAAGGATATACGTGTGTACACACGCAGTTTGCTTGCAAAGCCATGAGCATTGGTGGCCCACGGACTCCAGCTAGGGGGGAGGGATGTGGGTTCAAGTCCCGTTAATGGAAAGACGTCAGGATCCACTTCATCATTGGTAATATAAGGATGTGACATGAGGAGATCGTACTCGTGTGTCCAGTTGAACACGTCTACTGTAAAACCTTTGACCAACGATTTTTCCCATTACATAATGAATACCAGGGTGAAAGCATGTTGGTGTCAAAGCGAATTTTGTCATAGGAGTTGTTTGTTATAGAAATTTTTATAGCCTTTACTCTTAAGACATTGCCGATTTAAATTTATTTTTAGTGAGACTACTAGGAGGGTTTAGTGTAATTGAATTGAATCAGAATTTATCTTCATTACTATAATGTAAGCAAATTTGAAGTGTTACCACTTGAACACATACACCACCACCAAAATGGGGTTTAGCCACCAAATTTTAACAACAAATATTGAATCGTAATAAAAATAAATAAGTGTGTCTTCTATTTACTATGAAACATTGTTACAGTGGCTAAAATTTAATCTTTTGCCACAAACAATGTTTCGTAGCTGTACTTCCTGCTTACATTAACGTGTCATGGCTATTCTATCTTGAATAAATTAATTTTTTAAATAAATTTATCAATGTCTAGTATTATTTTTTTAAATAGTCTGACATTAACACATATTCATAAAATTAAATCTAAAAATATAAAAAATAAATTTAGATAACGTAAAAAATTATAAAAATAAAGATAATATTCTAATAATTGAGTTAATTTAGCTAAAATAATATAATTTAAATAAATAATAAAAATTTCAATAATTTTTTAGAATAAATTTCTTTTCAGTTTTTATTAAAAATAAATTATTTTTTCCAGTTTTTAAGTATAAAATTATTTTTCAGTTTTTATTAAAAAATTCAATAACTCATCAACTATCAACTGCATGAAATCAGAGATTGTGAAGGTTATTTACTTCTATTAGATTGGTTTTTTGGTTATTTATTGTTATTATAATAAAAATTAAAGATAAAAATATTACAGACTCAAAATTTAAATTTAAATTTAAATTTTTTAATCATATTTGACCATTAAAAAATAAATAAATAATTATTGTATCAAAAATAAAATCATTTAAAGTGTATTTAGTAGTAAACAGTGCAATAGAAAAAAAAATTTTAAGATTAAAGAAATTTAAAAGACGATCTTAACAACAATGACCAAAATGAATTTTTTGATATTTAAAATTTTAATGTGCACTTAGAATTCTAAGGTAGCTTTTGGCGGAAAGTTAAAGTAATCACGGACAATATAACTTCCCATCATTCACGTTGTTCTTTAACTCATACTTTTCTGCAGTACTTGAAAGTACTTTCTTTAACCACACTATATGAACTTTATTATATAATATGGTATCCTCCAAACTCAAAATACTGATTTTTTTTCTTTCTTCATTGTTGTGTTATTGATTTTTTAAACTGATTTTTCTTCAAGAGAAGCCCTTTGAGCAGAACTACGGTAACCACATAATATCAACAACAATGAAGAATTTGCAGAAGGTTTAGACGAAATAGTTCAAAATCAACTGTACCTATCAAAGAAGATTATAATGCCCCTTTAGTTGTGAATGTCAAAGGTATATGAATTTTCAATTTTTACCGCGTGGTTTTTTTAGTTCTAATATATAGTTTATTTCTTTTATTCAATTTTGTATTCAGTTGTGAACACTTCTACGGGAGAAATCAGAACTGGTAAAAGGACGGCAAATCAAGTTTGACATTTGAAAAAATGATGAAGAATATTTAAAAAGTTTTTTGTTTTGTTGTTAGTGTTATATATATAAATATAATTTTAATTTAATAAAATTATTTAATTATAATAAATTAGCACAAATTAGCCACGGATTGTATGTGAAAAATCGACTGAGTTAGCCAAGAAAATAGTGTGATTAAATAACCCAACGTTAGCCACACAAAAAACTGTGGTTGAAAAACCCGACCTGCACACATTATTATTATCGGATGAAGTGTGGTAGAATGATATATTATTTTATGTGATTATTCTTATTCAGCCACGGCATTATGCGTGGACAATGACACACAAATTGTGGCTCTTTGAAGGTCTCCACGATGTCCAAAACTGTGGCTAATAACACTAAACAACGCCAAATAAATTATACTCAACACTAAACAATGCCAAATGTAAACATAATAATAGCAATTTGTTGTTGTCCAATAGAAAAATGATATATATGTTAAAATTTCTGGGTCGTTTGGGCAACGATATGATATGGTTACCCTGTTGGTCCGGACCTGATTAGGCCCCATTAAGGTTCAAATATGAGCATACTCCGACCCCACTCACATCCCCATTGAACTCCTTAGTCGGGAATCGAGTTTCTTTTCAATGGTGTTGCTCCCGTAGTTCTCGGGACCGAATCGGTTTTCGAACCGGTCAGATAACTGGGTTACTGGGTAACTGATTCAACCAGTTATGTTATGTAATATATCGACTGATTAGCATATAGAATTACAAGTGAATACCCCCAGCTTGGTGGCGTTGCTTGTTCGAACCTCCCAAGGAGAGTTGGGTTCCACAACCCCTGAATTCATTTGTTGGATATTGGGAGAACCACAGGACCGGCCGGTTTCATCCGATTTGTATCTCAGTTTTGAGCGGTTTGAATAATTCTTCTATTAAAAGCTCGAACCGAATCAGCCAGACCAAAGGGTCGGTGTTTTATGGCCGAATTGGCTGGGCCGGTCCAGTCATAACAAATATGGTTATAGTTAAACCTTCTCCGTTATCGATGTATCTTTAGTTAACAGTAATTTATGAAGCAATCATATCTAGACGGAAGAATTTAAGCTGTTCTATTGAAATTAACAGTAATTTATGAAGCAATCATATCTAGATGGAAAAATTTAAGCTGTTCTATTGAAATTATCGGAGGTTCATGCATAGAATTGGCACATTAATTTCAGTTTACATAATTTAGATGGCAGGTCGAACCGGTCGGCCTCATTCGTCATGGGGGCTCTTGCGTGGATGGATCGGTGTGGGCGGGCGGGCCCACTATGTCACTCAGTGTTAGAAGGCTACCTATTCTTCTTCTACCTCTCGTAAGGGAGAGGGAAGGAAATCGTGGGAAGAGCCTAAGAACAAGAACCCAAGTAAATATTTTTTTAATATACTTTTTTTGTTTCGTTAATATAAATTTTTTAAAATTTAAAATATTTATTAGAAATAATTGAATTATGTTTTTTAATTAATTTAAAGATAGTTTAGGTTCAGCATGAATAGAATGAAAATTAAGTATTTTTGTATAATTAACATACATATCAGTTTCGTTATTTAAATTATAAGGATGGTTTTGCTAAATAATGGTAGCGAAAAAAAAAAAGAATTTTTATCTCTCAACATGGAGATCTTAGCAAATTATTGATATCGTTTTTTCTATTTGTCTACTTTATTATTGTATCCGCAGGTTTAAATTTATTATCGTAACCAAACAAGAAGCATTAATTTTTATCCACTTGTGATTTTATTAAACCGAATTGTAACAAATGCTTAAAACATTAAATTTGTTCCAAATTTCTTTCAAAGAAAAAAAATTTTTATGGGAATTATTCTTGTCATAGTTGATGAAAAGCGATTTCATTATTCTGTTAAAAGTTTATTCATAGTTATAGTGAACCCTTCTAATTGGAATTTCATGAATAATATTCCATGTCTAAAGGTTTATGTAGATTAAATTGCGCTTTAATTTCAGCTCCATTATTTATTAAATGTTCGCGCATCAAGGGAATCTCTTCGTTGCATCCATGGACCTAAGGAGGGTTTATATGTGTGTCATCCAGTCGTTGGAAATGCCAACCTATGAAAGGCATGACTTTTCGTTTTCTTAACAATATAAAGGGACTACAAGGAGTATAGAGTGAACAAACAATAAGGAGTATTTCCACATTGGCATTGGGGTTGGTAGCACGGAACTAGGTGGGTCAACCTGAAAGGGTCACATCAATCATTTTTTTGTTCCCACGCTTCACCCCAGGGATCTCTATAAAATCAAATCTTTGCTGAGCCAAGTTGGAAACACACAAGCTAAAAGACGCCTAACCTCGGTACACCTACCAATTAGGAAAGACATACATTAGTCTCAAACAGCAAATGGCTGGAATGGACGACTGAGAATCAGCTGGAAGACTCCAACGATCCTGACACCAATGATGCGTAAGTAGCATTTTCTTTCCTGTAAATTGCTTATCCGATGTTGGTATTCAGAAGCAACCATGTTCTTTGTCCGAATCGGGATGTCAAAATATCATCTTTCTTCCTTATTAACCGGTTTGTGGTATTTACTAACAATGTACACCTTCTCTTCCAGTGTTGTACCCGTGATAGATATCGGAACGGTCCAAAGCGTCTCGGTCGCAGATGGAACCTCGACGCTTAATCTAGAGCTGACGATGAACGTGGTACGAATGACGCTTTCCTTTAGTGATGTCTCCTCTTAACTATTGTTTCGAAACGCTAGCTGGTTATTTTTGTTTTGTTATCTCGATTTTGGGTACAGAGCGCTAATGCTGGTCAGGGAGAAAACCTAACAGAAGAGCCGAAGCCCCAAGACGATGGACTACTCCTCCTCGCAGTGAAGCTGCTCGAGGTACGTATGTAAAATAAAATTTCAAAAAAGCTTTATTCACATTATCTACGAAGAGATACTCATGAAATGTGACTGGGTTTGGAACAAAGGGAGAACCTTTCTCAATAAATATAGGACATGCCCTGTGTTGGTGAACATGTGGTGATCCCATTTTCGTGCACAAAAATTTGTTTCAAGTGTTTGACCCAATGGACAATGTTTAGCTACGTCAACTTGTCTTATCAAACCCAAGTTTGACCCATTATAGCATGACGGTTAGCTTCATAACTAGGATTGAAATGTGATATTCTATGTTTTTTGTGTTTTGTGGTTTGTTGACTGAGTCCACAGAAGATCGATGCTCGGACAGTAGCTTTGGAGGAGCGCATGTCGGCACTGGAGCGACCCATGTACCAAACGGGTAAGTCCGTCACTGAGATCTAGTCAATACTGGCCATCCAAGGGGGGAGTCCAATTGCAGCAGCCACTATTTCATCCACACCTGCCGTGATAATGGCCAGTGTTGGTAACCTCCTGGCTGAAACCAACATACCAGCTCAAAGGCAAAATAGAGCAACAGTTACTAACGACATTGGATCACTAGCAGAAACAAAGAAAAGCTTGGAAAAAGGAAAGGGTTTGGCCCCGTTGAATGTTATGTCGTCGCTAGACATAATCATCCCAAACTCTCCCGGTTTCGACGACGACGTCATCATAGACGAGTCACTGTCAACTCCTCGCCCTACTAAGGGCACGAACAGTTCAGGCTTGCCTAAGCGAACCCTTGCGCAGTACTGGTGCTCTGGTGTGGCTAAGAGGACTACCACCTCTGGGACCACTACACATGACTCAGTTGACGGTGTTTGTGAAAAAGTAAGTTACAGCCTTCATAGCTCCACTAACAGCATTCGTTAATCTTTTAAATAAATTGCTAATCCATGAAACATGTGCGGTTCAGATTTTCAGGGACCTACCCAGCATGTCTACGCTTGATTGCACAACAAAAGTGTGTGAGATGTTCTCGCTGCAGGAAACATGCCGCATTCCACTGAAAATTCCGAAATTGGAAAAAATTGACTCTAACCATATGACCGGGGAGGAACAGCTGGATAGTAGGAAGATTGCAACTAATGCGCAGAATTGCCAGGCGAATGTTAATGGCTCGTCTTTAGGGGATGGGAGTGCATTCAAACCTTATGGAATGGTGAATGTAATGCAGTCTCCCGTGCTATTAATTCCTCTGGCAAGGATTCGAACCACTAAATGCTTAATATATAAATCATTACGCATTTAATTTCTTAGTAACATATTTCAAGTGAAGAGCTAACATTGAATTGGTTTTGGTTCAGGGATTCCAAATGATTTTTAGGCCAACCGTCCACATGGACCTCACAGTTGAAGAATGCAAGATGGCCGCTTACATTTATGGGAAAAATGATCAATTTTTGTAGGGATAAATTCTGGTTATTCATAAATTTAGAATGTGTATTATATTTATTCGAAGATATTCGCAGTAATGATTCTGATTATTGTTTCCTATATACCAGGGAAATGCTGTTCAAGTTCTCAACATTGGAAGTCCCAAGAGCAGGATTCCACTCCTTATCGTCGGTTTATATGCCCAATGTTGACGTGAGTTGCATCCAACCGTGCCTTCCATATAAGAAAAATAAAATAGATAGGAATGCTAACACATTTGTTTTGCCTTTGTCAACAAATTATGAACATAATCCTTATGAGCACGTCCATGAGAGCCTGCCAGTATCTGCCTCCTCGTGTTTGGTACACACCTTCCATGTTTGCTGAGGACGTCCTTGCTATGAGGCCATTCGATGTCATTAGAAGAAAATACATGAACAGATGGATGCCGGCAACTAGTCGTCTAGAACATGTTGTTAACATGATCATTCACTCCACATTTTAACGTTTTTCACTCAAGTTATAACCTTTGATTGATCTTTCTTTATTGACAGGTTTTGGTCCCGGTGTGCGAGCCAACATACACATGGTATCTGATGGTAGTGGACGTTAAGCATGGAAGGGTGTACTGTCTAGATGTGACGAGAGCTCCGGAGCACACGGAGCGGAGGGAACGCAACATGCAAACCATTGTGAGTGTAATCGAATTTGCCCAACATTTTACCTCCATGCAATATGCCACAAGTTTTACAGTTCTGAATGCGACTATCATTCGGTTACTTGTGACCATTCTGCTTTTCTTGGATGCAGCTACTAATGCTCAGCCAGTTTTTCAAACTGGAATGTAACATGCTGAGCTTTTCCCATGTTAGTTCTGATCCAACCACCTGGGGACCAATTAAGTATCCTGATGGAGTCCCTAGTTACCCCGAATGGTAATAATTTTGTTTCTTAACGTGTCACCTGTCAAACCCGAAAGCAAATGTGATTGAAATGTCGTTTTCCGATTTTGCAGCAACGATTCATGTTTGTGGATTTTGAACTGGATTCAAACAGAGGGAAAATTCAAAGTTTCCAACCTTCCTTGGCAGGTATGTGATGCCTTATGTTACCATGTGTCTCTATTAAGGAGTAGATGAATTTTTACCGTCTCCCTGTGTTACAAGCAGATTGACCGGCTCAAATTAAGGATGAAAACCGCAACGAAAATTGTGCTTTTGGATTGTAACGAGATCAGGGCAACAGTGGTCTCGAAGGCAGACGCAGCGTGGAAGAAGCTTATTCGCATTAAGGAGTGAAACACTTTCCACATTTGGCCAAACGATGCAACTCTAGAGCTTTTTGTTAAAGATAACCATTTGGTTTTAATCCTGGAAATTGTTTTTCGTAGTAGTAATCTTTTTAGTGGTGTCGTTAAGTTATTTTGATTTAGTGTAGTGTATCTTTGTCTGCTTCTATATGTGTAGGATGGCCACTTTTGTGTGTGGATGCTAGTGGTCCTGTCGACAGACTAGAGCACAATATCCACACCCCCCAAGTTACGGCAACTGTCATTGAAAGGGGGTATATGGCCAAAACGAGTTTGTACCCAGGTTGTGACATTTTGCTTTGCCTTCATGGCATATATGTTTGGCTTCTTTTGCTTGAAAACTATGTTAACCATAACTAATTATATTAAGTAATGAAGTTATTGCTAGTTTAAAATTAATAGCAGGACCTGTCCCCATTCCCCATATGTTACCTGGTGATTGAACAAGAAAATGGATAAAAACTTTCAGCTGACTTTGGTCATGTTAGTTAGGAAAAGCTATAAGACTGATATCCAATTGTTGGTATAGAACCTGTGCAGCATTACCATGTTATGAAATGAAAATCATAAAAAGAGTCTGGGCATACAATTAAGTTGTACTTTTAACTTTTAAAGAACTTCGTTGACAATGAGGATTTGTTTATTGTAATAGAACCTAAAACCTGTTTGCAAAAATTTCTAAAATTTTTATGCGTTCGTTTTTAGAAGATAGAATAATTAGCAATTTTAATTATATCAACAAAATTTAGGAAACAAGCAAGATTAGTTTACTTCTTAATAACGCTATCTAATTTTGTTTAGTATTAATTGTTTATTACTAAACTAACAATATAATCTAAATATTTTGTTTAATATTAATTGTTTATTACTAAACTAATAATATAATCTAAATATAACGAATATTTATTTAGGTATGCTTAATGAAATTATTCTTTAAATTCAAGATCTCTAAGATTAAAGATTTTTTGTTCTCATGAAGAGAAAAAAATTGTTAAATTTCAATTCAATTGCTTTGAAGGGGCTTGATTATTTCTGAATCTTACATTTATCAATTTTGCAAAGCAATCAAACTAAAACTTAGGATTATTTATGATTTACGGAAAGAAAAATTTTTTAATCTAGGAAAACTTACATTTAAATGAATTGTTATACTAAACATGTATAAAAACTCTCACAGTTTACATTAGCAAACTCAGTAGCTTCATGCATCGATTCTGAATGCAGAAGGTCAAAATCATTGGGTAAGTGCAGGGAAAATTCAACTTAGCAGCATAATCCCGTCGATAATGGAATTTATAATTCGAATCCACAAGGCATCATTTGTTATTACCAATAAAAGGGAGTAAGGCCAGAGTCAAACATTCTAGCCATTAAATAACATATAAATTAGAGTTAGCAGTTTATGATTAACAATATCCCCATATGCATACATAAGTTCTCAGATAAAATGCAGTTTCAGCATAACATGTTCTTGGTTACAGCATAGTTGGAATAACAGCTCACAAGTCAGTCGACCGTCGTCAGACTTCTCCATGCGAAAAATGATCCCAAATGTCGCCTACGGGTTGACATGGATTTTCAAGCTGCGATTTATCTGCGACAACGACGGGTGCCTGTTGCATTAACAAGAACGTCAAACCACAGAACTGTAAACACCAACATAATGAAATGATAACGGATGGTGTTGAAGCATGAACAATGTAGTGGCTAAATAGTGCGTATGCACTCGGTAATTAGCAAGAACAATTTGGTAAGAATCTGCTTTAAGAAAAGCCCAGAAGGATGTTTTGACTTTAATTTTATTACGACGATGACTGCTTCTTCCCCATCGTCGTGACCATATCATATACCTGCAAAACTAGTTACTTGTTAACATACAGCTCAATGGTAAACAAAAAAATAACACATCAAGAATGCCCTACGTGCATTAATTACTATGTTTATTTTCTTTACCCACAGCCTTATTTTCTGAATATTGGAGATAAAAAACATTGAGACACATAATAATGAAATAACTACTGCAGTTCCAGAACAGCATTAATTTAGTTAAAGGAATTAAATTGCATTAGTATTGAACCTTTTTATAGAGTTAGTTTTATTGGTAACGTGTCATAGTAAATAGTCCATGCAGGAATAAGTAAGGTGGTAACCTTTGATCGCTTGCGTTTATTTATCCCAGCAGGTGATTTATCATTCCTCGCTGAAGGTTGTGCGCCTCCGTTGGGGCATCTAGTCCTCCGGTGCCCTAGCTTCCCGCATGTGCTGCACTTTCTTTTGGTTTTCGGGGCAGACCCACATGCTTGACTCATCCGACCCGTGCCTTTTGTTCTAACACGAATCGGGTCCTTCACCCCGCAATCTTGTGCTGCTGTGATATCATCCGTTGATGGTCTTAGGCCGTGCTTTATTTCAAGGAAGAGAGCATCACTCAGAAGCTTCTTTGAGTAAAGCTTGAAGTCTTCATCACTCATGCAAGCAACGCGCCCTAAACGCTTACATAGCTGGGAGAAAGCACCCAATCGTGTCCTATAGGTCACACTTCGGTCAGCAGTGTGTTGCTCAACACATTGGTTATGGACCTCCATTTTGGCTGCCTTAGACCACCTGCGCAGCACTAGGCTTTCAAGGATTTCCACTAAGTCAAGCCTAACACACACGGAAAGGATATGCACACAAGGAATACCAAACGACTCCATACGCATGCAGGTGCAAGTAAATCTGTTCGCGACAGGGTCCCTATAAACCTTCCAATTCATCTCAGGCCTTCGATACTTCTGGAGAGTGTATGCATGAGGGTTGTCAGTGTCATTAAATTCACATATTCTAACACGAACACACCGTTTCAGGCTATCCCGGAATCTGAGAAACATTTCGCGGGTGAACATCGTCCACCCGGACTTTTCCAGCTCAACAAAGTCTGTTTGTAGCACAGGTGTTCCGTACCATGAACGAAAGTCTAGCTCGTCCTCGGTGTCACGCAGAAAATCCACACACCTTTGAAAATTTCTGACAAATTCTAACACCCCGTACCTGCTCTCGACAAACCTCCCTAGTTTGGCATGTAGTGACTCGCACCTAGAGGTAGTCCGTACTCCAGCAAAAAATCTACCGCGGATGTATGTGGTGGCCCAAGCATGCTTTTTGGTGTACAAGTCCTTAACCCACTCAACCTCTCTAACACCGTACTCGTTGAGCATTGCCTCCCAATTCGCTTCGAACTCATCGATTTCCATATCTGCCAACATGCAGTGTCTAAACATTTGTGTGAATCTCGGGTTGCTTATGTTAGCAGTCGCGTTCCTCAGCAGATGCCAGGCACACAACCGATGATGTGCATCAGGAAATACAGTCTGGATTGCTATCCGCATGGCCGGGTCGCCATCCGTGATGACCGATTGCGGCGCCTTACCTTGCATGCATTCCAGAAACTGGCGAAGAACCCAAATATATGACTCCTGCGATTCGCAGGAGACCATTGCTGTTCCAAATACGCATGTCTGGTTGTGGTGGTTTACTCCGGAAAAGACTACAACGGGTAGGTTGTACTTGTTGCGGCCATACGTAGCGTCGAATGCTAGCACATCGCCGAAAATCCCATAATCTTCCTGGGAACGACCATCGCTCCAAAACAAGTTGCATAGGTGTTGCCCTGCCCCCAACTTGTAGCCAAAACATTTTCCCATCCATGCGTGCCAGACCTTCCAAGTACCTAATAGCCGCACTTACATCTCCGCCTTGCAGACCTCTCTGTTTCCGTATCTCATTATACATATCTTGATTTGTGAATGTTACCAAATTAAAACCCCCTAGTTGTGCTGCGAAAGACTCATAAATCTTAGGTATGCTAATCCCAATCTCCCTCATGCTTGTTAGCTGAGCAACTTCTACCTCAGATATCTTCCTGTGTGACCGCAGATAATCAACAAGCTTCCCATACGCAAGTTCGTGGTTATGCTCCTCGACAAAACGCGAGACATACCACCTCCCACTACCGTCTTTCCTCTTTATCCTCATCTCCGCCATGCATCCGCATCGGGTAACTACCTTATGCTCCCTTTTGCGATCAACCTTTTCCAACCATTTCTTCTCTCGAAATCCTTGCCTATTACAAACAAAAGTGTACCACACGATCTCTCCGGCAGTGTTTCTAACAGTCTTACCTCGCCGTGATGCAAAGCCCTTTAGTCGGCTGTAATTGTTATAGAAGCCGCCTGCCTCCTGAGGTGAAGAGAACTCCATTTCAAGAACATCTTCTGCTCGCAACCCATCCAAACCCAAAAAGCCGGGCAACATTGAAGCCCCCCTTCCTTCCCAATCGGATAACTCAGCATCTTCCTCCACTCTCGTATCAAACATTGTGTCCTGAAAAATTAAGACAAACATTTCGCTACCAACTTCATTATGTGGAATGAATTCTGTTTAAATATTGCATATCCATGCATATTAACGCTCTTGTCCATCAAAGCCTTTCATTTTAAATTAGTTTCAAAGTAAATTTTGCAAATGCAATGTTCATAAGTACTAACATGGTTATTAATTCAACCCTGAAAACTTGACCTGAAAAACTCCTTTCAGGATTATAAAATTAATATAATTATAACATTATCATGTTATAATTTAACATACAGTTTACCCAACCATCATAGTGGTTGGCCACTACAACATCTTCATGCCAATCTATTTAATAAAGGATTTGCTTGTCGACGTTCATTGTCACAGATGCAAGTAGTGCATATTTCTTTAAAATGTGAAAGTTCAATTTTGCAAACGTAACAAATACTACAGCCACCGCTAACTTAACAAAAAAACACCAATCTAGCATTTCTTTTACGCATCAGACTCATCACATCGTAGTCATCACATAGTATATTAGTTCTCACAACATAACCCTCACACCTGCTAAGAGTACAACCAACTGCATGAACCATACCACCAATATGGTGTATCAGACCATTCCCATCCAATTAGATCCCACTAACACACTATAAAAACAGAATGGCACGTATACCCATCGTACCTGTGGATTCGACACACCAGCATTGCCCTCCATCCAGTAATCTGCAAGAGGCTCATTCCACATACACGCATCCTTCCAAAACTTGCTACTTGATGCCATTATTACCTGAAAGACAAACATGTCAAACTGTAACAAACAATAAACTAGGGATTGCACAAACTTCTTTGGCACTTACGTAGATAAAAAAACCCTTACTTTACCACCTCATCTACTATCCAACATGATTCCAACATCCTCACAGCCTCCACTTGCCAACTACAAACACAGACTTCCAAAAACACCACATGCATTACAACTACGACACAGAGAACGAAACACATTCACCACTACCTCCTAACATTGCTACCAATACAGCTACAAACCAAGTTGTCACAAAATAAATACCGAAGGATTTTACACAAAAAAATGAATTGTATAAAGCATTCTTTGCAGCAGCAAATTCAGGGGTTTGTCACGGGATTAAGCAACAAACTCGGTTACCTCAACTTTTTTCACAACACAATTTATGCTCAATCACCTAATGAGGTCGACAATGCGGTTAAACCAACATTAACACATCGCAGAAATTTTCAACAAGATCATAAAATATTTATCAGAATTTTCAAGAACAACAACACCAGATTTCAGTAGTAAAAATTCCATTATTTCAGTGACAGGTTAAACTTTCAACAACAAAGTCACAATGGAGAAATTAAATTGAAAACAAAATGAAAATTGCCAGAATGAGTCTCAAAGGTGGACGGACTTACACAGGGCGATGGGAACACCACGTCTACTCATATGCTTACCTAGAACTTCAACTCAAACCAACAAATTAAGGCCACTATCATTTTGGCCAACACATTTAATTATAATAGCTTTCAACCGCAAAAACATCATCCATTTCAGCTAACACATAACATTACTTCAACAACGATAAAAACATTCGGCAACAGATTCAATATAGGTAAATGAAATCGAAAAATAATTAAAAATAAATTAAAATGGCTAAGGGACGCTTACTTGCCCGGATGACTACCGACGGCGATGGTAGATGAGAAACTAAACTGATGGGATAAGCAAAGTGACAACAACGACCACCACCCCACGGACCGGTTGCTGGTTTTGTCTGCTGGAGCTTCCGGGAAAGCAACAGCAGGAAGGCAGCGACTGACCTTCAGAGCCTCACGCCCTACCGCGACGAGCTGCACCCACCACCGGTGATGAACGACCTCCACTCCAAATAACTTTGTCCCCAGGTAAGACCTAACCAATCCGTAGACGCCGACACGAGTTGCATGCGAAACTGGAATCCACGGTGATTGAGGTTACGCAGCCTCACGTTGACAGTGTAAGCAAAAGCACAAAGCGAAGAAAGCATATAAGGGGTAAGGCCAGCCTCCAAAACACCACGGCTGGGTTCTCACCTACAGATTAGGGCACTGGTTGAGATTTGAAAATGACAACGTTTTCCATTAACAAGCAAAATTTTTTTGCCGTTTCCCCACCAGCCCTCCCTGCATCATTTCTTTATTTATTTATTTTTTTTTTAGGTTCATATCCCTGCATCACTTCTAGAAGAGCCTTCATTGTTGTACCCTAACACCATCACCTAAACTAGCATTTTTTCAACAATGCGGCCACCAAATACCAAACCCAACTAAAATTTCAAACCTCCACACATTACTTGCCTTTTCCTGTAATTAGGCCCAATGCCTACTGACCAAAAACAATAATATAAAGCCCAATGTCTACACATGTTACACCGGCTGGCTCACCTGAACTTTGGCTTAACTTTTACTCTCAAGCTTAACAGCTATCACTGCCCTTGTGGTCAGTTTTCATTTTATTGCAGGGACATTAAAGACATTACACAACCTACTACAAGACAAATTTTTTACTGATTACCTAACCGTACATGGATCACCAAAGATCCAAAAAAGTGGACAGGACCATTGGAAAAGTTTCCTAAATTATAACTCAACCAATAAATTATAAAATACCATCGAAATTTTGAAACATGAGTGTAGATAACAAACAACTCGGTTCCTTTCGAACGAAGGAGCAGAGAAGCTGATTCTTAGATTTGGGGTTTTAGAGATTTAAAATTAGATAACTATTCTAATAAAAATGTTAAAAATATATTTTTATGATAATTTTTGTTTAAAAAATATAATTTATTTATTTGGTTACACTTTAAATAAAAGTAACATTTTTATAACATAAAAATCAAATACTACATTTTATCATCTAATGATTAAAATGAAATATCTTCATATAATAATTGATAAAATTTTTATTGGAGTAGCCACTTTAAAATTAATGATAAATTTGAATTGAGTATAAACAAATAATTTGAGATAGCATTTTGAACATATTTTTATAGTGTTCATATTACAGTCTATATCATACAGCAACATGATAATTAACAGTCCACATCAACATATCATTAACGCTAGTTAACAGAAAGATTTACGTTTTGCAATTTAAAAAATTTATTTAATCATTTTAAAAAGTTAGGAACATAACTAAAGCGTGTTAAAAATTTTAGAGACTATTCTAAGCATTATCTCCAAAAATTAATCAGGAAGAGATAGAAAACAACACGTGAACATGTAGAATTTGATTTTATAGGATTAGTATAGATGAATCCCACATAATAACAAACATCAAAGTTACATTAAAATAAAAATGTTCCTCTAAATCATCACTTAGTGATTACTATTTTTTTTGGTGACTCTTAGTGATTACTATAATGTCTAAAAATATTTATTTAACTTACTAAAAAAAATTAAAAATTAATATTTAATTTTAAAAATATAAAAATAAATAATTATTAAATATTTAAAATTTATTATAAAAAATATATTAAACAAAAATTAAATACCAAATTATAAACACCATAAAATTTATGGATACGACTTATGCACCATAATATTATACAGCCTGATTATACATATTCTCTCCTTCCAGTATGTTTATGCAGACAATAAAACAGCTGACATGGATCAGGAACATGAAAGAAACGGGAGCAGATAACTTAAAAATGCCAAACTAATTTTCCAAATGTCCAAATCCTTTTTAACTTAGTCGATAATATGATTCCAAATTTGGGATTGTCATTGTCCATTTCATTAATACAAACGCGTAATACAAAGAATTTAGACGTGGACAAAGGTATAATGGAACAAACGACTAAAACAATAATGACCTGTATTAGATATTTGTATATATATTTATTGTACATCTTTTCTTTTTATAAAAAAATAAATAAAATTGTAGTATCAATGCACATAATAAAATTATATATATATACAAATATCTAATACAGGTCATAAAGTTATACACAAAAATTTATATAAATGTCATTATTTTTGTTCTAACAGCAAATTACATTTGATCTGATCTATTCACTCAAAAAAATATTTTATCTTAAAGATAAATATTAAATTGATATCTGAAAAATTTTGACATTGATAAAATAGTACCTAATCTTTATTATTGATAAAATAATCTCCAAAAAATTTTAAAATTTGACAAAAATGACCAACTTTCAATTGAATTATTTGAAATTAAGATTTAAGAGTGACGTACTAGTTAACAATTATCATAATTATAAAATTTATCCACTTTTAATTTTTATAATTTTAAAAACACCTCAATTTAAATTTTCTAATAATCTTAATCTCCTTTTTTTTTTCTTCTGAAATTCTCATCTCTTCCTCTATATCATCATCATTTTCTAAAAACTCTAATCTCATTTTTTTCTTCTTCTTTTTCCTTTCAACGATGTCATTTTTGAAAATTAGCTAGTGGTTAAGGAGGCTCTGTGGTTATAGTTGTGGTTGTGGTAGTGGTGGTGGTGGTAGTGGCAGAGGGGTGGGTCCTGCTACAGAAATATCGCATAAAAGACCTGTGTTTTTGAGACAATAGTTCAGTCTGCAATTAAAAAGGTGCGTGAAGAGGTCCTCCTCTGAAACACACGTTACCGGTTCTGGTTTGGCCAAAGAGAGAGATAACTCTCTTGAACTTCGAAATGATGACGACAGCAATGGCCTTGCAATCTCTTTTGATTGATAAAGTAGCGCCAGAATTAACAGAAGAAGAAGAAGCGTTAAAGTGTTGGTGCTGAGTATGAGAGAGACGCCACTTCTTGGATGGCATTCTCTTCAGTCTTGAAAGTGGCGAAGACGTCATTGCTACTATCATTCCTTAACCATTAATCATGAGCTCAACAGCCATAGTAGCATCATAACCGATAAAAAAAAATGAGAAATGAAAAAGAGGTTGGGTCCTAGGAAGAAGGAATCGAGTCTCAGAGAAGCATATTTGGTTAGAAGAGAGAGAGACGAAGAAGGAGGGTGACGTTGTTGTAGTGAACCAGAACTGGAGGTTGGTCGGAAGAAGAAGGAGGAGGAAGGTAAAAGCAGCCGACAAACGAAAATGAAGAAGAGTTTATTGGGAAAGAAAAAAAATTGATGGATGATGATAAGGAAGGAGAAGAGATGAGGGTTTTAGAAGAAAAGGGATTAGAGTTTTTAAAAAATTGAAATTGGAATGTTTTTAAAATTATAAAAATTAAAAATAGGTAAATTTTGTAACGATAATGTTAGAAAGACAAAAAAAAATCAGAACTTGCCTTATTTATTATTAATGAATACTAAATAGACAAATTATGACTGTTTTTGGCTGATTTTCTTTAGTTACTAAACATTTTTTATTTTGTAATTATGATAATTGTTAACTAACATATCATTCTTAAACCTTAACTCTAAGTAACTTAATTGATAGTCACTTTTGTCAAATTTTAAAATTTTTTAAAAATTATTTTATTAATAACAAAAATCAGATATCATTTTATCAATATCGAAATTTTTTAAATACTGATTTAGTATTTATCTCTTTTCTTTATCATATAAAGAGAGATTTAATTCTAAATAGTTTTTACTAATTTTTCTTTTTGACAAATTGTACCTTCAACGCTTTAAACTTTTGGGAAGGTTTCTTACTTAACGTTTCTAATAAAAAACCTTGTAGTTGTTGAGTGGGTAAAACTATTCTTTGTTATTATTTTTGGGAAATAGATCTTCTCTAAATTTTTTAATATTTGAAAAAATAAAGTATAATCTTTTATCTTTAATTTTATAAGTAGAACAAAAAATAAATAAAAAAAATAAATTAAACACTTGACACTATTTTTTTTTTTTTTCATTAAAAAAGATCCACTCCCCATTTGGACTAATAGAAATAAAGCTGTTTTTGAAAACTAAACTAAACAAGAATATGGGATATGCCACAGTTATAATATTATTTCTCGTAAAAATTTAAATTAATAATTAAAAAAATAATATAAATAATTATATTTTTAATATTTTTTAAACAAATTTTTTTTTAATTTGTTTGATTTTTCTTAAATTTTTTGTGGAGAGAGAGAGAAAGAGAATTTAACACTATTTTAATAAATTTTGAACGGTCAATGCATAATGGTAGGTACTTATATAAATGTAACTAATACATTCGGCACAACAGAAGAAAATAGAAGAAAGAGAAGAAAAGTCAAAATAAGATAGGACAAAAGCGTGTTTTGAATTTACTTGGTTTGGTTGTTATATTGTCATATTATTTGACAATTGAATTTAATTAAACAACTAAATTTCTGAATTTTTGCCTTATTATGGACAAAATATTAATTAAGATTAAGATTTTTAAATCAAGTCTTTTATTTATTTTCTTTTAGTTTAAGAAAACGTATTTTATTTTCATTTTCAATATTTTATAAACTTAAAATTTAATAACAATGTAAAAATTTAAAATAATTAAAATAAAAATTCTTTTTTTTTACTTATTTAAAACACAAAAATACTGAAAATAAAAAATAAAAGGAGAAATACAAACCAAACAAATTCCAATAATATAAATAAATCAACAAAAGAATATTTAAATAAATAGATTGGTTTTTGAATGAAGTAAACTAAGGTAAATAACTTTGAGAAAGTAGAATAACCAATAAATATTTATATTAAAAATAATTTATAAATAAATTATTTTATATTTAATTTTTTTATTTTAATAGTATTTATTTAAAAAAATATAATAAAATTTTTTTATTATGAAATAAGTCATTCTTTTTAATTAATCTATAAATATTTAAATAATTTTTAAAAAATTATAATTTAATTTTAAAAATTATATCAATTATTAATATTACTATTTTTTATAAATTAAAAACTCAAAAAATTATTTTTTAATCTTTTCAAACGGATTTTTAAGGTTAGTAGACTAGTAGTAGTTGAGTTTGAGCATGGTTAATAAGTAGGAAGTGGCACACACAATTCATCCACGTTAAGCATTTGTGAGAGAATGAATACATTCAAACACTCGAGACAGAAACAATCAAACAAATAAGCAGCAACAACAAAACGCGCTACGTTCTTTAAATCTTTACCGAACTTAACTGTACACTGTTGACTTACAACACAAAACGACGTCGTTTCCTGATGGGGTTCATCTCTATACTCTGCCCCTGCATGGAGACTCGTCTCAGGGGATCCGCCGCACCCTCCCACGATCCCGGCGACGGAGACGCTGCAGACACCTTCGATCTCTTCTTCGGCCTCCACACACTTCAGCTCGCCACGAATTTCTTCTCTGAGCTCAACCAGCTTGGTCATGGAGGCTTTGGCCCTGTTTACAAGGTACTCAATTTTTTCTTATTAATTTCTTCTCTCTCTTTCTTTTATTATCTCTCTCACACACACAAAATGAGGTTCCACACGTGAACGGTGAACATTTTGTTTCTGTTTTCCAATTAATTATTCGGTTTGATTATTCTTTTAAATTTGATTATTTCGATTAACAATTATTTTCTTAAAATACATGTGAAATGTACAAAAAAAAGTCCATTACTAAATTAGTAATATAAAATATGAATTAAATAATGCGACTAATTTTTAATATGCACTTAATATTTTTTTTTTTTGGTAAAAAACACGTGAAATATGTATAAATACAATAGCTCAATTATGAACTAACCATCCTTTAACTAGCCAATTTTTCGAAATTATTTTTACTTTAAGTTTTAATTTCTAAAATCTAAATTCTAAATCTTATATCTTAAATTCTGAAACTGAAATTTTAACCCCTCAATTCTAACCTTATACCCTAAACCTTTCATAAAGAAGAAAAGTTGGTTTGAAACAAATAGATAGGAACTGATTTTGGTGACATATTTTTTGAATTTCGACAGCACTGTTATAAACAAAATAGATGAACAAGGCAACCTTGTGTCTTTTCCTTGCTTTGTACATGGTCTTGAATTGATATTGGTGGTTGGTTATTGCAAATTTTGTTCTGGGTCCTTGAGAGCTAAATTTTTTCATCTACTTATGCTTTCTTGCAGGGGTTGATGCCTAATGGCCAAGTAGTAGCTGTTAAGAAGCTTTCATTAGAATCAAGACAAGGTGTCAAAGAATTTACCAACGAAGTCAAGCTGTTACTAAAAATTCAGCACAAAAACCTGGTTACTCTGCTTGGCTGCTGTATAGAAGGACCTGAAAAGATGCTTGTTTACGAGTATCTGCCCAACAAAAGTCTTGATCACTTTCTGTTTGGTAACTCAATCAATGACTACTAAGCGCCGGTGAAGATGCGCTTGTTTATCCTTGTTTTTGCTTCTTGTTTTTTGGTGGTGATTTGTAGTCATAATAATTTTCAGATAAAACAAAGTCTTCATATCTGGACTGGACAACACGGTTTAGAATAGTTACAGGAGTGGCGAGAGGACTTCTCTACCTGCACGAGGAGGCTCCAGAAAGAATAATTCACAGAGACATTAAAGCTAGCAACATATTACTTGACGAGAGGTTAAATCCAAAAATATCTGACTTTGGTTTGGCGAGGCTGTTTCCTGGAGACGATACTCACGTGCAGACATTCAGGATTTCTGGTACACAGTGAGTAGATTCTATGCTCCTCTTTGTCAGTTATTCTGGTTCAGGAATCCTTATGGCTTTTACATTTGATGAATGCAGTGGTTACATGGCTCCTGAATATGCATTGCGTGGATATCTATCCGTGAAGACAGATGTTTTCAGTTTTGGGATCTTGGTGTTGGAAATAGTTAGCGGGAGGAAAAATCATGACGTGCAGTTTGGTGTAGAAAAGGCTGATCTCTTGAATTATGTAAGTTAATCATATGAAACATGAATGCAAATTTAGTGTGGACTGATTATGCTCATGAACTATGATTTTTTAACAAGTCAACAATGAGCTTCAGTAAAATGCATATGTATATCAGGATATGCAAAGGATTACCGAATTGGGAAAGCGCATATGGGTTGTGATTCTTGTTCATGATGTTCACATAGAATATAGTGACCAAGCCGGAAGTTTTCTGCATAAATTCTTTTCACAGTTCTGCAGGATGATTACAATTGCTAGTTTCAAATAGCCCAATTTAACCATAACGCTAAGGTTATCTACCCTATAATTCTAGGATTTTAGAACAACTAGACGTCCTTTATCTCAAATTTATTTAGTGAACAGAATTAAGCAGTTCATGGGGTCCGAGGAATACACAAATTTCTTATGCTAAGGCTAGTGCTCATCTTTTATATATATATATACTCCCCTTGACAAGCCAATTTGCTATTCACATTGTTTTGCCATGGAAATAGTTGACTTTAAAAGTTAAAACATTACATTTGGTGTTGATTTTTTCATAATGATTCTTGTTTTACACCATATGTACTAAGTCATGAAGGTATACCTTTTGCAGACACAAAAATCATGCATTGACATGGTAGCATAAAACATTGTGTTAATGTCAACTGGTCAATAGAATTTGTGTTTTATGGAATTGATATGTACATTAAATCCTTGTTTATTGGCTTATATAGGTATTTATCTAACAACAGCTTCAAAGCATAATAAATACTGTCCATCTAGCAATAGTACGTTACCTTTTATTTCAAACTTTTCAAATCCTTTACTGTATTTGTAGGCATGGATACTTCATCAGGGAGGAAAAGTTATGGATTTAATTGACCAAACTCTTGGTAGATACAACCCTGATGAGGCAGCAATGTGCATTCAGCTTGGATTGTTGTGCTGTCAAGCAAGTATAGTAGATAGGCCTGACATGAATTCTGTTCATCTCATGCTCTCAAGTGATTCTTTTACATTGCCAAGGCCAGGTAGACCCGGAATCCATGGCCGTGTCGGACATTGGACCACAACCACCACCTCTGCTTTTACCAATACTAATGCTAGTAGTGGAACCAAGGCTTCAGGAGGTAGTAGGGTTTCAGGAGCTAGTAGTTATGTGGAGGATTTTTCTAGGAATTCTATCTCCACTTCTTCTTTTGATGAAGGCAGATGAGTATAGTGTAATCAGTTACTTAGAGCTTATTTTTTTGTAATATGATATTTTTATACTATTACTAGTATAAACACAACTAAATAAGTCTGATCTTATATAAAAGAATATGAGAATTGAGACCTTCTTCTATGCTGCTTTGAGCATTTTGGTGATTCATTAATAACAAGCTTGAAGGATCTTGAGGTTGTACTTACAATGAAGGGATTATTTTCATATTTTGAACTTGCATTGCATGTTTAATTGTTTATTGAACGAAGCTATTCAATCTTAACAAGGTATCCTTAGAAACAGAGTTTATGCAGTGGATTTTATGACTAGTCACTTATCCACCGAAAAGTGAACTCAGACAAAACTAGAAATTAGTTGTTGGTTTCTAACCGACAAATATCTCGTAATCTCGAGACCATAAAACAAAAAAACTATTAATCTTATGGAGTTTCGAAAGCATAAAGACAGATTGGAAAATAGTTGCTAAAATTTGTCATAAAATAATTGCAAGTTTATCAATTAAAGCTATTCAATTTTTAGCTAGTTAACATATCTTTAAAATTGACGTGTATATAGTAGATTTTGTGGTTAACCTCTTATCCACCAAAAAGTGAATTCAGACTGATCTAGAGATTAGTTGTTAGTCCCCAACCAATAGATATCCCAATACCATAAAACATTAAAAGCTACTGAATTTTATGGATTCTCAAAAAGCATAACATTCTATAGTGGAAAATAGTTGCTGAAATTTGTCTCAAAAGATTAAGAATGTGTTTGTGGGTTTAGTAGATGTATCGTTTTTTCTGTTTATCTTTTAGGTTCCCAAATTTTTTCCATGCTTATCTTTTAAAAACATTTCGTAAATGGTTTAGGTATATATACACACAGGAATTTAGTTAACAAATGTCCTTAAAGTACTAATTAAGAAGAGGACTTTTTTTAAAATAAATAAAATAAATATTTTATTTACCAAAATATATCATTTTTAGCAATTTTATGAAAATTCATCACATCTCTTATCTCGTTTACAGTATAAACGAAATAAATACACGTAGTGTAAACAAGATAAGCCACAATTGAAAAAAATGACGTATATATTTTGTTTATACTGTAAACAACATACATAAATAGTTATGACGTATACAGTGTAAACAAGATACGTTACAATAAAATTTCAGCAGCTATAAAAGGGTGTACAACTCTTTAGTTTCTCCACAAACATTTCACTTCTTCTTCTCTTCCATTTTTTTAACAAAAAAAAGCTAAAATGTCTCGTAGTAGTGGATATGTGATTGTTAGTGTGTATCCAAATTGTCATATGAAAAATCGTAACACGGGTGATATTTGAATGCGATAATTCCATTCTGCTAGTAAATTCTTTGTCTGAGAGCTGATATTGAATAGCGCTGGTGGTAGCGAGAGAAAAAAATTTGCAAAGGTGGGATATAGACTGCTAGCACGGATAGGAAATAGTCTTTCGGTTTTGGCTGTTTTGGCTCCATGATGACGAGCATGTGCGCCTAATATTTGACATTCATGGAAGAATCATGATGAAACAAGTGATTGAGCTTTTAGCGGAAGTCAGTAATGTTGGTGGCAGTGGATCTGGTCACTCGAATTTTGTACAGAATGACCCACCTCTTGCACCACCTTCGATATACGCTGCTAGTTCAAAAATATTTTCCTCCAAAATTAATAAACCTCCTCGTATTTTCTTATCTGCCTCTTTTTTTTTTCTTATTTCTCTTTCCACTCTATATATAATTTATAATTTATATTTTGTATTAGTAATTTAACAAATCAAAATGTATCATAAGATATTTTTTCATTATAATTAAAATAAAATTTTCTTTTAACTTTTAAAATTAATCGTATTCTTCTTCTTTATCTTTCTCTCTCTTTTAACTTTCAAAACTAACTCTCATTCTACAAAAAATAAAATTAACATAATATAATTTAAAAAATATATATATTATTATATACATATTTTTTATTTAATTTTAAATTTTTACTATTTATCTTTTTAATTTTTATTTTTATTTTTTTAAATATTTATTACATATAATTTTAAAAAAAATACTAATACTATGATTAAAAATTATAATCAAAATTTAATTATTTTTTAAAAAAAATAATTTTATAACTATCAATATAAATTTTTTTATACTAATAACTAATTATATTTTTATATATACGAAAAAAATATTATTTTTAGATAACAAGTATAAAAATTAATTACTTTTATTTGTACAATAAAACATCTAATCAAATATAAAAATATGCATGTCAAATTCTTTCACCTTTTAAATAACAAATATTAAAATTAATTATTAATAAAAATTAAACTCTTTCATATAAAAATAATAACTAAAAACTTATTTAATATTTTTTAATCTATATAGACCCTCGTCTTCTTAGAGGACGAAAACTTTACTTTTGTTCCTTATGACATTTTTGTAAAAATAATTGTATAAGACGGACATCATTTTAAAAAATTTATATTCTCATTTATTATTACGAATAAAAATACTAATACAAACTAAACACACTACTTATAGTTTCAACCATTCATCTACAAAAGAAATGCATAAATGCCGAAAAGAATTTTTAAAATTAGTAACTTTAAAATGTATTAACAAAATTATATGGTGGTTAAAGACACCATAATAGCAGCAGCCAATGACAATGATGGCTTTCCCACTCATGGTCAACAGACCGATGGTATTCAGTGGATAGCAGCCAAAAGTTTGCTTTCATTCCATGACACAACTAATTAAAATTATAAATTGAAGAATTGTTTTTAAATTTATAATAGAAAAAAAAGTATTCAAACCCGAGAAACTGGTAATAGTATCTTTCTCAACAATACTAATGGAAACCCAGCATGAAAGGCACTTGAACAAAATTTTAACCAGTAGCCACCATGTAAAATTGATGAAGAAATTCAAAACTACCAACAAAGGGAGAATCTAAGCCTCTTGTGCAGGGTAATCAAACACCACATCTTTGCCTGAAAGTTTCCTGTATACTGCAGCAAAAGCCTCCAACTTGTACTCAGTGTTGTTTCGTTCCTTGGGATCCAAGAAAACCTATCACCAAAACAGACAATTCAATGAAAATATAGATTCATTCCTTTTTTTCAAAAGATTACATTCATTCACAAGTATTAACCGTCTGATTCCATAACACAAACTTACCTTCATGATTGTCGACCCATCAAGACGATACCTAACACGCTTCCCAACGATCTCAGCAGGCAATACAATATCCTCAAGCATTGCCTCATGCACAGCAGTGAGTGTACGGTTGCGAGGGCGCTGAACTGCAGATCCTTTCTTTGGCGGCCTCACTATCCTACGGTTGGCAATCAACACTACATCCTACAAATTTAACAACATTCCAGAACAAATAATTATAACCCCACCAAAAAAAGTTAATAGACAAGGGGCTATATCACAAATAGAACTAGTGGTATTATGAATACTAAAGAAAAAAGTAAACTTAATGTATCATTAAAAAACTAGCAAGACAAATTTTGACAACTGATGATATTCTAGCTGCAATTTGGTTAAGCATAAATACAGCTTCTTAACATTAGATGACCAGAAATCTAGAAGTGTTCCATGCTAAAATAATGAATAAATAGATTGCAACGAACAGAAAATTCAACAAAATTCCAAATCATTAATATTGGGTGGAGCACAGGTAAAAGGAATGGGCAATTTCATCAAGGAACAGTGGTAACAAATATCATACATCTTCCAAAACAAAGGTGTTGACTGTGTAGTGCGTACCTTGCCACTGAACTTCTTCTCAAGCTCTCTAACAAGTCTTACATGAATCTTCCGGAAACCTTTCCTTAATCTAAAGGGAACATGGATAACTACAGCCTTTCGACCCCCAGACACATCAACTTGACTGCATATTAAAACCAGGGATACACATCAAGACTAAAACATAAATCTACCTCACAGAAAAACTACAAATAATTCACATACTTACACAGCTGAATTTATGTATAAATCTTTCAGTTCGCTTTTCAGCTCCGTATTGGTATTTTCAAGATCAAACAAAGCCTACAACAATAGAAGTTGAACAAAAGATTAATACTTGAGAAACTAAAACTGATAAGCAGCAGCACCGACAGCATATTTGTAAGCGAAATGAAACCTGTCCAATAGACTCTTCGAATTCAGTTGGCTCAGCATCCTTATCTTTGTGGATCTTCTTCCTGAAAGTGTACATCTTCGCAACTGCATAAACATACAAAATAGGAACTTTGTGAAGCTGTAGCTTATAGGTTGTTAATTCTTTTAAGTTCAATGTAAACATCTCCCAACAAGCAAGGCATAGCAAGACCGCCACACAAAAAATAGACCAACATACATACGACAAAAAAAAATAAAACATAGAACTAACACATTAATCACACCTTCCATATCTATGTTGATTACATCTCCTATCATGTTCACCGGCATAGCACACAGAACACAGCACAATCAAAGAGGAATAATTCCCTAATCCAACACATATTCTGCATGCCTTCAAATCTCATTCAAAGAATAAAAATAACATGTTCAATTCCCCCTCCCAAAAAGAAAGATTATCTCAAATTACATCGCCAGTATAAAACTACAAATAATATACGTCGCAGAGCGACGGCATTACCAACATTTGGTTAAAGTTAATGGATTATGAAACATAAAAAAAAAAAAAAAGGTAAGAATTGAGATTTATATTAATGGCAAAAATTTGATTCTCAGGTACAATGGTAAAACACACTGCATAGCTACAAATCATTCAAAGAGTGAAACTTAGATCCCCAAGGTACACCCAATATAACAGAATAGAACCATCGATTAAGTTCCCATTACCACATTCACACAAAAGAGCATACTTTTATTTATTACAGATAAATCCTAAAAGACACAACTTTTATCGCAGTTTGCACAAATCAAAGCTAAGAGAACCACAGATTGCATCAGAGGCTAATAAGGTACCAAGGTAAAAACTCGCCTCTTAGAGGGTAGAAGCTCCTCCTGATAGATCCGCTACAAAGAGTAAGAGTGTTCACGCAGCTCAGATTGTAAACCCTAGTTTGAAGAATTTAGCTTTAACTTATAAAGGTAAACCAAGGATTGAGATTGGATTTTATAGAGATGAACCGACGGCTCAGATTTAGTGAGGAAAGTATGCTTAGCCTAAATTTGAATAATCACTTTCACTTTGTATAATTAGCCTAGTCCAATTTTACACTGTTATTAACTTATTATTCATGGATTTATAAAATATTTTAAATTAATCTCCAAAAAAAAGAATATTTTTTAAATAATAAATTTAAAAATTAATTATTTTTAATAATTATATAAAATAATGAAAAGAGAAGATTTTGGAAGAGAGAAAAGAAAAATAATGAAAAGACCGATGGTTTAAAATTTAAATATCACTTGTCCGTAAATTTAAAATAAATGAAGAAAAGGGGTTTGAAAGACTTATTATCCAGTTTTACAATCTTAGTCTTTATTTGAATATTACAAATAAAAAGTAAATAATAATACAATAATTTATTAAAAATAAAAAAGGTATTTTAAATATTATAAAATCATCTAATTCAGCAGCGGAACTTAACTAGGGTAATGGGACTATGTTCTCAAATTTTTTATAAAAAAAAAATTAATAGTAATTCTTTAAAAAATAAAGAGTAGTTCACTTGATTTAAATATTTTATTATAATTTAGAGTAGTTCATGTTTGCTACTTTGTTTCTCATTATAAAAAGAAGTTTTTTTTTTCATTCTAAAATTAGGTATTTTTTATTTATTTAATTTAATTTTTCATATGATAAAAAATATTAGAATATTCAATAAGTATTGATATTATTGTATTTATATAAATTGATAAAAAAACAATAAATATTATAAATTTTAATATTTGTCCTTCTAATTTTTTTTACATATTTTACAGGATATATATTCAAATTTTTATACAAAATAATAATAAAAAAATCAAAGAATTGATGCATTTTTTAAGAGGAAGACTAATATTCAAGAAGGAGAACATATAACTTCTACAATATCAACACCTATAAATAGTTCTTCTACTTTAATGAATAAGGAAGAGAGTGAGAGACAACTTTCAAAAATTCAAAAAGTTACATCAGATGAGTTTGACCTTAAATTTTTATATTAAATTTTTGGTCTCCAAAATTTTGTTTTCAGCTCTGCCCCTAATCCAATTTATTAAAAATAAAGATCTTGCATTTAATTAGAGAAAAAAAAAAAGATGATGTATTTTTTGTCAGAGCTTTTTATTATGTTCAAATTTAAAAACATCAGTTTTTCATTCTTGCCGCTAAAGATACTTATTATTTCATAATTTTATGAACAAATTAAAATTAAAATCAAAAAATGAAAAATAAAAATAGGAAAACTGCAACCCAGCGTGGAAGAAAATTGAGCTAAATGGTTGCATGAATGAATGATAACATACTGCATCATAAGAATAAATAATATTAATAATATTCTAGTTGATGTCTATTAATTAGTTAAATATATAACAGAGGCAAAATTTATTTTAATTCTTCAAGTTATATATATGCATGAATCATTTTAAATTAGTTTCGGATGCCATCTACTTACTGTATGATCATATTTTCATCAATATATCATGTTAAATGACATGATGTAATTCAATAAAATATTGATGAGAAAAAAAAATATTTTATTTTCTCAACAAAAAAAAACCCTAGAAATTATATTTTGGAATTCCAAACATTATATTAACCAAATGTATTGAAAATTTTTAAAATGGTGTTACCTAAACACTCCTAATTAAGGGTTTCTTTAGGCACTATTCTCAAAAAAGATTTTTTTTTAAATGATATTTTTTTAAAAGATTTTTTATAAAAATAAAAATGATTTTATGTTTAGATATCTCATGTAAAAATATTTTTTTATTTATCAATTATATTTGGATAAAACAAGATAAAAATATTTTTTTATTTATTATGTGAAAAATATATTTTTTTAAAGAAAAAAATATTTTAAAAAAATATGTAAATTATAATTTCTCAAAAAAAATTATTTTTTTATTTATCTAATATTTTTATTTTTACCATTAAAAACTTGTCAAACACATTAAAAAATCTTTTTTATTAAAAAATATATTTTTTTTATTAATTAAATAGCGCCTAAACAAGCATTAAATACTGAATTCTATCATTGATTCACATTAGCTGGCCTCTCAAATTTATGAATTTGCATAGAAGTTACTAGAGAAAATACTCGTTTGGTTTCTAAAGTTACACTCGAGCCTCAATTCAGTTCTTAAAGTTTTAATTGCCTCAATTTAGTCTTTAAATTTTTCAAATTTTAATCATGTTAGTCCTTGCGGTGATTTTTGTCACAGAATCAATTGAAAAATTTAGAGACTAAATTAAGACAATTAAAACTTCAAAAACAAAATTGAGTATTTTCTCTAATTATATTGGTGGTTACCTTTAAAAAAATCATTACTGATACTGTATGCTCCTAAAGCGCCACAATTTATCCATGTTCATCATGTTCCACATATCTATCATAGATCCACGTTGGTTGCACTCTCTCATTATATTTATATATTACATATATCAAGTGGTTACTGTGAAGTTTCAATAAAATATGTATGAACTTTAATTTTTTTTTACAAGAAAATATTTGTTGGTATTGTGGTTTTTGTGTTTTACACAATTTACACTCAATTTTCCGAATATGATAAATAGACTCATGAATATTGGCTCTTCTCAACTTTTTTTTTTTCTTTCTCAACTTAACATTAGGTTACAAAAATGCACTGATCCCCGAAGCAGAAAACACAACAATTAATTAGTAGACAAATGCAATTGTGTACAATAAGATCATAGAAAATCTTTATTGACATTAAAAAAAATTAATCATCATATATTTATCTATATTTGTATATTTTTCTTTATATATTTTTAAATAAAATAATCAAACATTAGAATAATTAAAATTTTTAAAAATAATATAATTAATTTTTTTTATAAATATTGTTAAATTTGAAAAAACAAAAATAATAATTTAATGGTGGCTAAATATTATAATTTTGGATCATCCAAAAATATGTGTGACAAGTGTGATTTTGTGCATGCCAAAATTAAATAAAATTGCAATAAATAAGGTCCAATAACAAATATTTCATTCTCATGTGCCCATAATAGTTGTTGCTGATTTCAAACCCAAAAAAAATATATTATTCTCTTCTCTAGTTTGTAACTATACATTTCATTCTCTCCTCTTA
Source organism: Arachis hypogaea (assembly GCF_003086295.3). NCBI lineage: Eukaryota > Viridiplantae > Streptophyta > Magnoliopsida > Fabales > Fabaceae > Arachis > Arachis hypogaea. The sequence goes on from NC_092050.1 coordinate 145,149,239, forward strand.
TTGCAACCCACATGATTAATCCCTAAGTTAAGGGAAAAAGAGAAATTTAACAAGAAAAAAATGAGTGTTCAATAGGGTTCAAACATTCAAGAAAAAATAAACCATAAATCTTGACATTGAAAAGAAAAGAAAGGGAAAAAAGTCAAAATTTGGAGCCAAGAAGCAAAATTAAATTTGATTTAATTCAAAGACAAATAAATAAATATATATATTTTCTTTTGTGCTTCCATTCTAATTTGTTGAGTTGGCTTCTTCTTGCACTTACCATTTAAGTACCATTTAAGTAAGATGAAGAAAACAAAGGTTGTTTTTTTCTGCTACAAATCAAATATCAAAAGTAAAATTTGGAGCCAAAGAGTAGATGAATGGTTTTGTTCTTTAAAGCCGAAAGAAAAAAGAAAAAAGAGAAGCAGCTAGGCGAGAATGCATACCAACTCTAATCACTACTATTATCCCATCTCTTCTCTGTGTTATTATTCTGATATTTGGAAAAGAAGAACAAGTCAAATGTGTTCAACCAAACTCAAGTTTTGGAAGCTTTTCTATTCTTTAAAAAGGGTAAATAGCCAGAAATTAAAACAAGGAGAGTGAGCACATTGTTTGAGTCTTCATAGCTTTTAAGCTTATCCTTTTTTTCCTTTATGGTTTTACATTGAATTTTCTATTCTTCAGTTTTATCTTTCTTTGTTTCTTATCAATGAAAAAAAGTATTATGTGAGGTATTAGAAAAAGCCATTGAGAGAAAAGACAAAGCGAGTAATCTTGGTGAAAAGCCAGAAAATTATGTAAACATTTTTGTTTGTATTTTTATTTTATATTCATGATCATGAGGGGATTTCTTTGCGTGAGCACTTAGTGGTTAAAAGTCTAGAGAGTGAACTTATCCAAATCAAGTTTAGGTAGAAGTTAATTGGTTAGAATTGGGTAGAATCTTAGAAAAATTAGTGATTATAATCTTTGTGAAAGATAGTAAAAATTTCACCATAGTTGTAGTAGAGAGTAGATATAGGCCACATTGCACATGGTGGTTGAACCAGGATGTATGGCTAAAAGCTAAGTCATTTTTTCTTCTCTATTCTTTTGATTCTGATTTATTTTGATATGAGACAAAATGAAATTGTCTTCTCTACAATTAATCTAGCAGACATCACAGCAACTTAGTACACTCAAAAATCTTTTGCTTGCTCTATCGTTAAGAAACAAAATAAAATTATCTTCTCCGTAATTAACATTGCAGACTCAACAACAATACTAAATTAAATTTAGTTTAAAGTCAAAGTATATAAATTTAAAAAGACCATAAATTCAATCTCCTCTTTCTAAACCATTGATAACCTTCAAATATAAATATATATTTGTGTACGATAATTGATTATTTATATTCACCTAACACTCTTAACAAAAAAATAATAATAATAAAGCAAACCTTAACTTTAATTAATTACTGATTTTGTATACTCCTAAAGTGTGACAATTCATCCATGTTCATGTTCCACATGGTACATACAAAATCCTTGTCTAGCCAATTGCTTTGTGACACTTGGCATTCCATATCGATGTTGAGTGCATCCATGCCATATGCATTAGTGATGTTATCTAAAGTCTCAAACTGAACCATGTTTGCCATATTTGTTGACTCTGTGAAGGACATGCATGATGATCCATTATTGTTGTTGTTGTTTTCATAATCTGAGTAATCCACACAATTTGAACTTGCACCATTCATCATACAAGAAGGTCTCTCACATGGAATTATTTGAGTTTTTGCTGGTGTTGGTGTTGCTTCTTCAATAAGTGATGGATATTGCTGCATTTGAGTGACACAATCAGGAGACATTGTTGGAATAATTAATGCTTGGTTTTGGTTTTGCTCTTGGTATAATTCTTTTGATTCATCAACAAATCTTGTCCTCCATAATGTGTCAATCTTGAAATACTTCACTTGTTTTTGGATTCTTGTTCTCCAGAAGTTCTTGATTTCATTATCTGTCCTTCCAGGCAATTGTTGTGCAATTTTTGACCACCTAATTAAGAAATAATGAGCAAAGTTTAAGTGTCCAACTACAACCAAGTGTCAATTTTAAATTTTGGATAAGATCTATTACAGACATATCACGTATATACAAAAATCAACTAACAAATCAATTATTTATAGATGATATAAACAGAAATATAAAATATACATTAAAAATAATAAAACATAATATACTAAAATATAAAATTCACATTGAAAATAAATTAAACGATTATGTTACGTGTACATTAAAATTAACTACCAAAGTCAGTCACCAGTATAAAATATATATTAAAATACAAATACATATTGAAAATAAATTAAACCACACATGTATTTATACATAAATATATTGATAAATGATCTTAGTGGCTAATTTTGATATATAAATAATATTTTTATAAATTAAATAATATATATTTATATACAAATAAATAATAAATAATTTAATAACTGATTTCTTTTTATATAACATCTTTTGTTTGTCTCTTATGTAAAATAAAGAAATTTATTGTTACGACCTTTTCATAATGACAAAATGTATGTCTTTATTTTTTTTCTTTTTACAAAAAGACTTTTCACATAAGATTAGATGCAATAATATATATTCGTATCCTGATAAATTATTCTATTGTCTTTAAAACTTATATTTTACTATTTTTACTTCTATCTTAAAATAAAAAGTGTTAAAATTTGCTACATTAATGATTCAATATCTCTTTGATATAAATTAAATTATATCCAAATACAGCAAAAGAAATCTACGAATAAATAATTTTACTATAAACATGATATATAATAAAACTTAATAATATCCTCTAATTTATATAGTCAATCCAATCATATGTTCTTATACAGTGGGTTAAAACTTTGTTATAGTTGTTCATCAAGCCTGAAATTAAATTGTCAATGAGCTATAGTTTAAACGGCATAGTCTTTTTATACTCACTTAGAGGTTGCTGATTCGAATTTCCCTATCTTTGATAAAAAAAAAAAAAAAAGTCGTGTAATTAAGTAGCATATTATTAGTAGTGGCATATAAGTGAGTTTTGGTTTTGGAGGAAAAGAAAAGAAAAGAAAAGAAAAGGTTCTTTAAACAATGGTAAATGCACCTGTTGCCCCACTTTGAGTGGAGTTCAAAAATCAAAAGCTTTTCTTGTGGGGTTAAATTTCCTCTTTTCACATCTGGCTTTAGATAATTAAGCCACCTTAATCTGCAACTCTTCCCTGTTCTTTTTAACCCTGCTTAGAAAGAAAACAATGAAACTAATATTAAATTAGAGTTAATTATTTGACTAATCTAATAATATTACCTGAAGATTTGGCCAGAAAATTCCATCTGCCTTCACCATGAATGGCAATGCACATTTTGAGAAGATCATCCTCTTCATGGGTCCAAGGTCCTCTTCTAAGTTCATTATCCTTATTATTATTATCATCTTCACTAGAGCAGCTAATAATGTTTTTATTATTGCTCTTTGATGAAAAAGACATGGTTTGTGACTTAAATAAAGCTTAGAACACTAACATGCATATATAATATATGAATAAGAGACTTTTAGAGGAATATAGAAAGAACCTAGACAGAATTATAAAGCAAATTGGCCTCTGCAAGATTAAGATTAATATTTATATATAGTTTTATACTGTTGTGTATGCTGATTTTAACATCTTAGTATGTAATGTATGACGTGTGTTTTTTTCTTATAATTAATAACGCCAATAAATTTTTAATTTAAATGTCATGTATATTAATATTATAACTTTTGAAAAAGTTTAAGGGGCAGCAACTTTTGTGTTTTCTGGCCAGCACTTAACCATCAAAACAAAAGTGAATGATCTCCCACCATTAGATGTAATCTCACACCATTAAAAACACTATTGATGGCCAACTGATGGTTACAAAACACCAAAATTGCTGGCCCCTAGCATTCCTCATAACTTTTTGCTAATAAGGGTCTTAAGAGATGAAGATACTAGTTAAGAATATCATAAACAAGAAAGTTTTATGAAAAATAGAAGATAAATTTTTTATTTCGTTGAAAAAATAATTTTTTTTTCATTTACTGTTTTAATTAATTCTTTTAAAAATACTCTTGAACTAAATTCAATGGATATTTATATTGAATTTTTCAAAAGCATCCTTATCTTTTATACTGCCAATGCAAAATATGTAACATTTGTCTTGTCAAATTGAGTTGGAAATAGCAAATTTAGTTTAATGTAATGTAAATTTCACATTTCATCAATATTTAATAAAAAATAAATTAATTAAAATGACATTAGAATTTGTTTAAGGTGCGTGAAAATAACACAACTCTAATTATATACAAGGTTTGAATCTCCTATTATAGTGTTACAGCATTTTGATGGGAATCTGGTCAAAGTGAATATATATATATATATATATATATATATATATATATATATATATATATAACATGAACTTTAGTACTTTAATTTTATGAAAGGTAAAAGAAAACAATATACTACTGCTTTAATTTTAGAAATTCCTGATACATAGATTCATTGCTCAGCATCTTACCCACTAGCTAGCTGCTAGAAGAGTTATAAATGGAACAAATGTTAATTACAAAATAAACGTGATGCTTGAACCTTCACTAAAGTTGAATCTGTCAATTATTGTCAAATGACAACTCAATTAATTGAATTTGCAATTTATATTGGCCACTTAATAATCAAGAAAAGTCTCCCCCTCGCTCTAGCTTGCAATCACTTCTTCTTAAATGTACGAGACATGGATCTTTCAAATAGGGTTGGTGGGGTTAAATTGTAATGAACTAATTAATTATAGAAGGGGTATCTTTTCTTTTGGAAAAAATTTTACTCCATTCTTTTCAGAGATACTAAAATGACATTCTCATTTCCTCTCTTATAATTTAAAAATTTTTTTTTAATTTATTTTAAATTTTTTATGTTAATTAATGTTAACTTTATCTATTTTTTAAAAAAATTATTTTTTACAAAAATATTCTTTAATAAATATTTTTTTTTTGTCATTAAATTTTGTTTATCAAAATATTCTTTAATAATTTGTTTTTTATTAATTAAATGATATTTTTACTAAAATATTTTAAAAAAATTTAATAATTAAATTATTTTTTCTAAAATACCCTTCAATAATTTTTTAATTATTAAATTGTGATTTTACCAAAATTTTCGTCAATAATTATTTTTATAGTTTACTATTAATTTTTTTATATCAAAATATTATTTTAACATTAAATAAAAAAAATCTTACCACTGTTAATATGTATAAAAATTAATATAAATTGATATCGAAAAATAATTTTACCTAAATTTTTTTATTTAATATTAAAATAATATATATTGATATCAAAAAATTAATAATAAAACATAAAAATAATTGTTAACGAAAATTTTGATAAAATCATAATTTAATAATTAAAAAATTATTGAAGGATATCTTAGAAAAAATAATTTAATTATTAAATTTTTTAAAAAAATTATTTTGGTAAAGTACAATTTAATTAATAAAAAATAATTTATTAAAGAGTATTTTAGTAAACAAAATTTAATGACAAAAAATAAAATTTTTGTTAAAGAATATTTTTGTAAAAAATAATTTATTTATTTTTCAAAAATGGATAAAATTAATATTAGTTAACACAAAAAATTTAAAATGGATTAAGGAGGAGGTTTCTTAAAAGTTATAAGGGAAGAAAATGTACATTTTATAAATAGAGGGGAGGAGAGTATCATTTTAGCATCTCTTAAAAGAGGGGAATGAAATTTTCTCTTTCTTTTAACCATATGGAGAGTGATGGAAAAAAAAAAAAAAAGAGAAAAATGGTGAGAACGGAAAAAGTGAGTACATGATAAGAATAGAAATTCAAAATCCATTAAAATTTGTTTTAAACTAAAGAATGTTTTTCTAAGAAACAGAAAAAAAATACAGAATGTATCCAAAATATAAGGATAAGAGGAAATTTCCAAAAATTAATTAAAGCAGAGATTTTTTACAATGTTTGTAGATAATATTCTACAATTGGTAAATTTATAATTGCTATAAAAAAATTTAATAAAGAAGAACAAGTTGTTAATGTATTTCTATAAAAAAAAAAAGAAAACAAGTGTATACTCCTCATAAATTTACTTTTGTTAGATACGCGATTGTCCCTGAACTTTTATTTCGTGGATAAATTTGTCTTTGAAAATCTAAAAATACAAAAACACCCCTTACTATTCAAAAAGCATGACAGATCGATCCTTCCGTACAAAATTCTCCTCCAGACATAACAGAGACAAGTGATGTGTCGCTTAGTTGGCGTTGTATCTGTCTATGTGGCGAGATGGGATTGTTGAGGAAGGTTTGTGTGTCCGTTGCGAAAAAAGTCTTGGACAAATAGATTCCTGTGACTTAAAACGACAACGTTTGAAAACATTGACTGTAGTTCTTGCGTTTAAACATAATTCCAAAGAAGCCCATATGAATCTCACACAATTACTTGATGCCCTAGCACACATATGTATGATCTTTTTCCTCAAAAAAAAAAAATAATAATAACCTTTGATCTTCTTCGGTTCTTCATTTTCGGTTAAGGTTGCACCAGTGAAGCTACGTTGGTGGAGTTAACGGTGTCGTCTATACTGGTAAGTACTTTTATTGTGAAAGTCATTGGGTTTGTGCTTTCGAACGTTATTTGCTATGCATGTTGTGGGTTGGAGTTTTTGTGCAATGTAGTTAGTGAGAGACATAGAAGATGGGTTATCTGGGTTTTAGGGCTTAGGTATTTCTCTGATTTGCTAATGTTTAGTACTGATCATGGTAGACAAGTTTGGTAAATTGGTCCCTATCTGAGTATTTTGTGCCAAACAATATTGCAGATGGATGATATTTTTGTAGTTTCTGTTTTTCATCACGGGGGGCTACTTCACAAGGGCCCTTACTGGTAAGTTAGTTTACCTACAGGGTAAAGTTGAGAGGTTTCCACTGATAGACTTGGATTTTGTAAATTTCGGTAATTTGATAACATTGTTCAAAGGACTGGAATATCAAGCATACAAGGAGGTATATTGGTATGATCCAAAGAGCAAGGATATAGAGTCAAGGTTGAATGTACTGAGGGGAGATGCAGAAATCAACCAGATGCGTCAAGCTAAAATGAAAAATAAAAATACTTATGAGTTCTATGTATTTTTTTTATCATCCTATTGATGACTCAGAGCTTGCAGATGGTGCTAGTAAGGAAAACGATGAGGTAGAGGAAGATGTCGTTTGTGTTGAAGTGGAGGAATTGGATCCGTCATCGACTGAGCATGATAGTTATGAGAGTTCAGAGGATGAGTTGTATACAGCTCCGCCTCTCGGTTATGAAAATAACAGCGAGAGTGGGAAAAATGGTGTCAGTAGGACTATATCTGGCAAAGGGAAGAGGAAACAAGTACCTGACTCCTCTAAGAGGTACACTCAGCCCAAAAAGCAACCCAAAAAATAAGCAAGACGTGTGTCTCAGAGAACAAGGTCTAATGCAAGAAAGAATGTGCCTGCACCTGAGCCCAAGACAGGTGGGCCTGCAAGACAGCTCAATAGGTCTAAGCCTGCAAGGGAGCCCAATAGAACTAGAGGAGCAAGGCCAGCACTAAGGCTGCGTTTGTTTACAGAGACAGGACACTGAGACAGAGACACAGAGACACAAAATTGTGTTTGACAGAGGAGACATGGACAGAGACAGTGTGTCCAGAGACACTGAATTAGTGTATTTTGTGTCCATCCTGACAGGAAGGACACGGAGACACTAACAAGAGACACAACTTATTTTTTATTTTTTATTTTTTATTTTTGTTAATTTTTCATAATTATATATTTTGTTATTATATTTTTCATTTCAAATTTTTTGAATGGAAAAAAATGAAAATAAATTGGATTTTCATAATTTGTTCTAGTTTATCACCAAACATAATACAAGAACACAACATTTTGTGTCTCTGTCCATCAGTGTCTTGTCCTATCCTGCTCTCAGTGTCTTGTCCTGTCCTGTTCTCGAAAACAAACACAGCCTAATTGACTATATCAGTGATGTAGACACAGATGATGATGATATTATCTGGGAGTATGAGTCTGAGGAGCTGCATACACCCGTTTCTTCTAAGGATGAGGAAAAAAAATTCATTGGCCTGAGTTCAATGACCAATATAGTTTCGGAGAAGGAAGATTTGAGCTTGGAACAAGATTTGCAACAATTGAGAGGTTCAAAGAGGTTGTGAAAGATACCTTTATTGTTGAAGGCAGGGAGTTAGTTTGGATCAAGAATGACAGAGAAAGAGTGAGGGTTGGGTACAAGGATGAAGAGTGTCTTTGGATTACCCACTTGTATTACAATAGGCAATTACAATGCTTCCAAGTCAATACTTATAGAAATGAGCACACTTGTGCTAGGGACTTTGGAAGCAATGCAGCTGATCAACACTGGATCAGCAAAAAGGTGGAGAAAAAGATGCTAACACACTCGCATATGACCACTCATGAAGCTATTGATTTTCTGAGAGAAGACTTTGACCTTACTGCACATCTAAGGTTGGTGTATAGAGCTGTAAAGGAGGCAAGAGAGAGGATGATGGGTAATGAAAGAGAACAATATGGAAAATTGAGAAACTACTTATTAGAGATACACATAAGTAATCCTGGGTCTTCTGCATTGCTAGACCTAACTCCTCAACCTCAAGCACCCCCTACGTTTGACAAGTTGTATGTTTGTTTTGAGGTCTGCAAACTGGGATTTAAGAGTGGTTGCAGACCAGTGATCCACCTAGATGAAGCATTTCTTAAAACCTACCATGGGGGACAACTACTTTCGATCATTGCACAGGATGCTAACAATCAGTTCTACGTGGTTGCATATGCAGTTGCAAGATCTAAATATAAAGAATCATGTAAGTGGTTCCTAACACTCTTGCAAGAGGATATTGGTGATGTGAGCAACCACGGTTGGAATTTTATGTCGGATCAACAGAAAGTTGGTTTCCTTTTTGTCAATCCTTATTTGTTGTGTCAGTCATTCAGTGGATTAAAGTTGTTTGTAAACTTGGATTAATTCATTCATTGTTATTAGGGCCTGCTACTGATGCGTGAGCATCTTTTCTATTTTTTTCTAGTAAATTTGCACGTAATTTGTTGAGTTTAATTAAGAATTAATTATATTTTAGCCACTATGGATGCTATTTTGAGTTTTGTGCAATACTGTTTATTTTAGGTAGCATTCGGCTGGATTTGATGGAGTTTCTGCAGCACAAGAATCAAAGGAGATGGCAGCGAGGAGCGAGCGTACGCGTGACTGACGCGTACGCGTGATTTGAAGATTTGCAAAGCAATGCGTCCGCGTGACCGACGCGTCCGCGTGACTCACGAAAAAGACCATTGACGCGTGCGTGTGACCGACGCGTATGCGTGACATGCGCAACGTGCAAAAAACGCAGAAAGACGCTAGGGGTGATTTCTGGGCTGTTTTGACCCAGTTTCCAGCCCAGAAAACACATATTAGAAGCTGTAGAATGGACAAATCAAGTGGTCCCCACCCATCAGCTGAAGACTTGTTAATTAATTCGAATTTAAATTCAAATTTGATTTTTAAATAGGAAAAGATATTATTTTAATTTTAATTTTAGAAATTTGATTTTTAAATTATTAGGATTAGTTATAAAAGGAGATTCAGATATCCCAGACTACAAAAATACAAATTTTTATTAGAATCCTTATTTTCTACTCTGAACCATGAGCAACTAATCCTCCATTGTTAAGGTTAGGAGCTCTGTCTATTTCTATGGATTAATTTTATTGCTTTTTCTATTTTAATTTATGCATGGATTTATAATTTAAGAATTATTTTCGCTCTTTATCTTATGAATTTGGGTGGAACGGAAGTATGACTTTCTTTTTATTTGAGTTCTTGTATAACTTGGAAAAGCTCTTTACTTGAACAACAGCTTGAAAACATATTCTCCTAAATTTTAATTATCTGGATTTAACGGGATACGTGACATATAATCCTTTTATTTTTGGGTAATTAGAGTTTTTGTGGCATATAAACTGGAATTTGATCATGTAGCTTCTAATTGGAATTAATTGATCAAGGAATTGGAATGAATTTTAGAGGAGACTAGAAATGTCTAAGGAATTAGGGTCTAGTTACATATAGTTTGCCATAAATTAAATCCTACATGATTAAAATAGTTAGTAAGAAAAATTAATCCGAAAAAATAGATAACTCTGAAACCTTAACTGCTTTCTCAATATTTTATTCCTCACATATTCACCTGCCTGTCTTCAAACTCTTCTTTATTGTTTAATGCTTTTGAACTTCCAAACACTATTTTCTGTTTGTTTAACTAAGCCTATCAAACACTATTGTTGCTTAATCCATCAATCCTCGTGGGATCGACCCTTACTCACGTAAGGTATTACTTGGTACGACCTGGTGCACTTGCCGGTAAGTTTGTGGGTTATAAATACCGCACCAGCTACCTGCACTGAAAGAGGTAATACCTAATGCACATGTCAGAAACTGTGTGATGCATATGTGGGAGAATTTCATAAACCGATTCAAGGATTTATATATAAGAGAAATAGTGTGGAACTGTGCCAGATGCACCACCATCTCTGAATTCAAGTCAACAATGGAAAGACTGAAAGAAGTGAACAAGGATGCTTGGACCTACCTCATGAAATTTGATCCTGCTACCTGGGTTAGAGCATACTTTAGCCATGGTCCCAAAGTCGACAACCTAACAAACAACATGTGCGAGTCGTTTAACGCAAAAGTGTTGAATTATAGATGCAAGTCGATACTTACAATGTGCGAGGAATTACGGTGCTATGTGATGCGATGAATGGTGCAACACAAGAAACTGCTGGGGATTCATGAGGGGAACTCGTGCCAGTGCAGGAGAAAATGCTGAAGAGGCTCATCAAACCAAGTAACAAATGGACAGCGGAGTGGATTGGTGATAACGAGCACAAATGTTTTGAAGTCACGTACAAGGACTCCAAAGTTAATGTGGATTTGATCAAGCATAGCTGCTCGTGTAACAGATGGCAACTCAATGGTCAGTCAAAGCCTGAAGTTTTAATCATGCTGTGAATCTCAATTTCAAACATGCTGTGAATTTTAATCATGCTATGAATTTCAATTTTAATCTGGCTGTGAATTTCAATTTTAATCATATTGTGAATTTCAATTTCATACATGCTATGAATTTTAATCATACTTATGCCATTTTATTGTTGTCATACTGTTGTCTTGTTGTGAAGGGATATTGTATATTCATGCTATAGCTGCAGTAAGAAAAAGACATGATAATCTTGATGATTATGTGCATCCATGACTATGTATGGAGTCTATTAGAAAGACATACGAATACTTCATCCAGCCAGTTACTAGTGAGGAATACTAGACAAGGTCTGAGTATACTAAACCTGCTCCACCTGTTTTAAAAAAACCAATTCAATATCCCAAGGTGCATAACAGACAAAAAGACCCAGCTGAGGCTGTTATTGATTGTGATAAGTTAAAGAGGAGTTTCTTTGTCATGTGTAGCAAGTGTGGTGAGAGGGCACACAACTACAAGACGTGCAAAGGGGAACCATCCAACCCAAACTGGAAGCCAAAGATGAAAAAGCCAAGGAAGAAGGCCAACGAATGCCTCTCACTTGTGGTGCTTCCATTTTCACAGTCAGCCCCCAAGAAGAGGTAGTACTTAGTTACTCAGGGATGTAACTGTCCCCCCGATAATAAATTCAGGGGTTTAGTTATCTATCTTAAAATTACTTAGGGTTTTATCTGTCTCCTTTTTAATTCAGGTAGTACTTAGTTACTCAAGGATGTAACTGTCCCCTTGGTAATAAATTCAGGAGTTTAGTTGTCTATTTTAAAATTACTTAGGTTCTATCTGTCTCCTTTTTAATTCATTTGGGTTTCAAATGTCTTATTTTATAATATGCTTCATTGAGACTGTTAACACTAAATGGTATTTCAGACTGTGGAGCAAAGTCACCCTGCTGCAACCAACCCTCTTCATGCTGAACAAAATTTCACAGACCATTCATTTGCTAATGAGGTATCCTCTCATGGACTTTGGTGGACTTTTCTTGTTGTTTTTGATGCATTCATAATTCTTTCAACCTTGCTGCAGGGTAATCCGAATACAAACACTGCCCCTGCCCCGATGTCTGAGCAAGAATCTGGACCCTCAGTAGCAGTGGATGCGACACCATCAAGGCCTCCGAAAGCACCATTTAGGCCTCCAGCCCATTCTTCATCACGCCTTGCTCCTAGGCCTTTAGACCTAAGCAAACCATTAGGAGGAACCCTGTGGCAAACAAACCCTCTCTACCTGTACCACCTCCCCAGCCTGAACAACATCTGCCCTCTCCATAACAACCAACTACATCAGGAGCCTCTCTATAGACTTTGACAGCCCTCAACGGCTGTTTAAGTTCATTCCCACTCCAGAACTAAACAAGCCTAGTAGTTAACCCTACATGTTTAGACTACAGTTATGACATCAACATCTTCTTTAAAAATACTGTGATTTACAAAGCAACTCTTTTTGAAAATAATGTGATTGTATAGCTTGCAGGCTTAAGTTATGCCTTATTTTGGCAGTAGGCATGTTTAGACTTCTTTGATCACATTAACATCTCTTTCATGAGATTAATATATGCTTTACTTGTCTAATCAAATCTCTACAAATTATGCCATTAACTTGCTTAGGGCAATAGCTTCATACACATTTTTTCAGTACTTTGCTGGATATAGCATCGTTTAATACAACACTTTTTTTCGAAAAGCATACAACTCTTGAGAACTCATCCCAAATCTCATTACAGCATTTTTTCTGACCTACTTTTCCATTTTTCAGCCAATTTTGGCAATAACAGAAGCAAAAATTACACTAACCACTACAAAAATAACCAAATACACATTAACATTTTTCCTCCTCTCTAGATGCAACAGCTTCTTCTCCAAATCAGTTAGTCTCTGTTCCACTACCTTCTTCCTAAGATACATTTTCAGATCATCAACCTCGTTCTCAGTCATAAACTTTTCAAGAACTCTTATTGTTGAAACATGGTCATCCAGCCATAAGAAGAACTTGCAATGACTGAAATTTTTCAACCGCATGTTTATCATTCCAAAATAAAAATCACATAAACAAGCTTGTATAATCAAACTCACTAAAACAAAATCACCAACTTACCTTAAAGAATGGACATCCAAAGAACAATCTATTCGGGTTCGTCGTCGTCCTCGATTTGTATAATATGGCATACACTCCACATTTACACGTCAGAACAATCTCGTCTTTCTCCTCTGCAGCTTCCACACATTTAACGGTAGACGGCAGTGGAACACGTTGGGTGCTGGATGAAGCTCCGTCGCTGGCCATTGAACACTGCACAATACCACCACTCTCAACCTCTCATAGAAATGACAGCAGAAATGGCGACTGGATCCATTTGAAGACTTAGGGCACATCAGCAAAACGACATCGTCTTTCCATCCAGGGACGCATTTGTCCCTAACATCAATCCACCTTTACACCTGTACACTGTTACGGTGGTGGTCACCCATACAACGCCAACTAAGCGACACATCACCTGTCTCCGTTACGTCTAGTGGAGCATTTTGCACAGAAGGATCGATCCGTCATGCGTTTTGAATAGTAAGGGATATTTTTATATTTTTAGATCTTCAAGGACGAATTTGTCCACAAAATAAAAGTTCAGAGATTAATTTGTCCTTTTCTCTAAAAAAATTTGTTATAGTGTCAACCCTCATAATTACCATATAAAGGAAGAACAAAATACTTGAAAAAAAGGAGGAGAATAGATGTGCGAATAATGAAAAATCTTTAAAGAGACCTTCATATGTTCTGGTTATGCAAAATATGATTATAAAGTGGTTGAGAAATATAAAAATCGAGAACTAATGATATTAAATATTCAAGATAGTGTAGAATCAAGTATGATGGAGAAGTTGCAGAGAAGTATTATTGGCAAGTCAGTTTATTTTCATAAATGAGGATGACAGTATTTCTTGCTTATTTAAGGATTGGTATATCTTGTATGATGTAAAAATGATAGATCCATTTAATAGTTCTTTATTTACAATTCAATTGTAAATATGGAGGAGACTCTTCAACCATCTTTCTTGTTGAATTAATTTGGAGAAAAAGAGAGATAGTTAGAGAATGAATTATATAGAATAAGAAGGGTGTTAATTGAGATTAACGCTATGCCACTACATGTATGGAGTGAGAAAAATTTTGTAAAGTTGTGATGGTTTGGGATACTCTTATAAACTAGGACAAAAATTCTTTTCTAGATTAAAATTTTAAACCATAAGTGTTATGATGGAAATTATATAGGACCACTAATACAAGATAAAGTTCAGTTAGAAGTAAATGAATCAAAATATGAGTTATTTCTTAAAGAGAGGTGTGGTAATTTTCTAGTTGTTGATGACAACATTGTGAGAGAAAAAAAATAGACAAGAGAATGAATATGAAAATAAAAGACCTTTGAGAAGTAACAGCCAGAAATCGAATAGTCATGCCAAAGAGTTGGAGAAAAAAGATAACGAAGGAAGAAAGAGAAACAACATAATAAAGAAGTGGGCGCAGTTTTAGTTTATGATATGTTGATAGTCTCGTCTCGAGGAGAAGTCATATAGAATGATAGGTGTGAACTTCTAGATATACAAGATATGAAACTAAAAAATAGTATTCATAATTCAATTTTAACTAAAGACTTAGAAGATGATAGATATATAGATGAAATGATACAAGAAACCCAAATAAAATTTATTAGTGGCACAAGCTAAGGAGTAGTCCAAAAATAGATTGTAGTGGATCATAAAATAGATGATGATGAATCAGCATATACTCTTTTCTATCCACCAGGTTTTGAAAAAGCTATTAAAAATGAAAGTTTTTATAATGGGTCGGATAAGAGTAACAAAGCCAATAAGGGTAGGGTTAAATGCCGCAGACGCGGAGGAGGGGGGAGTCGAGGTCAATGAGACTTAAAAAAAGATTGAGAGTAGAAATTGATGCTAAAAAATGCTTGAAGAATAAGAGAACAAAGATAAATAGTTCTAGGAATAATAAAAAAAAAAACATAAAAAAATTTTAGCAAAAGAGAAGCATGATGGTTGCTAACTAAAAAAAAGTGAGACTAGCTTGGGGCGAAACCATAATAACGAAAGAAAAGATATAGGGGCTAAGATGAAGTTATCCAAACTTAGAAAATAGAAACTCAATTGAAGCTGAGTTATAGTGATAATGAAGCAGCAATAGTGTATTTTAGAAAAGAACTAGCTAAAACTGAAAAGATTGATGAAATATCTATTAGAACAAGAGAAAAAAGACTAATTGAAGCCAATAAAAAGGCATTAGCTAAAGATTTTATTTACATGAAAAATAAAGAGGCTCTTGCAAAAAAAAATCTTTATATAAGATTATTATTAGTTTAATTTGATTGGTGTATGTGTGAGAGATTAGAGATTATGTCCTTCTAATTTATTTTTTTGTGTTTCACCTATTATTCGTGAAGATTTTTAAGCCAAAACCTTCTCCCCCTCTTAATTTGAGTGATCAAGTCTTTTATCTTAAATTATCAAAAAAAAAATTTATTTATACTTTTTTTAAAATATAAACTAATAACTTTTATTTAGGTAATAAAAAAATTGTATACTTGAGTGTTTTAATTTTAAAAGTTAAAAATATATTAAAAAGTAGAAATACTTTTAAATTATTGCAAAAATACTTTCTAAAATTCACATATATTTTTAAAATTAAAAAATAACATAATTTATAAAATTTGACTAAAAAATCAATTATTTATCAACTAATTAAAATTTTAAAAAAAATATATTTATCTCAAAATTCACACTTTTACCTATGGTCCCTCTTTTCTCTCTTCTTCTCTACTAAAATCACATACTAAAAAGAATGTTTAAACCTTTAAAATTAATACCCTAAACCTAACAAACATAAAACAAAATTCTTAGAGCATTCAAATAAACATTCGAAACTTAATACTAGAAGAGTAGAAATACATCTAGAATCACAATAAAAGTAATATTTAAAAATGAGATACCACAAAATGTAGTTTCAAAATTTTTAAAATAAAGTAAAATTGGGAGAAAACAAAATACAAAATAAACAAGTATATTCGAAAGATGACATAATTTTTATAAATCAATCACTAATTCAATTTATGTTAGGTTAAATATTTACAAATTATAAAAATATTTAGTAACCAAAATAAATTAATAAAAAATAAATAATAAATTATTTTATTTAATAGTTATTAATTATGACATAATTAATAAATATTAAATAAAATAAGTTTTGATTTTTTTTCATCCTAGTATTACCGAAAAGTAAAAATCCTAAACCCAACACACATGCAATTATTCCCAAATCACCCAAACAGATATTTGAAACGTAAAACTAAAAGAATATCCAAAAATCCATTAAAAAAAAGTTTCGAAAGTAGAATATCTGTATTAGAATATTTAAAACTAAAATTCTGTCATTTTTATTTAAGTTAGGTTAAACATATAAATTAAAAATCCATAAATTTAACGTATATCTAGAATGAATTTGTTTACATGTATTGAATATTGAGATACAAAATTATATTTAATAAATAAAATATAGATCGAAATATTATATCTAAAAATATAATATTTTTATTATTTCTACTAAATTTTTATCATTATATTTTAATTCTTATAATTTTTTCTAAATTTTTGTTTGAAAAAATTAAAAATAAATTAAATTTTTATTATTTATTTTAATTTATCACTAAATAAAATATTTAATTTTTATTATAGTTGTAAAAATCGGACTGGACCGATCAGTTCGACCAAAAAACCAATAAACAGAACTCTCAACCGATCCGGTCTAATTTTCGAATCGTTTAAGGATAAAAACCGATCAAAGTCAGTAAGAACCAGTCAAAATCGGTAAAAATTGCTCAAAATCGATAAAAATCGGTTTAATCGAACCGCTAAAAAAAATTCTAAAATTAATAAAAATATGATTTGAACTTGAATCTTCTTTGTACCTACATGCTCTTCTTGTCAATAAAATATGATGTTTTTTATTATTTTACATACTAATTATTAATTATATAGTAAAAATGTACTATAATTTTTTTAGATATTATTTTAATTTTATACTCACTTATATTTAAATTAATTATATTTTTTATTATTCATAATTATTAATATAAATTAAATAGAAAATCAAATATTTTTATTAATTATAATATAATTATTTTTTATGATTATATAATATTTATTAATATTATTTTTTAATAAATATATATAGTATATAACAATATAATAATTACAAAATAATTAGTGAGTTATTAAAATAAAAAATATTTATTATGAAAAATATTAAAACTTTATATACTTATTTAATAATAATCATATTATAATTTATTGAAATTTGATTATTTTAAAATATTAATAAAAATATATATATTTTAAATTTTAATTTTAGATTTTTGATTATTTTATATTTTTTATTTATGTAAAATCGATTTTATCGGTTTAACTAATAACTTATCAGTTAAATTAATAAACTAGTAAATTAATAGTTTAACCATTTTAATTTTCGATTTAATTCTGACCACTATAATTTTTATATTTTATTATTAGTATTCAATCTTATTCTATTTTCGAAACCAAAATGCTCACAGTAAAAACAGGTAGGCAGCAACATGGTTGACTAAAATGAAACAAATTAAATGATGATAAATATGATTTACGTAAATAAAATAATTGGGAAGAAAGTTTATGCAAATACAATTTTACAAATTATCAGATGCAATTGCAACATTTCAATTTGTATGTAATTCGTTACACCCTGCTGTAAATTTTATTAACACGTAAACCACTACATTTTGTCGCAGATTATGAAGAAGTTGGCTTACTATATAAACCGCGAGAGTTTCTTCACATTGTGGTTGCTTGAAAAATGCCTATGTGTGTGTTTTGCAAAGGCGTTAGAGAAAAGAGAAGTGATTCCACCTCTGAACGCATGTTCAGAAGTGAAGTTAAAATTTGTTACTTCTGCGTTCATGTTCATAAACCGCTACAAGGCTCTTGGTGTTTCCAAACGTAAACCGCTGCATCCTGCCGTAGTTTACGTGTTAATGGAATTCGCGATAGGATGTAGCGGATTACATACAAATTGAAATGTTGCAATTACGTCTGATAATTTGTAAAGTTATATTTACGTAAGTTTTCTTCTTAATTGTTTTATTTGCGTAAATTGCCCAAATAATTATATTCAAAAGCGTGTTGTTAATTATTGTTGTTATGTGGGTCGGCCAAATTCACTGCTTGGAATATGAGAGCATTAGCATAACCGTACATTTTTTTTTTCGGTTTTTCATGCCATCTTTGAATTTGGTAGTATAAGGATTAATTTGTTGTATTATTAAATTTTAGAGTTAAGGACAAATTGGTCCCTAACTTTTTTTTCTCGGACATTTTCGTCCCCAAGGATTGAAAAATACATTTATGTTCTTGACCCTTCTAAAATGCGGACAAATTTACCCCTCCGTTAAAGTGACTCCGTTGGACTCAACGGAAAACGCTGATGTGGCTCCCGTGGCGCTGACCTGGCCGTTACGGGAACACACGTGGCATGTAACTTTTTAAAACAGGACATATTAGTCCTCTCACACCAAAACGTGTAGCTTTTCAAAACAGGACATATTAGTGCTCTCACCCCAAAACGACGCCGTTTCACCCAAATCCCCAATCTTTCACATTTATGAGCCAGCTTTGTTTTTGCCTCATTAGCTTCTTTCTCCAATCGAACAAGCCGAGTCCTATACTCCCCAGCCTTCTCTGCTTCAACTTTGGCAATTTGCATCTCTTTTTCTGCAGTTCTACTCTTCTTCGCTTCTATTGCCTTCAAAACTTCAGCTGCTTTCTTTCTCTCCTTCTCCAAGTTTTTCTTCTCCTTATCCGCCTTTTTCTTCTCTGCCTCCAGGAGCTCATTCAACCTACTGATTTCCTTTTCCTTATCAGCTATACAAGCTTGAAAATCAGGTTTCTGCCGAATCGCATCTAAAAGACACCCCTAGTACAAAAAAAATCCCATTTACTATGGATAGTGATGAAATATGGAAAAAAAAAGGAAAAACAATGAAGAAACTTACAGTCTTCATGTAGGTAAGCTATTCCTCGAGCAGCCCCAGCTCCAACCTTGACTCTGGTAGGCCAATTTAAAATTGGTTTGTTTTCGCCTGTAAAAGTTGTAAATTACTCATTAAGCTATAGATAAAATTTTACATAGGAAGGTACCCATTATTAACGTAAATATTAATGAATACATATGGGGAAGAATCTTGTATATCTACTTGCAAGCTGCACAATCATTAAATATATAATGCATAATTTTTTCAAGAATAATGTACCTAGCATAGAATACCAATGTTTCTCAAAAAATGGTATATATTATAGCAAAACTTTGCACAATTCAATTATTACTTACTTTATAAAGCTGCCTATGAACATATTCCATTCACAGAGTACCACTTTAAAAATAATATATACAACTAAAATTCAAACTTCTTTGGAACAAAATAAAGTCCAGCAAGAATTGATTATCACACTTAAAATCGTTGTAATAAGCTGAATTCGTAACCAAAGCTACATACTTCATTCTCTAAAGATATTCTAGCATTACATTCTTTAAGCTTCTCCTCAGCGTCTGCTTTGGCTCGTGCTCGTTCTTCTTCACATTCTGTAAAAAAAACAACATTGCAATGTTCACTAATTACAATTTAATCCAATTTGTTTAGTGAATCCACTCACATAAATTCTACTACATATGCATAAAATTTTTATTCAGATTCACTACTCACATCCCAAAGAAAAAGGCACAAAAATAAAAAATTGAAAATAAACAAATAAATAACTTCGGTTGAGCTTCACATTTTGAGCCTGAACTTCATTGATTTTGGTTTCTAGAAGCTTCATAGCTTGGCGAAGAGCGTTTTGTAATTCTTGAAGGTTCGAACACTTCTTCTTCCACTGCCACAGAGAAGGAAAATAACTAAATAAATAAATAAAGAACTCGGCTTTGAATGACAAATAAAGCGAAAAAGAGAAAAAGAGAGGGTTTTACCGCTTCACAGTGGGAGCAAGCAGTGGTGAAAACAGGTTCGAATAAGTGATCTGCAGAGAGAGCCATTTGCGGCCAAGAGGGAATGGAGAAATGTGAGATTCTTCAATCCATAGCAGAGATTCTACACCACCGTTCTCTTCGTCCTTGGGGTAAGCGAGGGAATGGAGAGGGAGGGGAGTAGAGTGTGTTAGGGTAAGCGAGGGAGTGGAGAGGGAGGGGATGGGGCAAGGAGAGGAGGGGCAGCGTAGGTGGTGGTGGAAGAGGGACTTAGGGGGCAGGAGGTGGTTGGGGTTGGAGGTGGCTGAGGATGGTGACCTACTTCACCGTTTTTGTGGAAGGATTAGGGCTCATAAATGTGAAAGATTGGGGATTTGGGTGAAACGATGCCGTTTTGGGGTGGGAGGACTAATATGTCCTGTTTTAAAAAGCTACACATTTTGGTGTGAGAGGACTAATATGTCCTGTTTTAAAAAGTTGTATGCCACGTGTGTTCCCGTAACGACCACGTCAGCGCCACGGGAGCCATGTCAGCATTTTCCGTTGAGTCCAACGGAGTCACTTCAACGGAGGGGTACATTTGTTCGTGTTTTGGAAGGGTCAGGGACATGAATGTATTTTACAATCCTTGGGGATGAAAATGTCCGCGAAAAAAAAAAAGTTAGGGACCTATTTGTCCTTTACTCTAAATTTTATTTAAAAATTTTTGGTTAGCTAATAGATTACTATATATATATATATATAAGATAAAATTTAAATTTTTAACACTTATTTAAGCAGATTAATAGACTAACTATTAAACTATTTCAACTTGGTTAACTATTATTTTTTGAGACAAAACACTATAATAAGTCAAGGAGAATGAAATTTTATACAAATCAGCTAAATGGAAAGCTGATTCATGAATCCACCAATACACATTACTATATAGTTCGAATCAGTATGTTTCGAACTAGAATTACTCACACACGCTGCACATAGTAATTCGAATTGGCCAGATTCGAATTACTCATGATTTAATTCTGCCCATTCTTTTATTAAAAAATTAATAATTTAAAAATTAAAAAATATATATATTTTATTTCATGCATTAAAAAAAAGCTAACAAAATATTTAATTACGAGACTTCTTTAAAATATTAATGAGTTATCAATTCGAATTTCATACAATACTCTTTTGTCCATTTTTAATAGCTCATGAATATTTTTTTATAAATTTTTTTAATAAATTTATTTAAATTATACCACAAAAAAATATTTTATTCTATACAAAATAATTTAAAAAATGGCCTAAAAGATGTTAGGAGTACTATAAAAATTTGTAATGTCCTAATGACTTAGGACATTAAAGAAATACTCTACATAGTCAATAATAATTTAGAAATTAAAAAAATATAGTCATAACCAATATTTACCTAAATTACTAGAATATTACAAACTTTTATAGTACTCCGAATATTTTTTAAACTATTTTTTTAAAAATTGTTTTGCATAGAATAAAGGACATTTTAAGCCATTTTAAGCCATTTTCTATGCAAAACAATTTAAAAAAATGGCTTAAAAAATATTAGGAGTACTATAAAAGTTTGTAATATTCTAGTAATTTAGGTAAATACTGGTTATAACTATATTTTTTTAATTTCTAAATTATTATTGACTATGTAGAGTATTTCTTTCATGTCCTAAGTCATTAGGACTTTACAAATTTTTATAGTACTCCTAACATCTTTTAAGCCATTTTTTAAAATTATTTTGTATAGAATAAAATTTTTTTATGGTATAATTTAAATAAATTTATTAAAAAAATTTCATGAGCTATTAAAAATGAGCAAAAGAGTATTGTATGATATTCGAATTGATAGCTCACTAATATTTTAAAAAAGTCTTGTAATTAAATATTTTGTTAGTTTTTTTTAATGCATGAAATAAAATATATATTTTTTTAATTTTAAATTATTAATTTTTTAATCAATTATTAATTTTTTAATAAAAAAATGGGCAAAATTAAATAATGAGTAATTCGAATCTGGCCCATTCGAATTACTATGTGCAGCGTGTGTAGTGTAATTCGAATCACCCTGATTCGAATTACTGTGGGTGTAATTCGAATCAGGTTTATTCGAATTATAGTGTGTCTGCGTGTGTGAGTAATTCTAATTCGAAACATACTGATTCGAACTATATAGTAATGTGTATTGGTGGATTCATAAATCAGTTTTCTATTTGGCTTATTTGTGTAAAATTTCGTTTTTCTTGATTTATTATAGTGTTTTACCCTATTTTTTTGGGTGGTATATACAAAGGGCAGCCGAACCATTTATTTCATTTTGATTTTTTTTTTTTGGTGATTTATTTTATTCTAATCTTATTGTTCCTTGTCAACTGTCTCACATGTGGTTCTTAGTTGTCTAAAAAAAGAGCTCAATTTCAAACACAGCATTCTGGATGAAGGACTCACAATGAAGAGAATAAAGACTAATATATAACGGAAGAAAAAGGTCACATGTAATTTTCACATTTGACTAGGATCCCGTATCACAAATGATTTTTCAACCTACAATAATCTCATCTTTCTTACTCACTATATTCTATTATCACAAATAATATACCAAAATTGCATTAAAAAAAGCAAGTTTTAATTAAAAAAAATCCAAAAATTAACAAAAATCTGAAATAGCCGTTTATCGAAAAGATCTACAATTTTTTGCAACTTTGGTAGGTAATTAATCAGGATTGCAGCTAATTAGTATATGAACAATAAAATAAGTTCAATAGAAAAATCTAAATCCACACATCTCTTTTTTTTTATTTTTTTTAGAGAGAATGTAAATTTTAAATCTAAAACTAAATAAAAAGAAACATCTAAAATTTAAAAGAAATATATCTAAAACCAAATGAAAAAAAATCAAAATCATTACAAAAAGAATATAAAAAATCTAATCGAAAAAAACATTCGATACGTAATAAAAAAATTTAAAACCTAACAAAAAAGAGATATCCAAAATTATTTTAAAAAATTCAAAATCTAATAAAATAAGACCTCCAAAATTATTGGAAAAAGAATATACGAAAACTAAGAAAAAAACATCTAAAACTATTTAAAAAATATCCAAAATCTAAAAAGAAGACACATATAAAAACATCCAAAACATATAAAAAAGGCACATCTAAAACCTAGAAAAAAGAAATATCCAAAACAAGTAAAAAGAATAACCCAAAACTTATAAGAAGAAGACCGCCGTGTTCACAGTAAGAGGACTTCGAGAGTGATGGCGTAGCGTCACGGCAAGAGAAGTTACACCGGGAGGCGGCGGGATAGATGATAGGGGATAGAGGAAGAGGCGCAGCTCTGCGACGAGAAGAGTTGGAAGAGGGCATAATAGACACTACAAACATTAATAGCAATTCACAACAATCACAGTAGCAATATGGCAAAGTAATATAAGTGTATGTACTCTATTGACAAATGAAGTACTCGATTGATTTATAAGGCAAGAATCAATAAAACAGTATACCAATACCACCCTAAGCTCAAAGGAGGTATGCATTATCAAATAGCAACATAATAGCTATCCGGGTAAATACCTTATTTGGTCCCTGACCTTTTTTCCAAAAGACAAAGCGCATTTTAATCATCCCGAAACCTCAACCAGTCCCCTATCTATCTATAAAGTTGTACAAATTGACTCCTGTTCCTGGTTGATAAATAGTGGCCCATATGACGTGTTCAGTGAGGTGCCAGGTATCAATATCAATTTGTTAAAAGGACTAAAAACCCCCTCACCAAAACTTAAAACCTAACTACCCTTGACTCTTGCTACGGCTACCTTCCTCTTCTTCCTTTCTTTCCCCTTCTCTGTTTTCCAACTCCCCCTCTACCCACAACTGCTTTGTTCGCCGACTGCATCCCCTTATGTTTTCACCGCTGCTGGTTGTCTTGCTCGATTTCTCCTCTGGTGTATGGTGACTATAAGGGCGTGCCGAAGTTGCAGATCATAGAGTTCATGATGAAGCTTATGATATTATTCTTAGGGTTGATATACAGGGTGTGCAGACGCTGAGAAAGGTGTTGGAAAAATCGGCAGTGTTTATTTTTCTGGTGGCAGAGAGTGAGGCAGCAATGGTGGAGAGGTTGATAGATCAAAACACGGAGACGGTGGACTTGCTACTTGTGAGGATAGCGACAGCGAAAAAGAAGGTGAAGTACATGAAGAATTTTGATTATTGTGCGGTGAATGCGCAGGGAAAGCTTGAGAATGTGGTGAAACTTGTAGAGTCTATTATTGATGCTAAGAAAGCTAGCGTTAGACAGAGGAGTGCTGTCATATAGGTATTATTACTTTTTACTAAGCAAATATGCAATGCTTGTTTTCTTGCTTGTGTTTTGTGTTACTAATATTGTGATTCCTATGTTATGTGAATTCCAGAATGCACCATAAAAATTTGTAGAGTTTGATCTATTGTGATTTGCTATGTTAGGGACTGGATTCTCTATAGTGAGCTCAATGAGTTGTTTGCACAGGTTGTAAAGGTGTATATATGATTGATTGATGGTGGTTATAAAGATGGCATAATGGAAGAAGAAAAAAAAAAAGAGGAGGAAGAGGAAAGGATGAGGAAGGAGAAAAGAGAGGTTGGTTCGGCGATGGTGGTGCTGCAGTAATGATCATGAAGGTGAAGTTTGATGATGATAGTGATGGAGATGATGGTGGCCGAAGAGAAAGGAGAAGAAGAGGAGGAAGAAAAGGGGGAAGAAGAGGAGAATTTTTTATTTTTTATTTTTTGGCGAGGGAGTTTTTAGTTCATTTAACAAATTGGTATTGATACCTGCCACTGTGACATGACACATCAAATCTCACCAGACACGTCAGATGAGCCACTATTTATCAACTAGGAACAGGGGTCGATTTGTACAATTTTTTAGATGAATGAGTGCCTGGTTGAAGTGCGCTTTGTGCCTCGAGAAAAAGGTCAGGGGCCGGATAGGACATTTATCCTACCTATTATTTTCTTATACTCTAATTCCCTTTTTATATCACAACCCATATTCCAATCTGTTGTAACTAACTCTGACCTCAACACAAGCTAATAATTCTCTGTGACGCACTCCTATTTACTTCTCATAGTCTTTCATCCATATGGGTGGTTTCCTTACCCTTTTGTTACTTGAGTTATTTTGCATAATGGCTTCATTAGGCCCATCCTCTTGTTTCTCTTGGGCCTCAGTATTGACATTACTATTACTTTTCGCATCAATTACTCCCCCCAGGATAATGACCTTGTCCTTAAGGTCCTCAGCAGGATAAATCTTCACCAACTCAAACCAACTGACCCAAGTTGCTTTAACTCTTGGTGTACCTTGCCACTCAACTAACACTTGGACAGTTTGAAAAACATCGTCGAGTAGCCTATATATGCTTACTATTAATGATCGCAGCTGTAAGTGGTTCAAAAGGTAGAGAGAGGGGAAGGTCAACGGTAGTCCCAACCATAGCCAGGTCCCTTTTAAATTCCTTCAACAGCAAGACATGAAAAATTGGGTGTATAGCACTGCTGATTGGAAGTTCCAGCTTGTACACGACAACTCCTACTCACTGCAGCACCTTAAACGGCCCATAAAACCGCTTAGCAAGATTTAAGTTACCCTGAGCTACCATTAAGCTTTGCCTATACGGCTGCAGCTTCAACAGAACTCGGTCACCAACATTGAACAATTTCTCTCGATGATGACTATCAGCTGGGCGTTTCATTTGATTCTGTGTCTGTTGGAGGTAAAACTTCAGTTCCATATCAAGAGACTCTCGCACTTGCAGCAAGTCATCTACATCCTTAACTAAAGATGAGTGATGCACATACCCTGGAATGGTTTGGGTTGGAAACCCATATAGTGCTTCATGTGGAGACATCTCAATTATGGTGTGAAACAAGTTGTTATAACAAAACTCAGCCCAATTGAGATAAACTGACCATTTTGTAGGGTGGGCATGGGTGAACACACGCAAGTATTGTTCCAGCATTCGGTTTATCAATCTCAGTCTGACCATCAGTCTGCAGATGATACATTGTACTATAGAACAGCTAAGTACCACAATTCATGAACAATTCCCACTAGAAGTGACTTAAGAAGAGAGGGTCTTTATCGGAGACAATAGTGGCAGGAAATCCATGATATCTTACCACTGAATTAATGAACTTCTAAGCAACCAGTTTGGTTGAGAAACCTGTCTTCAATGGAGCAACCCAGGCAATCTCACTGAATCTATCCACGACAACAAGTATAGTAGTAAAGCCATTAGAGTTTGGAAGCTTAGTGATGAAATCCAAACTGATGTCATCTCATGGTTTTGCAGGAATAAGAAGGGGTTGAAGGAGACCTTGTGGTTTGGCAGCAATATACTTCGTGCATTGACATTTGATACAACGATCGATGAAGCGGACAATATCTTAGCGCATTCCAGGCCAAAAGAACAGTTCACTCAGCCCCTTGTAAGTTTTCAAAAAGTCGCCATGATCCGCTGTTAGGGCAGAATGAAGCTGGGTTAAGAGAGTAGTACGCAAATTAGCAAAATTTGGCGCCTAAATTTGCCCTTTATACAGCACTAAACCATCCTTAAACACATAATCGGAAGGCAAGTTGTCATTCCTCAAGCGTTCTTGAAGTTGTAACATCTCCTCCATCTTACTATTGGCTCTCAATAATTCAGAAATGAGTTGAGATTGTGCCGCTGTGAATGCTTGGAATCGTGGATAGATGACTTCCTCCTCTTGGCGGGATAGGGCATCGGCTACCTTGTTGAACTTGCTAGGACAATATTCAATCTCAAAGCCATACCCCAATAACTTTGAGAGATAGTGCTGTTGTTCAGGGGTAAGGATGACTTGAGTCATGGGCTCCCTTAACCATTGATGATCGGTCTTGATCTGGAACCTCTTATCTAGCAAATAGTGCCGCCATTTTGTGACTACTTGAGTGACGGTATAAAGTTCCCGCACATAAGCAAATACTTGTTCTAAACGCACCCCTAATTTCTTGTTGAAGTAGGCGATAAAATGACCACCTTGAGATAGAACCGCGCTAATACCAGTGCTAGAAGCATCAATTTCTACCACAAAAGTTTGGAAGAAGTTAGAGAGTGCCAAAACAGGGGTGTTAACTATCAGTTGCTTTGAATGGTGAAGGCCTGATCAACAGATATGGTCCATTAGAAGACATTCTTTAATAACTCAGTCAAAGGGAAGACAAGTTGAGCATAATTGGCAACAAATTTTCTATAGTATCCAGTCAATTCGAGGAAGCCCCTTAATTGTTTCACTGTGGTGAAAACAGGCCAAGCTAAGATTGCATCAATCTTTGTAAGATCTACCTTTACTCCTTCCCTAGCAATTACATGTCCCAAGTACTCAACTTGTTGTTGTAAGAATGCACATTTTGACTATTTGGCAAAGAAATGGTTCTCCTGTAAAACTTGTAAAGTTTGAGCCATATGCCTCATGTGCTCTTCATGGGTCTGACTATACACCAGTATATCATAAAAAAACAGCAATAAACCGTCTCAAGTAGGGTTGGAAGACTCGGTTCATGGTTGCTTGGAATGTGGAGGGCATATTAGTGAGGCCAAATAGCATGACCACAAATTCATAGTGGCCCATATGAGTCCTGAATGCCATCTTGTATATGCCCTCTTCCTACATTCTAATCTGATGATAGCCGCTCTTTAGATCAATCTTGGAAAAGAATTCTGCCCCATGTAACTCATCAAGTATCTCTTCTATGGTTGAAATTGGAAATTTATCTTTCACAGTGATTGCATTCAGAGCTCTGTAGTCAACGCAGAAACGCCAACCCCCATCTTTCTTCTTCACAAGCAGAACCGGGCTTGAAAAAAGCACTTTAACGATCACAGATCACACCGGTTTGTAACATCTCAATCACTGACCGCTCCATTTCTACCTTCTGAAAATGTGGATATTTGTAAGGTTTAATGCTCACCGGAGTTGCACCTGGGACAAGATGGATTTGATGATCAATAGTTAATTGTGGTGGGAGTTGTGTGGGTTCTTCAAACACCTCAAAAAAATTCCCCTATAATCCTTTGAACATCTTCATCAATTACTGCTCGAATTGATGCTAGTGATGAACCCTTGACCTCCAATTGAAACAAAGAGGCAATATGATGACTGCTATGGAGTTTCTTCAATTCTCTGAAATTTAATTTTGCCTTTCGTAATAAGTGTTCGCCTTTAAATGTGACCCATCTCCCTAGTACCTTGAAATTCATGAACAAGTCGATATAATTAATATGGATAATACCCAGCCGCATCATCCAATGTACTCCTAGAACCACATCTGTGCCTTTTAGGTCCAGTACATAAGTGTCCATAGAGAAGTTATACCCTTGTACCAATAAAGAAAAATCTTGGCATTTAGTTGCACAATTAATAGAATCACCATTGCCCACTATTACCTGAAGTGTTGGAGTCGGGGTGAGGGGCAAATTGAGCTTCCTAGCAATTGACTCTTTGATAAAGTTGTGGATGCTGCTACCATCAATCAAAATCAGCAAGGGTCGATTGGCGTGTGCCCCTTTCACGCGCAGAGTCTCGGGGTGGAACTCCCCGACAAGGGCATTGAGACTGATTCGTGGAGGTTGTTCCTCCTCGTCGTGTCCCGCATCCTCCAAATCAGAGTCATTCTCCTCTTCAGGTGTTCCAGCAGTGCCATGTAAGAGCTCTTAGAGTTTCTCTTCACCTATGAGGAGCTCATAAGAAGCCTTGCAGCAATGCCCCTGGCTGTAATGCTCATCACAATAATAACACAAGCCCTTCTCCCTTTGTGCTCGAATATCTGTGCTGCTTAGTTTCTTAAATGCCGGTAGGTTTATTTTTGGTGTTGGAAAAGAAGAGGGTGTGTTAGCAGATGCTATGGAGCTCGTGGCAGGGGTAGTCACTGGGTGAGAACTCTATTGGGACATAAACCGGGGCGGGTTCTGGGTTGGGGCCTTATTGCTACCATTCCTAGATAAGCTCGGCATTGTTGCGTTCTTTTGCTCATGGAGTTTAGCAATGGAAACAGCCTGGACATATGATGTGGGTTGGGCTAGGAGCAATTCACATTTGAGCTGGTCTTGGAGTCTAACAACAAAGAGGGAGATGATCTACTCTTCATTCTGCCCATTGACCCTGTTAGTTAATTCTTCATATTGGTTCTGGTACTTCTCAACCAATCCACCCTGCTTCAATTTTTTAATGATGGTGAAAGGGCCATAAAAGAGATTCTTTCCAAATCTGACTGTTGGTGCTTCTTGCTAGCGCTTCCAGAAATGTGTCCCAGTTGTAGATGATGCTGTTGTTAATGCCCATCGATACGATGCATATGCTACCCCTACCAAATGAAATGATAACACTTAAATTCTCTGCTCCACGGGTATTTCGAACGTCTCTAAATATTGACGGGCGCAGAAGACCCAATCTTCCACTGAGTTAATAAAAATTTAATAATTAATCATTTTTGTCGAACAAAATTAATCTTTTGTGGATACAATATTAATTTTTTATTTTTTTATAATCAATTGTCATTGTTCGAATTTTTTATAGTTAGAAATGACTATTTCCACTATTGGAATGGATAAAAATAGATACATATTGCGTTTTATCCAAAAATCTTTTCGAAAAATATGCACCCAATCAAGTTGGAGTGAGGTAGGTCCTTGCAGATATGAGTAATAACCTAAAGATGTCAACTTGTCATTTTTTTTTATAAGATGAATTTAACCATTTCCGATCTACAAATTTCATCCATTACTTAATTCTTACCAAGGTTTGAATCTATACGCAGCATATTAAAAGATAAAAAAGTTATCAGGTGTATCCGAGAATATCGGTGTTCCAATTATTTTAACCGTTAATCTTAATTAATATATATTATATATATTTTTTATAATTCAGATCAATGATTAAAATAATTGGAACACCGATATTTCTGGTAAATAATTGGAACACCGATATTTCCGGTACACCTGATAAGCTTCGTAAAAGATATCATATTTTACCACTCAATAAAAACCTCAGCTCCGAGGCCATTCTATTTTTTTTGTCCATAGTATTAAAATGGGGTTAAAAGTTAAAAGTCTGATGCCATCCTAGTTAACATCTTGCTAGTATGTTAGCCATGAGGCCTATTGTGACACGTCACTAATAATTTTTTGCTATGTACGTCACTAATATGTTTGCACCCAGTCTTTTTTGGTGCTTATGTTTGCACCCATATTGAGTTTATTCTTCAGTGTGCACAAATGTAACTCCAGCCCAGCCCATCCATTTTAGATATAGGACTTCCTTAATTAATTTATTAACAGTCCCGTCCGGAAAGGAAAAACTGAATTTATTAACGGCCAAGAAAAAAAAACACTTTATTCTTTTCAATTTATTGAAAATTAAATAGAAATTTGACAAGTATAGTGCAATAAATGTCATTATTTCCAAAATAAAGTGAAAACAACTTGAATTTCCAAAACTCTTTATATATATAGTAGATGATTCTCTAATTTTAACATGATTTTGTTCTTGTACAGAAATATCTATTATAGACAACAAATTAGTTACTTTGACATAAAATAGACTCAGTTATTAAGCTTAACGTGGATGACAATTTCTTCAGGAACTCGGTTGGTTTTATCTTAAGAAATCAATTTTCTAAAGTGTTAAAATTTGATGCTCTTTTGTTAGGCATATACTTATGCTAGAAAAAAGGGTATATATACTTGTATCGTTATTGATACCAACCCAATTTAAGTATGAAAATATACAAGATTTAAATGGAATTATTTCTGATATTTTGATTTTGTTACATCGTCTTTGATGGTCTCTCTTTTTTATATGCCTCATTAGATAAATATAATAGTTAAGGTGTTTAAGATTTAACATAATTCAAAATCTGTTTCAGATTCAAGACACATTTTTTTGAGTTTGG
This sequence comes from Arachis hypogaea, assembly GCF_003086295.3. Classification (NCBI taxonomy): domain Eukaryota; kingdom Viridiplantae; phylum Streptophyta; class Magnoliopsida; order Fabales; family Fabaceae; genus Arachis; species Arachis hypogaea. The sequence goes on from NC_092050.1 coordinate 145,180,419, forward strand.
ATTTATTATTTTTATTTAGTGTTATTTTCGAACCAAATTTGAGTTATACTTTGCGTTACCAGGTCCGGCCCAAAATTGTTTTTATAAACAAAAATTATTTTTAAATGAAATTAATAATATTATATTATATTTTTATATTTTAATTAATATTTTCATATTATATAGTATTGTTTTTTTAAATAATTTATTTTGATATAAATATAATATAATATTTGTTAAATTTATTAATTTTTAAAAATAAAACTTTATTAATCTAGTATATAAATTTTACAAATTTATACATACTAATTTTATATCGAATCGATCCAGTTTAATTCAGTTTATTTTAAGTTTTATCGGATCGAATAAAAATAAATTTGATGTCTTTTTGAGTTGAATCTGAATCTAATTAAACTCGGTCCAATTTAATCTATGGACACCCATAATAATAGTCAATAAATTAGTTAAATAAGTACTTTAAAGAGCGAGTGATTGTGATACTTCGTTTTACTATTTGTGTTTTATTTGTTTTCTAAAAAAGAAAAATATATGGATTATGTGTATAGATGCCATACAATAAGATTGAGACAAATTCTGATTAGACGAGAATGAATCAAGATTGTGATTTGTGATGACAGTGATAGACAAGTCGGCACAAAGATGATTATTATGATGATGATATGCTTTGAAACATGAAAGCGTGATTACCGGTGACTACTACATAATGTAAAGCAACCAATTCAAAAATTGAGCTCTCATGACAAATACATAATTCCAAATTGATGAGCTTTGCTTTCTCTAAAGATGTTTCTTTTTATTAAAGATTTATATAAATATTTATATAATTGTGTATCTTTATATTAGTAAAAGTATATAATTTTTAAATTTATCATTTAAAAAATATCTAATGCATAAATCTAATTAAATATATATTAAAATTAATTTTTTTTAATAATCTTAATCTTATAAGTCTGTAACTATAACTGATTTAACAAATTTGGATTAGTTAATCGAGTAGTTAATTTACTCATTTATTTAAATAATTATTGAGAGTTTAAATTTTATCTTTTATATGTAATAATTTATTGGCCAACAATAAACTTTAAATAAAACTCAGATTTACAACAAATTAGTTCTTAATTTATTCAACTAAAAAATATCGTAGAAAACAAAAAAAACTATAGCTGATTTGTTCTAAAAAGAACATTATCATATATATTGGAATATAAAATATTATTATCCATAATGAAGTATAGAACATTATCAATTAACGAGACATGGGTTTCGATAATGAATTTTCACTATTTAGTAAGTGAATTAAGTAAATAATATCTTATTATTATTTAATTCAAAACCTTCATTTATAAATAGATTCTAAAAAGAAAAGTTTTAACACACTAATAATATAACACATAATAGAAAACATATATGTAGTTACTTATTTCAAGTAGTCTTTTAATTTCTTTAAAAAACATATTATGTATATAATATTAGTGTAAAGGTGTTGTGTTATTTGAGTGACACATATTAAAAATTAATAATAAATTTTTTTCTTTCTCCTATAATTTTCTAGCTCTATTTTCATCCATCTTAATTCTATGACATAACTTTCTTTTCTTTTCTTTATTTTTAACAGATAAAAAGCTAGTCAAATCAAAATTCTATCTTCTTTAACCTGCTGATAAAGCAAACGCAAGTCTATATGACCCAAATTTTCAAAGAATATATAAGATGTAAAGTGATAGGAGTGCTTAAGTTTCAATAACAGCTTTTAGTTGAGTTAGTTAGAATACAACTAGTAAGCTTTGTTTTAAGTAAATATAATTAGCCTTGTGTTGAGATAGTTAGCTGTTGAATTAGAATTAGTTAGTGGCTGAAAGATTCCAGAGACCCTTGCACTAAGTTGCAACTATAAGTAGCAACACTCATTGCTACATTACCACTTTTTCATAATATAATCCACATATTCACTTTTCTTGTTCTCTTCTTCTCTGAACCTTCTTCTTCAACTCTTTGGGTCTTAAATCTAGGTTCTTGATACCCTTCATGGTATCAGAGCCGATGGTACCACAACTTCTGTAAAGGTCTAAGAAAGCAGATCTAATTTAGTTGAAGTTCAACTACAATGGTGCAAGAGTTTACAACAACACTGATTTCAATGAAATTGGATGAGGATAACTATCTACAGTGAAAAGAGTGAAAAGACCAGATAGAATCAACAATTGAAAGAAATGACATGCTGAATCACATCATGGGAGAAGAAATACCCCTGCAATTTCTAGTCTCAGAGAATGGTGGAGCTGGTACAGTGAATCCTGAGTTTCAGAAATGGGAAAGGAAAGATGCACTCCTCAAGTCATGGTTGTTAGCTTCAATGAGTAAACCGTTCACAACAAGAATAGTTAGATGCACTATACATGTCAAGTTTGGAAGAGGTTGGAAGATCATTTATCCTCTCAGATCAAGGCCAAGGTGATGCAGCTAAAGAACAAGTTGAGCACCATTCATATTGGTGCTTCTGTTACTGAGTATGTACTGTCAATAAAAGGAACCATAGATGTGTTAGCTTCTGTAGGAGAGTCTAGAAAAGAAAGTGACCATGTGAATGCGATCTTGAACGGTTTGACTGAAGAATACTCTTCAATGATAACCTCTATTTTAACCACAAGGTATCAAGGTATAACAGTAGGTGAGTTAGAAGCCTTACTTTTAGCACATGAAAGCATGTTAGCAAGATTTTGGAGACTAGAAGCTTTTATTCGAGCTAATCTAGCTCAGCACTTTCAATCTAGACAAAATTAGATGTCAAGAGGTGGATTTAGGGGTGATTTTTGAGAAAAAGGTGGCCGGCTGTATAGAGGAGGAAAAAGCTCATATACATGTGATAAAATGGTGTAAAATCATATAATAGAAGTAGAGCACCACAAGCTCAATCCTCTTTTGGCTATGGAAGGGGGCAGTATGGAAGAGAAAACTATAGTGATTCAAGAAACTATGAGGATTCAAGAAGCTACAGTCAGGGAAAAAATTACATGGGAGAAAGATCTCAAATTGATTAACCATAATGTCAAGTCTATGATAAAATAGGCCACACAGCGAAGACATGTTGGTACAGGTACGGTGAGGAACAGTATGATACAGGCTACAATGAAAAAGGCTACAACAATCAGGTATCTCAATCCAAGGCTAATTATAGCAATGTGCTGTCAACTCCAGCAACCATTCAGGATCTAAATTGGTACTTGATTCAAGTGCTACACATTACATGACACATGATGAGCAAAATCTGATGGAAAAATAGGAGTATGAAGGAGATGAGCAAGTTGTGATAGGCAACGAAACAGGTTTGCAAATCAATTTTATTGGTAATTCATGTTTTAAGTCTAATTTGAACTCTAGGTTATTTTTTATGAGAAAATTATTGCATGTACCTGAAATCACTAAGAATTTGATGAGTGCGTATCAATTCTGCTATGTTAACAAAGTAATCTTTGAATTCCATGCTGATAAATATTGTTTAAATCACAGGAAAACAAGGAAGTTGTTCTTCTAGGAAATGTTGATAGGGGAATTGTATAAATTTGTCAAGTTCATCACTTCACACATACTAGCAGCTTATGTTTTTTCATTGAAAAGCTTGAATCAGCTTCTTCTCTGGCATACTAGATTAGGACACCTAAATAAAAGTGTCATGTCAAAAGTTTTTAGTGCTTGTAATTTTTCTTTTACAATTGATAAACTAGAATGTCTAGCTTGTTGTATTGGCAAAATCGCATCAATTACCCTTTTCTGCTTCACAAACAGTGTACACAAAACCATTAGAACTTGACAGATATTTGGGGCTCAGCATATCTGACAATAATGGAAATTGATATTTTGTGAATTTCATTGATGCATTCTTGAAGTTTACTTTAACATATCTTCTTAAATCTAGAGCTCAACTTAAATCGGTCTTTAATCACTTTCACCAAATAATTGAATTGCAACTAAACAAAAAACTAAAGATGGTACAAAGTGACAATGTGGTTGAATATGTTGGTTTGTCAAAGATTTTGCAGGAAATAGGAGTATGTCACAAGTTCTCTTGTTCGCATGTGAATCAACAAAATAGCTCAGCAGAAAAGAAACATAGGCATGTAGTTGAAATGGGACTAACATTGTTGGCTGAAGCTTCAATGCCTACCAAATTTTGGGGAGAGACATTTACAACAGCAGCCAAGTAAATCAATGTGTTACCTACATCAGTTTTACATGGATAGTCATCTACAGAGAAATTGTTTGGGAAGAGACCTCCCTATGAGAACCTAAGAGTGTTTGGGTGCTTATGCTTTCCTCACCAAAGAGCATTCAACAAGCACAAGTTGGATTTTAGGTTATCAATGTGTACATTTGTTAGGTGTGGTACAGCTCAGAAAGAGTACAAATACCTCACTCAACAAGGGAATATTATTACAACTCCGAATGTAGTTTTCTTTGAAGACAATTTTCCTTTTGAAGAAGCAGCAAAGTAGGGACAGATGCTAGATGATCCAAGCTCAACCCCAGCAGTTTTAATGATGCTTAAAATTCCTTCAATTAATATTGATGATAGACAACAGAAGCAACAACCCAGTTTAGACTCAAGATAGCAGCACCAACAATTAGTAACAAGAGTTCATCAGTAGCAGCATGACATAGTCTTGAGACACCAACAGCAACAAGTAGCACAAGTAAGTGAAAACAGGCAGCAACAGTAGGGTAGTTTAGTGTCAAGTTCATAGCTCTAATGGTTCCAAGAATTCCCTTAATCAACATTAATTGACAGCGGCAACAACAGCAGCAGTTAGAAAGCATCTCTAACATCATCAGATAGCAACAACAGCATCAACAATTGAACAATTATGCAAAATATAGACAGCAACAACACCAACAACATTTCATTAATTCAGCAAACAATAGGCAGCAGCAGCACCAGTAACATTTCACTAATTCAGCAACTAATCCAGCAAACAATAGACAACAGCAGCACCATCAACATTTTGGGGAATTTTCTGATAGAATCAGCAATTAATGTTCAACAGTAGCAACAACCACAATTGGCAAACTCAGCAATTAGTGTACAACAGCAGTAACAACAATAATTAAACAATTCAACAGTCAATTCACAACAATAGCAGCCACAACAATTAATAATCAGTCCACAACAGCAGCAGCAGTACCAATTGAACAATTCAACAGTCAATACACAACAGTAGTAGCCACAACAATTAATCAATTCTGCTAGGGCTGAACATGGATCGGATAATATCCGCAGATCCGCGGTATTTATCCGCATCCGATCCGCAAATTGTGGATATTATCCGATCCACACCGTCATCGGATTATCTGTGGATCCGCACACTTAATAAATAAATAAATATATAATTAAATAATATATATAGCTAACTTAAAAAAATCAGAAACCCTATTCTTAACCCTAAACATTTCAATACGGCGCTATACCCTCACTGTGATCTCTTTCACTCATCTCCCTCGCTATGCTCCTCTCACAATCGCACTTCTCAAACAAATCCATGTCTAATATGCTCATCAGTGACCATCACCGGCATTCACCTCTTCTTCATCCTCTCACAATCACGTCGTCTCCTTGCCGGTCTCTCAGCTTCGTTGCCTCGCCGTCTCACAGCCGTCTTCTCTTCTCTTCCTTGTCGCTCCACCTCTCCGTCTCTGTTCTCGCCTTCATCGTCTTCTGTTCTTGTCGGAGCTACCTGGTGTCTTCTGACTTCTGTGGTGTGAGTGGTGCTGGCTGGTGCAGCTGTGATGCTCCTCTGTCGTTGCTACCTTCATCGTCTTCTCTTCTTGTCGGAGCTACCTGGTGCTATTGTGGAGTGCTTCGTTCATCAAGTGATTTTTTTTGTTAATTTTTTATATGAAAATTGTTATACTGAAAAGAAAAAATCTTTTCTATTATGAGAATAAGGTGCTGTTGTTCATAAGTTTAATTTTTTTTTGAAAAATAATTTTACTTCTTCAATTGTTAAAAGGTTTGAGTTGCTGCTGTTATGATTTTATTTTATTTTTTAATAATTAGATATCAATGATCATATCTGACCCTTGAGTTGTTGTTGTAATGGTTTAATCTTTTGTTATTTTAAATATATATAGTTTTAGTCCAAATTTGCGGATATATCTAATATCCGATCCGATCCTATCCGCAAATATGCGAATCGGATAGGATTGGATCTGAGTGCGAAAAGTGCGAATATCGAATCCGATCCGATGAAGTTTGTGCAGATCGGATAAAAAATTTGAGCATATCCGATCCGATCTGATCCGTGTGCAGCCCTAAATTCTGCAATCAGTCCACGACAACAGTAGTAGCAACAATTGAAAAATTCAGCAGTCAATACACAATAACAGCAACCACAACAGTTAACCAATTCAATAATTAGTCCACAACAGCAGCAACATCAATTGGTCAATTTAGCGAACAGGCAGAAGTAGCAACAACAATTACAATTAAGGAACAATTCAAGATTTAACATACAGCAGCATCAGCAAATTAGAAGCAGTTCTGATATTATTATTCAGCAGCACCAGCAGCAAAAATTAAACACCTCAGAAGTCATTAGACAATAGCAGCACTTACAATAACTAGGGAACAATTCAGAGTCCAGCAAGCAGCAACAATAACTGAGTAATGCAAATATCAACAGACAACAACAACTATTAAACAAGGCCAGACACCTTATTCAGGACCAGTAAGATCAGAATATAATGAACAGCAGCAACAACACTATGATAGCAGAGTTAGACATGAAGAACCAATCCGAACAGTAGCACTTCAAAAACCAGCAGCAGCATCAGCAACTTCTATCCCAATACCTATAAATGACATTGAAATTTTTTTTTCACTTGATGAAGAAGCACCTCCAACAGTAACAACAACAGTGAATACACGCTCTATGGTCACCAGAAGCAAAGCTGGTATCTTCAAACTAAGAGTGTTTCTAGCCAATGTGGAGCCAAAGAATGTACAACAAGCACTTCAATCCCCAAAATGAAAGGCAGCTATGGACTTGGATTATGAACCCTGATGAAAAATAGAACTTGGTAACTGGTCACTCTCCCTCCTAACAGAGAAGCAATAGAAAGCAAATGGATGTTCAGAATTAAATACAATATTGATTGGTCATTGCAAAAATACAAGGCAAGGCTGGTAGCACAAAGGTATTTACAGAGACCAGGGTTTGACTTCACTGAGAGATACAGTCCAGTGGTCAAGCCTATTTCAATTAGAATTTTGTTATCAATTGCCTTACCTGAATCATAGACAATTAGGCAATTGGATGTAAACAATGCCTTTCTACATGGAGATTTGATGAAAGAAGTGTATATGAAATAGCCAAAGGGGTATGAAAAAGGGGATTTTTCACTTGTCTGTAGATTAACCAAGGCTCTCTATGAATTAAAGCAAGCTCCTAGAGAGTAGTATCACAAGCTTGCTAATGGATTGACAGAAATTGGGTTCAAAGCAACAAAATCAAATGTGTTAGTGTTTCTAAGGGTGATAAATGGAGCGAAGATCTTTGTGTTGGTGTATGTTGATGATATAATCATCACAGGAGAGTCTAAAATACAAGTACAAGAAGTGATAAAAAAAACTGAATGCAAAGTTTACACTCAAAGATATGGGCAATCTTCACTACTTTCTTGAAATTCAAGTAACTAAGACAAGTGATGGAGGACTGCTTCTCTCTCAATAGAAGTACTTCAATGAGGTATTAAAGAAAGCAAATATGGAAGGTTGCTCAAGCTGTCACACCCCTCTGCCCTCAACAGTGAAATTATTAGCCTTTGGTGATTCTAACTTTGGTGACCCTCAATTTTATAGGTCAATTATTGGCAGCTTACAATATCTAACAGTGACCAGACCTGAAATTTCATATATTGTATATAAGATGTCACAATTTGTACAAGCTCCTTTAGAAACTCATTAGAAGATGGTGAAGAGAATACTCAGATATCTCAGTGGTACAATAAATCATGGATTGCACTTAAAAAAAGCTAATTCTATGAAAGTCACAGCCAACAGTGACTCAGATTGGGTTGGGGATCCTGATGATAAGAAGTCTACAAGTGAGTATTGTGTATTTCCTGGTTCAAAATTGATTTCCTGGGCTTCAAAGAAGCAGACAACAGTAGCAAAATCAACCACAGAGCTGAATATAGGAGTATGGCAGACTTGGTAGATGAGCTAATTTGGGTGAAAAACTTAATGTTTGAGCTACAATTTTCACCAAAAGAGGCATCTATGGTCTACTGTGATAATTTAAGTGCAGTCCTACTTGTTGTCAACCCAATCATACATTCAAAATCCAAACACTTTGAGAGATAGACCTTCATTTTGTTAGGGATCATGTGAATAGCAAAGACATTAGAGTAAGTCACATTTCAGGAACCATGTAGGTGGCTGATATTCTAACAAAGGATGTGTCTTTCGACAATTTTCTTCGTTTCATCAGGACTAAACTGAGTATTAAAGAATTAGACAGTACAACTGAAGAAATGAAAAGAAGAGGGATCAGAAGCAATGATCAGCAGAAACAACAGAACAAAATAACTAGAGGTGATGATTCATGATGATTGAAGTAAGGCAAGACACAAAAAAGAAGAAAGTAGAGATGATAATAGGAGTGCTTAAGTTCCAGTAACATCTTTTAGTTGAGTCAGTTAGAATGCAACTAGTAAGCTCTGTTTTAAGTAAATACAGTTAGCCTTGTGTTGAGAGAGTTAGTTAACTGCTGAATTGGAATTAGTTAGTGGCTGAAAAATTCCAGAAACCCTTGCACTAAGTTGTAACTATAAGTTGCAACACTTACTGTTACAATAACTACTTTTTCGTAATACAATTTATAGATTCACTTTTTTTTATTATTCTCTTCTTTTCTAAACTTTCTTCTTCAACTCTCTAAGTCTTAAATCTAGATTCTTGATACCTTTTACAAAGAATAAAAGAATTATTTGAGGCATATGAAAAAATTTTTACAACACAATTCTAAATTAATTTGCAGCACCTTAGTTGGGCTTTCACTCTCTTTAAATAATACTAATATATTTGTTAATCTATTCTTTTATTTATTAAATATATAAAATTACAACAAAATATAAGATTAGTTAAATTGATAGATTCATTATTCTTTAATAAAAAATTATTACGTTCAAATATTATAAATAACAAAATGTATCTTTTAAATGAAAGATATTTTAAGAATATAAGTTTGTGCATCAATATATGTATAGTAGATTAGTGTATTAATAAGTACAAACAAGCCTATTAAATTACTTTTTATTTATTTAATGTGTATAAAATGAACAAATGTAAGATTAGTCGATAAAATGTGTTTTTACTGAAAAGATACTTTTTATTGAAAATATTTTTTGTGCATCATATTGGCACACATTTTTTATATAATTAATTAATTTTATTTTTTGTTGAAACCCTTACCCTAAGACTCAGTACTTTAAGCGATTTTCGAGTTGAATTTGATATTTCAAACTATATTTTAAAATGGGTAATGATATAGAATCGGTATAATTTAATTAGCAAAATTTAAAAAATACTAAATTATTAGATTAATAGTATTAAATTGCTAACTAAAAGATATTAGTCATTATTTGTTGTTAATTTCCTTTTAAAATAAGATACAATGGAACTCTCTTTTTATCCCTACCTTTTCTTCTCCATTCATAGTTGATTTCATAGACAACCATCCACTATAGTTCAATTTTTCTTCTTCTAAATGTTTCCTTCGGTGCCACGAAGGATGTATTTAGACATAGCAGCATAAATTATAAGTGGGCATCATATCATATCGTATCATCTATCTTTTGGGCCAAATTATATTAGCCAGATTCTAGTAATTCAATTTGGCATATTTCCGAGGTAGTTCAAGTATATATATGATTGCATAATAGGTTTTCCCCTTATAAAGTTTGTCAGAACAATTTAAATAATATATATATGAACTGTTGAAATCTTATCGAGTATGGCGACTGCTAATGGATATCATCATATTTGTATGATCTTATTCAGGTGAATGCACGCAATTGAGCCACGTATATCTTATCTTCAGCAACATGGTGCTACTGTTCTGACTTCATAGTGATACATGTACAGAGAAAGAAAAGAATATAATATAAAAGAAATTAAAGAATGTTCATTATCTATTTTAAAAGAAAACAAAGTATATATCAATTCCATACATTAGTCTATGTACTTAAAAGAGGATTAAGTACGATTTTGATGTTTAAGTTAGGGGTTGAAATTTTTTTTTTTTTTTTTGACTTTGTTTTAGTTATAAAATTGTCCCAAATGTTTAACTTAATTTTAAAATCGTTCTTCGGACGAAAATATTCTTTTCCTTTCTTTTTCAAAATCAACCAGAAACAGAATAGAAGCTGAAGCTGAACCAGAATCCACCATCGCCACCATCATCTTCATCGAAGCATTAGTAACAACAGTAACAATAATGTAATAAACATTAAAAAAAAAACAATCAGAAGCAGAAGCAGAAACAATAGAATTAGAAGCAAAACCAAAACCAGAAGCAAAAACAACCAGAAGGAGGAGCAAAATGAAATTGAATTAGAAGCAAAACCAGAACCAGAAGCACAAACAACCAAAACCAAAAGCAGAGCAACCAGAAGAGCAGAATGAAATTAGAAACATAATCAGCAGAAATTAACAAAATCAACAAACGGCGAGGAACATAATCAGAAATCAATGTAATTAACAAAATCAACAAATCCACAAATCAAACAAATTCAACAACATAAATAACAGAAACGGCGAGTAGCATAAATGGCGAAGAGCAGAAATGGCCGAGGAGAAGAAACGGCCGGCAAGGAGTAGCGATAACCGGCGACTGAGCAAGGAGGAGCAACAGAAATGGCGAGTGGCGCGTGACATTCACCCTCTCGGATCTGCTGGCGTCGATATCAAGCAAGGAAGAGGAGCAGCGACGAGATCTGGCGGCAAGATCTAGCGACGAGGAGCAGCGGCGGCGACGAGAATTCCCCTTTCCTTCCCACCTTCCCTCCCCCTCTTCTTCCCTGACCCCCTCCCCCTGCCGAAAGTGTGATTCCCTTTAACCTTTTTTTTTCTTTTTTTTTTATATATAATTTTTAGTTAGGAGTAGTTTGGTAATAAAAATAAAAATTTTGGTAAAAATAATGATTTTAAAACTAGGTTAAACCTTTAGAATTATTTTGTAGTAAAGATCGGAAACGAAAAATTTTTTCAACCCCACCTTAGAGACCAAAATCATACTTGATCCTACTTACGTTTGTAGTGAAAGTTTTAGATACATGATGATCCCATTAATGAATCTTATATCATATATCTATTTTGATTTTCTTTTCTAATTAATTAAGAGGCTTTTGTATGTGTGTGTAAATATTCACAATTCTTAGTTTGGACTTTCACTAATTAAACGTTATGATCTGATGATCAGAATATAATATCATATAAGCTTGATAAATAATGTTGGGAGACTTGAATTAACACTAATAATTCTCTTCGTTTTTTTTAGAGAGAAAATTTTGAGAGTTAATACTGTACCAATATTATAACTAATATTTAACATAAAGAAAAAAATATTTAAAAATAAAAATATTTAAAATTCAATTAAAAAGAAAATTCAAAATCAAAATTCGATAAAAACTCATTTTTAGTACACATCATGTTAGACTTATTTGATAACACATGTTATAATGTTGGTTGAGATTAGTTAATATAGTGTTAGTTCCTATTATTACTCATCTTAAAAGTATTTGCTTCCTAATATTATTATTTAATCTTGAAAGTAGTATTATTTTATATAGAAAAGTTTTCTTAATTGATGGAGTAATATAATTAAACAGATTATAAACTCTCTCTTAGAGGGAACACTTCTACAAAATAAATAAATAAACAAAAAGTATGAAAAATTAATTTTTATTTAGTTAATATTAGTCAAATTAATGTTTAGATTTTTAATTTAAAATTTAAATTTTAAAATTTATGATTTAAGATAGAGAATTTAATATAAATAAAAAATTTAAAAAATTAATTAATATTAATTAAAAAAATTGATTCTCTAGTATTACTTAATAAATAAATAAATAATGACATTGGAGAGAAAGAGGAAGAGATTACTTACATGAAGTTATAATTAGGTATCAACAAAGGTCATGGTGAGTTTAGAGAAAATTAATGCAATTAATTAATGATGATAAATATTAGTGGCTTGGGTTAAAAGCTCAATAATATGTATAATTTCTGGTGTTATATATTGTCCAGCACAATAAACAAGTTCAAAACTCCCTTAGAAACATATTTATTTTCCGCCAACGAGTTATAACTCAAATGACATAATCTTTCTATATTTATTTAAAAGGTCGTAGGTTCGAGTCTTTCATCTTTAAATATATATATATATATATATTCTCTTCTTTGACTTATCATTAATTGTTCAAACAATCTCTTCTCTTATTCTACTATTCATGTAATTATTCTTAAATTAAGGATAAAAAGTTTCACAAGATAAGTTTAGATTAAAATTTTATCAAACTGAAAAAGATGATTATCAAGTTTAAACATAAAAAAGAAAAAAAATGAAGAAAAAGTAAAAATTTGGAGCCAAAAGGTAAAATCAAATCTGATTTGATTTAGAGGCAAATCAAAGAAGAAAATTATCATTTTTGTGTAATTACTCTAACTTGTTGAAGTTATTTTTTCTCTTCTACACACTTTTGGCTAAAAAGAAGAAAATTGAGGATATATTTTCTCTGTTATAAATCAAAGGTCACAATTGAAATTTAGAGCAAAAGAATGGATCAATAGTTTAGATTTTTAAAGTCAAAGAAAAAGGAAGAAAGAGAAACAATTAAGTAAGAATTCAAGCCAACTCTATTATCCATGAATTGCTGCTGCCGTCACCAGGGACGGACTCAAGGAGGGGCAAGTAGTGGCCTTGCCCCTCCAACAAATTTTAAAAGCTCATATACTATTATAATAGATGTATTGTATAGAATAAAATTTAATAGTGTAGTGATAGTAAAAAGAATTACTATTCTTTATGTATTAGGGTTTAAATTTCTTTACATATATTTATATTATTTGTATTTTTTATTTAATTTAGAGTTTTTTTTTACATTTTTTTAAGATTAATTTTAACATTTATAATCATATAAAAAATACTTTAATATTATTTATAATAATATTATTTTTTCTAATTTTATTTAGTGTTTCTTTTTTATTATTTTTAATTAATTTTTATCTCTATTATTATATAAAAATACTTTAATATATTTTAAATTCACATAACAAAATTGTTAATGCAATTAACTTATATTATTTTATGTTATATTTTTTAATGATATAAAATATAAAAATATAACTTACTGTCACATACATAAATACTTAATAAAATAAATTAATTAACAAAATATTTAAAAATATATAATTTTATATTTTATTAGATGTAAAATTATAAAAAAATTATAAAAACTGAGATAATTCTTTTATTTGACAAGTATTTATTAATTTTTTTAATCAAAAAATTAATTATAATTATATCTATTATTAAATATATAGCATTATATTTGATTAGACAAGATTTTAATTTTCGACTCCTCCACTCATAGATTCTTGGATCAGTCCCTGGCCGTCACATCTCTCCTCTGCGTTTCTGTTCTGAATTTTGGGGAAAAAAAAAGTCAAAGGTGTTCAGCTAAACTTAGAAAGCTTTATTCTTATTTAAAATGGTAAACGGTCAGAAATTAAAGTAAGAAGAGTGAGCATGCTATTTAAGTCTTCGTAGCTTTCGAACATAATCTTTTTCTCCTTTATAATTTTATATTGAATTTTTTGTTATTCAGCTTTATCTCCTTTTTTTATTTTTCAATCAATAAAAAAAGATAAATATATGAGATATTAATAAAAATAATTGAATAAAAAAATAATTTAAAAAAAAATAAAAATTATTTTAAACTCTTTTATATGTATTTTTGTTTTGTTAAAAATTATCAATATTATTATAGATAAAAAAAAATTGAATCTATGACTTCTTTTAAATTTCTCCATTTTAACTCTATAGCAAAACACACAAACTAGCTAGCAGAGAACGATAAATATAGGCTCTATATCTATATATGTAGACCTTTTTATTGCTACATACTTGCATCCCTCTTCAAGCATTAGAGGTTTTTGAGGCTGTAGGCCTTTTATTTATACTAAGGTTTAAATACAATTGCATGGGCAAATTCACTATTTACACGTTTATAATATGCAATGATATTTTCCATTGAGGTGCCTGAAATGACAAACCAAATCTCTTCTAGTCCAGTTAGGCAGTGTCTCACGTTAAGTTCTCAAATTACCAAGTATATATGGTTTTGTCAAACGGGTAGTTTTGAATTCAACCTGTTATACTATGCAAATCAAAATTAGTTATTAATATAATATATATTAAAAAGAATTAAATTATATAAATACTTATATATAATAATTGATTTTAATAATTAATTTAAACATGTATATAATTGTTACGATAGGTAATCGGAGATTAATAGGTTAGACTCGTTGGGTTGGCCCAATCGTCTGATGGAGGAAGCCTCTGACCAGGTTTGCATCTTGGAGCCTCCATCCGACTTGTGTGTATGAAAGAATGGGGGGTGGTACCTGCAAAGACACTCCGATGCCTAAGTCAGCAAGGGTCTAAGCAAGTTTAGAGAGTATTGGAACTTAACAATACCTAAGGAGTGTCAGTGTATTTATAGTGGTGAACCAATAACCACCGTTGGAATAGTTCCACATTTTTTGGTGGATAACCGTCCTTTATCTTAGGGAAGTTGAGATATGGCTCCTGAAAGTTGGTTGAGAGATTTTAGGGGCAGTTATTTATTTGAATGTGTGTTATCTACCAGCTAATCTAATATCCGGACTTCCTTAGAGCAAGTCGTCATTGGATCCGACTTCTTGAGAGAAGGTTGGTGTCGAGCGAGGGCCAACCTTTAGATTGGGTCTTTTATTTAGACCTGGGTCTTAGTGTTGGGGCAGGGTATGAACAGTGCCCCTACTCGAGTCCAATCTCTTCTAATAATGAGTTGGATTCGAGTATTTGAACTCGGGATTGTAGCCGACGTGAAGTGGGAACCGACGTGATTTTTAAAACCGACGTGATTTAAAAATTTTCAACAATCGCGTCTAATCAAACGTCGCGTCCGTTAGGGGTTTCGTATTTACACGTGGGGTGCAGTTACATTGGTAACAGCGCATCTCTTTAATGATCGCGTCGATTTTACCATTATGCCCCTGGAGTGTTTATAAATACTTTTTCCTCTCTTTCTGAAAATCTTTTTCCTACACTCTCTGTTCGAAAGAAACTTCTTCCTTCTTTGAGTACCTTAGTCACTGTCGCATCTGCCCTTCTTCACAAGTAAAGGTCAGTTCTTTCTCTTTTCCTCTTTTAGTAATGAATGCTTTTTTGTTCGCACATTTTGTTTAGAGGAGTGTTCATAGCGAGTCTGGCTGTAGGCCTAGTGCCTCTGTTTTATTGAGGAACTTACTTTGCCCCTGTAGAGACTCTGTTTTTGACCCTTCCCTTTTTCTTTGTAGATCTCGTCACCCTTTTTTTACTAAAAAGATGTCTTCTCTCAAGTCTCTTTCACGATGGGTGGATGTTACCGTTCTAGGGAAAGAACCCTTTGTAGATGTTAACTACATTACTGACCTCCGCATCCACCATAGGATTTGTGGTGATGAGGCTGATGAGCCAAACTATGAGTTGGTTGCCCCGGGTCATGAAGACCGGGTCTACTTTGGGAGGGCTACCGATGCTGACCCTCATTTCTTTTTTATGTATGAGAGCCTTTTTACCCGTCTGGAGATTTTTCTACCTTTTACTGAGTTTGAGATAGAGGTTCTAAACCATTGCCGAGTTGCCTCTACTCAGCTCCACCCCAATTATTGGGGTTTTATGAAAATCTATCAACTTGTCAGCCAAGAGTTGGGCTTTCCAATCTCCACCAAAATCTTTTTCTATCTTTTTCATTTGACTAAGCCCTTCAGTGGGTAAAATAATAAGTAGCAGTGGGTGTCTTTCCGAGCCATCCAAGGTCGAAAAGTTTTCAACCTTTTCGATGAATCATTTCACGACTTCAAAAACTTTTTCTTTAAAATTCAAGCTGTGGAGGGTCACCACCCTTTTTTTCTGGATCAAGATTCTTCTCCCTGCTTCCTCTTTACTGGTTAGAGGTCTCTCCTGTCGAGAAATACGGCCTAGATGATTTGGACGAGGTTGAGAAGGCAGTTGTGGGTTTCTTCTGAGAAACCTAGGGGAGAGCCCCTTATTTGGATACAAAAAAGTTTCTCCAAGGGTCTCCGAGTTTTGTTCGGACCCAATTATGTAGCTTTAGATGATTTCCGACTTGATTTTGTTGCTTCCGAATTTGAGATCTTTGTTTCTGACTTGCAGACTGATTCTTTTATTTTCCTTTTTATAGATATGGTGAAGAAGAATTCCAATTCCTCCTACCAGAAGGTCCAAGATGCCAAGAAAAGGTCTCGGGCCCGAGTTGATACTGCCAGGGCCGCTGGCACTCTTCCTCCTTCTCCTCCCCCTCCTCCTCGCAACTTGGGGACCTCTTCCCGTCCTATTATGATTTCCTCTTCTTCTGTGTCTTCTCTTCCTTCTCCTCCGCCCCGATCTTCCCCTAAACCAGAGAAGAAGAAGCACAAGACTTTAGAGTCTGGCTATTCTCTTGATGGGGAGGCTAAATGTAATGGCCCCCGATTCATTCGAAATCACATTTATCCTCATACTCGAATAAATATGGATGATATTTCTGTTCGAAACCATCTTAACATTCTGGTCCAGGGGAGTGTCCATGCGGCTGGAGTATGTACCAAACTTTGTGATATTTTGGAGAAGACTTCCCTTAGCTCTTTGGGTTCTACCCAAAAGGTTGAGGAGCTAGAGGGGAGGATCTTCCTTTATCAAGAGGAAGAGAAGAGGCTTAAGGAAAAGGTCGCCGAGTTAAAGGAGGAAAACGATCGACTCCAAGAGAGGGAGAAGAGGTTGATGGGCCAGTGTGCTATGGCGGAGGGCCTTAAGGAGAAGGCGGAGCAGAATTATATTAGGCTTTATGGGGAGAATGTTGATTTGAAGAAGGAGCTGGCTGGATGTCGGGAGGCTTTCTAGGACTTGGCGGATTCTGTGGCTGAAGGTTCCGAGGAGGCTTGGAGGGTCTTTAAGGAACAGGTCGGGGTTATTGCTCTCGACTTGGACCTTTCTCTTCTAGACCCTGACAAGATTGTGGTGGATGGAGCCATTGTTTCCCTTCCCCGACCTGAGACTGACTCCGACCTGAAGACTCGGGGGCAGAGGATAATAGAGTCCCCTCCTCGTCAAGGTGGAGACCTGTCGAGTTCGTCTGGGGTTCCTTCTCAAGGTCCTGAACAGTCTGCTCCATCCTTCCCTAGTGCTGTTCCAACTTCTCTCCCTGCTGATCCTTCTTCTGGTGGTGGTGACCTTCCTTCCGGTGATACTGATCTTCCTGCTAATTGAGATTTGGATATTGGGGCCCGGCCTGTGGGCCCTTGTTTTTTAAACAATTTTATACTTTATTTGTTGTTGTGGTGGTTTGCTCCTAACATTCCCTGGCCTTTTGTGGCCGTAAACAAAATATTTTACTTAAAAATACCCTTTTTTGGAAAAGGATTTTAGGATATCTTTGGTGTGTGCATGCTTTTTGTTTAGGTTTTGAAAAAAGCCCTTTTGATCTTTTTGCTTTGGAAAATCTTTTATCTTGGCTGGCTGTCTTTTGTCTAAGTTATTTGATTTTTTCAGAGACTTGGGACAACCTCTGCCTTTGATTTTTGATGGATTTTCTTATCTCTTTTTGTATTCCTTGTACTCAATTTTTGTTTTATTGAGCTTCTGTAACTTAGGTTATTTTCGCGATGCATTTCCATTCTTCTCGGTTTTGCCGACTTGTAAGTCGATAAATTTCCGATTTTATCATGATCTACTTTTATAACCTCTTTACGCCGACTTGTACCTCATCATTTTATCTTGACGACCTTTTTGGTTGGTTCATGGGATTTTCACGTTTTGTCGAGGTTAAGTCGGCGCGTTTTGTAGAAAGAGTGATAATAACGTAAAAGGAAATTACAAAGAGATGTGGAAAAAAGATTTTTATTTATTCGCAAAGGCACTTTTTGCTACTAAGAGGTTTGACAAATTTGTTGCCCCTTATCCCCCATTTTGATGCCTTGTTAAAAACCCCCTTCAGGAAAACCCTTCTTTTTGGAGAAAAAACCATGAAGTCGGAAAAATAGTACATCAGGGAATGAAGTTCGCTTCTAACTATAGTACCTTTTTCATGTTACAAGCATTCCATGACCTAGGTAATTTGGTCACCTTGTAGTAACCTTTTCCTAGGACCTTATTAATTTTGTATGGCCCTTTCCAGTTGGCAACAAGTTTTCCATCCCCAGATTTGTTGACACCTATGTCGTTTCTGATCAAGACCAAGTCGTCTGGAGTGAAGCTCTTTCGAATGACTTTTTTGTTGTATCTATTTGTCATCCTTTGTTTTAGTGCTGCTAGTCTTATCTGGGCTTGTTCTTGGACTTCGGGGAGTAGTTCGAGTTCTTTTTTGTGCCCCTGTACGTTGCCGACCTCATCGTAGAAGCTCACCCTTAGACTTTGCTCATTGATTTCAACTGGTATCATGGCTTCTATGCCATAAGCAAGTCGAAAGGGTGTTTCTCCTGTGGCAGATTGAGGCATAGTCCGATAAGCCCATAATACTTGAAGGAGTTCTTCAACCCATGCTCCCTTTGCTTCTTGCAACCTTTTCTTCAACCCTGCTAGTATAACTTTGTTGGCTGCCTCGGCTTGCCCATTTGCTTGTGGATGCTCTACCGAGGTGAACTGATGCTTGATCTTCATACTAGCTACTAGATTTCTGAAGGTAGAGTCGGTGAACTGGGTGCCATTATCAGTGGTGATGGAGTGAGGTACCCCATACCTTGTGATAATGTTCTTGTAGAGGAATTTTTGACTTCTCTGGGCGATAATGGTGGCCAATGGTTCTGCTTCGATCCACTTCGTGAAGTAATCTACTCCTACTATTAGGTATTTTACTTGTTCAGGTGCTTGGGGAAAGGGTCCTAATAGGTCCAATCCCCATTTCGCAAAAGGCCATGGAGAAGTTATACTTATAAGCTCCTCGGGGGGAGCGACGTGGAAGTTTGCATGCATTTGGCATGGCTGACACCTCTTTACAAACTCGGTGGAATCTTTCTGCAAGGTCGGCCAGTAGAATCCAGCTCGGATGACTTTCCTAGCCAGGGACATTGCTCCGAGATGATTCCCACAGATACCATTGTAGACCTCCTCAAGTACTTCTATTGTTTTTGAAGTCGGGACGCACTTCAATAATGGTGTTGATATCCCCCTTTTGTAGAGGATATTTTTCACCAGAGTGTAGTTTTGTGCTTTTCTCTGGATTTTCTTGGCCTCTTTTTCCCCTTTGGGTAGGATGTTGAATTTCAGATATTCGACTAGTGGGTTCATCCATCCGAGGTCCAATCCGGATACTTCAAGGACATCTTGTTTGACTTCTGTCTTTGAGACAGAGAGTTCTTAGAGAATTTCTTGGATTAGGCTCCTATTATTCCCCCTAGCTTGGTACTTGCTAGCTTGGAAAGGGCGTCTGCTCTGCTATTGAAATCTCGAGTTATGTGTCTGACCTCGGTCTCAGTAAATCGTCCAAGGTGCTCCAAGGTTTTGTCCAAGTACCTTTTCATATTGGGGTCTTTAGCCTGATACTCTCCATTTATTTGGGAGGTCAACACCTGAGAGTCGCTGAAGACGACTACTTTTGTTGCACCGACTTCTTCTGCCAACTTTAATCCTGCAATCAAGACTTCATATTCTGCCTGATTTTTAGAAGCTGAAAATTCAAATTTGAGGGAGACTTCCACTTGAGTCCCCTCTTGGTTGACTAGTATTATGCCTACACCGCTTCCGAGTTTGTTAGAGGATCCATCTACATATAGTTCCCATGTAGTGGAGGCTTCTTCTTGGTCTCCTGCATATTCTGCCACGAAGTCGGTGAGGCATTGGGCTTTTATTGCCGTTCGAATTTCGTACTTGAGGTCGAACTCGGATAGCTCTATAGTCCATTGAACCATTCTTCCCGTAATATCCATTTTCTGAAGGATTTGCTTCATGGGCTGGTTCGTTTGAACTCTTATGGTGTGAGCTTGAAAATAAGGTCGTAGTCTCCGAGAGGCTACTATTAAGGCATATGCAAACTTCTCAAAATTTTGATACCTTAATTCATGGCCTTATATAGGACTTTGCTGGTGAAGTATATGGGATGCTGCCCGACCTCATCTTCCCGTATTAGAGCTGATGCTACAGCTTTGTCTGTTACGGACAAATACAGAACGAGTTCTTCCCCAACTTTAGGTCGGTTCAGAATGGGAGGTTGGCTTAAAAACTTTTTGAATTCCTGAAATGCTTCTTCGCATTCAGGAGTCCATTCGAACTGGCATCCTTTTCTTAGTAGAGAGAAGAGTGGTAGGGATCTTAGTGCTGATCCTGCCAAGAATCTGGAGAGGGCAGCAAGTCGGCCGTTCAACTGCTGGACCTTCTTTAAGCAAGTCAGACTTTTCATCTCTAGGACTGCTTTACACTTGTCGGGATTGGTTTCGATTCCCCTTTGTGTAAGCATGAATCCTAGAAACTTTCCTGCCTCCACCGCAGTGCATTTTGCAGGATTTAATCTCATCCCATGCATCCTTATGGTGCTGAAAACTTGCGAAAGGTCAGCCAGTAGGTCGGCCTCATCCTTGGTTTTTACTAGCATGTCGTCTATGTAAACTTCCATCAAACCCCCAAGGTGAGGTGCGAACACTTTGTTCATCAGCCTTTGATATGTGGCTCCAGCATTTTTCAGTCCAAAGGACATGACCACATAGTAATAGCTTGCCCTAGGCATGATGAATGATGTTTTTTCTTGATCCGGATTGTACATCGGGATTTGATTGTACCCCGAGTATGCATCCATAAATGACAAGTATTGATACCCTGAGCTAGAGTCTACTAGGGTATCAATGCTTGGAAGTGGATATGGGTCTTTGGAACACGCCTTGTTTAGGTCGGTGTAATCAACGCACATCCTCCACTTGCCATTTTGTTTTTTGACTAGCACTACATTTGCCAGCCACGCCAGATATTTGACCTCTTTGATGAAGCCGGCTTTTAGGAGGGCTTGTACTTGCTCTTCTACAACTTGAGCTCATTCTGGTCCGAGCTTCCGTCTTCTTTGCTGAACAGGTCGCGATCCGGGGTGTACTGATAGCTTATGCGACATGAGTTTGGGATCTATCCCAGGAATGTCGGAGGCTTTCCAGGCGAAGAGGTCGGAATTCTCTCGTAGGAGCTTTATAAGCTTCTGCTTCAAATCTTCTTTTAGGTTGGCTCCTACGTTGGTGTTGTTTCCTTCCTCTTTTCCAACCTGTACCTCTTCAATTTTTCCCCCCGGTTGTGGTCGTAGTTCCTCCTTGACTTTGACTCCTCCGAGCTCAATTGTATGCACCTCCTTGCCTTTTCCTCTCAGGTTCAAGCTTTCATTGTAGCATTTTCTTGTCAGTTTCTGGTCTCCCCTAATGGTTGCTATTCCCTCTGATGTTGAGAATTTCATGCAAAGGTGGAGAGTGGATACCACTGCTCCGAGCTGATTTAGGGTAGTTCTGCCGATTAGGGCATTGTAGGCTGACCCCACATCGACGACTATGAAGTCGATGCTCAGAGTTTTGGATTTTAACCCTTTTCCAAAAGTTGTATGAAGGGGTATGAATCCTAGTGGTTTTATTGGTGTATCCCCCAGCCCATACAGGGTGTCAGGGTAAGCTCTTAATTCCTTTTCATCCAATCCCAGCCTATCAAATGCTGGTTTGAAAAGGATGTCGGCTGAGCTCCCCTGATCTACCAGAGTTCTGTGAAGATGGGCGTTGGCAAGGATCATAGTTATCACAACAGGATCATCATGTCCAGGAATGATTCCTTGCCCATCTTCTTTGGTGAAAGAAATAGTTGGCAGGTCGGGAGCTTCGCCTCCGACCTGGTAGACTTCCTTCAAGTGTCTCTTGCGAGACGACTTTGTGAGGCCACCTCTACCAAATCCTCCCAAGATCATGTGTATATGTCTTTCCAGGGTTTGTGGTGGTGGATCTCTTCGGTCCTCGTCGTCTCGCTTTCTTTTCCCATGATGATCCGACCTTTCCATGAGATATCTATCAAGCCGACCTTTTCTGGCCAGTTTTTCTATCATATTTTTAAGGTCGTAACAATCATTCGTTGAGTGACCATATATCTTATGGTACTCACAGTAGTCGCCACGAATCCCCCCTTTTATTTTTGATGGGCCTAGGGGGTGGTAGCCTTTCAGTATGGCAAATCTCCCTGTAGACATCAACCAGGGAAACTCATAGAGGAGTATAGGAGTGATATCTCCTAGGCCTTTCAGGGCCGACTTCCTCTTTTTTCTTGGGCTCTCTTTCCTTCTCTTTTGATGAGTGAGAGTGCCCATGTCGTCAGCTCGGCTCTCAAAGTCTGGTGTTTTCCTCCATGTTGATGTACTTCTCAGTTCTCTCCTGTACATCACTTAAGGAGGTCGGATGCCTTTTCGAGATGGACTGGGAGAAGGGACCTTCTCGAAGTCCATTGACTAGGCTGGGCAGGTCTTGAATCTCTAAGCACGCTTTATTGAACCTCTCCATGTAGTCCCTCAAAGGTTCTCCAACCTCCTGTTTTACTCCCAGAAGGCTTGGTGCGTGTTTTACTTTGTCCTTCTGGATGGAGAATCGCATAAGGAACTTTCGCGAGAGGTCGTCGAAGCTGGTGACCGACCTCCGGGGGAGATTGTCGAACCACTTCACCGCTGCTTTCGTCAAGGTCGTCGAGAAAGCCTTGCAGGGAGTGGCATCCGAGGCGTCGGCCAGATACATCCGACTTTTGAAGTTGCTCAAATGATGCTTTGGATCAGTGGTTCCGTCGTAGAGGTCCATATCAGGGCTTTTAAAGTTCCTTGAAAATTTTGCCCTCATAATGTCCTCACTAAACGGGTCTTCTTCCCCCAGGGGAGAATCTTCTCGGTCGCTGCGGGAGCTTCGATTTTTGAGAGCAAATTCCAGCCTTAAGAGCTTTTCTTCTAGCTCTTTTCGTCACTCTATCTCGCTCCTCAAGTTTCTCTTTGCCTCTCGCTGTCGTTCCAGCTCTTGCTCCAACTGTTCCAGGCGCCCTTGGTGGTCGTGGAACAATCCCATGAAATCAGCTGCGTGGGGTTGTCCCTCCTTTCCTGATTCACGCCCTTCAGAGGAGTTTGTCTTTGGGTTTTTCAACCCTGAGGTACCTTCTCTATGTTGATTGGTCACCCCTTGGTGAGCGTCGATGTCGTCATTGTTGTTTCCAACGTCCAGATTTTTCTGCTCGAAATCGGACGCTACGTGACCATCTTCATGTGAGTCATCTGCCATTACTGGTTGATCTCTTGGGTCCTCGGCAACGACACCAATGTTAGGTAGGTAACCAAAGATTAATGGGTTAGACTTGTTGGGTTGGCCCAATCGTCTGATGGAGGAAGCCTCTGACCAGGTTTGCATCTTGGAGCCTCCGTTCGACTTGTGTGTATGAAAGAATGGGGGGTGGTACCTGCAAAGACACTCTAATGCCTAAGTCAGCAAGGGTCTAAGCAAGTTTAGAAAGTATTGGAACTTAGCAATATCTGAGGGGTGTCAACGTATTTATAGTGGTGAACCAATAACCACCGTTGGAGTAGTTCTACCTTTCTAGGTGGATAACCGTCCCTTTATCTTAGGAAAGTTAAGATATGACTCCTGGAAGTGGGTTGAGAGATTTTAGGGGCATTTATTTATTTGAATGTGTGTTATCTGCCATCTAATCTAATATCCTGACTTCCTTAGAACAAGTCGTCATTGGATCCGACTTCTTGAGAGAAGGTTGGTGTCGAGCGAGGACCAACCTTTAGATTGGACCTTTTATTTAGACCTGAGTTTTAGTGTTGGGTAAGAGTATGAATAATACTATTTTTATTTTGCATTATAAAATGCGTGAATAATTATGCACACCTTGTTATTATATATCAACTATGGTATATATAACTCAAAAATCAGCTATATCCAATTAACTATTCATATAAAAATACATATTATTGAAATATAAAATATATATTAAAAATAAATTAAATACTACAAACATATATTTATATATAAATCTATAATGATTAATTTTTTATGAACACATACGTAACATTTTTGGTGATATAATTATAATAACTAATAAATATAATATGGGATAGTTTTTGAAATACACTAAAATGTACAACTCCAATACACTTATTTATTTGTGATAGTTATATAAGTAGTTATACACATTATATATATATATGGTGAGTTCTACCCAACCCTCTCAATTTCAACATGTAAATTACCCCTCGTGACATGGCATGTTTTAATTGGATCCTTAGTTTTAGTTTGAGTTAATTTAACTCAATAAGAGTTAATATGTTAACTAAAGTAGGATAATTTTGTAATTAAATATTTTTACCAAAAAGGATAAATATATAATTTCTATAAACATGAATAAGTAAAATTATATTATTATTATTGTGCAAAAACTCAATTCACTGTCCCTGTTCATGAAATGGAATCCCATAATATACCTATATTCTCCGGTACGAAGGCAACGGGAGCAGTAACCAAGACCGCTTCCGCCACAAGTTCTACACCATTTTGGCCATTCGCCTTTCGGGAGCATTTCCAAATAAACCTTGTTTGTCGTTCCCTTCCCACAACACTGGTGGCAATCGACTCGTCCACTCCCCTCACAGACTACACAATGTGGATCCGGCTTCTTTCTTCTCTTCTTCTTAACATTTGACTCCGTTCTCACAACCCAAGATGGCTTAGTGAGTGAAATTAGGGATCCATGGCGGCGGAGAGAGGAGACAGAGAAACAAACGGAGATGGGAGAAGGAGATGCAGAAGATTAGGGCTCATTCTGTGGGAGCTTGATTTGGGGAAGAATCAAATATTGAATTTTTTGTAAATTACATAATTACCCACTATGGGCTATATTTTAATTATCAATAGTTTAACTATGGTTAACATATCAACCAATTAGAAGATGACATGTCACGGGGGGTAAATTACATGTTATTATAGGAAGGGTAGATTAAAATTCACCTATATATATATATATATATATATATATATATATATGTATGTATATAACAGTACTTTTTATTGTAAAAAGGATTTTTAAATATATTTATAGATTCATTTATCAATTATTAATTATAAATATTAAATGTCAATAAAAATATAATAGAAAATATTATTTTTCTTAATTAATACATAACATGTATTTCGATAAAAAATTAGACATTATTTTTTTTTTTCAACAACAAATAGCCATCAGAACGATTTAAGCATTGTGATAACAACAACAACAATAATAATAGGGTTAAGTATGATTTTGATTCCTAAGGTATAGGACGAAAATTTTTTTTGTTTCTATCTTTTTTACATATAAAATCATCTCTAAGATTTAATTTAGTTTTAAAATCGTCCTTTTTACTTAAATTTAAAAATTTTGGACCAAATTATCCCCAAAAAAATTATAAAATAAAAAAAGAAAAAAATAAGAGAAAGAGGGTGTTTGAAGTTGCGAGAGAGAAGAAAACTACGGAGAAGAAAAAGAAAGGGGAAGAGGAAGGTGGCGATGACGTCGGCAAGAGAGGACGGACGTCGCACGCCGCGTCGCCGTTTCTACTCCTGCGCCAGTGTCTGACGTTGACGCCAGCAGATCGAGGCGAAAGAGGATGTCATCCGCCGCGTCGTCGTTTCTGCTCTTGTGCCAGTGTCCGACGTCAACAACAACAGATCGGCGAGGGAGAACATCGTGCGCCGCGTCACCATTTCTGCTCTTACTCCTCGCTCGCTCACTGTTTGCTGCCGCTCCTGCGCCAGTGTCTGACGTCGATGCCACCAGATTGACGAGGTAGGACGTCGTGCACCACATTGCCGTTTCTTCTCCTGCTCCTCGCCGCTTCTCGTTCGCTCGCTGCTGCTCCTCGCGTGCTCGCCGTTGTTTTGTAGGGTTTCACTTTTTGTATTTTGTTGATTCTTTGATATTTGAAATGCATATTTGTTAATTTTTTTGGTATTGGTTTTTGCTTCTGTTTCTTGTTTGTTACATTGTTGATTTTTCTATTTTTTATTTTTTTATATTTGTTAATTTGTTAATTATATTATTGATTCTTCCGCTTTTATTTCTTTTGTTTATTACATTATTGTTTCTGCTTCTAATTCTATTGTTGTTGTTACTGATGATGCTGTGATGAAAAATAAAAAGAAAAGGAAGAAGCGAAATTGAGTATTTTGGTAAAAAAGGTTTGCAATTGTTGGAGAAGGATATTTTGGTTTGAACGATAATTTAAAACTAAGCTGAATCTTAGTAACGATTTTATATGTAAAAAAGGATTGGGAACAAAAAAAATTTTCAGCCTATACCTTAGAGATTAAAATCGTACTTAACAATAATAATAATAATAATAATAATAATAATAATAATAATAATAATAATGTGATGTTCCATTATGACCGAATTATTATTTCGAATCACAGTTTAGTAATTTACAACTATATATATGCAAATGAAGAAGCTATATATAGGTAGAAAAAAGTTGTCCCAAAGTGAAAACTATATATTTTGTCTTTAATTATTTATACGTGAGCCCTAAATGCCTAGAAGCAAAATTTTCAAACAATATCCAAATTTAGTAAGTGCTAAACTCTTGAAGAATACATATATATGGAAATTAACTCCTAGTACTTTTATTTTTTCAATGCCCATAATAATTTATTTCTTCTTTAAGACTATTAATTAATTGAGAGAACTTGTGGTATTGTGTCCCTTTATGAGAATTGAATGAACTGTTTTGTTTGCCAAACACACACCCCACATGTCTGAAGCTAAGGGCTTTTGATATAAAGTGTTTGGTTCATTCATTTTCTCTAATATCAGTCTAAATCATGAGGCAATGGTGAGCAAACAAAGGGAATAAGTGTGTGGCAAAACAGTGTATAGTGTAGTTCTCTTTTATCTCAAAGCTTTGAATAGGTTATTAATAATTCAACTTGCTCACTAAGAAACTAACATCATGCTCTATTTTCTTTCATTCACATTATTATTATTATTATTATATGAATTTAATTTTGATATATGACTACTATAAAATAATTTTATATATACAATTAGTTACATAATATTATGTCAGTGAAAATAATTTTTTTTGCATTGACCGTATATATAGTCATATAAAAGAATAAATATAATTATATAACTGTATAAAATTTTATACTATGAGAATATTAAAATTAAATTCTTATTATCTATATCTATGTATACATCAATAAACTGTATGTTTTTCAACATTTAACTAACGCTTTTTTATTGGTGAGGATCGGAGGAAATAAGGTTCATGGTATTCAACATAAAAGCACCATAATATGCTAAGATGGCACATCATCAAGTGTGGACAAACAATAATTAGAACATCAACTTGAAGAAAGAAAGTATCTCATCATAAAAAATGGATATATATTGCTTTACCAGAAGAGTAATAGTGAAGAGTCCTAATTTATCGTTTTAATTATTTTTCAATATTTAAATACATATGTTAATTTTTGAAAACATTAAAATGGTAAAAAATTTAAAATTTTTTATTTAAAAATTAAAATTAATTAAGAGGATGAGTTAGAATTTCAAATTATATTTTTTATTAGAGGTATATCATTGTTATATCATATTAAATTTTAATAATATTTTTATTTGTTTATGTTGATTATTGAATTTAAAAGGTTGACTAATTCGGCTTGACATAAATGAGGTGTTACAAAAAGAGTAAGATCTCTTAATGAGGACTAAACTTTATTAAATATATGATTTTGCTATATGAACAATTTCTCATTGATAATTTAAAGAGCAATGTCCAAATAAAAGTATACGGAATGAACAAATTTAATAATAAAAAATCATACATAAAAAGTTTATTGAAAAGTTAACATGGGATGAATTGTTCCCATATAAATATCGGGTAAAGCTTGTAACGGGGGCAAAAGAAAATGACAATTTTCAACACTATTTAATGACTTGGTTATCGCACGTTTTACAAATTAATAAATACTTTTATCAATAATATTTAAAAAATAATAAAAAATCAATTCAAACAACTCAAAATTATTTTACTTAATATTTATTAATTATCACAAAAATAATTATATAATTTTATATATAATAAATATATAATTACAAATATTATTTATATAAAATTATAAATATTATATTATATTATATAAAATAACTTTTATATTTTTTCTCAATCATTACCGTATTTTTATATATATACGTATGTGGTAATCATGAAGCTGTCAACCCATGCAATTTGATTGGTGCAATATAATTTTCTCATATTTACAGAAAAGCAATGATACTTCATCAATAAATATTATTATTTTTTATTAATATTTAATTAATAATAATTTATATTATATTTATAAAAATTTTACATATAAGAAATATATAACTTACACTTATATTTATAAAATTATATTTTATATTAGATAAATGATGATTTTACGATTTTTTTTGTGGTAGCTAATCGGTCATATTCTTGATATGCACATATAAATAAATATAATTTGTATTCAATTTTTTTTAGAATTTACATATATAAATTAATAAATTTTATTTGTTAAAAATAATTTAAATATTTGTGCTGGTGAAATGATAATAAAAAATACTAAAAATTACTTATTCCTAAGAATTTTTCTTTACAAAAAGTGTGAATCATTCTCTTTAATTAATTGATATAATTAATTTTTTATAAATATTTTTTATTTAATTACACTAAAAATTAATTTAAATCTTATGAAAATCAAATCCCAATTTTTTTATTATTATTATCTTATTACATTTATAATTATACAATCTTTATTTCAAATGAAAGTCTTAAATGCTTATATCATTAACTCTAAAAAATATTTTCAAATCACCACAATATATCTTATAAAAAATCCAAAATCTCAAATTCAATTTGGTAAAATGACATTATTTATAGGATATGCATTGATTGTTGCTATTAACATCTACTTTTAATGTAATCAAATATTTTAAATATAATTATTAAAATCAATTTCAGTATAAAGAATCAAAAGGCGCGTGAGAAAGTAGAAACTAATTAAATGTAGTTAATTGCATTAACTAATGTGTAAAAAGAATATTTTAGTTGCTTCTGATTCTCTAACAATGTCACAAACCAATTCACATTTCCTTTGAAAATAATGCATGGTTTGAAATGAGAATTCAGGAAATAAGACTCACCAATGAAATAGTTGAATGCCTAAATAACAGAATCCATCTTCCTACTCTAAATAAATATAGGGCTAGGTAAGGGGCATTAGGGAATGGTTATTAGGTTTCACTGCATCTATTTTGGTAGAGAATTTCATTACATCTATCCTATACTCACTCAATATATATCTCTTTCTAGTTAAAGTAACTAAAGTTTTAGTGCTCATAGACACACACAAAATGAGGGAAAAAACTTGACAAGGAAGGTAAAAAACCAAAACATCTTTTATAAAGACAAGTAACTTTTGTTATTTAGAAAAAAATATTAAAAAAAAAAGAAGAAGATGAGTACTCTATTTTTTTCCTGCAACTGATTGTATACATCTCCGGCCAAGTGTTTATTAAACTTAAGACATATCTTCCTTCATCTTAGAATGTTAATTAATACAGATTAGATTGGACCAATTTTAAATAAATTTAGATTCAGTCTATATTTAAAATTTTAAATCAGATCAAATTAGATATTAGTTGTGTTCTAACTAGTAAATTTTTAAAAAGTCTCTATTTTAATTTCTATTATTAATTTGTTTCGATAAGTATGACATTATAAATTAAATATGGTTTAATTACTTCATTGATTCTTATAATTTTTTTTAAATTTGTAATTAGATATTTATATTTTTTTTTCTTTCAATGAGTCCCTATAATGTTTTTAACTTTGTAATTAAATTTAAAAAAATGTTAAGATTAATAGAATATTTTATATAAAAAATAATTGGTTAAAGATCTAATTAGATTTTTAATTAATTGTGAATACTTTAATTTGTGAAAAAATATTTCATTAATTCTAACATATTTTACATGGACAAAAATTTAATTATAAAACTAAAAATAGTGTAAAAATTTAATTACAAATTTTATAAAACTATATAAAAATTAATAGAGTAATTATTAAATCATTAAATATGAATGTAACACATATGGTCATATGAACATTTTATCTTTCCACCTCAATATTTAATTAATCTCAATATTTAATAGAGTAAACTATTTGTATAAACGAAAATAGAAGTCTTTAAAATTTACAAGTTTAAAACAAAAAAATTTATAGATTTTATGGGGACCAAAAGTTTATTAAGCATTTTATTATTTGATATATATATTTTATGTTCACTGTAGATGGGACCCAAGCAAAGGGAACATAAACTACAGAAAGGGTGATATGCCACGTGGCCACCTCAGAATGGTTCTGTTCATGAAATCCCACAGTATATATATAAAAATAAATTGAAGAGTGGTTACAGAACATATATCCACATTATTATCCAAACAAACACCACCATAACATAATCACAAATATTAATACATGATGGCTCATCACCAATTCACAGAAGATTTTCAAAGCATGATCATGAAACCTTTCTTGGATATTGATCCAAGCATGGATCTCATCAACCAGTTCATAGGTTTGAACACAACAACAACAACAACAACAACACATATGAACATGTGTGACAACTTGTTTGGATCTCATCATCATCATCATCATCACCAAGATGATTTTCAAGGAAACTTGGAAGAAAGTTTCCATCAAAATCATCATCATGTCAACAACAATGCATCATCAGTAGTAGTCCCAGTAATTTCTTCTTCCCTTCTCAATTATTATCCATCAGAAAATGAAGAAGTCCATGAAGGTAAAAAGAGAAAAGCAACAACTTCAGGAAACTCAACTCCTGCAGCTTCTCATCATAGTGAAAGCAAGATTATTAAAAATAATGTAAGTTGATTAATTGTTTTATTATTATTCTTCAATAATATTCTTTTTGGCATGTACATACAATTTTTTAAATTATGTTATATATTACCTTAAAAATAAACAAAGCTTATGATTATATTGGTATGTAGTTTATATTTTATGTGAATGATTTAATAATAATAATTATTATTACTATTATTTCAGGGTTGTGGTGGAAGAGGTAAGAGAGTGAAGAGCAATAAAACAGAAGAAGAAGAGGAGAAGAAACAAAAGGAAGTGGTTCATGTCAGAGCAAGAAGAGGTCAAGCCACTGATAGTCACAGCATAGCTGAAAGGGTATATTAGACTAATCTAATTTAATTTAATTTAATTTTCATGTCTCTTTGATCAAATGTGAAGTAATACATATATGTCTATCATAATTTGTCTTCAGGTTAGAAGAGGAAAAATCAATGAAAAATTAAGGTGCCTGCAAAACATTGTTCCAGGATGTTACAAGGTAAACATTAAAGACATTCAATTAAAAAAAAAATAATATGTATTTTATATTTTAACATATATTATATAAATATAATTGTAATTTTATGTTGTGTTAACTCTTTTAATGACTTAATTACAAGTCTTATCACTTAACCTTTTTTTGTTATAATTTTTTTCTTATTAGACCATGGGCATGGCGGTTATGTTGGATGAAATCATAAACTATGTTCAATCCTTGCAACATCAAGTAGAGGTAAGTGATAAAAAAAAAAAAATACTCACACTATATATATTACTAGATAATAATAATAAATTTAATAACATAATCTAAACATATGTTTTTTCTTTTGGCTTTTCTTGCAGTTCCTTTCTTTGAAGCTCACAGCAGCAAGTACCTTTTATGACTTCAATTCAGAGACAGATGCTTTGGAAACAATGCAGGTATGCATGGAGATAGTAGGGTTCTAACTTCTAAAAATTATTTACATGTAAACAATGTATATTTGCGTAGATAGTAATAATTAATTAATTACTTGTGCATTAAAAAAAATTAAAAAATAACCCATATATGCTAGACATGGGTTTTAACTTTTATGTCTTATAGAAGTAATTGAAGGTAAGTGTTTCTTAAACATAAATTTTAAGATAATTTATCTTATAGTTATTATTAAATTTTGTGTATGTGACTTACCTACTATTCTAACAACTAAGTCCATGCTTTATTAATCTTTATTTATTTATTTATGATTTTATTTCAGAGAGCAAAGGCATCCGAGGCAAAAGAGTTAGGCAAGTATGGGAAAGAAGGGCATGGAGGAGTTTCTTGCTATCAACCAAATTGGCCTCTTGTTTGACTTTAATTACTTTTGGATTTTTATTTTTTTAACTCACAAAACCATATAATATATACAAAGACATGAAGACACTTCATTTTCAATTCTCTTGTTACTCAACAAGTAGTTGATGTCAATTTGTTTCCACTCTAAGCTACAAGCACAAGTGGACAATATATTCTTGCTTTGTAAAATCCCTCTCTCATAAATATATAATAATATATATGTGTGTAAAAATGTTGATGAAATGAATGTTAATAAATTAAAGCCTACATTTGATGCACTTTTGTGGAAACTTGTTCATTGGAATGGTCTAGTTGCAATTCTAGATCTCATTATATATTTCTGCAAAAATGCAAAGGCCTATATAGACTATAGCATCATCATCATAGCACAAAATACTACAAGCCAAAAAGTTAAATAAAATAAAAAAAAAATCATTCTATGAATTATTAATTGTGTTTGAGGATAATGTAAGTTTTAGCTATATATATAGCTATAATAAGTAAAAACTTTAATGTGTACTATTCAAAAATCATTAAAAAGAAAAAAAAAATCCCTGTCTGTCTCCCTTTACTTCAACAAACAAATTTGGTTTATCATGAGTAACAGTGGTTTTAGGAAATAGGAACATTAAAATAGTACACCACACCTCAACCAAAGACTTTGATTATTATTCAAAATAATTTTAGCATTTTTTTAATAAAAAAAATAAAATGTGGTAGTTCCTTCCTCAAAATGTCATTCATGTCTACCTTATTTTACTTGCCAATCTGAAATCTAGACTCTTCTAATTATGGCAGCACATAACATATTAATTAATCAACTTCCAAATTAATATAGTTTGCAATATTTTTTTTTGGTTATAAATTACAAAATAAATATTATTGTGAGAAATTATTCATGTGACTTTGTTTGTTAGTTCTACTAAGTTCGATCCACAGATGGAGCATATTGAATTGTTGCCATCATGGATCAAGTTGGATGTCCATGTCTTGTAGGACCACAAACAAGCACAAGCACAACAACAACATTATCAATATATAATAGGTTTTTTGTTTTCTTAATTGGGGTTTTCTCACATTCTGTTAATATAGTAGGTTTCATCCTCACTCAAACTTCCAACATGTTACTACTTATTACTGGATTTTAAATTTTTAAAATTCTCTTATTTAACTCCTATATATTTATCTCTTTTAGGAGTAGTTGTTAACTTTTACTAAAAATTTTAAAATAAAAAATCAAGTTAGACCCATTTTACTAAAACTCTAGACTTCCTTGCCTATATTATGGTTTTTTTACTTTTTTTGATAAAAAGGTACTTTAACATCTCTTTAGATGTGATATTTTGAATAATTTTTTTAATAGAATAAGCATTTTTCATATTTTATTTTATATTTTGAACAATAAAGGGTAAAAAAAATACATTTTTCATAAGTTACAACTTAGCTTTATTAACAGTTAAGAAATATCATTTTTTATATATTATAACACAAAATATTGTATGTTACAATATTTCTTCAAAACTACATTAAAAATAAGTTAAATTTATCATGAAAATTAAGTAAAAATAATGTTTTTGAGGAGTTTATTAAAACTATCCCTTAACATATACAGTAGAAAATCCTATAATTAGTTTCCAGTTTTACCCTAAAAGCTAATCATGTTAATTGTGATTTCTTATTTAATCATTAATCGGTAAGATATATTCGTTGAAAAGGATTCTACAAAATTATCCAATAGAAGAAAAAAGCACACTTATCATGCAAGATCAAGTAAAATTTAATTTCTGATTCAAAGGATTATATATTTGCAAGAAATAAATTAAATTCACTAGAGCAGCTAAGAAGTTCTCAACATTGCGACATCAACTTTTAGTCTTTACACAAAGATTATTTATAAATCTCATACCGGCATATATTAACGAAATAAATGAAATTAACCAACTTGGTTGTCGAGTTATCACTCGACCGCTTAAATAGGTATCGAAAATTTGAACCTCATCTTATATATAAAATAATTTATTTATCAGTAACAGACTCTTAAATAAAGTTTAAATTTGTGATAAATCAATTCTTATACTATAAAACTGAAAAATACAGTAGTTAATCAAAAAATGAAATAAATGAAATTGGTACCACACTAATTTAATTTGTCCGTTTAATTAGTGAGATGTGACTTGTGAGTAGCACAAATTCTAGTATAATATGAAAGAGCACAAGCCAAAATAATCCAAGCTAAACAATCTTAATGGAACCCACTTGGCATTAAAATAATGAACTCATAAATAAAATCTTATGGATGTTGCCAATTCATTGAAGTGAATGATTGAGGGGAGAACATATTCATAAGATTATAACAATAATTATTATTGTTGTCATGGTTTAGTAGTGAATGAGAAAGGAGGGGTTTAGATACAATGCATCCATGAAAATAAAAAAAATGGAAGAAGAAGAAGACATTGAATGGGCCATAGCATGCTCAAAGAGAATGGGCAATGTGGGTTCTCTCTCCCGGATAATGATAAGTGCTTATTGTGAACTCTCTTTTAAAGCAACTTTAATTTTCTTTCCTTATTAAAATTATTATTTACACTCATTTAATAAATATATAATTATTCATATTTTTTATTACCAACTTAAAATTTTAAAATGAATAATTTTATAATATGATATCAAAATTTTTATGACTTAAAAATTTAAAATTTAATTATTGTTAAAAAAAGAATTTAGTATAAACAAATAAAAAAAGAAAAACTATTCAAAATTTAAGCAAACCAATATATATAGTAATATGTAACCATTTATATACCTCATTTTTTATTAGCATAAATTTTTTAGTGCAGGTGATTTCATGATATATTTCCAAAACACATGTAATGCATATTTTAATTAAAAACATTTACAATAAATTATATTTTATTTATAATATCTAAAATTTATATATTTTTATGAAAAAAAATATTTAAAATACACGTTAAATCTGATATATACATAAGTATTTTTCAATTTTTGTTAGCTTTTTCTTATTGACCCAATTTTGGCCATTATTATTGTCATTCATTTGTCTCTTAGAAGAAGCATGCATGAATAAGGAGGAAGAATATGGACCAAAAGGGTCTTAAAGTTTTTAGCTTTGAAGAGTTGATGATGGATACACATATATATGATATATTCCACACACAATATGGATTAAGATTTGGGGGTCACATACATGTTAGGAGGGTATAGTAGTTGGAGAGAAAGAGTAGATATTAATTATTATAACCCAAAAACTTATGGGCAAGTTCAAGGACCCCAATGTATATAGTGGAAGTTGTTAGCTGGTCAGGTACATTAGAACCCCACCAAGATTAGCCAAAGTGGAAGCATAACCCATCAGTATCTATTTGTATGGTATTAAGATTTTAAGACTATGGAAGAAAGTTCATGGCCCTAGAATTTGAAACATTTTGTCACCACATTTTGTTTATTATCTATCTCTTCTAAAAAAAGTAACACATGATCATGGTTGATGGTTCATTCATCACTATTTTGGTCAAATGGGGTGTTGACTTGGCATGGTAGGTTTTATGCCAAAATTGAGAACCGTGTCAATTCATGTTGAGAGGGATTGTGTGGATTTGTAAATACTGCCATTTCATTATTATTCTCCATAATTATTCAATTGACCTTAGCCTTCATTTGTACAGCTCCAATTTTGGCCATAGCTAGCTAGATATTTTTTTCCGTTTTTAAAAGAGTAATACTATTAATTAATCATTGATTCTTTAATTTGGTATTCATAAAATAAGATAATATGATAAAATATCAAAGATTAAAGTACATTTTTGTTTCTAACATTTGTGTTTTGTTTTAAAAAATATTTTTAACTTTTAATTTTATTTAAATTTATACGTAATATTTTTTTATTTGTTTCAAAATTACTCCTAGACGTTAATTCTATCTAAAGTATTAGGGATAAAATAATTGAATGAATCGAAAATATTAAAGAAGAAATTGAATAAAATTAAATGTTAGAAGTATTTTTAAAAAAAATTATAAATATTAGGGACAAAAAACATACTTTACCTTATTAAATATATAGTTTATTAGCTTCTAAATTTTATAAAATTTAATGTAGACAGTAAAATATTTTAATTTATTCATTATTGGATTAATAAAAAAAAAGTAATAATCTATAAAAAGTTAGTCATAACTCATAATATAAGAAGTATAACAAGAATTACACCTTTGTACAGTAAATATTAAAATATATATAATTATTTATATACCTCTTTCTATCAACTTAAGACTTAAGTTTTTGGGAGATGTGATTTCATAATATTATATCAAAGTCTCTATGATATAAAAATTTAAAGTACAATCCTTGTGGATCTCAAAAAAAAAAATCAGGCAAATAAAAAGAGGAAAAAGACATATGCGATAATTCACACACAAAAAAAAATTTTGTGTGAGAGGACTATTAGAGATATAATTATTCATATGTCTCTTTCTATCAGTTTAATCTTTTTGTGAAAATAGTTTCATGATATCGGAACTTATTCTATGACTTAAGATCTAGAATTCGATTATTATTTACAAAAAAAATCAACATAAAACAAATAAAAAGAGGACTTATATAAATATTCACTCAAATCCAAAATAAAAAAGTTCTTGCATGAAAAGTGTGTTAGAGAAATAATTGTTTATATATCTCTTTCTATCCATTTAAATTTTTTAAAAACAATAATGTCATGATAATAAATTGATCCCACTCATATGTTGCTATATCTTTCTAAAAATCAACTTACAAATGATTGGAACATTTGTGATTTACATATCATCGTAAAAACTATTTCATAGATATAATTAATTTGGACTTTCATTTTTTTTAAATGAAAGATATAATCTTCAAATTATTTTCTCTGTTTTAAAGTTATATGACACGTGAAAGCCAAGAGCATCAGTAATTGGTAACATTTTTTTCATTCGTTTAATTTAAAATAATACAGAATACTGAAAATTCAAATGACTGAAATAAAAATAGATACTTTTAGAACAATAGAACAAAAGAAAAGCAATGACTGGAGTTGAACATGCAAGAGACAACTTGACCTACTGAAACAAACATCTTAAGAGTTGAAGGAAAAAAAAAAGCAAAAGCGATTTTCGTAGTAGTAGGGAGCGAAAAATTTACATATAAGAGTATAATAAATAAGTATTAAGTAGTTGAAAATTTGGTGCAATTTTACTTATGTACTTAGAGGAACATATTTTCTGCTTATAGTCTTTTATAAATCACTAGGATAAATTTTGTTTGAGACAACAACTTTAAACTCACACCACTTAATAACATATTTTCTGAAATTATAAAATTCTCTGTTTTTTTTTTCTTTTGGGTGGCAGGGTGGGACGCGGGCTAGGAGGCCAGCAACTTTGTTAAATTTTGGCTAACATGTAATCAGTAAAGAAAAGTGAGTCATTGGATGAAATCTCACACCAATCTCACACCATTAAAACCATTATTAATGACTACTTGATAGCTACAAATCACAAAAATTGTTGCCCCCTAGCATTCTTGAGTGTAATAACCTAAGGAATCCTTGAAAATGTCAAGACTCAAGAGTTTTGTTTTTTTCGGCAGATAAAAATGTCTGACTAGTTTTTTATTCTTTTTGGTCTTTAAAAACTCAGAATTAAAAAATCAAAATCAATTTTTTTTATTTCACCGGCATTGAGAAATCATCAGATACATATATAACTCAAAGATCAGAGAGGCCCAAATTATGGCTTCCAGTTCTGATAAGTTAAAAATACATCAAGTTTTACCAAAAACATACGTCAAGTCCAAAAATAAAAGTTACAAATACATGACGTTACATTTTGTTTTTGGAGCCCAAATGTCACAATTCTAGCCCATAGATTTTCCTCCATAAGAGTGTAAAATGCAAAGTGTGAAGAATGAAGTTTGTCCTAACTCCTAACCAAAAACGAAAGAAAAGAATGAAATTTGTATTGATCCCTGAAAAACTAAAGAATTTGGACCAAAAAAGAAAAAGGTGGAAAGAGAACGAATCTAGCCAAGTCTATCAATTGATTTATTCCTCAAGCCATGACAATTTTGCAATTGGTGAAGTTCATAAACCACAAATTATTGAATTTAACCGAAGTTCAAAGAGTCTTTCTTTCTTATGCTTCCCTTACGGCTTTTCTGGTATTTTCTGTCGTTTGGGCTGTTGCCCGCCTAGGCCTGGCTAGAGACTTTGTCAAAAACAAAACGGACTTAATCAGTCGAAAATATCTTTTCTTTTACTAATGTTAAACTTGTCCGAAGTACGAATTTATATTTTAATTTGACAAAATAAATTAAATATAATATTTTATAATCATAAATTTTTCAAGTATAATATTATTATTATCATTAATTTATTATATAATAAACATATTAAATATGTTGTTTTATCTTTGTTCAAAGTAAAATGTAAATAGAACACTTTAAAGTCTATAAGTAAGGCTGTGTTTATTTTTGAGAACACGATAAGATAAGATACTAAAAATAAGACACAAATAAAAGACACAGACATAGAATTTATGTTTTTATATTTTTTTTTGTGATAAATTAGAACAAATTATAAAAATCCAATTTATCTTCATTTGTTTTTATCCAAAAAATTTGAGAAGAAAAATATAATAATAAAAATATAATTATAAAAAATTAGCAAGAATAATGAACAAAAATAAAAAATAAGTTGTGTCCCTTGTTAGTGTCTTTGTGTCTTTCCTGTCAGTAGGGGTGTACGCGGATCGAATCGGATCGGATATGATATCCGCGTTTTTTTAGTGTGAGATCTGATCCGTGCGGATTAAATATCGGGTATATCTACATAATTGAACATTTTCTTTTTAATCATATTTTTATGTAAAAGAAATTCAATAAAAATGTTTCTTTCATACTTTTAAACCTATTTATTTCTAAAATATTTTTAATCAATTTTTTCTATATAACAAAAATAAAATAAAATAATATATGAATAATAACTACTAACTAAAACATACAAACAAGTATATATATATATATATATATATATATATATATATATATATATATATACTTTTTTTAATTATTATTGTGCGGATCCGCGGATGTAGAGCTGATATCCGCGATCCGATCCGTCAAGACTGCGGATCGGATAATGCGGA
This sequence comes from Arachis hypogaea, assembly GCF_003086295.3. Lineage (NCBI taxonomy): Eukaryota > Viridiplantae > Streptophyta > Magnoliopsida > Fabales > Fabaceae > Arachis > Arachis hypogaea. Next base: position 145,220,128 of record NC_092050.1, read on the forward strand.
TATTTACCACGGATTTGCAGATATAATCCGATCCATGAACACCCCTACCTTTCGACACAAAATACACTAATTCAATGTCTTTGGATACAATGTCTTTGTCCATATCTTATCTGTCAAACACGATTTTGTGTCTTTATGTCTTTGTCAAAAAAATTAGATTTATAACATAGTTAATTAAATTTCATTCATTACTTTCCTATACTCAAGACATAGCCTACCACTACAAACACAAACAAAACAAGAGAAAAACTCAAAATACTATTCCATACTTTTAAAATTCTAATTTTAGCTTCCATTGCTCAAATCCTTCAATTCACATTCATCTTCCAATGCTCAACATTATTTTTATTTTCATTTCTCCCAATCATGCTTTTCTTTTCTTCACCATCTGCTCACACAAAAAGTCCACATCATCTCTTTTCAAAGACTTTTCACAAAGAGAACTACAAAAATAAATTAAACAAGCATTACAAAAAAAAAAAAAAAGAGGTAAATTCAAGAAGGAAGCAATCAAAGAACTTACATTATAATTTAGGCATTTAAAAAAGAGTCTCTTTGGATTTGCTTATGTTCCAAACCAGCAAAAAATAGGACGTATCCTACAACCGTATTAGTGTGAAACTTTTTCAGTTTTAGCTCGATTTGAACGAGACCTGCTCTAGCTCCCAAAATCTTGGCTGATACTCCCCAACATCTTCTACAACACCTAATAATGATCTCAATTTAAAAATTTGACTCTCATGTTAGGATTTTTAGTTCATTAAAAAGAGCTAAATTGAACCTATGTCAATTTTTGTCATGTCAAATAGGTGTTATCAGGCTACCTATTATCCAACGTGTTACTTAATATTCCAGCTAAGCAGTTAACGAAAATAAGCGTAAGAATTAACGTGAATAGATTATTGAAATTTGGGGTTCAATTTGAGTCAATTAAAAATTTGGGGGTAATTCGAGTCTAAAGTCAAATTTCATTGAAAAAAGTCTTTAGCGATAGCAACCTTTGCAAAACGAGAATTTTATTGCTAACCCCTCCAATTTTATTATGGAGCAAATTTAAAATATAGAAAGACTTGCTATTTTTTAGTATAATTTTTAATAAGTTATTTATAGATTAAATAATATAAATCATTAAATCTTTTATCTAATCTAATGTTTTAAATTTTATAGTGCAATAAATAAACTCAAAATATTTGGGCTAAATTTAGATTGACTCCAGTTTACCATGTATAAATTCTATTTTGGGAAAAAAAAAATAAATGCATAGATAATACATGCAATCATAAGAATTTTGAAACCAAATAAATTTCAGATTATTTTCCAAATTCAAACCATAGGTTACATGTCATTACACATCTATCTCAACATAACTTGATGATAAACTCATAACCAAAGCAAAACATACATAGATAGCATAAGCCAAACAGGTGTTCTGCACTTCTGCTTCTTTTTTTTAAGCTTTCTTTTCAAAGATATTATTAGCATAAATAATTAGCTAAAAGATGTTTTCATTTTTTAAAAAATATAAAAAGAAAGGTAAATTATCAAAAAGCCCAACAAGATTTAAATATTGACAAAATTATTTTAGAAAATTAAAACACCAATTTTTCTAAAAGATTTCAAATCGTGATAAAAATAACGAAAAAAATTATTTTTTTATAAGTGACAAATAATTTTGTTATTTAACAAATAACTTTACATTCAGTCCAAATTTTATTGAAATTATTTGATAATAATTATTTAAAAAATGAATGAAAATGGAGTAAATTTAATCTCTAAATCTATTTTATTATTTTTTTAAAAATATGTTTGCCAAATGATCATCAAATTTTAAAAATAATTTTTTTGAATTATACGACATGTAAAAAGTTATACCAAACTTCGATCTTTACTCTCTAGAGAATATATATTAATTATTACTTTTATAATTTTTTAATTATTTTAAGAGTTTTGTTTTATTGTTTTATTCTTTTAAGTTGTGTTTGATTGCTTTTTATGTCCATAAAAAATATAGACACAATGACATTTGTCTATAGTTTGTTTTGTTAAGATTCAACGTTACTCTGCAAAAATATTAGAGTAACTAGACTAGCGAGACAAAAAAAAAATTATTTGTATGTAGATTATTATGTGTTACAATAGAAAAGACTAAAGAGAGAAAAAAAAAACACTTATCTCTACTATCACCTACTTTTCATTAAGACATCATCTAAGCTACGAACCACTATCTAACAACAATATATCTTCTCATATTTCAACATCTCTCCCTCAAACTTGAACATGTAGATAATATGCATCAAGTTTGAAACATAATTCACTTATAAGAGATATTATTTGATATGATGAAATGTCAAAGAATAATCTTCTTGTGTCTTAAACTCCCCCTCAAACTAGGAATAACATTAAACTTACAATAATAATACCCTAAAAAAAAGTCGCATTAGATGAGTGGTTAACTCACTAGTCTGCTTAAATAAATATCGAAAGTTTGAATCTTGTCTTGTGCATGCAACAACCCATTGACCAACAACAAACTTTTAAATGAAATTTCGATCCGCGACGAATTAGTCTTTACCCGTAGTACTAAGAAATACGTGGAAAACCAATTAAAAGACCAATATAAAAATTAATACCCTTAAAAAATAAAATATGTTAAAGATTAAGCCTAATAAAAATTGAACAATGCTAGGGAACCAAAAGGGTATTAGCCAAAAACCAGCCAAATACCTTTAGGTAAATTCAAAATCTCTACGAGTTAATATATATGGATGTTTCTTCTGCTAAGTATCAGAATGTTTCTTTTTCATACTAAATAGATGTTCTTTTATATATTTTTTGAATTTTTTTGTATTGCAAATGTGAATGTCTCTATTTCTTTAAGAATTTTATATATATTTTTTAAATTTTATAGATATTTAATTATTTTTGCTAAAATATAACTGTATATTTCTTTTGTTAAGTATTATGATTTTTTTTTCATATTAAATGAATATATTTTTTTATATTTCTGTAATTGTGTAGCTTGCAATCTTTTTTAATCATCAAAACGACACCTAATAACCATCAACTTGGGCACTTTCAGCAATACAAAAAAATCAGTAATTTATATCATGAAGCTGTTAATGATGCTATTTCGTCTGGAAAAGTTGAATTGGTCAAAATCCCTATTGACGTTTAGAGAGCACCTACAATGGAACAGGTTGAGAGGTTTGCATCTTACGTTTCAAATTACAGCAAACGTCTAATCTATCTTCATAGTCAGGAAGGAGTATGGAGAACGTCTGCCATGGTCTCTAGATGGAGGCAGTATATGACTCGATTTGCATCATCATTTGTTTCTAATGAAGCAATCACTTCAGTGAAAGGCCATCAGATTATAAAAATGGATCTGCGAAACTGCATGACTCTTTAATGGAATCTGAGAGATCCATATCCTCTACAACGGCGGCTCCGGTAACACATCTGGTTCACGAAAGGGAAACGGTTATTGTCAACGGTGGCGAATCCGACGAGTCAGATGTTGGTGATAGAAGAGGAATGGGTCGTGGTTGGGAGGCAGAGAGGGTCTGACTGTGAGAGAGAGAGGTCTGTGTATGATTGTTGGAGGTGGATAACTTAATGTGAGAGAGAAGAGGAAGGTTTTTATAGGTTTTAATTAGGTTTACTTAATCAATTTTAAATTTTTTAAATTTTGAATTTAAAAAATTTAAAATTAATTATTAATATAAATTAATATAGTTTTGTTTAGTTTTTGGCTGATAATCTCTTGGTTCCATATACTTTTCCATAAAAATTAAAAAAGGACTAATTAAAACTACCAGAGATGTGTAAGGGCTTGTTGGCACTTTTAATATGTCGTGGGTAGTTAGAACGATTAGGGACTTGACAGACCTAACTAGGACTATATAAAATTGTCAGGGCTAGTAAAGAATTTGGGAATATGATTCGGTTCAACAGTTGTGTAGTCTTTCAAAAAGGTTATAAAGAGCATAGAAATGACAAGATTGTGTAAATGACAAATAATAAGAGATCGAAAGAAAAAGACAACCAAATAATTACCATTCTTTGTCTTGAGGAAAAGCAAAGAAAATTCAGACAAGTCTAAAACAAAAGCAACATAAAATAAAAGGACTAAAAGAAGTGCAGACAAAAATTTTATAGGACTAAAATCGAGTTTTTCATGGAAAGACAGACATTGATGCATGTAGAAAACACTAGCAATAGAGACATTGAAATAGTCGGGCACTCAAGGATAAAATTGGAAATGCAGAAAATGCAAGAGATGAAAAGTGGTTGAATACAAAAAACACGACTAAATCTAAGAAGAAGATAATGAGGTGAATACAACGGTAAAAAATGACACCAATGTGTCAACATGTGTTGCGAAAGCAGTGTCAATGACTACATGTTTGGGGGAGAAAACAACATGTGAAAGCATATGAAGCCTCGAACGGCAATGGTGTTGGCAGGGCTAAGCAAGGTCGGAGAAGATGAGTTTGATAGTGCGCTCGTTGGTTAGATTGGATAAAAGCATTTTTGGGACACTAGAAATAAAGTAAAACATTATATGGTGTTTTAGTAACCCAAAAGACACATGAGTTGTTGGAATTTTAAAACTAAGAGCATCCCTTAAATTAGAAGGGAGAAAATTGTGTTTTTGGTGATGCACATCAGTGGAAGTAGCAGAAATAACTCGAAGTGTTTCTAGGTTTGAAGAAAATAGGAAATTGAAGTAATAACAAAACTAATGGATGGTAGTGGATCAATAAAAGAGCATAACATATTGTAGGTAAGGTGAATGCTCAACAACAGAAGTAAACAACTCAAACAAGTGTTTATGGGTTTCGAAAACGAAAAAAATGGTAAAAATATTTGTTTCAATAAAAACAGAAAAATTTCTTTTTCAATGGAGAGCCATTCACAGTGAAAGCATTTGAGAGAGCTTAAGAAAAAAACTATAACTCTAATATCATGTAAAAATTTTTGTTACAAAACAAAAATATTGAAATAATTAGATAAGAGAGAGAAAAATAATATATTACTTGTGTATAGATTGTTGTTGAGTTTGAAGAACTAAATATATTTTAAAGATGATGATTAAAACATTATTAATTGAATACCAAGGTAATTGTATGTGTAATTAGTGTATTTAGTGTGCAGCAAACTAATTTAATTGAAGCTAATCCAAGAAGAAATAAAACAAGCCCAAATAATATCTGTCTCACACACACAAAATCAATGGTCCAAGGATATATGTATATATTTGCTACCGTCACAAATTCTTCTCATCAAAAACAAAAAACAAGCCTATAGCCAAAAGATGGAAACCAAGTCTGGCCCAAGATTAAACCTAAGCCCAAAATTAGTGGTCCAGATCTAAATTCAATCTTCCAACTTAGTTGCTAACTAAGTGATTTGATTTGCATTTCATTTGAACTAAAACACTCCCCGCCGAAACCAAACTCTCTCTTTTTTTCTCTTCTCTTTTCTTTCACATCACCCAGGTGAACTCTCTGAAGCAAAAGAAAGAAAAAGAAAGCTTTGAGCTAGGGCAAGAATGAAAAGACCAAAAAGCAAGTTTTCAAATCCAAACAAAGAAGAGAAAGTCAAAGAGGTTAGAGCAAAAAGACAAAATCATATCTAAAGGGCAAATCACAAAAAGGAGTTTCCAGATTTGTGCTTTAGTGAAGCTCGATGAAGAAATCCTCTTTTTGCAAGCACAGAAGTATAAAGTTAAAAATATTGAAGATCATGGAGCACTGCTGTGAATCAACGCTCGAGAATCTGACTTGAAGACAAAGCAAGAATGAAGGGTTCAGATTCAACAAGTAAGATGAAAAAGGTTGAAAGAGAAGATTAAAGGTATGGCTGCATATATGATTCGGTCACTGCTTTTACTCTCTCTCCTCTGTAACGCCGCTGCTGCTTCTGATTTTTGGGAGAAGAAGTCAAACAAGTACTGAAATAAGTTTTAAGTCCTGGAAGCTTCACTCCTCTACTAACGGGGTGAACGGCCAAGGATTGGAGTAAGGAGAGAAAGCATAAAGTTTGGGTTCCTATAGCTCACTAAGCTATCCATTCTTCTCCTTCATGGTTCTCATTGAATATCTTATTTTCTCAGTCTAGTCTTTCTTTGTTTTCAATGGTAAAAAACACAACAGTGAGGTTTGTAAGAAAAAGCCATTGAGTGAAAAAAGACAAGAGAGTTAGACTTGGAGAAAAGCCTATGTTTATCTCAGAAATTCTTTATAAGTTTTTTTTTGTTTTATTTTCATGATTCTAAGGAGATTTTCTTACAAGTTAAGTTAGCACTTTGCTGTTGAAAAACTAGGATGAGTTCCTAGTCAAGTCTGGTTTGGGATAAAAACTGGACTTGTCCCAGATAGGATTGGTTAGAATCTTAGGGAGTATTGGTGAATGTAATCTGGTTAAAAGATAGTAAAATTCTGTCACAGTTGTGATGGAGACTGGATGTAGGCTACATTGCACTGAATAGCTGAACTAGGATACATTTGTATGTCATTCTCTTTCTCTTCTCTATTTCTGATTCTGCACTTTATGAGACAAAATAAAAATATCTCCTGATTCTACCATTTAGCTATACTTCACTATAATACACTTTACCCGTAACTCTGTTTTACCTCCTACCGCATCAAGAGACAAAACCAAAGTATCTCCGATTTTCTACTCAAAGTATCACAACAGAATCCCAATTTGAAAGCAAAATTAAAAGAGGCAAAGATTCAACCCCTTTCTCTTTGCCACTGATATCTATCAATTGGTATCAGAGCTTGGTCTCTAAGAGATCAAGCTTCACAACTTGGAGGAAAGATCTAGATGGCAAACAACATGGGATCCAACACAGTGGCTTACACACTGACAGAGGGGCAATCCAATAACAGACCTCCATTCTTCAATAGGAAAAATTACAACTACTGAAAAGAATGAATGAAGATCTTTGTTCAGTCTGTGGATTACAACCTCTAGAAAATAATCATGAATGGTCCTCAAATCCCTATCGAAACTGGCACTGATGGTGTTGTTACTCCGAAAATCGTAGCAGAGTGGAATGAATATGACAAGAAAAAGGTGAAACTCAATGCCAAGGAAGTCAATATGCTAAACTGTGCAATCAGCTTCGAGAAATATCAGAAGGTTTCAAGATGCAAAAATAGCAAAGAAAATCTGGGATAAGCTCCAAGTTACACATGAAGGCACCACACAAGTAAAAGAAACAAGGATTGACAGGCTGAGCCAAGAGTATGAAATATTTTCTATGAAGAAAAGAAAATCAATTGATGACATATTTTAGAGGTTCTCTATCATCATTAATAGCTTGGATACTATGGGAATTACTCATTCCGAACAAGTGCTGGTGAGGAAAGTCTTGAGAAGCCTAATAAAAGAGTGGAAAACTAAGGTTACTGTTATCTCTGAAAGCAATAACCTAAGTCAAATGACCTATGATGAGCTGAGAGGAAAGTTACTAGCTTATCAAATCACTCACATAAAAGATGATACAAAAAAGAATAAAGTGGCTCTTAAATCTTATACTGAATCATTGGATGATAAATCCAGTGACTGTTTATCAAATGATGTGTTCGTGTTTTTTGCTAGGAAGCTTAGAAGGATGATGAGACCAAAAGGAAGAAGCAGAGGAGGTAGCTCAAAAGAACCGAATAAAGACTTAAGCAAGGTCATTTGCCATAATTGCAGAGAAGCTAGACATTACAAATATGACTGTCCCAAGCTGAAGAGAGAAGATAAGTCTCGAAAGGACAAGAAGAAGGGACTTATGTCTTCTTGGGAGGATTTGGAGAATGACAGTGAAGAGGATGAATAGTCTGGCAATAATTCTCAAGCATGCTTAATGGCCACCCACAGTCACAATAGTGAGGTAATCTTTCTTGAACCTTCTAATGAAGAACTTCATCTTATGCTTGATGATCTTACTGAGAAAATAAGAAATTTTCTGAATCAATGCAATGAACTTGAATTTGAAAATGACATCTTAAATGCTGAAAATATTTTTCTTAAAGAAAAATTAAGGGAAGCCGAAACCACTGTTGATCTTGTTGAAGAAAACAAACGGCTTAAATCTGAAATCAAAATTCTTAATGGAAAGCATTATGTTGTTGCCTACTTAAATTGCATTGAAGAAAATGAAAGATTGCATAATGAGATTAAGGGACTAAATCAAGACTTAGCTAAATTTGTCCAAAGTTATAAAAATTTAGACAAATTATTAGCTAGTCAAAGACCTTTGTTTGTGAAGGCTGGGTTGGGGTATAAAAAAATTTGAATCTGTTTTTGAAAAATCATACTTTAAAAATGAAGTCTTAACATACAAAAACTTGAGCTTTCAAAACCCTAATCACATTAATAAATCTGGAAGCAAAATTTTCTGTCATACATGCAATAAAGTTGGTCATTTACCGATTCAATGTTTTTATTTTTGAAAGAAAAATTGGTGATAAAGTTTACAAAGTGATTAGCAAATACAATGCTCAACCAAGAAGGTTTAACATTAAAGAATCCAAAATAATTTGAATAACTAAGATCACTTAAAGTATTGTGCAGATTTGCCTAGCATCCAAGAAGAAGAATGACATGTGGTACTTGGATAGTAGATGCTCTAGGCACATGACCGGAAAGTCCACATTCTTTATCAAGCTTGACAAATTCGATGGAGGTTTTGTGACTTTCGGTGACAATATAAAAGGAAAGATTATGGCCGTAGGCAAAGTTGGTAAGAGTTTCTCCACCTTCATCAATGATGTATTCTTAGTTGATGGATTGAAACATAATCTTCTAAGCATTAGCCAATTATGTGATTTAGGTTATTTGATTATTTTTAAAATATTGTAATGTTTAGTTGTGTGTGAAAATTCTGGTGAAACTATGTTTGTAGCTAAAAGAACAAAATATAACTTGTTTTACTTCTTTTGAATATGAAAAATGGTTATGGCATAAGAAATTGGGACATGCTAGCATGTTTTAAATTTCTAAACTTTTGAAAAAAAATTTGGTTAGAGGTCTTCCAAAGATTAAATTTGACAAAGACATTACTTGTGATTCTTGTCAATTGGGTAAACAAACTAAAAGTTCTTTTAAGCCGAAGAATGACATCTCAACCAAAAAACCATTGGAAATGCTACATATTGATCTTTTTGGTCCTACTAAGACTCAAAGCCTAGGTGGTAAATATTATGGTTTAGTGGTGGTTGATGACTATACTAGATTTAGATGGGTTCTTTTCTTAGCCCATAAGAATGAGGCTTTCTTTGCTTTTTCTACTCTATGCAAAAAGATTCAAAATGAAAAAGATTTGAAAATAATTTCCATAAGAAGTAATAATGGAAAAAAGTTTGAAAACCAAGATTTTGAATCATTTTGTGATAATTTTGGTATTACTCATAATTTTTCATGTCATAGAACAACTCAACAAGATGAAGTTGTTGAAAAGAGAAATAGAAGCTTTTAAGAAATGGTTAGGGCAATACTTTGTGCAAATAAAATTCTAAAATTCCTTTGGATCGAAGCAGTAAACACTACATGTTATATTTTAAACCACACCATCATTCAAAAAGTTTTGAAGAAAATCCCTTATGAGCTTTGGAAAGGAATAGCATCCAACCTTAAGTATTTTTATGTTTTTGAATGCAAATGCTTTGTTTTAAACACTAAAGACAATCTTGAAAAGTTTGATCCAAAATCTTATGAAGGTATTTTTGTTGGTTATTCAACTACTAGTAAAGCATATATAGTTTACCTCAAAGAACATGGAATCATAGAAAAGTCCATTCATGTTACTTTTTGTGAGTCACAAATTCTTCTCATCAAAAACAAAAAACAAGCCTATAGCCAAAAGATGAAAACTAAGTTTGGCCCAAGATTAAACCTAAGTCCAAAATTGGTGGTCCATATCTAAATCCAATCTTCTAACTTAGTTGCTAAATAAGTGATTCAATTTGCATTTCATTTGAACCAAAACACTCTCCACCGAAACCAACCTCTCTCTTCTCTTTTCTTTCACATCACCACTTGAACTCTTTGAAGCAAAAAAAAAAAGCTCTAAGCTAGGGCAAGAATGAAGAATAAAAAAAAAGTTTTCAAATCCAAGCAAAGAAGAGGAAGTCAAAGAGGCTAGAGCAAAAAGGCAAGATCACATCCAAAGGGCAAATCACAAAAAGGAGTTTCCAGATTTGTGTTTCAATAAAACTCGATGAAGAAATCCTCTCTTTGCAAGTACAGAAGTAGAAAGTTGAAAATATTGAAGACCATGGAGCTCTGCTGTGAATCAACGCTCAAGAATCTGACTTAGAGACAAAGCAAGAATGAAGGGTTCAGATTCAACAAGCAAGATAAAAAATATTGAAAAAGAAGATTGAAGGTATGGTTGCATGTGTGATTCAACCACTGCTTCTACCCTTTCTCTCCTTTGTGATGTCGTTGCTGCTTCTGATTTTTGGGAGAAGAACTCAAACAAGTGTTGAAGTAAGTTTCAAGTCCTGAAAGCTTCACTCCTCTATTAAAGGAGTGAACGGCCAAGATTGGAGAAAGAAGAGAAAGCACAAAGTTTGGGTTCCCATAACTCACTGAGCTATCCATTCTTTTCCTTCGTGGTTCTCATTGAATATCTTATTTTCCCAGTCCAGTCTTTCTTTGTTTTTAATGGTAAAAGGTACAACAGTGAGGTTTATAAGAAAAAGCTATTGAGTGAAAAAAAGGAAAGAGAGTTAGACTTGGAGAAAAACCTATGTTTATCTCAGAAATTCTTTGTAAGTTTTTCTATTTTGTTGTCATGATCCTAAGGATATTCCCTTGCAAGTTGAGTTAGTAGTTTGCTATTGAAAAGTTAGGGTGAGTTCCTAGTCAAGTCTGGTTTGGGATAGAAACTGGACTTGTCCCAGATAGGATTGGTTAGAATCCTAGAGAGTATTGGTGAATGTAATTTAGTTAAAAGATAGTAAAATTCTGTCACAGTTGTGATGGAAATTGGATGTAGGCTACATTGCACTAAGTAGCTAAACTAGGATACATATGTGTGTCATTTTTTTTTCTCTTCTTTGTTTCTGGTTCTGCATTTTAGGAGACAAAATAAAAATATCTCCTGATTCTACCATTCAGCTATACTTCACTATTACCCGTAACTCAATTTTGACTCCTACCGCGTCAAGAGACAAAACTAAAGTATCTCCAATTTTCTACTCAAAGTATCTCAACATAATCTTAATTTTAAAGCAAAATTAAAAGAGGACAAGATTTAACCCCTTTTTTTAGTCACTGATATTCATCAATTGTTATGTGTTATAATAGAAAGATCAATATATATAGATAGGAGAATAATAAATGTAAAGCACTTATCCATTACTCTTTATTAATGTACCATATAAACTACCACTATTAAACAATATCTCTTTTCATATTTCAACATATTTAACTAGAGGTGTTTGCTGTGGTGTCTAAAAAATATTGTTTAATTGCTAAAATAGGTTAAATAATTATTTTTAAATTTAAAAATATAAAAATTAAAAAAATTTTAAATATTTAAAGTTACTATAAAAGATAATTTAGATAAAAGTTAGATACCAAACAAAAGACACCATAGAATTGGCCATAACTAAATACAAATTTTAGAAGAATATACTGACTTACAACAAAACATAAAATACATATATTTATTGTTTTACTAGAAAATTAGGACATATATTAAATATAAGACATATATTTAAGAGTGAATCCGTAAATTTGCGATATTTATCCATATCTGATTCACAATTTGAAAATATAATTTGATTTATATTCGTAGATCCGATCCACACCGAATAATAAATAAATATATTGTATTTATATTTTATTTTAATCAATAATTATTATTTATATATATTATATTGTTTTATTTTTATTATTTAAGAAACTTAATTTAATAATATTTTAAGAGTAAACATATAAAAAAATAAAAAATAAATTTTATTAGAATTAAAAAAACAATTTTATTAAGTTTTTATAGAAATAATATTTTCTAGTATATTTTTTTATTATTGCAGATATATCTAGGGTTTTTTATTTAAATAAATTATTTGCTGTCCTATTTTACGTGAATCCCCTAAATGGTTTTCTTGAACGTGAATCCCCTAAATCATATAATATATAAATCGTCCTAGGCTGGTGTGTGTTAGTTAATATATAAAACATTGTACACTGGGACGATTTATGCATGAATTGCATAGGTGAATAAAGCATAAATCGTCCCACCCTAGTGTGTTTTAGAAGTCACACATAAATCGTCCTAGCCTAGTATGAGTTATGTGTTTTCACCTAAAACACCCTACCCTGGCACGATTTACGTGCATCTTTGTAACCCTGAACCCCCTAGCACGATTTACGTGCAAATGCCTAACCCCTACCAACCTAGCACGATTTATGTGCAAACCTAACCCCCACCAACCTAGCACGATTTATGTGCATAAATACCCCTCAGCAGCCTAGAACGATTCATGTGTTAAGACCCAAACCCTACTTACCTTCCACGAGTAAAGTCTCATTCGTGAGAGACTCCATTAGCGGCGAGGAGGGTAGTGAAGGGGAGGAGCTACGGGAAAAAATTCAAGGAAGGGTAGTGGGCAGCGGCGGTGGAGGATTGCTAAGGCGTCGGAAGAGGTGGCCTCCGGTGGACGGCGTCGACGGCGGCTGAGGGCGGCTTCCGAAGGTTGTGTTGGCGGCAGTAGGAGGCTGATTTGGTGGCTTTGGGGGGCGGTGCAAGATGGCGAGGAACGACATGTACCGATTGAACGGCATCGCGCACGTGGCAGGTTTTATCGACGAAGAGGTTAGTAATTAATTTGGTTTACAACTGATATAGTCAATGTCGTTGATGTGTTTAGTTATAAGAATGTGATTCATTTGGAAAAAAAAGTGCTTGTTGTGTTAGAAATTTGTGAAACGTTAAGGTTAACATGTTTAGGATAGCCACAGGGTCATGTTTGGTTTAGGAGTGAGGTTGATTTTTGATACATATTTTTGGTTGTTGTGCGATGTTGAGTTGTAACTGTGCTTGTTATTCTGTTATCAGCCAACTCGGTGTGTACGGACTATCCGCAGGCAACAAAAGATGATATTGCATGACCGTATTATGCCTTACTTAGATAGCGTCGGATTGCTGCATGTTGCTAGGCTGAATGATTATTGGTTTAAGCTGGATGAGCCACTGATTAGTGCCTTTGTTGAGCGATGGCGTCCAGAGACACACACTTTTCATATGCCATTTGGGGAGTGCACTGTCACTTTACAGAATGTGGCATATCAATTCGGTCTCCCTGTTGATGGATTTCCAGTTAGTGGTTGTCTCAGTGACTTTGAGCAGTTGATGGAAGGTGGTAAGCCTGCGTGTGGTTGGTGGACAGCGATAGAATTGACCAGCGATAGAATTGACGCACATATCACATGATAATCAAGCTGCCTGTGGTCGGTGAACAGCTCGGTTGCAAGACATGTGTGAGGCCCATTGTACTTCCGGACTTCCCAGTATCCTTTCCGTTGCCGTATAGTCACGCGTATCAGCCAATTACACCCATTCCCAAATTGGACGCACTTCCCGTGATACTTCAACTGGTCCGACTCAAACACCTTATACTGAACACCACGGCGGATATTATAATTCTTCACCATCAACACTACCTCCTCCTTGCTCTGGAACCACTGCCCGACCTCAAACTCCTCTGCCCCATGCATACCGTGCTTGTCTCTGTGAATACTTGACATTTGTCAACCTGGAAATGCTAGTTGATTCATTGCCTCAAGATCCAATGTAGAGAAGTGTGGAGGGTACTGTTGTGTCTGAGAACTTGTTTGGCCTTGCGATGGTGCAACTGGTCTCGTGTCATCCTCATCATCAGATTCATCACCGATAACGGGTGGTTCCGAATCTGAAACATCATCACCAATGGCCTCAGCAACTGGATCCCCATCTCTGACATCCATGAACATAGTTGCACCATCCAATACCGGTCCCTCTCTGATTGCCGCTGCAAGCTCTCCGAAGGTTCGTACATCACCCAAGCAATCCCCATCTTCGGCATGAACAGCCAGATCAGCTGCAAATGATGGAGATGAAACGTGGGCGGTGACGTCGTGACGAATTGGAATGGCACTTGAAGCACCATCTACCCCGATTGTGGGCGGATTTGGAGCAGATCCACCGGAGCTACCCTCCACATCAGCCATTTTCGCGAACAACTCCATAGCTCCCAGATCTGGAAATCTGGATTGATTGTGAAATATAACGCGAATGTCATCATCGCCTAACATCTCATATTTTCCAAACTTCACGTAACCCTGCCTGAATGAGATAGGGATCCTGAAGAACATCTGCTTGACAAGCCTTTTACCGCACTTACCTAACTTTTGTAATATGCTATTTCGTAAATCATCTAAACTCGTTGATGGATTTATGAACACTCCAATCTGTTTCTTGCTACTGAACGTTACACCCTCACTTGTGTTTTCATCGATCTTTCCCCGATGATGAACTAACAAGAACACACTCTCAGCCATCTTCTCGCAACCCTCAGTGGAAATATGGCTCGACATTGATGTTCCTCCTGTATTTATAGGCTCTTCAAGCACATAAATCGTTTCATGGTATCTGGTATTGTGTTTTTACACGTAAATCGTCCCATACTAACGTGTCTTATCATATAACACATAATTCGTTCTAGGGTATTGAGGGATAAATATTTGCACATAAATCGTCTTAGGGAGTTGTGGGTTAGGGATTTGCACGTAAATCGTGCTAGGGGGTTCAGGGTTACAAAGATGCACGTAAATCGTGCCAGGGTAGGGTATTTTAGGTGAAAACACATAACTCATACTATGCTAGGACGATTTATGTGCGACTTCTAAAACACACTAGGGTGGGACGATTTATGCTTTATTCACCTATGCAATTCATGCATAAATCGTCCCAGGGTACAATGTTTTATATATTAACTAAAACACACCAGCCTAGGACGATTTATATATTATATGGTTTAGGGGATTCACGTTCAAGAAAACCATTTAGGGGATTCACGTAAAATAGAAGAGCAAATAATTTATTTAAATAAAAAACTCATATATCTATTATCGAATATCCAACCCATTAAATTAGAGCAGATTCAAATATAAAAAGTGCAAATATTAAATCCAATAAGTTTTATCAAAATTTTTATCATATCCGCCAATATTATCACTTCTATCTTCATTACCTTAATTTCCAAACTTTTTTTATTAAAAATTTAATTTTGATACACTGTTAATGTAAAATAGTTTTTCACATGTATTCATTTATGTAATATCATATCAATAAAAAAATTATTTTTTACATTGATTACGTAAATGGTCATATAAAAAAATAGATATGATTGCACGACTATATCAAATGCATCAAGATTAAACTCTTTTATTAAATGTAAAATTTGTTACAATATGGATGTTCATTCAGTGTCTACTCCGCATAATCTATTCTTCCATGCAAGTACTATTGGGAAGTGCAAACATTAAAGAATAAACGGTGCATGTTTTCTAACATTTGAAAAAGTGAAACCTTGCACATGTATAAATAGGGGCATAGGCTGAGGCTTTTGATACAAAATAAAAATATAAAATATTTTCCCTCTCTCTATACGTACAATATATAAAGTTCTTCTTTCACTTCTCTCTTCATATACTACAATATCTAATATTAGTAATATATTAATACATTTCTATTAGCGTGAGATATTGATGTGGTGAATATTAATACTAAAATTTTCTATTTACACTTTCTTATTTTATATTTATTATATCTTCCTTTGGTTATTTATTTTACAACACGTTATCAACACGAGACTCTGATCAAATTTTTGGAAGACTCAGGTAACAAATTTTCATTATGTCGAAACTCTCTCATATTGAATTTAATGCTCTTGATATATCTGAAAATAACTATTTATCATGGATACTAGAGGCTGAAATCCATCTTGATTTAATAGATCTTGGAGATACCATTAAGGCTGAAAATAATACATATCTCGGAAGGATAAAGCCAAAGCCATGATATTCCTTCGTCGTCATCTTGACCAAGGATTGAAAAATGAATATCTCACATTAAAAGATCCTGTAGATCTGTGGAAAGACCTTGAAGAAAGGTATAATCATCAAAAGATGGTGATACTTCCTCAAGCCCAATATGAATGGACGCACTTGCGTCTACAGGATTTTAAATCCATAAATGAATATAATTCAGCAATGTTTTGAATCACCTCATGAATGAAATTATGTGGAAAAAAGATAACTGATAATGATATGTTAAAGAAAATTTTCTCGACCTTCCATGTCTCGAATGTGCTCCTACAGCAGCAATATCAAGAAAAAGGATTTAAAAAATATTTTGAGTTAATTTCTTGCCTTCTTGTTGCTAAACGCAACAATAAGTTGCTTTTAAAAAAATCATGAAGCGCACCTAGCTGGTGCCGCCCCATTCTCTGAAGCAAATGCGGCAAATCATTATCCCAGAAGAGGTAAATGGCAAGGCTTTAGTAACAAAAAAATTATGGAAAGAAAAAGAATTATGTTCACAAGAAAGGATCTCACCAGAAGTGGGATAAAGAAAGAAACTCTGGGCAAAATAAATCAACAGAGGATAAGTGTTTCCGTTGTGGTGAAAAGGGCCATTGGTCGCGTACCTGTCGTACCCCAAGGCACCTAGTCGATCTTTATCAAGTATCTTTGAAAAAGGATGACAAAAGAAAGGAAACAAATGTTGTTTCAAATGATGTTGAAAATTCCACCACTCATTATGATGTATCTGATTTTTTTTTTTGAGGATTATGAAGGAAATATTGGTCATTTGTTTAATGATAGAATAGTTTAATCTGTGAGATTGTTAAGTATTCATGTAAATAAATAATGTAAGAAACTTATTATTAAGTTTTACTTTCTATGTATTTAAATTTCAAATATGATGTATATAAATAATGAAATATTAATATTTATGTTTAAGAAGTTTGAAATTATTAAATGTGTCAAGTTTTAAAAATAATAATAATAATAGTGATAATAATAAAATTTTAGTATATGACATTATGTACAGTGTTTTTAGAAAAATAATCAAGATTTCAATTTGACTGTGCATGTATTTCTACTCATTTTATTATTATTT
Organism: Arachis hypogaea; assembly: GCF_003086295.3. Taxonomy (NCBI): domain Eukaryota; kingdom Viridiplantae; phylum Streptophyta; class Magnoliopsida; order Fabales; family Fabaceae; genus Arachis; species Arachis hypogaea. Next base: position 145,237,307 of record NC_092050.1, read on the forward strand.
GTCTTTGAAGAGAATGGCAAGGACATATAGTGGAGATGTTTGCCTTGCGGATAGTGCAAGTTCGCACACCATTCTCAAAAGTAATATATACTTTACCCATCTTGTGCCAAAAGAATAATATGTTAATACTATGAATGAGAGAAGTCATGGGTACTTATGTATCACAACTCATGATTCAAATAAAAAGGTTATATTAGAAAAGTTGCCATCACTTTCATCTGGGTTATATTATACCAAGATTAGTGCATTTGAATCACATGCTGTTGTAAACCAGAAGTTTACTAACCCAAATGAATTCATAATTTGGTACAACCGATTGGGTCATCCGGGAACAACCATGATGCGAAGAATTATTGAAAACTCCCATGGGCATTCACTAAAAAACCAGAATATTCTTAAATCCAGTGAATTTTGTTGTGCTGCATGTTTTCAGGGAAGTTAATTTTAAGACCATCACCAGTAAAGATTGGATTTGAGTCCCCTGAATTCCTAGAAAGGATTCAAGGCGATATATGTGGACCTATTCATCCGCAATGTAGATCTTTTAGATATTTTATGGTTCTAATAGATGCATCTTCGAGATGGTCACATGTGTGCTTATTGTCTTCTCGCAACTTGGCATTTATGAGATTACTGGCTCAAATTATTCGATTAAAAGCACAATTTCCAGAAAATCCAATCAAAGCAATTCGTCTTGATAATGCCGGTGAATTTACTTCCCGAGCTTTTGATACTTATTGTATGGCTAATGGAATAAGTGTTGAACATCCAGTAGCTCATGTTCACACACAAAATGGGTTAGCAGAATCACTTATTAAACGCCTCTAATTAATTGCTAGACCATTACTTATGAGAACAAATCTTCCAACCTTGGTTTAGGGGCTTGCTATTTTACATGCTGCAGCACTTATTCGTTTAAGGCCAACAAGTTACCATCAGTTCTCTCTTATGCAATTTGCTTTTGGCCAGCAGCCAAATGTTTTCCATTTAAGAATATTTAGGTGTGAGATATATGTTCCCATTGCACCACCTTCTCGTACCAAAATGGGACTCCAAAGAAAATTGGGGATATATGTTGGATATAATTCTCCCTCTATAGTGAGGTATCTTGAGATACAAATTGGAGATGTATTAAAGCCCAGTTTACGGATTATCATTTTGATGAATCAAAATTTCTAACATTGGGGGAGAGAATAAGCTTCCTGAAAAGAAACTTAATTGGTATGCATCATCTTTAATGCATTTGGATCCTCGATCAGGGCAATGTGAACTAGAAGTTCAAAAGATTATACATTTGTAAAGAATAATAAATGAATTGCCTGATGCATTTTCTGATACAAAGAGGATAACCAAATCTTATATACCAGCGAAAAATGTCCCAATTCGAATTGATGCCCCAGTCGGACAAATAGCCACTGAAACAAATTCACGCCAGAAGCGTGGTAGGCCTATCGGTTCCAAAGACAAAAAATCCTCGAAAAAAAGAGGTAAATACTATTCCTGTTGAAAAAGACATAGTAAAGACACCTGCAGTTGTCCAGAATTTTGATATAACTTTAACGCCAAAAGACGTTCAGGTACCTGAAAATTGTGAAAATGACGAGATATCGATAAATTATGTCTTTACAGGAGAGAAATGGGACCTAAATAAAACAATTGTCAATGAAATATTTGCATATAATGTGGCATTGAATATCATACATGAAAATAAGGATCTTGAGCCAAGATCAGTCGAAGAATGTCGACAAAGAAATGATTGGCCAAAATGGGAAGAAGCCATGAAGGCTGAGTTAGACTCACTTGCAAAACATGAAGTCTTTGGACCTGTAGTTCGTATACCAGAAGATGTAAAACCTGTTGGATACCGATGGTATTTGTGAGAAAACGAAATGAGAAAAATGAAGTTGTACGCTACAAAGTTCGACTTGTGGTACAAGATTTTTCACAAAAGCCTGGTATAGATTATGAAGAAACATATTCCCCTGTAGTGGATGCAATAACATTTATGTGGCAGTTTATCCGCATATCATAAACTACATATGCATTTAATGGATGTGGTAACAGCCTATTTATACGGATTATTAGATCGTGATATTTATATGAAAGTCACTGAAGGACTAAAGATATCTAAATCATCCAATGAATATTCACAGGGATTATCCTCAGTTAAATTTCAAAGATCTTTATATGGTCTAAAGCAATCTAGACGAATGCGGTATAATCGTCTTACTAAGTATCTGGCCAAAAATGGATTTAAGAATGATGATATCTGCCCATGTGTTTTCATAAAGAAATCTACATCTGGATTCATTATAATTGCTGTGTACGTTGATGATTTAAATATCATTGGGACTCTTGAAGAGATTCCAACAATTATAAAAGCTCTAAAAGAAGAGTTTGAGATGAAAGATCTTGGAAAGACTAAAATTTGTCTCGACCTGCAGATCGAACATACAAAAAATGGGATCTTTATTCATCAAACAACATACACAAAAAAGATCTTGAAGAGATTTTATATGGATAAGTCACATCCATTAAGTATTCCAATGATTGTAAGATCTTTGGATGTGGAAAATGATCAATTCCGTCCTAAAGAAGAAAATGAAGATATTCTTGGTCCTGAAGTACCATATTTTAGTGCCTTTGGAGCACTGATGTATCTTGCTAATAATACACGATCCGATATATCATTTGTTGTGAATTTACTAGCAAGATATAGTTCTTCTCCAACCAGAAGACATTGGAATGGAATCAAACAAATCTTTCGATATCTTCATGGAACGGTTGATATGGGATTGTTTTATCCCTATGAATCCAAGTCACAATTAGTTGGCTATGCAGATGCTAGATACTTGTCTGATCCACATAAAGGGAGATCTCAAACAGAATACCTATTCAGTTATGGTGGTACAACTATATCATGGAGGTCCACGAAACAGACGATTGCGACAACATCCTCTAATCATGCTGAAATACTAGCGATACATGAAGCTAGTCGCGAGTGTTTTTGGCTCAAGAGTTTGATCCAATATATTCTATCATCATGTGGACTGATTGATCATAAGATAGCTCCAATTGTCTTGTTTGAAGATAATACAGCATGTATTGCTCAACTTAAAGGCGGATATATCAAAGGTGATAGAACAAAGCATATTTCTCCCAAATTCTTCTTCACTCATGATCTTCAAAATCAAGAGACAATTGATGTCCAACAGATCCGCTCAAGTGATAATCTGGCAGATTTATTTACAAAGTCACTCCCAAAATCTTCCTTTAAAAGATTGATACATGAGATTGAGATGCGCCGATTTCGAGACATTAAATGACGTCGACAAGAGAGTGAAACTGTACTCTTTTTTCTTGGTCAGGTTTTTTTTTCTATTGGATTTTTCTTGACAAGGTTTTTAATGAGGTAGTCCCCATCACAAAGGATTTTGTACTCTTTTTCCTTCATTAAAGTTTTTTTTTTCTATTGAATTTTTTTTTAGTAAAATTTTAATGAGGCATAATCCTAAATGGACATCCAAAGGGGAGTGTTATAATATGGATATCCCATTCAGTGTCTACTCAACGTAATCTATTCTTCCATTCAAGTACTATTGGGAAGTGCAAACATTAAAGAATAAACGGTGCATATTTTCTAACATTTGAAAAAGTGAAGCCTTACACATGTATAAATAGAGACATAAACTGCAGCTTTTGACACACAATAAAAATATAAAATATTTTTCCTCTTTCTATACGTGCAATATATAGTTTTTCTTTCACTTCTCTCTTTATATATTACAATATCTAATATTAGTAATATATTAATATATTTTTATTAGTGTGAAATATTAATGTGGTGAATATTAATACTAAAATTTTCTATTTACACTTTTATTATATAGTCCTTTGGTTATTTATTTCCCAACAAAATTGGTTTATATTAACAGAGAGAAAAAAGAATTGCCGCAGTTGCAAGCCTTGACAAAATTCCGTGGACCTGCAAGCTCTTGATTCTGTCCCAACTCTGCAATAAAATAAAGCTAACAACTAACAAGAGCTCCAATACAGAATACTTCATCTTTCAGAAAGCGAAACCTCTTCTGTTTATAATTATCCCCTTTTTCATTTTCAATGTTTATCCAACAACACTGAAACCACTCCTCCCTTTTCCTCTTTCTCATGAACCTTAATCCACACTCCGATTCCAACATTCGTAGTTTACATGTGTCTAACACAACCACCTACCCTCTTCTCGCTCTTTCTTCAAATGAGTTAGTTTTTAGTTCACAATCCCCCTTTTCCCCTTTCTCCGTGATCGGTGCTCGGTTTCTTTGAAAAATTCATCACAATTTCAACTTTTCAAGCCACGCCATTTCCCAAAGTTGAGATTTTTCGGGGGGCATTTGAAGGTGGATCTCTTTGGATTTTGGTTACTGCTACTTGTTCGGGTCAGTATTCCTGATTCAATGCCTTTGTTTTGTATCTAATATCTGTTCAAGAGTGTTGGATCATAGTGAGGTTATGATGGGCAAGATTGTTTATTTGCATCTTTGGTTTTGTGAGGGTAATGGCTCGGTGTCACTGTGCTTTGATCCTAATTCTTGTTAGAACTATTGAAATTGTTTCACAAATTTTGTAACTGAAAACTGTTGAAGAGAAAGTTTGATGCCCTTCCTCATGGGGTTTATTGAGATATTGCTTGGGTTTTCTGAAAAAGTATGTGTTCAGTTTGTTCCAATTGCAACACCAACATATCAAGAAGATAAGATTGGACGTGTCATGAGAGTTTGTTGGCCGCTGTTAAGTTGTTAGTATGAAGAGTAAAGACACTAGAAATTTTTTTTTTTAAAGTTACAATTTATATTTTTCCTTAAAAGTCTTTTTTTACTTAAGAAAAAGATGTTTTTAATATAATAAATGAATAAAAAGTATTTTTATATTGTTGTACTTAAATATAATTGTTAAATAAAAAAATATTTTTACATGAAATATCTAAACATGAAATTATTTTTATTTTTCTAAAATATCTTTTAAGAAAAGATCACTTAAAAATTTTTTTTTAGAAACTCACCCAAACAAGTCGAGAGTCTTGAATGATTAGGATTCAGGAATTAGATGATTTGGCTTTGAGGATTCATCTTGATGTGAGTTATTTTATTGGCAACATTTTTAGTTTCAGTGGATGCTAGAACTTTTAGGAAAGCTGGGATATTGAAGTATCTTGTTTGTTTCTTTCAACCTGATAAAGCAGTAGGAAGGAAAAAAGATGGCTGTAGCTAGCAAAACAAGAAATATGCTTGAAGGTTTGGTAAAAGAGGGATCATTTAAATGGCTTCTAGGGAAGAAGAGCTACTTTGATGAAGAGCTTGAGGAGTTGGAAAATTCACCTTCTGCTGGGAAGAATTACATACCAGAGCTCTCTCCAGTTGCAAACCTAGTTGTTCGTAGATGTTCAAAGTAAGTGCATTTCTCAGAATTTGATCTAGTTTGTTTAGGATATATTGCTTCATACTGTCTTTTCACCTACTTTGGTTTAGTTTGTAGATTTGCTATCCTCAGAACCTTCACATTTGTTTGTTTGACATAGTGGCTAATATTTTTTATTGGAAATTCAACTCTAATGAAAACCAAATAATGCAGAATACTTAAGGTTTCTTCAAGTGAGCTTCAAGAGAGCTTTAATCAAGAGGCTTCTGATTCTATAAAACATCCATCACGATATGCGAGGAACTTATTGGAATATTGCTGTTTCAAGGCACTTTCCTTTTCAACACAAATGACTGGCCATCTGTTTGATAAAACATTCCGACGCTTGACATTTGACATGATGATAGCTTGGGAGGCCCCGGCTACAGCCAGCCAACCGTTAACCAATGTATGTTTTTTCGAGTATGAGTGAAATTTTTCTTGGAGTCACGAGTCATGTTCTAATGGATTGATAACATGTTCAGAGTTACTTGGAAACAATTTTGATATTATATAGAGACTTGTCTTACATAATGTTTTTAAGTTGCTTTGATTGGCTGGCAAGCTATAGTGCTATATAATGAAGTGTGGTGGACAACCAAAATATCCTTAAAAGAACATGTTTCTTTCCATGCTATTTATTTCTGTTCATTTCTATGGTTGAACATCTATTTCCTCTTTGCTATTTTCTGAAGTTCTGAACTTTAGATTTCAGTGACTTCCATTGTTGTTATGGTCATATCAAATATACGTAACTTATTAAGTGGACCTAATTTTGTACGCCCTTGTATTATACCTATAATATAGGTTTGTCTGTGCTCATTAGTACTCTGGTCCTTCTTAATATTGACGGACCTCAAATTTTCTAGAAGGTCGAGGAGGAAATGTCTGTTGGTTTAGAAGCTTTCTGTCGAATAGCTCCTGCAATTCCTATCATTGCCAACGTCATCATTAGTGAAAATCTTTTTGAGGTGCTGAGTTCATCAACTGGTGGTCGCCTTCAGTTTCCCATTTATGACAAGTACCTTGGCGGCCTAGAAAGGTATCAATCTTAATCTTTGAATATGCTATTGCTTCCCCCTTCCTTTGATATTGCAATCCTCTAAATTGAGAAGACAATAAAACTGTAAGATAGTTGGCTTTCAAGGATATGGTAGGTACTACTCTGGTTTGCTTTGATTCTTGTGATCTTGTTATAATTTTGACCATTACTTGGGAAGAGAAAGAGAGATAGAGAAGGAACGATGTCAAATGTAATTCACCGAGTGCTTTGGATGGTTAGAACTGCACACTGATGTTGCACCTCTACTTATAATCTGTCTGTGACCATGAAATGGGCAATATGCTGTCTACTTTGGTCATTACTAGCACCTACTTAATCTAGGACAATATTACTAATAACTAAGAAGCTTTATTAATGAGCTGTATTTTAGGAGAACATCCATGTAAGTTGTTACTTTATTTCATATTTCATGAGAAATTTTTCATATTGAGGGGGGAAAAACAGTGCCAAAAGCATAGGCAGCATCGCATCCACTAGAAGTCTTAATTATACTTAATTTCCTGTGGCAAATTTTAGAAAGTAGTTTTAGAGGAATTTACTGAACCCACCCTTGGACTTGATATTTATGATGGTTATTTAGAAGTCGTAGGTTTTATCCAAAAAATAGAATAATTTTCTCACATAAAGAATTCCAAACTTAGTTGCATTTACTAATATTCCTTAACAACAGCAAAAGTGGGACAGTATCATTCTACAACTTAAAGTTATATTAAAAATAATTAAACAATAACTCAACAGTAAAGCTTGTTTACTTAATATGTAAAAATAAAATAAAAGGTAAAGCTAGTCATTAGAGTAGGCCTTCCCCTGTATTTGTGCATGGACCCTTACCAATTGAATGCTGAAGTATCATGTTGTGTGTATATTGGATTGTTATTCTGCCAAATAGGCTTGTGGGCCAAATCCCTGTCTATTTCTTATAATCTCATCCTAGTTAACAAAATTGTTACCGTATCAATACTACATGAGGATGCAAAGTTTCACTATGCCTTTGTATTTTATAGCACTTGTGCTTTGTATCTTATAATTGATAACTTAAATGGACAGATCTTCTTTCCATTTACATATGTATAATTTAAGGGGGTTTCTGATGCCATATTTGTTATATGGACTTTTTTTCGTATTATTTGGTTTTTGTTATTTACAGAGCAATAAGAAAAATGAAGAGCAATTCAGAGTCATCTCTCCTTTCTGCTATAAGATCCTCTAGAGGTGAGAAGATTCTCGAGATTGATGGAACTGTCACCACACAGCCAGTGCTTGAGCATTTGGGAGTATCCGCCTGGCCTGGTGAGTGCATGAAAAACCCGATTTATATTTTGAACGATGAAGTAAATAAAATGTATGGACACTAGTGATCTCTTCTTTGTGGCTTGTATGCAGGAAGATTAATTCTCACAGATCATGCACTCTATTTTGAAGCACTTCGTGTTGTTTCATATGACAAACCAAAAGTATATGACTTATCGGATGATCTGAAACAAGTTGTTAAACCTGAGTTGACTGGACCATGGGGTACTCGGCTTTTCGACAAAGCAGTCTTCTATAGCTCAGCATCCTTGTGAGTACTTGCGGAAATTATTTTTATTGATAATGGATATCTGGTGAAGCTTAAGAGAACTTCCTATCAACTGCCATAAATATTTCTCTTGTAGATCGGAACCAGTTGTACTAGAATTTCCAGAGCTTAAAGGTCATGCTCGTCGTGATTATTGGCTTGCTATCATCCGAGAGATTCTTAATGTTCACAAATTCATTAGCAACTATAGGATCAAAGGGACTGCACGAGATGAAGCACTTTGGAAGGCTGTTCTAGGAGTTTTGCGTCTACAAGCAATCCAAGATATCGGTTCTGTGACCCCTATACAGCATGATGCTCTTCTCTTGTTCAACTTTTGTGATCAGCTTCCAGGTGGTGACTTGATATTAGAAACCCTAGCAAATACGTCAAACCTAAAGGAGTCAGATCGCCAGAATGGTTTCAAGGCTGTAAGTGGAATGTATTCCGTCTCAGCCTTGGACATGGTTTCTAACTTGGGGTTTGTGTTTGGATCAAGCCCAAACAGCTCAAATGAAAACACAATATCTGTTGGTGAAATATCAGTTGGAGCACTGACTCCATTGGAAATAGCAGTTAAAGAGTCTAAGAACAACTATAAGAAGGTTGTATCTGCACAAGCTACAGTCGATGGTGTTAAAGTTGATGGTATTGACACTAATTTGGCTGTCATGAAGGTACTAGTTTATCTTCCTCTTCTACCATTTTAGTCAAGGTCCATAAAAAGTCTTGCATTGTTAGAGTGCCTTTGAATGAGATTTTGAAAAAAGAAAAAGGAGAGAGAAAGGGTTTATATATATATGAAATTTGGTAAGTTATTTAAAAGTCATCAAATTCTCAAAAGAATAAAAATCTGAAAAAAAGTTTTCAGTTTATATATATGAAATTTGGTAAGAGTAACTAAAAAAAAAAAAGAGTTTAGCTATGTCATTTTTATAAAAAGTTTTAGGTTATAAAATCACTTTGTTTAGAATGTGAAACAAACAAACTTTAGTGTTACATTGCAAAACAATCATCCATCTTAATCTTGTCAGGAGCATGTGCTAGGACCTGATTGTTATATGATATGCATGTTTGCAATGCACTATCTTGCTATCTTCTCTTCATTAGTAATGTGAGAATAAATTAATTGAAGTTGTCTAAAACATGCAATTCTCCTAGGAGAGATAATTTGGTTCTAACTTCTATGGCCTTTGCAGCTCCTACATATTTTTCATTCACAATATTCTAAGCTAACTTCCTTGAAATTCCCTATTTTGACTTGGATACTTATCGTGTACCACTTCTTTCAGGAATTACTTTTTCCTCTAAATGAACTTGGGAAGTCTCTTCTGTCTTTGGCATATTGGGATGATCCATTGAAGTCTACTGGGTTTTGTTTGTTCTTCAGTTACATGATCTTCAGGTATAACTTCATAGGCTGATCAATATTCTATTCACATGTTATTTGTTGAGGCAGATAAAAGAAAGTCGAAGTTGAAATATCTTTTATTGGGAGACTAACAAAGTACAACACTTCATAACTAGAAATATTTAGCGTGGAAAAAGCATATGCAACTATAGAATGTTGAGTTCTTTTAAATTTTTCTTGTGTGTATTCTAATGACACATTTGTCGTATTTTGATAATCTTTGATCAACTGATCATTGCAGGGGTTGGCTTGGGTATGCAGTGGCATTAGTGCTTCTTTTACTCTCAGCATTCATGTTAATCACCCGATATTTTAGCGATGGTAGGCCTGCCGAAGTCAAAGTAATAGCCCCTCCACCAATGAATACCATGGAGCAACTTTTGGCTGTTCAGAATGCCGTCACTCAAGTCGAACAGCTTGTACAAGATGTCAACATAATTCTGCTCAAGTTCCGCGGCTTGTTGCTTTCAATTTTTCCTCAGGTTAGATGCTGATTCATATATAAAGAAGCCCGAACAAATGTATGCCTCTTGGTGTTTGCGAGTTTTGATTGTGTAATGGAAGGGTCAGAAGGGGATGGTCTTGAAGCGTAAACTGAAATCTCTTTTACACTTCAAACCCTTCTCTTCCATCTTTTTCCCTCCAAAACTCCAACTACCAAACACATCCCTAGGCCCCGTTTGGTAAATTGTCTTAGGACAATATATTATTGAGAGACCTTGAGACAGTAGAGATGGGTAAAAATGTCTTTTCTAGGCCAATGTCTGTGTCCAAGGCTGCATTTAGTTTTAAGAATAGAACAAAACAGGACACTAAGAACAAGACACAAATAATAGAAACACAAAATTTAGTGTTTTTGTATTTTGTTTGGTGATAAACTAAATATAAGAAATAACATATTAAGAGAAGTCTAATTTACTCTTATTTTCTTCCATGTATAAAATTTATGAAGAAAAATATAATGACAAAAATGTAATTATAAAAATTTGATAGTAGTAATGAAATGAAAAATGAGAAACTAAGTTGTTGTCTCTTATTAGTATCTCGGTGTCTTTCCTATCAAGGACACAAAATACACTAGTTCAGTATCTCAGGACACGATATCTCTATCCATGTCTTATCTGCCGAACATGATTTTGTGTCTTTATGTTCGTGTTTCAGTGTCTCATGGTAGTAAACATACGCAGTCCAAATGCAAGCCTTAGAGAATTACTTGAGATGTTTGTTCTTATATCAATTGCCAACTACTTATGTCACACATTATAAGACTTGGTCCTTTCTATGTGATGAACAGGCCACAGAGAAGTTGGCATTTTCTCTTCTATCAGCAGCATTGATTCTTGCTCTCTTACCCTCTAAATGCTTAGTTCTGCTAGTTTTCTTGGAGATATCTACAAGGTATTCACCTCTAAGGAAAGCTAGCACAGAGAGATGGATGAGGAGATTAAGGGAATGGTGGTTTAGTATACCAGCAGCACCTGTTACACTTGAGAGAGATAAAGAGGAAAAGAAAAAGAAGTGATGTTGGTGAATCTGTTGTGAAATTATGTACATATTTATGTTGAATAATGCTTTTTTTTTTTTCCTCATATACAGAGGTTTTAGGTGTAAAATTCAAGAATGGAGTCAATGGAATTAGAAAAGCACATGAATCAATAAGCTACTGCTAACGACGTTATTTTGACAAATTCTAATCATAAAAGATGTAAATCAATTCCACTAAAGATATGATTAGTTTGACAAAATTATTTAAAATGAGTAAATTGTTAAGTGATTTGTTTAATGTTTAGGATTAAATCTTTCATTCCAAAATTTGACTTGATTTTATGGACATGTTCGTCCAAAATTGTTCTCATTTTTAGCTAAACAAAACTTTTAAATTACGTGAAAGATGTAAAGAACTCTAGGTTCTTGATAACTGATTTTTCTGCAAACAAATATGAACATTTATAATTGGATGGCTTTAGTTTTGATGCATGGAAAGTGTATAACATTTAGTATTGTCCTTCTTTTAATCATATTTATATATTTAGATAATTATTCAAATAATGAGTTGGAGAATTAATACTTCTGTTGTCGTGTAAAATATTTTAACATTGAGTACAAAACTTAAATCCATAATTATATGTGCACGTACTAGAGCATAAAAACAGAATTTCACATAATATTATATGATTTAAATTGAAGTCGAGTTTCATAACTTAGATTTAAAATCTAATCCATGTAGTTTATAAGAAACAAATTGGTTTCATTGAATTGAATTTCAACAGAAATTGTCCAACACTTTGGCGGATTTTTTTATTTAAATTATTTAAATATTTAATTTTACTGAAATATATAATTTATAGTATATTTATGTTTTTACACTCACTTTATACCTCTTAAGTACACGGTGTCAAAAACCGTTAAACATAGAGTTTGAGTATTGTGTACCGGAAATATGTAACAATTAGAAAAAAAATTTGGTTGCACTGGTGCAACTGCGTAGTTATACATATTCAAGATGTTGAGTACCTGAGATATGTGTACAAATTATCTAGGTGTCTACATCTTAAATGACTACATAAAAAAATACTCTATATAAGGAGCTTGAAGGCTCTAAAGCTAATCACAATATAACCATGCCATATTTGCTATTCTCTTTCATAAATATGGCTAGTAATCAATTTTTTTTTGTGGTAGTTTATTTCTATGGGATCATAAGAAACGGTGAAGAGGGAGTGATATTTGAGTGCAATTCACCTGTGATGTGTTGCTCACTTGTCGTCTTAATTTTCTAGATACACTGAAAAATGTTGTTATCTTGAGCAACATGGGGGCAATAAGTTCCAAGAAGGTTGGGAGAGTTGCCTATAAATTCTTATCAGCGGTGCCGAATTGAGGATTTTTTAACATGACATTTTAGGTCAAAGCTGATGAGCATGTAAGGGTAATATTTGACGTATATCCTAGGATAATATCAAAATATGTGTTGGATGAAGTCTATGCATAGTCCCATGGTGGTGGAGTCTGTTGTTGTATGATAGGAGCCATAGATGACCCGGGTCTATAGGGTTCCGTCGACAAAGTGTATGTGGAGACCCAAGATGTATGTAGATTGCTAACCTCCCTGATAAATCAACTGGTCTCTCCTACCACGATACCGATTCGCCAAGTCATCCATGACATCCCCAGGTGCACACATAAGGTCATACAACTCGTCGAATGATACCTTCTGGGGTGTGTTTAGATCAAAGTCATTATGATCCCACTGCGAGATCTCCTTATGCTATTATGCTGCCAAGGAGGATGAATCGTGTTGCTGTGTCCCTGAGGAGGATCCTGGCATGAACTCCCTTGAAATGTCCATATCATGCCCAGCAAAGAAGCTAGGTGATGGTATGTCCTGTTATGTCATCACCGGAGGATCCTCAGGGACACCCTCCTGGCGTGCATACTCGGTTTTCTCATTTAACAACTAATCATCCGCAGGTGCATGCCTCCCTCGCTAATCCTGGACTTTTCAAGCTGGTATCCAGATATCATCTCTGACCTGCTTCCTTGCCCATTGTCTGCGATGTGGAGCATCCCATGGAAGGGCTAAAACATTCCTCTGATCGAGACAGCCAGGAGAATGTTCACAGGTAGGACCACAACTCTCGGATCAGCTCACACGTCCTTCATTGATAAAAACATAACACGACATGCTCTCTGCCATCATGTAAAGTACTTCTGCGTGGGTCAAGGATCAAGGACACTGTCGATGATTACCATGTGCTGCTATTGGCCACGGGCCCTCCATAAGTCATACCAGTCATGGTGTACCTTGAGCCACCACACATCGTTGCCTCAAGTTGTCTTGAACAAAAACTTGTCCATATTGACCGAGTCCTTTGAAGCATGCTGCTGACCCCAAATTGTCTCTTGACTCTATCCATGTGATGAAATTCAACAAAGTGGAAGCACAACAAAGGCACCATGACTCTCCATGTACAAATCTACCCAACACTCCTAATCCAGTTAGGAGCCATGTGATGTAGCTAGAGATCGTCGTAAGGTGTCCACCGAAACTGGTAAAAAAAGGTAACCATGTAATTTGCCATGGAAGAACAATATATATATATATATATATATAACACATAAGAAACCTAAACTGATTATACTTTATCAAGTCTAAGAGCATCCAGCCTATGTCGCAAACGTAGTATCCTATCCTGATAGTGGTCTCTACACTGCTGTTCTAGTCCTACCAACCTATTCATGGAGGATAAATTACTTTCAATAATTAATATTGCAAATAGTAACAAATAACAATTCATAACAAGCATTAATTACCTCGCTGCAGGCAAGACTCTGAGTACATCGTAGCCAGCTAGACAGAATGAAGGGAACCTGTGGTAAATCCACGACAACACAAGTACTATGCACCCTGCAATGTTTGTCACATCACGCCTAGATGCATAATGAATGGTAGGTGTGTGCTAGTAATGCAGACCCCAAGACAACCGTCGACAATTGTCAAAATCCTCGAAGAGCAGCAACCACCTAAGAGGGACAAGGTTGACTGACTTGTTCGTAAATAAATATCCCCCAATCAACATCAATAAGTAACACTGAGCATATATCCAGAGAGTATTTGCATGACTGCATCTACCCCTGGTGGAATACATGGGATGGGACACTGTTTTTGAGCCATGTCATCCTCAGACTAAAAAATCCTACTTCTTGTCCTCTAGCTGAGGTGGAGGCCTATCACCGATCAAGTCCTTAACCTACTGTCATGTGGGATGGCCATGATACTGCTGAAAATCTCTAGGCAACCACAATCAGCTCACCAATTGTGTGCAAAGCAAGATGGTAAGCCACATCTTAGAGTGTAATGATAACTTCATCCAACAGAAGGTGGAAGAAAATTATAAGTCTCGAGCCTCCACTGCTCAACAAATGCATAGAGTAAAAGATTCTCGAACATGAAATTCCTCAACTCAACTGCGTGTCCTAATCCGACTTTCCTAATATAAGGTAGCAGGATGTTAGACGATGGGATAGACATCACACGATGTTGCAAGAACAACCGAAGTGTCTATAAAAATACAATTAACTAGTCTTTTTGTAATTGCATATTACAATGCTAACAATAACTAATTCATGAATTTCGAGTATTTAATGTAATTAAATATATATAATCAAGTAATTAAATAATTTAATTAAATAATACTCTAATTTATGAATATAATTATATAACAACATAATTAATAATATCCTAATATAATTAAATTAAATAATCGGTAAAAAAGAGAACTTCATCTAAATTTAAATTATTAATTAATTATCTTTTAATGTTGTCTTTTAACTAATTAAATTTAATTACCCTAATATGTCAACTAATCAATTACCTCAAAATAATCTAAAATATCAATATTCTAGATGGTACTCTAACTACTTAAATCGAATCATCTTAACATGTCAATTAATTAATTAAATTAAGTTAATCTAATATTTTATTATTCTAACATATCTTCTAACTAATTAAAATCAAAATATTCTAACATGAACAACTAAAACTAATTAAATCAAAATATCTTAATATATCAACTAATTAATTACTTAAAATAAGATGTAGACAAACCAATCTCAAAATCCAATGCTCCGATTACATGCCACTTCGTATTGAGTGGTTGATGTCTCCTGAGCACATATATTGTCGGCGAGCTATATGCTTTCATTACTTCACAGCACTTTAAGAAAAGTGTAACCAAACTTTCCAAATTTATAAAATTCTCTAAATGAACGTTGATCTTGGATGCACCCTATATATAGCTCCTAACGTACATATCCCAAATATTGAAACTAAAAAGAATTATTCTCTACATACAAGCATTTTTTCTATACAATTTATAGAAGTCATTTATATTCACGCGCGTACATTTTTTTTTGGTGCCGTTACTGCACGTTCTTCTTCTTTTTCTTCTTCTTCTTCTTCTTATTCTTCTTCTTCTTCTTCGTTATTTTTCTCTCTCATTATCGTCGTCACCAACACCACCACCACCACCTCCTCCTCCTCCTCCTCCTCCTCTTTCTCCTTTTTTCATTGGAATTTCTTCTTCTCCTTCCTTTTACTCTTTCTCCTCCATCATCAGTTATCTCGTTGCTGAAGATAACGAATAATTCAAGTTCAGATTGTCAATTGAACTAAAACGAAATTGATTATTGTTTTGAATCCAAATCAAGTAGCTGACGTGTGGTTCGATTCTAGTTAATTTTTTTGTTGGTAGTTTATGATTCTGTAGGTGAATAATGTTTCATCATTGATGGTTTGAATTGAATGTAATGTAAAAGTTCTGCATTAAAGAAAATATTTTTCTGTATTTGCAACAAATTTGGGTGTAACACGAAGGTATTTGCGTGTAACACGAACATATTTGGGTGTATTCTTTAAGAATTTTCGGTGTATGTGTCCTGAAATTCTGCATAATTCAAAACTCTTCTTCTCCCTCCTCCTGATCTTCTGCTACTTCTTCTTCTTTTTCATCATCATCATCACCATTTTCTTTTCCTATTCATCTTTTTTTCTTGTTTTATCTTCTCAAGTTTTTTTTTTGTTTTACTCTTTTAACAAGAATAAAAACAAAAAAATCAAACAAAGAAGAAGAAGAAATACATAACGGTACAAAATTACTTGGAAGAGGATGAACTTACATTCATTCAATTAAAAGAAAGAAAGAAATAAAGAAAAAAATACAGCATTAGAGAAAATATTTTTCTGTATTTGCAGCAAATTTGAGTGTAACACGAAGATATTTGGGTGTATTGTTCAAGAATTTTTGGTCTATGTGTGCTGATAAGTTCTGCATAATTCAAAACTCTTCTTCTTCTTCTTCTTTTATCTTCTCAAGTTTCTTCTTGTTTTACTCTTTTAATAAGAATAAAAACAAAAAAATCAAACAAAGAAGAAGAAAAAACACATAATGGTATGATGAACTTACATTCGTTCAACTAAAAGAAAGAAAGAAACAAGAAAAAAAAGAAGAACAAAAAAAATGCAGCATTAGAGGAAACAATTTTCTATATTTGCAGCAAATTCGAGTGTAACACGAAAATATTTGGGTGTATTGTTTAAGAATTTTCAGTGTATGTATGCTGATAAGTTCTGCATAATTCAAAACTCTTCCTCTTCTTCCTTCTCATCTTCTGCTGCTTCTTTTTCTTCATCTTCTTATTTCATATTCTTATAATTCGTCTTGGGGGGAAAAATCAAACAAAGAAGAAAAAATACATAATGTTGCAAAATCAATAGAAAGAAAAGGAGGGAAAAAATGCAACAACAACAACAGTAATAAAAAAATAACGATGAAGATGAAACACGCAAAGAAAAGGAGGAGAAACGCAAAGAAAAAAGAGAAGAAGAAGGAAGAGGAGGAGGAGGAGGAGGAGGAGGAGGAACATGAAGAAAAAACGACGGTTGTAGTTTTGATCGAGAAAGAAGAAGAAGCATCTTTCGTAATAGTGAGTGAGCGCGCTATGGAAACCATTGAGTAACACGCTCGTATGGGTGAGCGTCCTTTTTGTTGGATTTGGCCCAACTTGTATGACTTGTAAACCAAAAAGACTTATATGTATAGCAGGTCTGATTCAAAAATATTTTGAAGCATATCCCGAGTGCACTCCATCCGATTTCAACATTTATTACATAACCTGAGTGCATTAAGAATCTGTAACATTTGATTCTCATGTTTCGATTACTGAATACTCAATATATTATTTTTTCTTGGTTTGACTCTCAATATCCGAAATGTGTAGCATGCACTACATAAAACCAGAAATTAATTTAAGAATGGAAGTAATAATGGAGATGTGCAAGTATATTGTGATTTAGCGTGTATTCCATAATGTGGATCTGTTGAAGTCAGTAACCTGCAAAATGCAGGTTACGTTTTGCCAAACCAAAAACCAAAAAGCTGAGTCACCTGCAAAATGCAGGATATGTTTTGCATGATCCAAAATCAGAAAGCTGCAACAACCTGCAAAATGCAGCTTCCAATTGGCAGAGAAGCAGATCGACGGCTCAAAAATGTGTCCCTGTCCCCTGCATGCAGACCGGACCTGCTTTGTTGACCATCTTGGAAGTCCAAAAACGGAAGCTGTGTTTGGCAGCTGGCCAGGCCAAAACACAGGTTGCGTTTGGCAGTCTTCCCAGTTGCATGCACGCCACGTGTTGGAGAAGAGTGTTGAGGGGGGTGTTTAAAACGCAAGATGCAACGAGAGGGGGGGTGTTGCTGAAGAGTGAAGAGTGTTGTGTGAGGGTTGTGCAGATAGGGGTTTGTAAAGGTGTGAGGAAGCTTGTGGGAGGAAGAAAAAGGGTATTAAGCTTAGGTTCATTTGGTTCTTAAATAAAAAATGGTTCGTGATTTTACTAGACCTGAAGATCACATTATTGAGTACTTGGATCATCTTGAATGGGTAAGTAAATTTTTTTAAAAATTTTATGATAAATAAATATATTTATTTGAATTTTGTTTATTTATCTTTTAACAAACAATTTATTTTCGTTATTATTATTATTATTATTATTATTATTATTAGTTAATAGTCAATTTCGTCCCTGAAAGATATCTCGATCTCCATTTTCGTCCCTGAAAGTCAAAATTAATCAAAATCGTCCTCCAAAGATACCTTACCTGATCACGTTCGTCCTTCCGTCATCTCCTTAGCTGAGTTGGCAAACGTCCGTTGACGTGGGCCGTTAACTGCCAAGGTGGCAGAGAACAAAAACGACGTCGTTTCGGTAGAAAGCGCTCCTAGGGTTGAAACGTCGCCGTTTTGTCTTCAGAGGAGGGATTCAAACGTTGCAATGCGTTACCCCCGTGTCATATCAACCATCGCTCTGTCTTTCACCATGGCAGCACCTTCACCTTAACCTTCTCCTTCTTCTCCTTCAATATGCCCACATCGACTTCAACTATGTTAAGAGAGTTCCATGGAACCCTTCAGCATGTGAGAATTTCCACTCTTTATCGTCAAACTTGAGCAACTGTTGCACCTTGCTCTTATCTCTAATCAGAATAAGGTTCGCGCAGTATCTTAAAGAAACTACAAATTTCAACCTCCCAAACCTTGAAATCTCAACCTCATGCGTCCATGATTTCCAGTCTCAGCTCAATTTCTTGTCTCTCCAAAACAACCTCGTTGACTTGTGCTTTGACCCTCACTAGTTCGTCATGTCCCGAAACGTCTGCGCAGGAATTGAAACCCTAACTAAAAGATTGGGACAAGAAGCTTGGTCAAATCACGCCTCTTGATACTAGTTGCAAACAAGACCTCACTGATCTTTTGCTATGTGATGTGTGTCTTACTGCGGGGTTTCAGGTGCAGCATAAACTTGTCTCCATTGATGGTAATGCTTCTCACTCTGAAAATTGTTTCAAATTTACTATTCTATATGCTGCTGCGTTTGGGAATCAGTATGGACCTGAAAGCAATGGTGCCATGAGTTGCATCTTTGGTATGTCACTTTACCCACAGGATGGTGGTTCTGGTGGAAAAAGTCACCAGGGTTTGGTTTTTGGGTTAACTGGTGTTGGTGTTGCTTTGTTAGTTATGTCTTGTTTGTTAGGGGTTTATGTTTGGTATGATAGGAAGGTTAGGAGGAAGAAGTTTAATGATGATGAATTTGATTTTGATCCTGAGGAACAAAGGTCTAGGCGTAGGTTGAGGCTAAATACGAGATCTATTTGGTTCAAGATTGATGAGCTTGAGAAGGCTACTGATAATTTCTCAACCAAGAATTTCATTAGCAGGGGTGGATTTGGGCTTGTTTTCAAGGGGATTTTGTCCAATGGTTCGGTCGTGGCAGTTAAGAGGATCTTGGAATCTGATTTTCAAGGGGATGTGGAGTTTTGTAATGAGGTGGAGATTATTAGCAACCTGAAGCACTGGAATTTGGTGCCACTTCGAGGCTATTGTGTAGTGGATGATGATGATAAAAAATTTAATGACAGGGGAAGCCAGAGGTTTTTGGTTTATGATTAGATGCCGAATGGAAACCTTGAAGACCATCTGTTTCTGGTGAGTGAGCAGCAAAAGTTGAAGAAATCGCTGACTTGGCCTCAAAAGAAGAGCATAATCTTGGATGTGGCAAAGGGGCTGGCTTATCGATGCATGTGTTCACGGCGATGTATTTATCGTTCATATTGGGATTAGGGTTTATCCACTCCAAGGACTAATTTGACGTCTTAAACAAGAGTTATCTTGTCATCAACAACATGCTACAGCCTGGTGTCTGCCACCTTGGCAGTTAACGGCCCACGTCAGCGGACGTTTGCTAACTCAGCTAGGGAGATGATGGAAGGACAAACGTGATCAAGTAAGGTATTTTTGGAGGACGATTTTAATTAATTTTGACTTTCGGGGATGAAATGGAGATCGAGGTATCTTTTAGGGACGAAATTGACTATTAACTCTTATTATTATTATTATTATTATTATTATTATTATTATTATTATTATTATGATTGTTAGCTATTATAGAATACTGTATAATATTTATTATTATTTTCTAATAATAAATAATAAATAAATATTTATTAATTTTAATAATTTATTATTATTTTTTAAGATAATAATAGTAATAATATTGTTTAGTTACCGTTTTTATTATTATTATTATTATTATTATTATTATTATTATTATTATTATTATTATTATTATTATTATTATTATGATTGTTCGCTATTATAGAATACTGTATAATATTTATTATTTTTTTTAAGATAATAATAGTAATAATATTGTTTAGAGTTTAATAATTATCATTTTTCTTTTTGCAGGCTAACAGGAATTTGTTGCCCAGAAAACTCGATCCGCTAGATACCTTTAACGAGGTAGCTGCAGCGACACTGGCATTGACTGGGTTTCAACACGTTTCGCGTGTAGGCAAAATGAGAGGTCATTCTGCACTACTGAGTGCCTTGGTGGAACGCTGGAGGTCGAAGACTCACACATTTCATCTTCCGGTCAGTGAAGTGACGGTGACGCTGGAAAATGTGAGCTATATTCTTGGTCTCCCGATTAATGGAGAGGCCGTTACGGGTAGATCAGACAGCAGTCACCAATTTTGGTGTGAACTGCATTGCGTATTTTGGTCGAGAGTCCGGTCCGCAAGATCACGTGTTGGGGAATGTTAATCTTACATGGGTCCGGCAGTGCAGAGATACTGAGCCGTGTGACACTCAAGAGTCTGTTGAGCAGTAAGTCCGGGCACACATTTTCTACGTGCTCGGTTCAGTTGTTTTTTCGGATAAGTCGACGACTTCATTGAACTCGAAATTTCTACCGCTACTTCAGGATTTCCATCGGATTTCAGCATACAGTTGCGGGGCAGCCAGTCTGGCACACCTATACAGATCGTTGTGTCGTGCATCATAATAGAACTGTAAAGAGATGAATGGCCCACTGATACTGCTTTTTGTTTGGGCGTGGGAGCGTATGCCGCTTCTGGCACCTATACCCCGCGATCAGCTCGGCGATGTTGGTATTCCACTTGCGTGACGGTATTGTTTTTATTATTATTATTATTATTATTATTATTATTATTATTATTATTATTATTATTATTATTATTATTATTATTATTATTATTATTATTATTATTATTATTATTATTATTAATAATTTGTTATTCTTATTGTTATTATTATCCTGTTTTTGTTTAGGTGGAGTCATTGGCACCGACATACAAGATATATACGGAGGCCTACTGTGCATTTTAGGCAAGGACTCGATGACATGGGAGTTGACGATGTAAGTTGTAACCATCAATGTCCAATGTTTTTATTCAAAAGAATAATTTTTCTAATCAGCCTCTTGGTAACTAATGTGCAGTTTATATGGCGGCCGTATATGGGAGTGGGGGTTCCCAATGACCTCACTGCCCAGTTGGTTATGTGCTCCACCCAATCGCCGCTATTGTCATTCGAGTGCATAGAATGGTACCCAACAGACCGGGTTAGACGACAGTTTGGGATGCAACAACTTCCACCAGGCCCGGCATTCGACCTTGGTCGTGATCATTGCAAGCGGTTGACAAGAGCACAGAACCATGAATGGAGAGAGATTTACAGTCAATGGGTTCACAGGTGGAGATCTGACCACTATAACACATTGCACTTAAGCGAGGAGATTATTGACTTTCATCCTCTCCCAGTGTACTACGAGTGGTACATATAGTAGTATGGGATTCACCTACGACTGTCAAATAGAGTTGCAGGTGAACATATTAGCGCCAATGAACCACAGCAGCAACAGGAAGAACCAGCTGGACCTCAGCAACAAGTCTTGCCTCATGAGCACCACTATCAGGTATTATTATTATTATTATTATTATTAATTTTTACCGTTTTAAATTATAATTAATTATTATTGTTTAGATTTGTCTATTATCATTAATTACTATTAATTGTAATTAATTGTTAACTAGGTTCTGGTATATGAGCACCACTATCAGGTCCCGGCATATGAGCACCAGTATCAGATACCAGCATATGCCCAGCAGTTTCAGTATCCGGCATATGCCCAGCAGCTTTAGGATCCGGCCTACGGCCAATAGCAACAGCAGTGGCCGGCATATGAGCAACAGGCACCATATATACCAGAACCACAACCACATCAGGACCCTGAGCCCTACATACCACAGCTGATAATTCCAGCCGAGGGTCACTTTAATCCGTTGGGTGGATCTGACACCATCAGCTTCTCTCAGGTCTTGAGAGATACAGATTATCTATTTCCGACGCCACCACAGGAAGGGCCTACTCCATCTCAGCAGTCTGGAGGTTGTCGCGCCATAGCAGGTCATGCTAGTGACTTCGACTTTGATCAATCGACGGGTCATGTAGATTCGTTCGGTCCTTCCGCACCATCGCGTACCCAGTTGTTTGATTTGAATGAGTACCCGCAGTAGAAAGAGGGAGATTTGGGACATGACTTGCAGCACTGGTATGATCTTGGTGGAGCGAGTGGTCCGGGGATGAGTGGTTCCGGTTTGTATGACACTGGTGGTGCCAGCATGACAGATTTCGGTGGTCCTAACGTTGGCAGTGGTCTGGATGCCGGTGTGTCTCAGGGTCATCCGTATAACTTACGGACACAGACTGCGCCTCCAGACAAATACACCCCATCCTTGTATTCGAAGAAGGCGCCGAGGAAGTAGTCTGTTGCAATTGATCTTATATTCAGTGTTGTATTCAGAGTGTATTCAGTGTTGTATCTTATATTTAGATTATTTTGTTTAGTATTCTTATCATTATATATTTAGCTTTGTTCTCGTATAACTCTGTTTGAGACGATCATATTGCACTTTTGTAACGAAATATTTATTTGTTAAAAACTTTATTTATTATAAATTGTTAACTAGGTTAACAAACATGACGAGATTACATAAAGAGTTACATATAATTGTGAAGTAAGATACCAAGGTTACATTGAAAAAGTTAACCACTAATGACCTCCAGCGGTGCTTGGACCTGCATGCTGAGGACATCGACTGCGGCTATGTCCCTCGCGTCCACATACAGTACACCGGCGAGGACCACGCATATCCCGCGAATCCATCTCATTCAAGTAGCGGGTTGACTTCGGTCTTTCTTTTGTTGCGCGCCTCAATGTCCAGTTGGCGATCACCTTCGCTCTTTCATATCTATCCCACGTAGATGGGTCACCCATCAGAATAAACTTGCCTCTGTACACCTTGCAAATATCAGACATCTTGTACACGTCGTGCACATATACTTGCCAATCAAGACGCTGGTTAGCGCAACATGCAAGAACGTGGCGACATGGGAGTCGCTCGACCTGGAAATGGCCACAGTCGCAGTGCCGTTGCGCAAGGTTAACAGTGTAAACGGAACCATCTTGCATTTTGTGAACCTCAAACATCTCATTCCGCCTGTCAAACCAGTTGACCACAATATTTTCTGCACGTCGAAAGCTTTCTTCAACTCTCTTCGTTGCAAATTCTAAATACGTGAATCCGTTGCAGACACGCTCATGAGCCTCGGCGCTCTTCCGAGTAAACAATTCATTCAACTGATAGAAAGTAGACCTAACAATGGCAGCCACAACAAGGTTGCATCACGTGTACCCTTCACACTACAAGAAAAAGCGTGTTTTTCGACGCCAAAAATCGACGGCTATTTCTGCCGTCGATAATTTTCGACGGCCTGCTGTCGATATTACTAAAAAAATAATTAAAAATAAAAATATTAAAATTGACAGTCTGGTCGTCGATATTTTTATAATGCATTAATTTATTTCCTTATTATTGTCATATTATAGGCGAACCAGAAGTCGAAAATAAAATCGACGAATATGGCGTCGATTTTATTATTTTAAATATCAACAATTTTGTCGTCGATAAATTTGAACGGTCTAGATTACTTTCTAAAATAGAATGAACGGTCTAAATTTAATCTATATAATAGACGCTATATGTGTTATTTTTTTTATATTAAAATCGACGAATATGGCGTCTATTTTATTATTTAAAATATCGACACCTTTGCCGTCGATAAATTTGAACGGTCTTGATTGCTTTCTAAAATGGAATGGACGATATAAATTTAATCTATAAAATAGACGCTATATGTGTTGTTTTTTTTAAATTAAAATCGACAAATATGCCGTCGATTTTTATCATTAAAAAAACATGTTCTCGCGTGAGCTCCCGTTTCCAAAGTTCAGAAACGCAAACTTCCCCAAATTCAAGCTAGGTATTCTTCAAGCTAGGTATTCTTCAAGCTAGGTATCCTTTGGTTGACTTCGCTTCCTTTTCACCACCGCCTCCGTCCGACACCACCACCGGCGACCACCATCACCTACCCTCTCTCTCTTCCTTTTTCTCTTTCTTCCCCATTTCTCCATTTCTTCGTTCCTGCGTGCGACACCCCTGTTCGTGGAGTCACCTCTGTCCGCGTCTTCAAGAACCGACAAGCAACCACCAGCGGCGGCGACCTTCTGTGCCACCGCGACATCACCACCACCCCACCGCCTCTCCTTTCTTCTTCCTCCTTTCATCAATGCAGGTTCCCTTCCCCTGTTCCCTGTCTTTCTTTTCTTTATTTTTATTGTTTTTTAATTCTATTTTTAGAAATTTTGGTTAGGCTTAGGTTTGTTAACACTTGTGTTTCTGGACTGAAATTGTTGTTGGTTGTATCTTTCTAAAATTACTAGGTTGAATGCTGCTTAGATTGGACTGAAATTTACTCTTTTGAACTCTGCACACCACATGTTCGGAGAAATGCCTGAATAGAATTTTTTATTTAATTTCTATGTCTGATCAGCATAGGCTTTACATTATGGAACACTTAGCTTAATTAAAGTAAATGTAATATTGCTGGTGACTTATGTAAGCTAAAGTTTCTTTTGAAAGTTTTCAACACTTTGATAAGTAAGCGTGGATAACTTATTAGGACATATACCAAACAAACAAAGGCGAGTGACCTAAAAATTTAATTTATGTGAACTTTTTTCTAACAAATGATTGGTATAATGTATGCACAATTAACTTGTATTGTGCCTTGGTATTCTGTTGTATTTGTATTGTGTCTTGGTCCTTTTGGGGTTATAGTGACTAAAATCTTTTTTTTTCTGACAACTAATTTGTATGTCTTTAGGTGTGTATTTTGTTGGAACAAAACAAATAAATAAAAGATAGAAAGTAAAATCCGATCCATGAAAAAAAATATCATTCAATAAACCTAGAAAGTATATATTTCATCGTTTAAAAGTATTGATAAGAACTAAAAAGGTTATCGGTTTAACAACATGGAACAGTTTATTTTCTCTTTGTAGCTTAAACATGTAATGAGTTGATGAGATAATTTCATTATGATTTTAGAATTTGTATATGTGAACATTTATTCTGTTTCTTCTTTGTATATTTATTATCTATTTGATCTTAAGAAAATTGAGGTCATTGAGTTTGAAAGATTTGTTCGATTATTGAGTATAACTTTTTCAAATATACTCATGAAAAATAATCAAATGTAAGATACAACTCCTAAGACATTATTATTTGCACTACTTTTATAAGAATGATTAGTTGTATAAATTTTTATTTTTACGTTGATATTTATTTTATTTTTTTAAAGAAAAATCAAGATGTTTCTTCAATATGTGAAGAGAGTTTATATTAATAGTATTTTAAATTTTAAATTTTTTAGTTATAATAATTGAAAAAGCTTTCGAATCTTCTAGTTATACTTATGTGATTTCTGATTCTCTCTTTTAAATACAAAAAACAAAAGTTTTTGCATATATCTTCTAGTCTATTTTAAATTTTAAATTTTTTAGTTATACTTATGTGATTTCTGATTCTCTCTTTTCTTTTTTTCTAAACAAAAATAGTATTCATATTGTTATAATAATAAAAATAAATATTTCAGTGTATACCCATTGCTATTGCCATTGCCATATTTTAAAAAAAAGTAGTACTTGTCTTAGTCTCAGGCCTTCTTTTTTGGTTTTGCTTCTATTCTTTGCACTTCATTTGCTTTACCCTTCCTTTTTTTTCCAATTGCTTCCCCTTTATTTTATTTCTGACATGCTTTCTATCGTGTGCCCATATAGGCCAACACCATGCATTCACAAGGTAAGAGAGATTATTTGACAGGGGACCTTGACACAATTTCACTTATATTACCTCTTCCCACATTAAATTCACCCTATCCACCTCTTCATATCCATCTCTAGATTTAATTTTATTTGAATCAAGATAACATACTTTAAGACACATTAAAATGGCAATACCTTATATATTTTTCATGGTATTATTGAAACTAACTATGCCCTATTTCAAATGGCAATACCTTATAGTTTATATAGTATTTAAGACACATTAAAATTAAAATGAGCTATTGTACCTTATCAGATTTTGGAATTAGTTTTCTTAGACTTGTAAGCTGTGCATTGATCCGGTCATTGCGCCGCTTCTCGGCCTGGCTATGGCTCTTGGAAGCACTAGCAGCTCTGTCTCCGGCCACCATTTCGACCGGTGCCGGCCATGAATGAAAACTATTATTGTTATCATTATGATCATGACATTGTGGTTAGAATTGTGATGATGAACCATTTTGCAGCTTCAAGTTCATACCATTTTAGAAGACTATTATGTATTGTTTTTAGTGTTGATGTGCCTGTATATATTTTTTTTTGGCAGAGTTGACATAGTCACAAATATTATCAAAGTTCCAGTGGCATCCATTTACACTATCACAAGTATTGGTAGAGTTTAAGACTCCCAGAAAAGCTATTCAAGGTTTAACCTTCTACTTTTTTGTTTATTTATTATCTCTGTTAAACTATTGAGTTTTATTTTATCTTTATCTTTATTATCTCTATTAAATTATTATGCATGCTTATCTATACTTACTTATGTATGCTTGTTTGTGTAAAGCATTCATGGTGAAAGTATAAATTATATTGATGATAAGATTTTTATTTGTTGTGGTTTCTCGTTGAATAAAAAAATTAAAAAGTGAATATTATCCCTTTGATATGTAGGAAATTAAATTCATTAATAATGGAAAACCAGAACCGAAGTTGGATGTACGATAGAACGTATGATCATAGGCAGGGTCTTAAACCCAGTTTTATTAAAGGGGTAAATGAATTTGTGGATGTGTGTACTAGAACTCATGAATTTCTCAGAGGAGGTTTAGTTAGGTGTCCATGTGCCAGATGTCAATGTGGGACGTTTAAACAGTTGATCGACATTAAGATTGATCTATATACTCATGGGTTTAAACCTAATTATTGGGTTTGGACAGAGCATGGAGAAGAGATACCCACAGAGAATCATATTAGGATAGAAGAAGATATTGAAAGTAGCTCTGAATTAGGTGGTGTTACATGGGAATAAAATTTTGATCGTTATCATCAGATGGTTGTTGATGCTTTGCAACCTGAGTTTCACATGTACATGCAACCAACAGTGGAGGAACCAAATCGAGATGCTAAGAGATTTTATAACCTCTTAGATTCAGTTAGTAAATCCTTGTGGGAAAATTGTATTCATTCACGATTGTCACTTGCTAGTAGGATGCTGAGTATAAAATCAGAGGGAAACCAATCCCAGGGATCTTTTGACCAGTGGGAAACTTTGTTTAGAGAAATGCAAACAACTCCAAATGAAATTCCTGCTAATTACTATGAAGCTAAGAAAATTGTTTCCCAACTTGGGTTTAAGGAGGTTAAGATAGATTGTTGTGTCAATGGTTGTATGATATATTACAAAGAAGACAAAAATCTTAGACAATGTAAATTATGTGGGGAGCAGCGATTTAAGCCTAGGAAGGAAAAAAATAAAGAGGTGCCATATAAAAGAATGCATTATTTGCCATTGATTCCAATAATACAAAGGTTGTATGCATCAATTAGTACTGCCCCTCATATGTTGTGGCATCACCAAAATCGCAGAAATGACGACGTGATGACACATCCTTCCCATGGTGAAGCATGGAAATATTTTGATACCAAGCATCCTCATTTTGCAAGTGAACCACGTAATGTTAGACTTGGACTTTGTTCTTATGGATTTTCTCCTAATGTTCATTTTAGCACACCGTACTCTTGTTGGCCTGTTATAGTTACCCCTTATAACCTTCCACCTCATATGTGTATGAAAGACCCTTTTTTGTTCCTAACGTGCATCATACCCGGAAAAGAAAATCCCAAAGCAAAAATTGATGTTTATCTTCAACCATTGATAGATGAACTTAAAGAGTTATGGGATGAAGGCATCCTAACATACGACATTCATAGCAAGAGGAATTTTCAGTTAAAGGCTGCATTAATGTGGACAATTAACGATTTTTCTGCTTATGGAATGTTGTTTGGTTGGAGTACGGGGGGAAGATTAGCGTGTCCAGTATGCATGGAGGATACCAAGGCCTTTTGGTTAGATTATGGCGGAAAGAATTCGTGGTTTGACTATCACAGGAGATATTTACCTGAAGGTCATCCTTATAGGCGTAATAAAGTTGGTGTTAAGAAGAATGTTGAGGAGGATGAAGAACCTCCTATTAGGCTTAGTGGCGAACAGGTCTGGGAAAGAGTTAGACACTATCCTAAAATAGTTGACACAGTAGGACAAGTGAGATTGAGCGGATATGGGGTGGAACACAATTGGACCAAAAGGAGTATATTTTGGGATCTCCCATATTGGAAAGATCATTTGGTTCGTCATTGTTTGGATCTAATGCATATTGAGAAGAATATTTTTTATAACATAATGAATACCGTTATGGATACTGAAAGAATAAAAGACAATGAAAAGGCAAGGTTAGACATGGCTGTACTTTGTAAGCGACCAGATTTGAATTTGGTGCAGGTACGCGAAGGTCATTGGGCAAAGCCTAAGAGCAACTATGTCTTGACACTCCAACAATGAAAAAATATTTGTAAATGGGTACAAGAGTTGAAAATGCCAGATGGATATGCTTCAAATTTACAAAGGTGTGTCGATGTCAAGGGAGGAAAATTGTTTGGGATGAAAACTCATGATTGTCATGTATTTATGGAGTGTTTGCTTCCATTAGCCTTCAAAGAGTTTCCAGACCACGTGTGGAAACCGTTGGCCGAAATAAGTCAATATTTTAGGGACCTTTGTTCATCTACTCTTCGGGTTAGCGATCTTGTACAAATGGAAGCTAATATTCTTGTATTTTGTGCAAGTTAGAAAGAATTTTTCCACCTGCCTTTTTCGACGTAATGGAGCATCTACCAGTTCACTTGGCATATGAGGCACGTGTTTGTGGACCAACTCAGTATAGGTGGATGTATCCATTTGAACGTGAAATAGGCACGTATAAGAGATCAATGAAGAATCGGGCTAGAGTAAAGGGTTCAATTTGTCAAGCATACCTAGCTAGAGAGACATCAAGTTATTGTTCTTATTACTTTGAGAACAGGAGCCTCAGATACATATGATGCCTACTCCGGTGTGCCAGGATCATGCACTCAACAAGCCAATGAACCTTCCAACACTGCCTCACATGGTGTGCAGAGTGATACAGCTATTGTAGCTCCCAGTCGAGCAGGATCTTGTGAAGAAAGACAAACCACATCTAATAGTACCCAAGATGCTCAGGGTCAAGGAACATCCACTGCCACTGGTCACTCCAGCACAAGTGCTCCGAAGCTCAGATATGATGGTGCCAAATGGTTTGTTATTTTCTTTAAATTTTATGAACTAAGCATGCACTTTAAATGGTGTGCTTTTATTTGTTTAGTTGGATATTTGTTAATGAAAATATTTGCTTAACTATTTGCTTTGATTCGATATGCTATCTTCTTAGTTCCTTTAGTTGTTATCAAAGCTAGCTTAACTATTTGCTTCCTGTGTCCAAGATCCATATATTTAAATGGTGTGCTTTTATTTGTTTCTTTGAATCGTCATTCCTGCACATTCACCTTTTCTGTTTGCTTCTCTATTTGTACTGTTTGAGGTAACTGGTAGCAGTGCGTGCAGTATTATTTTGACTTGTTAGTATCTGATGTAGTTTTGCCGTGCATGATTAGGCTGATGTTATTTTGTTTTTTCGTGGTTTGTAATAAAAATCTCATGCTTTAGTTCTTTGAGATTTTAGCTACACTTTTTCTTTTGGTAGTTTGGACATAGATTTCATATATTAAGATATTTTGAGCCCACAAAATAGAGCATGTTTGCTTCTTTCATGTCAGTTTTAAATTTTATAAATGGTGTCATTTGGTTTTTGATGTAGTTAGCACCCACCTAAGCCTGGATTGAAGCGTATTTCTCAGGTTTTTAGGAAAAACTACAACAAGCCTTGGCTGAGTTTTGATGAGGCAGATGATGATACTCGAAAAATATGGTGGACTAAGTGGAGGGTAAATTCTATCTCCTTATGCTCCTTATGAATAGCATTCATTGCTCATTATGTTCTATATATTCTGCCTTCTTGTTATTCTCTTTTTCTTTTTTAATCAAATAAAGTGTTGTTATTCCCAATGAAAAATTGTTACGAGCTTGACTCTACAGGATTCTCATTTTGTTTAATTACTATAGCTGTTTAAGTAAACAGAAATTAATAATTAAAAACTACCCTACATAACTAGTTAACGTTTTCTTTATTAGAAAGAAAGAGAGGAAAACATTATCATTGTGCATAATATTCTTTATGATATCTACCAAAAAAATCTCTATAAAAACTGTAGTCAGTAAGAAGCTTCCAATTGGCAAATATTTTAGTAGATTTTGGTGATTTAAAAAACTGTTTAATTATACTGCATATTCTGCACTCCTTGAGCTAGTCTTTCTTGACATTTTGGGACCCTCTAGATCAGGATTTAAATATTATCTTAGTATAGTTGATGCTGACACAATGTATACTTGTCTATATTTACTTTACTCTAAATCTCAGTTCTTGCAAATCTTAATGCAATATAAGAATCTCATGGAAACTGAAACTAGTTGTAAACTCAAGCGTATACAAATAGATAAATGCTAAAGAATTTACTTCTACTGCTATTAAAGAATTTTTGCATCTCCATAGCATTAGTCACAGGCTTTCATGCCCTTATACACACCAACAGCAGGGTGTAGTTTAAAGAAAACATCGCCATATAACTAAAACTGGCCTTGCTTTACTTGCAACTGCTGATTTACCTAAACAATTTTGGGAAGATACCTTCCTCACTGCCACATTTTTAATTAATAGATTACCAACTCCTACATTGAACATGAAGTCACCTTTTGAAATGCTAAACAATGTTAAACCTAATTATACTATTCATAAGGTTTAATTCATACTCTACAATCTATATCTTAGCATATGTCGATGATATTCTCATTACATGTGATAATGATTCTACAATCTACACTCTCATTGCTGATATAAAGTCTTTTTTTTTTTGCATTAAAAGATCTAGGCAGTGTTAATTTCTTCTTAGGCTTAGAATTTAATATCTTATCTGATCATGATATTCACATCACTCAATCTAAGTATGTTAGGGACTTACTTGAGAGAGCAGGACAATTATGGTATGTGATATACTACTAGTAGTATACTTACTAGTTAGTTTAGCAGTGTTTTTGTCTCAACAATTTTAACATTTATTTTAAGTGATATTGTAAAATATGATTTTTTTAAAAATAGAAATGCTTTGACATTATTGATACGGAGGAGGATGATATGTATCAAGCTTGGAGGTTTAGGGCTGCCAAGCACTTGCGAGGTATGCTCCATGCCATTCGCAAAAAAGGTGCCCGTCCATCTTGGATCCCACCAGAAGTTCTTGGTGAATTGATGAGACGTTGGAACACTGATGCCAATAGACAATTACAGGCGAGAAATACAGCTGCCAGAAAATCGACTCGAGGTACTTCCCTTCACACTGCAGGAGGCACCACCTTTCCAGAAGCGAGATTACGCTTGGTAAGTTGCTTATAGAACCCTCTTTTTTACTTAAAGACAATCTTTACTATGATATTTGCTGTTCTAAAAATTTCTTAAGGCCAAACAAGTAAGAAAAAACTCACAACAATTCTAATATGTTTGTTTACCTTATTTATTTCATTTATAATTTTTCTTATTGGAATATCTGAGTTTTGAAGGTCATGGTTCATCAATTATAATCCCTTGTCCATACCCTGCATGTTGTTATTTGTGCTTGTGTTATGATTTATTGAAACAAAATGAGCTTGATGGATTATTAAGTTGCAACTAAATGTGAGTTTTGACCACTGATTGTGACCTTGAAGTCCATTAAACCATGTCTAGCTTCTTATTGTCACGTCTCCCATTGAGGTTCTAAATAAAATGAGCTTGTTCTATTCTGCTTTTGCTTTTATTTTGCTTTTTAATTATTTTTAATAATTTTTTAATTACTAAAATCTTATTACTAAAATATAGACACAACAAAACTAATCATATCTCAACAGTACTATATGCAATTTTTTTCCTTAATCAGTGACAATGTGTCATATTGTTTCTCTCATTATGTAGAATCATTCGCTTGGAAGACCATCATGTATGGATGAGTTTTTTTAGTATACTCATACTCGCAAAGAGGATAGG
The DNA here is from genome assembly GCF_003086295.3 of Arachis hypogaea. Taxonomy (NCBI): domain Eukaryota; kingdom Viridiplantae; phylum Streptophyta; class Magnoliopsida; order Fabales; family Fabaceae; genus Arachis; species Arachis hypogaea. The sequence continues at coordinate 145,269,866 of NC_092050.1, forward strand.
ACTCAATGGGTTGATGAACACTCCCGAAAGACAAAGGTAACTTACCTTTATTAATTGTAACTATTTTGTTATCTAATTGTTATGCCTTATTAATACTTATAGTAGTTTATCAATCATTTCTCCTCATTGTAGGATATATTTCAAGAGCGTATGCTTCAGGCTGAGCAAGAACGGAAGGCTACTATAGAGGCTGGTGTAACGGATCCACCGCCTGTCTCTGAGGAAAGCATATGGATTGAGACAGTGGGTGGAAAACAAAGAGGTAGGGTATATGGTATGGGTGAGGTAAGGGACTCTTCCATGGTGCGGCCTCGAGTTGATGGGCCAACCACGACCACCAGCGCTGATGTTTTGGATCTTAGAGAACGAATCATAATACTCAATAGGAAAGTTAAACAACATGCCGCTAAATATAGAGAGCTTGAAGACCGCTACCAAAGGGAGAAAAGAGAGTGGCAATAGACAGTTGAATCCTTGCGTGAGGATCTCAACACCAGTAACTCACAGATGGATCAGTTTAGTCATCAATTGAGCAGCTTGACTGAGTATGTGAGAGCCATGGGTCTTAGTAATTTTGGATCACGTGTTCCCCCACCTCCTCCTTTTACTTTTCCAAGTTCTCAGAAAAGCACAGCTCCAGCCCAGTCCCAACCCCAACTTCAGGTAGAAAACTTCCATCTATTCTGCAGCGACCAGGAAAACCACAGAGTTCTCAAAGGGAGGATGATTCTGATGATTTTGATGACTCGGATAATTATTTAGACGAGTATGAGTAGGTTATTTAATTACTTTACTTGGAATATTTTGTATTATTAGTAGATTGCAATTTAAACGAATATAAGTCTAAGTTTAGTTATTTATCTTGTCTAGAGTCTTTATGTTAGAGGATTATTTATTATTTTGATAAGTTTGTAAACTTATTATCTAATATTTAGTATAAATTTTATTTTTATATTTAAAAGTTTATTTGTCTTGTTATCTATATTCTGTATAAATTTTATTTTTATATTTATTTGCATTAATTGTTTATTATTTTTCAAATAAAAAAATAATTAAAACATATCTATTAAAATTGACGGAATAGTTGTCGCTTTTTAAGTTTAAAATAGACAAGCAAACCCAAATACAGACATAGAATTGTCGGTATATGAATAATAAAATCGACGGCAACCGCGTCGATTTTATTGGATCCAATATCGACAGCAAAGTTGTCGATTTTAGTAAACATATTATAGACAAAGGTATCGTCGATTTTATTTGTATCAAATATCGACAGTAGAGGCGTCAATTTTATATAATAATATCGACGCCCTTGTTGTAAAATTTTAGTAAGAATATAAAATTATCAAACTCATAATATCGCGGTCTTGCTGTCGATTTTTTTAAATTATTATCGACGGCTAGGCTAGCAGTCGATTTTATTAGCATTTTGAAAAATCGACAAGCTTTATAGCGACCAACTCCGCCGTCTATTTTGCCGTCAAATTTCAATATTATAGACGGCTTAGCCGTCGATTAGCCGTCGATTTTAACAACGTTTCTTGTAGTGTCGGGACAGAATTTATATACTCTACCAAGTTTGTCATCATATGTCCCCAACGATGACCCCCATCAAATGCCAACACCCATCTCTCAACACCGATGTCATCACACCATTGATTATATGCCTCACCCCACTCTTTAAGCCTCTGGTAGTTTTTGTTGTACTCTTGTTCCGTCCTAGAATAGCCTGCTCAACAATTCATTTAATCGTAAGCAGATGTCACAAAATTACTATGAATAGAACCATAACAGTGAAATGAAATACCTGTCTTCACCATGAGTTTATGCAAATACGAAGCCTTGAACCTCCTTAAGAAGTTGAACCCAATGTGCCTAATGCAGTACATGTGCCACGCTCTTGGTGGTGACCATGCACCGTTACTGCGAGCTATTGCAGCGTCGATGGAGGTATGGTGGTCAGAAATAATACCCACACCATCCATGGTAACAACATATCTCCGCAAATTGGTTAGGAAAAACTCCCATGCGTCTGCCGTCTCGCCCTCGACTATCGCAAATGCAATTGGTACAATATTTTGGTTCCTATCTTATGCAACCGCAACCAGAATTGCACTTTTATATTTTCCGTACAGGTGCGTGCCATCAACCTGCATTAGTGGCTTACAGTGTCTGAATGCTACAATACACGGATAGAACGAAACTCCAAAAAATGCGGTGCAGAACTCTTACAACTTGAACCTCCTCACTCTCACGATAAACGGAGAGCGTTTTTATTTTAACACGAGACCTCGGCATTTTTACAGTCATTGCTTTCAACCATACTGGCAGAGTTTGGTAAGAAACTTTCCAATCATAGAAAACCTTTGCGACAGCTTTCTGCTTTGCCAACCAAGCCTTGCGGTAACTCACAGTGTAGTTGAACCTGGATTGAACTTCTGTAATAATAGATTTCACCTTTATCGAGGGGCCTGCTTCGACCAACGGCCTAATGGTATCTGCAACTGTGTCTAAGTCCAACTTCGAATGGTCTTGTGAAATCGTGCCCATGGTGCACGTGTGCTTGCCATTGTATCTCTTGATCTCCCAACATACTTTCTTTCTAATCAAGCTAGCTCGGATAAGCCAATTGCACCTGCACCATACCCTTTGCATTTCGCATAGAATGTCTGCGGCTCAGACTCATAAACAATGTAATCAACTCGTCTAGAGATAGTGTAGCTTTTGATTGTAGATATCACCGACTCTCTCGAACCAAATTCCATTCCGACACTAAACTCGACATCCTCCGCCGCAGCGTTGCCTTCACCTACGACATGCGCACCACCATAAGTCAGACAAGGCAAATAAAATAAACACTATAGGAAACTTGAGTTAATAATCATAACATACCCGTATTCGCATACTCAGAAAATTCCGGGGCATGCATGACTTCGAGATCTAGAGTCCGCATAAAAGACGGAACACCAAACGGGTGCTGGCTTACAATCGCATCCGCTTCATTTTGCACCGCCGGATTGCCTGCCAAATCTCCGTCATCATTTTCGTCATCGACTTTATAGTTGGCTTCAAACTTCTCTTTACTGTCATTATTATCTTCTTCCCAATCTATATCCCCAAGCTCATCAATATTGACCTTCTCGCCGACCGCGCCCAACCCTAACTGCTATTCAAACTCAACATACAGCTCTATCATCGGCACGTGAAATCGGGTTTGTTGATAAATACACAATGTCTGCTGCATACTCGCATCGTTAGTGATGAGCATTATTTGAAACTGTATCAACCCACCAAATACTTGCACAGGATTTCTGTATAAAAGGTTGCTCACCCTTTTCAAAATGTGGCTTTGAATGTTACTACAAAGCCCATTTTGCAACTCGACAAAACTCATGGTACATGGAATAGCAAATGACAACAGACATTCACAAACAAAAGTCACTCCTTCATGTGTGTTTGGTATAACTTCACCGTTATAATACACTCGCAAATTTGCAGTATTTTCCATAACTTCAACCTCACCTAATCCGACTTTTTGGACACACCTAACTGCCAAACAAAATTTAGAATTATCAGATATGTGCAACAAAGAAGAATAGGAGGAGGTTGAAGTGGAATGAGTCATTTTGAACGAGTGTTGCTTCGTATTTATAGGCAGGCTTCTCAAATAAAATATATTTTTTAAACAAAACGCAACGTGCGTTTTATGTTTTCCAACAAAAATTCTAATATCTTTAAAACGCAACCTGCGTTTTGGGTCTTCCAAAAATAAAACTGGCGCAAAAAGTAAAACGCATCCTGTATTTTGTTATCTCGAAAAAAAAAAATAAAAATGCTCATCACTAAATCTAACCTGCGTTTGGCCTTTAATGAAATAAAAAAATTAAAAAACTTTCAACAATTAAAATGCACCTTGCATTTGTTTCGATATGCTGAAAAAAATAAAAATAAAGAAAAAAGTAAAACACAGGTTATGTTTTGTGCTGACACCATAACAGTAGATATTTTGTCCATTAGTCCATTTCAACGCACTACACCAAAACCTTTCCCATAAAAAAAAATGAGCCACATAAAACGATAAATATTTTATGCATTACATATTTCGATAAATATAATATTTTAATAATTTAAATAAAAATTTTCACTTTGGCCTCTGATAAAAAGTAAAAATGACATCCTAACACTAAAAAGAAATGTCTCAACCTCCTTTAGCAGTGTTAATAAAAAATGAGTTTTAACATATGATTAAAAAAAACTTCTAAGTCTATCAGAATTTATTTTTTTGTTATCACTTTTAATTATTAATTCAATTTATTTAATCTAATAATTTAATAATATATTTTTAGACCATATTTTTAAATATTAATGACTAATTATTAATAAAAAACAATAAATTCTACCATTTTTCAAAATAAAAAAGAAATACTTAATATAAAAAAGAACCGAAAAAAGGAGAATATAAAATATATTAATTGTTGAGAAGTGGAGCAATCATAGATATTTTGCCCCTTGAAGCACCCTCATTCTATCTCTCCAACACTTCTGCATATTGTTTGACATATGGTTTGAAATTGCCATCTATAATTATTGATAATTGTAACTGCAATATTATTGTTACAATTATTAGTATTTTAAACCACATATCACATCATTTGATTTTGCCATAATCTTGTAAAGGTAAAAACAAATTGTATCAGGATCTGAGGATTATCATAGCAGCATGATGACTCCAATTTCAAGTTGCAAATATACAAAAAAGGGAGCTACTCAAATGAAGATGCAAAAAACATCTTTTTATAAAGATGCTTTGTATAAAAGTGTGATTTATTAATTTGGCCACACTTTAAATAAAAACAACACTTTTATAACATATCAAAATCTAACCCTACATTCCATCATCTAAGGGTCAAAAAGAAAAATCATCATATAAAGACAATTATAATATCTTCATGGGAGTACCCACCAAAAAAAATATTAACACTGCAACGATCCCAATACCTAGTTGGATGGCTGTAATACTCGGCAATCACAACACAAACAACAAGAGTCCTGCTAGGGAGTCAATGAAATATTTGTATAATGTGTATAATGAGTTATATGAGTTACAAAATGAACATTATTCATACATAATATCCAGAATAATCATCCGAATACTAGAAAAAATAAACATCTTATATTATAAAACCCCTCATCCCAAAAGTTTAAAATAATTTTGGAATTCACTAAGAATCGAAAATAGTAAATGAAACACAAACTAACAAGAACCACAATTATCAAAAAAATATTTATATATATTGTTTCACACCCTTTAATATAGGTGGAAGCTGATTGATAGCTAAACCATTAAGTAATAATTTAATTAAATCTATCAAATTATTTAACGTTATCAACTATTAACTTTATATAAAATTAACTACATTTAAATTTCACATTCAACATATATTTTGTATTTAAATATTATTTTATACGAGTGTTGATTGAATTTTGGTATAGGTATAACATGATTGATTAATTAACATAATCATATATAAAGATATAATAAATATATTCTTTCTTTATTGTTTTGAATTACAAATCTATATAAATCTCTACCTTTATAGCTTCCTTGCTAGCTGATAGCCTCATACAATTTTTTTCTTACAACATCAACCCCAAAGCCTAAATCATTATTCCTTACAAGGTTGTTTATAAAAAAATTCTACACCTTGGAAAACTAACTCTTATTTGGTCTCTCAGGATTGAAACCGGAGAAAAACTTTGAAAACAATCAATACTCACGAAACTCATTCACCGCTTCCAAAGAATCTAAGGTCCTCATGTTATTGTTATTATTATCATCAGAAAAGAACAAAGAATCTGAATAATTCAGAAATGACTGATGATGATGGAACTTTGCGGTGCTCGGCGCCATCGTGAACATCGGCAAGTTCGCCAGGTAAGGGTTCACCGGCGGCGGAGGCTCCATAATCGGCGGCACAAAGCACGAGTTTACTTGATTATTTTCCCCAATGCTACTACAGCAATTGTTATCCTCTGTGATCACGGAGGATGTCTCGTTGTCCTCGCTTCCGACCACCGTATTTGCCGCCGCAGCCGCCAACTCTTGTTTCGCTTCTTGTTGACACGATGTCACGTTATTATTTTTATTGTTTTCACTGTTTTCTTCTTCTGAACGCGAAAGCCCTGTGAGCTTTTGCACCAATGCCATAAAGTCTTTAGGATGAGTATGGATTATTTTTGGAGAATGTGTGTATATTATCACCGGGTGGCGCTGCGGCGGCGAAGACTTGTTGGATGTGCATGCCATGGCGTGGGAGGAGGAGGACGACGTGGACCACGATGTTGAAGAAGAAGATAACGACGACGGCGGTGACGACGAAGAGGATGATTTTTGAATGAAATGAGATTCCTGGTTGATTTTCAAAGGTGGTGGCAACAATGCATTGTTGATTTCATTCTTTGCATAGAGTTGTGAGGGGCTCATGGCTTTTTCGGTTATGATGAAAACAAAATGGGGAAACAAATTACCGCAATGAAGAGAAACGAAGGAAGATAGGTTAAGGAGTTATATGGGTTTGCTTTAAATGGATAAGAGGCCAAAAAACAGGAATGTAGAAAGGTTGTTATGAAACAAAAAGGGAGGAAATGAATCTTTCAATTTTTTGTAAGTGATTGAAATATGGTGGAAACGAGTTAGATTTTACGATAAATTTAACTAAATCATCGTTTAACCATTTTTAATTATCAATTTTATAAGTCAATTGTATATAAAATTAATTGTAAGTGAGCCTTTATTTAGAAGTATTATATATATTATTTTATATCTATTTTTAATTTTTGTACTAAAAATAATTTAAAAATAAGAAAATAAAAAACTTATCTTCCTATTATCAAAAATATATTAAAAAATATGAAAAAAGACAAATTGATCTTTGATTTTTTTTAGACATTTAAGTTCTTGAAGATTTAAAAATATATTTTAATTTTTGACATCTTCAAAAAATCTGGACACATCGATTTTTGGATTTAATTTCTTCCATTTTAAAAATTTTCTGACATGTGCATCCGTATTAACCAGATCAATACAACGAAAGTCACGTTTGGAAAAGATTTCAAATTCTCGAAGATTTAAATGTCTGCGAATCAAAAAGTCAAAAACCTATTTGTTATTTTCTCAAAAAATATATACGGTAATTAAATGATATAAAATGTTATTTTTTATTATTAAATATGATATTTTACTTTATATTCTTAAACAAGAAAAAAAAATAATATGGTTATGCATGTACCTGTTAAACTAGTGGATATTATATATTTTAACATTATTTTAAAAGAATAATCTATTTTTTATTTTATTAATTAAAAATAATTTAAATACATTATTAATTTATAATAAATATTTTTATGAAAAAAAGTTAAGAATTAACAATTTTAATTTATATTGATCTGTATATTTTTAATTTAATATTCTATTATTATACTTTAATTAATATTTTTAAATATTATTAATTAACTGTTAATTAAAAATAATAAATTATACAGATTTTATAATATTATCTTATTTTTATAAAAAATATTAAGAATATTTAGTATATAAGTATGAGAAAAAATAATAAATTGTACAGATTTTATAGCATTATCTTACAAATAGAGGTGAAGTGTTATATCTGAAGATCTTAACCACTTAATCAGCCGACACTTATGACATACACGAACGCCTAGATACCTGTTTAGACCTAAACAGTTTCATGTTAAAGACATGCGTAATAAACACGTCAACCTCCTTAAAGAATTCAGGTTTTAAACTCCTCTTCTGTCCACCGTTATTCCTATCATACATTCATAGACGATAATTTAAAATCATATTGCAACATACACCTTAAAATTCAACCAATAATACAACTTATTAAAATTTTTAGAAAATTCGACAGAGTGTACCCTATAATTAGAATCTCCTACCAAATATAATTATTATTTTTTAACAAACTAAATATGTTTTAAATAATTTAAACGATAATTCGGCAAAACTTTTCTTTAATTCAGAGATATCTATCAAATAAATATAACACTTTTCACAGAAAAACTAGCTCCAGACAGAAATTATAACATACACGCATTCAATAAAACATCAAATCTTAACCGTTCTAGTGCGCAACCCCTTATAACTCCACAATTTTCTGGCAAAGAAGGGTTTCGAGAAGGCGTCCCTATACGACCTTCTCCCACTTTCATCCTAAAACTCTATCATAGGAAAAGTAAGTCCAACATAAAATTTAAACAATTCATTATATTCAGAGATAGATAACCAATATGAAATATTACTCCACAGACAACAAAATAAGCAAACTCCAACTAATCTCAGAGAAAATAGCACCATCCTAATAAAAAAGACAACTTATTAAATTCACAAGTTGAAATTAATTCAATCAGAATAAGTAAAATTAATTATTTCAATTAATTAAAACCCAATTCTAATTTCACCAAACTTACAACAGACATTACAAAAATAAGAGGTATAAGTTTAATACAATTGAAAAAAAACTCATTTACTAAACTCAACTAAAATATTTCAACAACTCAAGTATTCTTAATCTCAACGTACTTAAACCTACCCTAATATTATTTAATTTTTACTTACATTAAATTAACACAACAACTCCTAATCATCTACTTCATTAAACAAATTTAACCACTGATTTAAAAAATTCTAACAAAATACTAAACTTACAAAATAATCTAAAAAAATACAACAACCATACAACCAATAAATCTGATATTAGTGACTGCAGAGTCTCTTTAACGTGGTAGTGACAGAGGCGGCAGTGATAACGACGTGAACAGCAATCGTAACATTCTTCACGGCGGGGACAGCAGCAACAAAATTGACGACGATGTGCAGAGGCAAAAACAGGTGCTCCAGGCGATGGCGACGACGACGACATGCTCCCGGTAGTTGCGACGATGACAGCTTCGACGACGAGAGAGATAAGATGAAAAGAGAGAAGAGAGACAGTGTTCGCAAAAGTGAGAGAAAAGGGTTTTGTGTTTGAATTTAATTACCGTCAGATTTACTGTGAATTTAACCCCAATTTTATCAAAACGACATGTTTCACTAAATTGTGATACCGGCAAAATATACCGACGAAGAATCCAACAGTAAAATTGGCACGGATGAGTTACGTTTTTGCACCAATAATTATCGATGGATTTAGCGATGAAAAAGCTGTTCTGACGGTAATTTTTTTATGACGACAAATTTCTCCTCATTTTTATCAAAAAATCCGACGCTAAATCTGTCAGTACAAGTCGATAGAGCGCTTGCTTTTTTTAGTGTGACTTTAGAACCGATTAATCTATAACAATATATAATGGCAATACATAGGTTTGGTGTCCAAGATTTCTTTCTAGTATTACCTTTTCTAATTAACTTCTCCACTTAATGTCAGTTATTCATCTCTGAAAAAACTCTCATTACTCCACTTGGCCACTAACTTTCACCTGTTATCTTTCACCTCTTACCCATTTTTTCTCTTCTGATTTCATCTCTTATCTATAACAATATATAATGGCAATACATAAGTTTGGTGTCCAAGATTTCTTTCCAGTATTACCCTTTCTAATTAACTTCTCCACTTAATGTCAGTTATTCATCTCTGAAAAAACTCTCATTACTCCACTTGGCCACTAACTTTCACCTGTTATCTTTCACCTCTTACCCATTCTTTCTCTTCTGATTTCATCTCTTATTAATATTATTGAATACCGTAATAGATTTTAAAAATACATTAATCTCATGCCAATATTAGATTTGCTTTTAAACATTCAGATGCTCATAATAATAATAATAATAATAACATTAGTCTAAATCCAAGTAATAGATAGAACGGTGATTATATTAGTGGTATAAATTATCATTTTTTAAAAGCTTTAATTCATACTTAGTAAACTTTTAATTATTTCTAATATACTATGTTACATATATCTATAATACAGTGTATTATGATTATTATTTATTAATCTTTCACTATTATGATTGTTAATTGTTACACTATTAATTTAATATTTAAATTTTTTTTATTATGGTACTATTTTAATGTACTCTAAATTTTTATTAAAAGAAATATTAATCTTATTTTTTAATTTTTTTTGTCCAGCCAATATTAAATCATTTTTTTGGTGACTGAACATAACACAAAGAAAAAAGACCTAAGAAAAAGAGTAGTACTCCTCTCTAATAATAATGTCTAAATTATTAGGAGGCAGTAACCACTCTAAATACACCTGCTTGTTTAAAACAGCAGTCTTAGCCATTAAATCAGCCGCTCTGTTTGCTGTTCGCTGGATGAGCACTAAAGTAGCTGTCCAATTGCGCTGGAGCATCTCTTTGATTTTGTCAAGCAGATCAGAGTCATTCCTAATCATGCTGGTTGTGCCTCGCGAAACAAGAAGAAACGCATCAAGATTATCAGTTTCACATATGACCTCTTTGCACTCGCAATCCCAAGCCATAACAAGCCCTCTCCAAATAGCATGAAGCTCACAACAGAGAACACTAGAAAGAGGTATACTGGCAGAACAACCTTTTATCCAAATTCCCATGCTATCTCTAATAATACATCCAAAGCCAGCTAATTGCTCATTTTAAAAAACGCTTGCATCGCAGTTCACTTTACAGACATTTATTGGAGATGGTTCCCAGTTATATTTCAAAGAAGAAGGAATAATATGTTTTTGGTAGATAACAACATTAGAGAAATCTCGAGCAGCATGTTTAACTAAGTGAACAATTTTCTCCTTACTCCATGGATCATCTTGGTGGAAGATGTCATTGTTCCTATCCCTCCAAATCCACCAAAAGGCCACTGCAAAGAGAAACTCATTTTTGTTGAGGTTAGAACGAATCCAAGACACAAAATCCAAATTAGAGTCCTCAACGGTCATTCCCAAATTTAAGCTAATCCAAATCTGATGAGCTTTTTGGCAAGTCCTAAAGCAGTGGTTAATATCCTCTAGAGCAAGATAACATCTCTAACAAGAATCAGAAGTAGAAATACCTCTTTGAAACCAGTAACTAGATGTGGAAACTCCGTTGTTGAGGCAAAGCCAGAGCAGACACTTTATCTTCTCCGGTATTCTCAAGCGCCAAAGCCAAAGCCAATTTTCATTATCATTCCAGCCAAATTTCTTCTTCAATAGCCATTCATACCCGCTTTTAGTCGAGTAGGTGAGAGTATTTGAGTTTATCCAAAACCAACCTGTTTTATCTCCTGCCTGCTTGATAGGATCAAAGAGCATCAAATCAAGTTTAACTTCTTCCGGAATCATTGTGCAAAGAATATCCCACCGCCAATGCCCAAGGTGCCAAACATCTTCTAACTTCAAGTGAGAATCAGAAATGTGCACAAAAGGAACCAAAGGAGCTAGCGTTCCACATGGTCGCCAAGCATGATACCAAAAGGATTGAGACATCCTGCCTGTACACCAATCAAAACCATCACGAAGCTTTTCTATTGTCTTATAAATCGCTCGCCAAGTGCTTGAAACATTATTAGAAAATTTGGGTGAAAAGCAAGAACTCCCAGATAAATATTTTGCCAACATAATTCTTACCCAAAGCTTATCTTTATTATGCAATAATTGCCAAACAAGCTTTCCGAGTAAAGCAAAATTTACGCATTGAGTATCTCTAATTCCCAAGCCTCCATATTTTCTTGGAGTGACAACTTTGCTCCACTTGACCAAATTTAAGCAACGCTCCCCCACCTTTTCCTTCCACAAGAATTGTCTAAGCACAGAATCAATCTTTTGACAAACCGAAGTAGGAAAAAGAGTCACTTGCATCTGATAAATAGGAAGAGAAGAAGCAACAGATTTAATTAAGCAAAGCCTGCCTGCTCTGTTAAGGAGCCGACCTTTCCAACTAGCCAGCCTATTCTTGATCTTCTCTAAAGAGTCCGAAAAAATAGATCTAGCAGCTCGAGGATGATTAAGGTTCACCCCCAAGTATTTTTCTAGGTCACTAGTAAAAGGAATATGAGAAACACCAGACAACATTTCCTTCCTTCTATTAGAGATATTTCTAGAACAAATAGCTTTAGATTTTTCAATGTTAACCTTCATACCTGAAGCTTTACAAAACAACTCCAAGGTGTGCACAACATTCTGAACTTGACTTTTCTTTGCTTTACAAAAAAGGAGGAGGTCATCTGCAAACATCAAGTGAGAAACTCTAGGTCCCCCTCTAGAAACAGCCACACCATCCCAAATACCCTCGTCAACTTGTTTGGAAATGAAGCACGCCAATCTCTCCATGCACAAAACAAATAAATACGGAGAAATTGGATCTCCTTGCCTGAGCCCTCTGCGAGGTTGGAAGCTGTCCAATCTATTCCCATTCCAAAGGATGGAAAGATTTGAGGCCTGAACATAATTCATTACAAGCCGAATAATTAGAGAAGGAAAGCCAAAAGATTCAAGAGTGTGCTCAAGAAAATTCCAATCAACTCTATCATAAGCCTTTTCTAAATCAATCTTAAAAGCCATAGCTCCTTTTCTAGACTTTGTCCGCTTAAGAAAGTGAAGAACTTCTTGGGCGACAATAATATTATCAGGTGCTCCTCTACCATGAATAAACCCTCCCTGAGTTGGGCTAACAATCTCATCCAAAAATGGTTGTAATCTATTAACCAGCACTTTAGTCACTAGCTTATAAATTACATTACAAAGGCTTATTGGCCGAAAATCCTTCAATCTAGTTGGAGGGTCGCACTTAGGGATAAGAACAATCAAAGTTTCTAACAAAGAATGGCTTAACGTCTCCCCTAAGAATGATTTCTGAACAGTACGCCATACCTCATGACCCACCACATCCCAATATTCCTTGAAGAAAAAAACTTGAAAACCATCCGGCCCAGGAGCTTTGAACGAGCTCATATTATCCAGAGCTTCTTTAACCTCCAACATTGTTACTGGTTTAGACAAATTATCACAAGCATCCTGGCTAAGAGATGGCATAGGAATTTCTCCCATACAATTAACCTCAACAGGCTCAGTAGAACAAAAAATATTTTTGAAGAAATGAACAACCTCCCTTTGCAAAACTTCCAGATCATCAGACCAAGACCCATCACTGACTAGCAACCCATGAACCTTGTTAGATTTTCTTCTAAGGATGGTTTGCATATGGAAAAAGCTAGTATTTCTATCACCATACTGAACCCATTGATCCCTTGACTTATGGTACCAAAGCAATTCTTCCTGGGCCAAAACTATATTATACTCAGCTCTCAATTCTTCCTCTTTGTGCTTCAGAATTAGCTCATCGTCAGCTTCCATTTTCCGTTGAATACGATTCAAATAACCCTCCAATTCCCTCTTTTTAATAAAAATATTGCCGAAGACCGTAGAGTTGAATTCCAACGAAGCTTCTTGGACCCCCAGCAACTTCCTATGGATGCCAAAGTCTGTACTATTCCAAGATTTCTGAACAATGGCCTTGTAATCAGGATGTGTTGCCCATGCCTCTTGGAATCTAAAAGGCCAATTTTCTTTCTTGATAGGAACTCCTTGACATCGGATAAGTAGGGGACAATAATCAGAGTGGGAACGACTGAGAACTTCAACAAAAGCTTCTGGAAAAAGAAGGCGCCATTCTGTAGTACAGCAAGCTCTATCCAATCTCTTTGCAATTTCTTTGTTTCCTTGAATTTTACGGAACCAAGTAAACCGTCTTCCAGAGGTTGTTAGATCAAAAAGACCACAAGAATCTAGAGTACTTGCAAAGATACTACTGCGATTTGAATAAAAATTACCCCCCTTCACCTCATGAACACTCAAAATATCATTAAAATCCCCAACCACCACCCACGGGTCCTGAATGCACAAACCAATATCAAGCAGATGACTCCATAATTCTACTCTATTAGTGGCTTGAGGGTTGCCATAAACCGCACTGCAGATCCATCTTCGCCCACCACCATCAATTTCCAAAGTTACACATTGATTCATAGCCCAAAGAATTTTACAAGAAAATTTTAAATTAATAGAGAGGAACCAAATTCCTCCCTTGTGCCCAACAGCATCTACAATTCCTACAGAATAATAGCCTAATCTCCCCCAAAATTCTTTCATAGTTTCAAACCCAATATGAGTTTCCACCAAAATAAAAAAAGTTGGGTGAAATTTTCGTACCAACTCCTTACAGTGCACCCGAGACATCTTATTTGACGCCCCCTAACATTCCAACTAATAATATTTAAATGGTCACAATCCATAAAAAATAAATTAAATAATTGGAATGTTTAATCATTCTACCTCATGTTGATGGACCTCTGTCTCCAAGTGTCTCTTTGTGGACTTGCACCGCAGAACCATCATTCTTCTGTTGAGGTTGGGTCTCCAAGTTTGTTGTTGCACTAACTTTATCAAGTTCTTTTTGTACTCGAGAATCCATTGACAATGCTTCAGTAGGTGAGTTTTGAAGCGAAATAGGACGCTGTCTTTTGTGCCTTGCTTTAAAAAAGAGAGTACTCTGATCCTTGAAAGCCACCTGAGTTGTTCCCAAAGAGCCAAGCATGGATGGAGGATCTTTCTTTTCCTTAGGCCCCACCTTTGCATTTGATAAGGGCTTCACCTTTGCATTTGATGAGGATCCAGCATGCATGTTATTAGACTCAAAAGAAAATTTCTTACTCACCAAATTGGAGCATATTGCTACATTGGCTTTTTTTGGCACCACATTGTGGCCTTTACCCACTTTTTCCTTGCCTTTTCTACTAACTGTAACCCATTCACCCTCTTTTGCACGAGTATCCCTTTCCATACGTGAGTCTTGCAAATTATCATGCACAAGATCTGCTGCACCATGCTTCTCCATAATTGGAATTGATTCGGCATTAATTCCAAATTCAAAAGATAAATTTTGATTTTTTACTGGGATTTGACTACCTTCCACCGTTTTCTCGTTGTTATCTACAGGAAAAAGTGACGGCAAATTTTTCTCCTTCACCGTGCTTTTCTTCCCAATGCCATTGTTGTTCTCTTTCACACATTCTCTTGTGACATGCCCAAAGCAGCTACATTTTTCACAAATTAAATTCAAGTGCTCATATTCTATGTCATACATATGACCATCAACTTGAATTTTTTTTTATAACTGGAAGTCCCAAGTTAATTTGCACACATGCTCTTGCATACTTTCCCCTCTCTGCAGACTTGGTGGCTAAGTCGATGCGGATCGGTTTGCCAACAGCTGACGCAATCATTTTCATGGCTCTCTCTTGATAATAGTTAATGTTTAAACCTGTGATTCTTATCCAAACCATGGTAGACCCAAAAGTGTTTTCACAAGGTCTGAATGAAGAACTCCAAGGTTTAACCGCAACATAGCTTCCAGTAATCATCCACGGTCCTCCAAGGAGAATTTTCTCTCTATCCTCCAAGAGATCAAATTTGACTAAGAAATAGCCAAAACCGACATCTAGTACCTCATATCCTCCTTTGGTTCTCCAGACGCCTTTAAGCCTGTGCGTGATCGCTGTATAGCTAAAATTTTTTCCAAGAACTTTGATAACGATGGTATCTTTGTAGGGCTCTGTCAATATCTCTTTTGCTTCCTCAGTGAACGTCACAGTTGGTATCTCCGAATCACCTTGCTTACCAACTACGGTAGTCATCTTATCCCCATCAAGAGAATCAGCAACCTCCAAAGCTCTCCTTGCTGAGGCACCAACAACTTTATCTCTGAACGATATCCGCTGACTTTGAGTCTTGTTACCATCTCCTTTAATCCCTCCTTTTCACCTGATGCATGCCCCCTCCGCTCTCCCCCTTATTGCTTCCGCCGACATGGCCGGCTGCCTCGCTATGTGCCACCCTCGAAGACTCTCCCCCGCTCTCCCCACTCTCCATCTCTCTCGTACTAGGGTTTTCTAAGAGAATATTTTTATATTAAATCATTTATATTAAAAGATTTACGTAATTCAAAAAATATTATTTATATGTTAAAAATTTATTTTTAAATATTTAAGTATTAGAATTTGTCCAAATAATATACTGAATGATGATAACATTAGTTAATTGTGTATATATATACCATTAGTTTGTTAATTTTATCTTTTGAATTATTTTTTATTATGGTAGTATTTTAATGTACTCTAATTTCTTATTGTGTATTTATAATTTTAAAAAGAATCATTCTTAGAAGAAATATTAATTTTATCTCTTAATTTTTTACCTCTAACAATATTAAATAATTTATATTAAAATATTTAGATAATTCCAAAATTATTATTTATACTATAACAAAATAACAATATACAAAGAAAATATAGGAGTTTGATGTTCAATTCTTTTTTTCTATTCAACGAGTTCTGCTCAACAGTTATTGTATAAAATATTTATTTAAAAATATTGATAATTTTTTATTTAATTTATACGGTAAATAATAACGTTTTATATAATTTTATTTTGTTTAATATCTAATAAATTTAGATTCGAATTTTCTTTTATTCTTTTCCAATTGAAATAGTCCTATTGTATAATTGACAACTTTAATTTCTATCATAATAACTATTTTTTTTACTATTTTTTATTTATTATTTTTTTATTTTTGTCATAATAACTATTTTTTATTCTAATAATAATTGTTTCATATAGAGAAGTGCATCCTGAATTGAAAATAGAAGTAAGAAAAATTGAAAAAAAAAAGGTAAAACAAATTAAAAGGTAAATTAATAGAGTAAAAGAATTGAAGAATAAGTTACATATGATTTTTTTATAGCTGATATTGAAATAGAGATGAAAATGAGATAGAGAAGATGAGTTATTGTGTTGGAAGTGGTTTCTTTATGTAACGTAACGGAGAAGTTCTATCATGAAAGATAATATTAAAACATAAATTTGGACACTAAAATTTTGAAGTGAGTTATACTCTGCAAAGTACAAACTATGTGCAATCACTCTCCTTACAATAGTAGTTGTGGTTATTTAATACCTAATAAATTTAGATTCAATTTTTTTTCCACAAAGTTGAATTGAAATAGTGCTATTGTACCATTGACAATTTTAATTTTTTTTATAATAACTATTTTTTTTCTACTATAAAGTTACAGGTTAAATATTTTTTAATTTAATTTATACTGTAATAGTAATATTTTATTTCATTGGTTACCCGATAAATTAAAAGAGATATAAGAGTTTGATATCCAATTATTTTTTTCATTTTACTCCTATCACTGTAACCTAAAACAATCGATACAATTATCATTATTTCTACTATCATAAGAGCAGTCCAAAATAACCCATATGTAGTTATCATTATTTCTACTATCATAAGAGCAGTTTGTTAGTACTATCTCATATATATTGTTCCGTACTCTTTTATTATATTATTATCGTTATTTATTTTTCATTTTTATTATCACTCTTTTCTGATTTTTTTTTTTCTATTTATATTGATATGGACGTTTATTATAAAAATAAAATTTTCAAAACCAATAAAAGGTAAAAGTATATCTTAGTTGGGATGTATTATTATTTAATGCTAAACTAATATATAAAATACTATTAAGATATATTGTGATACATATATACAATAAATTATAGGAAGAAGGATTCTAACCGGTATAGAGTATATAAAAGGATGATCAATTCATTGTATTAATGAGACCAATAAACAATAAATTAAGTATTACTATATTAACGACAGTGACATTGTATTGATGATATGTATTTTTATTTTAATATTAATAATTAAACGTGATATTAAATTACTCAAAATTTATTCTATTGGTTCGAGAGATACAGTTAAAGCAAACAAAACTCATCACGAAGATAATAAAAAGAGAAATATTGGATCAAAAGAATAAAAAGTAATGAAATAAATTTTTATTATATAATAATAATATTATCTATTTAGACGGATATACTAATTATGTTAAAAATTTAACTTTTTTTTTCAGCCATAAACTCAGAAGAACACAACTAGCTCATTTTGGTGACAAATAATAATATAAATTTTTAATAAATAAGATGTAATGTCATTTAATTTACATGTTGTCATATATAAACTAAGACTAATGTCATTTTTTTTTGTCTTTTCAAAAAATTCAGTGCAAAACAAGATATCTCAATTCTACGGATTTTAATTGAATTAATTGAATTTGTCTTTGTAATAAGGAATCAATTTAATTGAATAATCTTAAATCGTTTATATAATTATTTTTATGGTAAAAAAATGTGACAAATTTTCAAGACTCAAGAAATTATTAATAAGGAGATGTATGATGAATTACAAAATTTTTTGTTCAGATACACAATTTTTATATTCTCCTATTTTGTTTATTAATTATTCTTATAATTTTATATTCAAAAACAAAAAAGACAAGCATTCTTATTTCTTTTATTTTTTCACTTGCTTCTTTTGTTTTTTCACTATTGATAGGAAAATGAATCTCTTCAGATCCAAATTCATATTTTGGCCTACCACTTAAAAAAAATGAAGACAAATATAAATATCCATGATATTTAAGCAAAATTATCTTTTGTAAATAACTAACATGTATTTTGATTTATATATACTCTTTTTGAATCAGGATAATATTATTATCATTATTTTTTTAACTATGTTTTTCTCATAATATATATATATATATATATCTTTATTTGGTGCTTTTATAATTTAACATTTTAAAATTTTTTATAGTAATTTTAAGGTAAAAAAATGATATAAATAAGGTTACGGTAATATTAAAATAATGACAAAAATATTTATCTAATAAATTTAAAAAATAAATAATATATTAATAAAAAAATTAATTTCTTAAAAAATAATAGAAAAGCGGCTGAGCCGTTGAGCCGCTAGTGTTATTAATACAAATAGAGAATAAGAGAAAGGAAGAAGAATACATAGATGTAGATATCCGTGAGTTCATGAAGCAAATGATATGAGCAATCAAAGTAAAAGGTACAGGTGCCCAGTAATATATGGTATCTTCATGTAATGTATGCTTGTTGTGGCTGGTGTTTCATGAAATTGTGTTGGTTTGTAATGTTAGGTGGTACAAAATTTTTGAAAAATTACCTCCATTGTCAAAGTATATTTTACTAGAGTTACGCAAAGTCTCACCTGAATTAGATTGTATCAAACCTATTACATGTTGCAACAACAACTAAACCACTTCACATAGGTAGATTTCAAAATCTATGCTGAGAGCAGTCTTCGAAGATGAATTTATTTTTTGACTTTTAGATTTGTCAACACAGTATTCTTAGCATATGAAAATTGCGATTGTTGCTCTTACTCTTCTTTAGCTTTTCGATGTTGTCCTTCCATACCTGCCAGAAGGAGAGAGTTTTCATCTCTAGAAATCATCCTAGATGATGAACTTCTTGCCCATGCTTTCATTGATTTGGAGCAAAAGAATAAGCAATGGCTAGTGGTTTCGGGAATGAGGTTGTAGCGACGGGAAATGGCGAGGATGCACCAGTGGAGATTTTGAAGGACCGGTAATTTGTCATGCAAGCATCGTTAGAAGAAGAATTTGATTTTGGAGATTAGAGACAATTTTTTTTTGGATTCCGCTAGGGAGACAATGGACTATTTGTACAATGTGTACAATTACAAAATGAACATCTTCATACTATCTAGAATAACAAGTACTAGAAATAATAAACATTTTTCTAAAAGCTTAAACTGATTTTGGGGTTCACCAAGGATCAAATTTTTGACCTTTCGAATCTAGAGTTCTAATACCATGTTATGATACCACTCATCCCAAAAGTTTCAACTGATGGAAAAAGGTAACACTAATGGTTATATTTTTAATACTCCTTAAACCTCTATTGTACACATTATACAAATATTCCATTAGCTTCTCATACTTTCCCTTTTTTAAAATACCGTCCAAGTTTGTTTGTGTTGCAGTAATTCTGAGCAGAGTTCAATTAGAGAATGGTAAAAATTTTAAAGAATGAAATAGAAGTATATTATTTAAAAATAAATTAAAATTTTAAAATTTAAAATAAATAAATAATTTTTAAAAATTATTTCTATTTATTTACCGATAAAATAGCATAAGTTTTTCAACTAGTTGAGACACAAAAGAATATCATTAAATTATTATAAAATAAATATCAGAATTGTATTTAAATGTTCAGAGTTAATCTAAAGAATAATATCATTTTTTTTTTCGAAGTTAATACTTTTATTGCAATCAAATAGTTCAATTATAATATCTACTGCACACAATCAGGATAAACATATATAGAAATAAAAAATTTGGAAAAATTTCTAAAAAGAACAATACCAAGCTATAGCATTAGGGATTCAAAACAAAAAGGTCAAGCTATTCCTTCCTCTTCATTTCGATTGTTATGCCTCCCAAGTCGCCCAAATTCTTCCGCTAATGTCAGAGCTTGGGATAGAATTTTCCCAACCTCAACTTTGTAATTTTAAAAAATGAGAGAGTTCTTGAACAACTAGATTTGTCATAGCAGGTAACTTACTTGACTGAGTTTTTCTTTTGAATCTCCTCTTCTTCTCACCGCTTCCATCAACTGACACCACCATTCTCATGGTTCCATAGTCAGATCTCTAGGAATCACACTTGTTACTGGTGATTTATTCCAGACTTGTGCAACTCTCTTACAGAAGATCAGGACTTGGAGATGCATTTCCAACAGTGAAAAACATCGCGGGTACAAATTGGGGATATGAGGTATTCTCTTATGAAGAATCGTTTTCATCGCTACCTCTTCATGAGCAAATTTTCATAAAAAGGCATTGATTTTTGGTTAACATCGAACCTCCCAGATGCATTTCTAACAGTGAAAAACATCGCGGGTACAAATTGGGGATATGAGGTATTCTCTTATGAAGAATCGTTTTCATCGCTACCTCTTCATGAGCAAATTTTCATAAAAAGGCATTGATTTTTGGTTAACATCGAACCTCCCAGATGCTCCTCCATAGTTGTCTACTTTAAAATCTGATGTAAAGAATAATATCATTATTTGTTTGTAAATAATAAATATCATATCGGATACTTGTATTTATAATTTTAATATTTTTAAAAGATAATTTATATTTATTAAAATTAAAAAATTTAATATAATTTCATATCATTTGAAAAAGATATAGATTTATGTTTATTTATTTATTTTTTGTTAGTTTATGTCTTTTAAAAGTATTTTAAATTTTAAAAATAATTTTGTCAAACACATTGTTATAATTTGTATATATTGAAAATAAATTTTTATTTTTATTTTTTGATTTATCAAACATAACTATTATAAATAATAAAATTATATTTTAAAATTAGTTTTAATAAGTTATTTTAAAAATTAATTTTTTTATCAAATTGGACTAAAAATGTCCAATTACCAATGAGAAAATTACAACATGAAATAAAACAAAGATTACAATGCTTGACATGTCTCAATTGCATGTTACAAACATGTGAACCACTCGTTGATAATGACAACAACAAGGTTTTTAAGGGAAGCTACTGCATGAAGTTCTTCTTGTCAAAACAAAGCTTGATCAACAAACACCTTCAAAGAGAAAATTAAATTTGGTGGTGTTTTTGGATGCTGTCACATTTGGATGTCTAGAAATTGAAAAGTCTTTGACTGGCGATCTATGTCATCAACTCACATTCTCATGAATCTTCGGTGTCAAATTTTCTTCCTCTCTCTTAACTCTATGTAATTTTATTTTGTCTACCTCTAATAGTATACTTGAGATTTTCTATTTTTTTTTTCACATGTTTATGCTTATTGTCCTGTTAGACCTATTTATAATTTTATTTTACTCGTCAATAAAGTTTGATGTATTTTTGAAAAAAAATGCAAATCAATTTATTTATAATGTACATTTTGTTTTTCATAATGAGTATGAAAATTTTAGGTTTGGAGTAGTATGATCTCTATTCAAATGTAATAGTGTTGAGTTGTCATTTCTCATAGAGAAGAGAGATTATTATAGAGCAAATGGAATTAAAAAAATAATCAATTTTAGAATAAGTAATAAGAGAAAATAAATAAATAAAAATATTATTAGAAATACTAATTTTAAGGAATAGTTTTATAAATTCATTCTTAATTTTTATAACTTTAATACATTCTAATAATATTTTAAACTAAATAAAAATTTTAAAATCAACACTCATTTAAAAACAGAATACGACTTCTGTTACATAATTTACGATTACAAGTACTTGATCAAGAGAATTGAGAGTGCTTGTAAGATGAAAACCACATCTTATTACATGAACAAGACAAAAACACTTGACTAATACTTTCGGTACTTTTTATCCTTTAAGGATTTAATAATTAAGCCATTTACTTTATCGAGAAAAGAAAATTCTTCCAGTTATGGTTTTCTTTTAGCAATAAAAAACACACAAATTTAAATATAAATTAATATAGTCTAGACCGGCCAATATTAAAATTTAATTTGATGGTCAAGCCTATCATTATGGAATAAGACTTGCTACCAAGAAAATAAGAGAGAAAAGTCTAATGGCATATCACAATTAGATTGTGGGTCAACTCGGGTATGACATATAGGTTGTTGAATCAATCTACAATTCTCTAATAATAATAATAATAATAATAATAATAATAATAATAACAATATAGCAATGTTTGGGAACATTATCTTTGTACAACTACTGTACGTTCAAGGTTTAGATAATTCTTATGTTTATTTATGTTTAAAACATTTTTATATCATGGATACAAATATGAAAAATTTTTAAATAACATTCAACACAAAAAAACAAAAAGCAGGTGAGAAATTTGGATGTATAGGTTTGTTGTCATCATTGGCAATGGGGTGGCATCGATCGGCATGAAAGGCAAGTTGTCCTTCAATGTGGCTGGCCACATGCTGCATATAAAGTAATAAACCTACCTTTCTGATTTGATATATTATTTTTCACTTCATTTTAAAATAATTATTATTTTGTTTTTTATATTTTTCTACCTTTTATTAATTTTTTATGTATTAAAAAAAATAAAACGAAAGAAAATAATATTTCTAGTTCAGATTGGTAGTAAACAAATAAATAAATAAGAGAATGAAACTCATTATTATAGTCACTCATTCGGTGAAATATCTGAATATATTTTTAATTTGCTATTTAGTATTATGTTTTAAAGAAAATCTTAATATTTTTTAAAACAATAAACTTTACATTTTTGTTCTTTCTTTCAATAAAAACTTAGTACCAATTTAAAAATTAAAAAATTCTACTTACGCATAAAAAAAAAAGAATTTAAATTTTTTAAAATAAAGAATCAGCAACATGATAAAATAAGGAGTTAATTGAATATTTTTAAACAAATAAAAAGTATAAAAATTATAGATATAGATATAGATTGAAATATTTAATTTTTTATATTTTATTATTTATCTCATTTTCATATAAAACGAATTTGTTATATACATATTTCATTCTTAAAAAAGATAAGATTAAAAAAAAAAAAACAGTGTATTTAGTTTGTGATGAGATAAGATATTATGATCATTGTAAATATATTTCGCCTATGATAAAGAGAAGATACATGTATAACTATCTCATTTACGATGAAGATGGAATACATGCAAAAATAACCTATATATATTCGTCTGTAGACGAGTTCATTTGTTAATTTTTTAAGTTCTTTTAACATTTTTTTAGAAAAATTCTGTTTTTTCTACTTTTCTCGTTAGATTTTAGATCATTGAACATTCAACCGATTGAATGCGACTACACATTGCTAACGTTCGCCTATAACTGAATTAATTGATTATTTCAATATTATTAATAGTATATTAATTTTGTTAATTAGTTTAAGTTAGATAATAATGATTTTAAAAAATATAATTGTTAGAAAGTATGTAGTTTGTTTGGATTATTTGTTGGGTAGTTAGTTATATCTTACTTAATAATTTTATTCTAATTAATTTAAATTAGTTAGACTTTTTGTGACATGATAAAATATTATTGAAGAAAATTGAAAAAATAATATTGGTGTTATAATGACATACATAAACTCTTTGTAAAGCTGAAAATTCTTAATTATTCTATATCACATATATGTACATATGACCATTGAATTTTTGATGAGGAGACGAGATACTTATTTAAAAAAAGTGAGTTATTTAGATAAAGGTATCTAAATTTTTTTTTAAATATATTTTGTAGTAATTAAAATTTAATACATATAATCAATTAAATTGTATTATTTTTGTCAAAATTAAGTCAGACAAATTAATTTGATCAAAAAAATAATGAATCAAATCTTGAATTAGTCTAAATTAATATTATAGAAAATGACTAAAATACTCATATATAACGCTATGACGACAGAGAATTAAAGAACTAGAATTTAGGATTCTCAAAATTAACACATATAATAGGAGTATTTTAGTCATTTTCTATAATAAAGGTATTGTAGTTATTTTCTATAAAAATAATATTAATTTAGGGCGGTTCAAGATTTGATTCACTATTTTTTTCAGTCAAATTAATTTATCTGGCCTCATTTTAACAAAAATAATACGATTTAATCAATTATATGTATTAAATTTTAATTACTAAAAAATATTTTTAAAAAAAGACGTTTAGACGTTTTAAACGTCTTTATCCGAGTGACCCCTTAAAAAAATAGTGTTAATCACAATTGAATTTTTAATTTTTAGAAAAGGTGTATCTTATTATTTTAATTTAAATATGATTAACTTTTATTTCATTAATTTAAAAAATAATTACAAAATTAATTATAATATATTTATATATAAATATATATTATTTAATTTATTTTTAATATATATTTTATATTTTAATATTAATATTAATCACTGATTTTATATATATATAGTAAACTTGTTTTAAAATCTTATTGTAAACCGGTTTAAATTCACCGTCAGTAGATATTAATTATTACCCATTAATAAAGACGATCACTCTCCAAATGATTGAAATATCATCACTCCGAAATCCATATTATTATTTATTACTGCTATTGAAATTCATGATCACTCCATAATTAAATAATTAATTAAAATAAAAAAAGTATATAATATTAATATCCGCATTTTTCCACTTGAAGACATTCGGAAACTGCTTCAGTTTCAGTTATCGAATTTACCATTCAGCTCTTCCCACTTTTTGTGGTCTTTGTTTCTCTCTCTCTTTCTCTCTCTCTCTCTGTTCTTCTTCTAGTAATACAATCCCCTTCAAAATCCGTCAAATCTTCTTCCTTTATTCCATTCTTCAATTCCATTTCCCAATTGGGTACTCTTTCATTTCCCTTTCTCTTACCCCACCTTGTTTTCTGGTCTCTTATTGTAAAAAACTATGAATGAGTAGGTAATGCATAGCAACAAGATCACACTTTTTGACAACTACAAAGAAGAAGAACAAGAAGGAAAAAAAAGTTTCCTTTTTTATTTTTGTGGCATTAAGAGCAGAGTGATTTGGTGGTTGCAATGAGTAGAAAGAAAAGGGGACTTTTGTTCAACATAGAAGAAGTTGCAGTGGACTTCTTCTTCAACCATCTCTTGAAGGAGAAGCCATCAATTCCATTCTTCATTCCTCTGGTTTTGGTTGCTTGGGCTATTGAGAAATGGATGTTCTCTTTCTCCACCTGGGTTCCCATTCTTCTTGTTGTGTGGATAGCTATACAGGTAGATATTCAGTGATGATTGGTAACTTTTTTATTTTTATTTTTATTTTCTCATTTTAAAATCTGTATTCAATACATGAATTGAATTTGAAGCAACAAAATGTTCCCCAATTTGGTGGTCTTCCAATCATTGTCCTTAGTTTCCCCTCTTTTTGTCTTACTTTATCCATCTGGCATTTACTAAAATATTTGTGCACAATTTTTAGTACTACAAACTATCTTGCCTGATCACTTTAATTGTTGTTGTCAAATTTCATGAAATTGAGGTCATTTCAGATTCAATTTTTAACTAATTATATTTCTGATTATGGTGATACCTAAGTTTTTAGTATAAACTGTTAAGATATGCACCGTTGACCTTTTTTGATTAGTTGACATTGGAGCATAGTTACATAGAACGCAATCCATTTGTATATAGTATGCCACATTTAAAATATTTTTTGAGGGAAATATATTATGGGGCTTTGGTATGCAGGTGAATTGTGAATTGGTCACTTAACGGGTGAATTCATGTAACTATGCATCGAAACACTTATGTGTAATGTAATAGAAGAAAATAGACAAAATCAATGGTGGTTGAGCCTGAGCTTAATGATATTTTTCCTAGTGTATGATATAAGCAGTTAATGTGAGATTTTGCTGTTCCATTTTTAGTATGGTAGGTATCAACGGAAACTACTTGTTGAGGACTTGGATAAGAAATGGCAACGAATCATACTGAACACATCGGTACCTTTCCCTTCTCCTTTTCATCATTTCACATTCCCAAAGTGCTTTATGAAGTTGACTTCAGCTTCCTGTTCTTATAGCCGATCACTCCGTTGGAGCATTGCGAGTGGCTGAATAAGCTCTTGACTGAAATCTGGTCCAGCCATTATAACCCAAAGCTTTCAATAAGGTTATCGGCGATAGTTGAGGTGAAATATCAGTGCCGTTTCCTAGTACATTTATGTTACTGTCAACATTAAAGTATAGTAGTTATTATGGTTAAAGTAGTTTGTTTAGATTCTACATATTGTTATCTTCTACATTTTGGAATACTCTCTATGTTTTCAATAAAAAGGGTAACTTAGATTGGAAGTCTGTAACACAAACAGATTTCTGTTTTTGTAATTTGTTTTTTCCTTTAGCTCTTATGGTGATTAAGAAAACATTGAAAGAGTCGATAAGTTTCTTGTTGGCAATTCTTATTCATTCTACACTCTGCAAGATTTCTACATTCTGTGCAACACACTCTTCAGACATGCACTAACACCCCACCCCCCGCAGGAATTGTTATGTATTTTCTAATTTGATTTTCTTGCTTTTATCTTTATGTCTCTAGAAACGTTTAAAGCTCCGGAAGCCAAGACTTATAGTAAGAAACACTCTTTTCCTTCAATCATAGATGCTGGAAATTTCATAGGTGCATGCTGAACTAGGGAAATCATTCTGTAGGAAAGAGTCGAGCTGCAGGAGTTTTCATTGGGTTCATGCCCTCCTAGTGTGGGTCTTCAAGGGATGCGATGGTCAACTATCGGTGATCAGGTTTTACTTCCTTCACATTTCAATATTATAACCTGAAAAACAGTAGTTTTAGATATTTTATTAAGAATATTTCACATGATTAGGTTTTGATTCAGACACAAATGAAATGAGCATTTTCTTGGTATTTAACAGCGAGTCCTACAACTGGGTTTGGATTGGGACACAAATGAAATGAGCATTTTGATGCTTGCGAAGCTTGCAAAGCCATTGATCGGAACTGCTCGGATTGTGATTAATAGTCTTCATATCAAGGGTGATGTATGTAAAAGCAATGTCCGCATTTTGAATTTTGAAGAAGCAAATTTAGAGAAAAAGAAAACATTTGGATATGTTATCTTTACTTCTAGGGCTATGAACTGATTTTCATGCATTAATTAAAAACATGGTTTGGTGCTTTATCTTTTTGTTATTAAGATTCATATTTCATTTTGCAGCTTCTATTTACACCAATCCTGGATGGAAAAGCACTTTTGTATTCATTTGTATCAACTCCTGAGGTGAGAATAGGAATCGCCTTTGGAAGCGGTGGAAGCCAGTCACTTCCTGCCACTGAATGGCCCGGTGTTTCTTCTTGGCTGGTGTGTTTCTACTACGTTTGATTTAATATAATTGTTGTAAGAAAAATAATAAATTTCGAGTTGTGCTGTTTTCCATAAAAGACTTCTATTTGCGGTGCTGTTGTAGAAAGAATATGAACTTCGGTTTTGATGCAACTCTTAGAAATTGTAATGCATTGTGGATTATGAAGCTGATTCTATGTAAACGGATATCAGCTTGATGCCTTTCTTGTAATCATGCTTATTTTGAATTTATTTTTTTGTAGGAAAAGCTTTTTACTGACACCTTGGTTAAGACCATGGTGGAACCTCGGCGCCGCTGTTTTACTTTGCCTGCTGTTGATTTGAGGAAGAAGGCTGTTGGTGGCATTATATATATTAGAGTGATTTCGGCTAGTAAACTTTCAAGGAGTTGCTTCAAGGGGGGATCTAGGAGGCCTCAAAATGGTACAACCAATAGTTTCTCGGTGGACAGTTTTGATGACAAGGACCTACAAACATTTGTCGAGGTAGAAGTTGGGGACTTAATCAGGAGAACAGATGTTAGACTTGGATCAACCCCTCGATGGGATGCACCATTTAATATGGTTTTACATGATAACGCTGGAAACCTTCGTTTCAATCTTTATGAGTCTCATCCCAACAATATCAAGTGTGACTACCTAGCAAGTTGTGAAATCAAGGTACCAAAATAATTACCATGTCAGGTCAAATAGTAGTTACATTTCTTTAGTCTTTATTATGTTTTGGAAACTACTTCAACTTTTATACAGTCCTTACTATGGTAAGTTTTTGAGCAGATGAGGCATGTTGAAGATGATTCAACAATATTCTGGGCAATAGGACCCGATTCTGGGGTCATAGCAAAGCAAGCACAATTTTGTGGAGATGAAGTTGAAATGATGGTCCCATTTGAGGGGGCTAACCCCGGGGAGGTACAGTGTTTATGACCATTCTATAATTAGTTCCTCCTGCTTTATGATTTAGACACTTTGGTTGCATTATGGCCACGCGGGAAACAATTTTCTCATGTGAAATTTGTACACGAACTGGACATATTTTCAATGTTGATAACATTTCTTTGTAAATAACATTATATCGATATTAATCATTTAAAATTGATTATGGAGTTTCATAGTGATAGCCTTTGTTGTGTTATGCTTCTAGCTTCATCTGTTTGTGGTCCGGGCTTAGTTTATTATATCAATTTTAATTGGTCTTAATGAATGCTATAACCTTTTAATATACAAAATGATTATTTTTCTATTTTTGACTGATTTTTAGTAATACCTCCTAGAAAAATGCTCTTTAGGCCAGATTTTGTGATGGATAATTGATTTAGCTTTTTGAATGAAAATAAAATATTGTTGAATGGCATATTCATTTACCTCCTTTCTTCAATTTTCAGTTGAAGGTCAGCATTGTAGTAAAAGAGTGGCAATATTCTGATGGTACGCATAGCTTGAACAGTCTCCGGTCGAGTTCTCAGTCATCAGTTAGTGGATCATCAAATATTCAGTTAAGAACTGGAAGGAAACTTAACATAACTGTTATGGAAGGAAAGGATCTCGCTGCAAAAGATAAATCTGGAAAGTTTGATCCATATGTCAAACTTCAGTATGGTAAGGTGAGTGGTGTTGTGTCTCCAAGGCACTTCTCTCTCATTAACATGATTAACTGAGGTTGTAATGATTACGCCATATATAATTTTGTTGTTAATCTTCCAGACTGTCCTGAAAACAAAGACTGCCCATGGTTCGAATCCTGTATGGAACCAGACGTTTGAATTCGATGAGGTTAGTGGCGGTGACTACTTAAAAGTAAAAGGCTTCAGTGAAGAAATTTTCGGAGACGAAAACATTGGTAGTGCAAATGTAAATTTGGAAGGGCTGGTAGATGGAACAGTCAGGGATGTATGGATACCTCTAGAAAGAGTGCGTTCTGGAGAATTAAGACTTCAAATACAAGCAGTCAGGCTCGACGACCAAGAAGGATCAAATTCAAGGGTGTGTTTTATCAGTAAAAAAATTAGTGATGCTTTTAGTAAATTATACAAATCAGAAGAAAAGATATGCAAACAGCTGAGATTCTATTTGTATATTATCTCTTAATCACTTAATTCTAACATGCTTTGCTACATTGAAAATGGCCAGGGATCAGCTCCAGGCCCGGCCAATGGTTGGATAGAACTTGTTCTAATTGAGGGAAGGGATCTTGTTGCCGCTGATCTACGAGGCACAAGCGATCCATTTGTGAGGGTGCAATATGGAAACATAAAGAAAAAGACGAAGGTTGGAACACTTTTTCCTTGGTTTCTTTTCATGAAAGTGATTTTCCTTAGGCATTACAGTTTTATCTGGATTATGATACAAATATTAAGGCAAATTACACTGACTTGCCCCACAGTTAAGCGTTATTAGTAAAAATGACATTCCTTCGTTTGTAAAAGTATACACTAATCTTTTGAAATTTAGGTTATATAACACTTGACACCCTTGTATTCTGTAAAATGTGACATTAACCTCCATTATAGACATATTGACCTCCCCTCGAACTCGAAGGAGGGTAGTGTAAGCATGATAAATCAAGGGGAATTGTGTGTAACATCACCTAAATATTAAAGGTATCCATGGCATGGTGGATTCTTACTAACTTCTATAACTTTTCAGTTTGCCGTATCTCTCTTATCTTTCATTTCGTTTAATCCTTTTGGGGTAACTTGCTCCTCAATTATGTATTGCTTTATTTTGCAAGGGTAGATTGCACTTTTTTTTGTCTTGTAATTTCATATTTTCATTGTGGTGTAGGTTATATACAAAACTCTTAACCCTCAGTGGAACCAGACCTTAGAGTTCCTCGATGATGGTAGTCCCCTTGTACTCTATGTGAAGGACCACAATGCATTGTTGGCCGCATCAAGCATAGGTGAATGTGTCGTCGAATATCAAAGGCTGCCTCCAAATGAAACGGCCGACAAGTGGATACCCCTCCAAGGTGTGAAAAGGGGAGAGATTCACATCCAAATTACTAGAAAAGTTCCGGAGTTGCAAAAGAGAAATAGTATAGATTCTGAACCTTCCTTGAGCAAATTACACCAAATTCCGAACCAGGTGAGATCTTGCAAATCTAGAAATTTCTCTTCTAAGTTGCTAACTAGATGGAGAAGCATGGGTAGATAAAGCATATTAATTATATTTTTTATAGATATAATAATAGAAATAATTAAGAGAGAAATGAAAATTTAGTGAAAGCAAATTATCTTTTACAATAAAATAAAAGCTTACTGACATAAAGGAAAGAAAAGGTATGTAACTATGATGACCCAAAGCCGAGTTATAGATTCAAATATTACAAATTTGGTAATATAAAGTTAGAAAAATGTATATAACTGTTATGGCCAAAGCCCCATTATAAATTTGAATAATTACATGGAATGGCTTTTGTGATGTTTCCACAATAATGTAGATTTATAGATGGTTAGCGTATATACTCTCTTGTCTCCGCACCGATGTAATGCCCCACAAAACTTGCACACACTTGTTGCCCTTCCTAGATTCCAGGCTTCACTAATATAATTTGCCAATAGGTGCATATATACATCCAAACATAAAATTATTGATGAACCAAAGATTTTTTTTTTTCACATGTAAGTTTATTTGGTATTTGGATATTGAGCAAAACAAATTATGTTTTGTTGTAAACAATAATGGGATAAGATTCTAAGGGCTTACCTGTCTGGAAAAATGGCAACTAGTAGGAATTGTTTTTGTGAAGAAGTATGTTCAATTTGTAAAGTATGTGTTTGAAAGTAAAATAATATAAATTAATAAATAAGGGAAAAACTCTTTAATATATAGTCATATATACTTGAAGTA
Organism: Arachis hypogaea; assembly: GCF_003086295.3. Taxonomy (NCBI): domain Eukaryota; kingdom Viridiplantae; phylum Streptophyta; class Magnoliopsida; order Fabales; family Fabaceae; genus Arachis; species Arachis hypogaea. The sequence continues at coordinate 145,301,499 of NC_092050.1, forward strand.
TGAGGGATGTTGGACATCGTCTCAAATTAAGTAATTGCTTTCTGAAATCATCAACTCGTGCCATAGAACAAATTTATATATCTAAATAGCGCCAAAGAAAAATATCAAAATAGGATATTGTTTCGCTTTTGCTCTTACTTGTTGAGTAAAACTAATCAATCATGCCACTAAACTCTTTATTCTGTTGTTCAGTTCCTTGTTTAACAATTAATAGTTGGGTTTCCTAGATTAACTATGTTTCTTTTGAAATAATTAATTCTCTTCACCTCAATGTGAATACCTAATCTGTTAGAATAAACTACACTGAAATGAATGATTAAGAAGATCAGTGGATTCCTTACCAAATAACCACACAAATTACTTTTGCTTATCTCTTACTTTCACTCAACCTGTAGCAAGCATGACAAGAAGGTTTGAATTCCTTTCTCAAGTTCATGTCAATTCAATCAAGTGTTGATTAGACATTTGAATAGGAAACGTGAATTACATCATAATGAGATTAATAATCAAAGAGTGGCTATATCAATGGCCTAATTAAAGGGTCTATCTCATTAACGATGAGAACAAGATAACAAAAATGGAGGAGAGGTGAAAGAAGCTCCATTGAGATTGAAGCCATTGTGCCTTTTTTGTATCTATTAGTGATCATTTGGAACTCAATAACTTCCAAGAACCTTCTCCAGCTGCCTCCTCAGTGTTAACGGTTTGGAGATTGTGCCAAAAGATGCTTAATTGCATGGTTAAAAACCCTTGAATGATAGACTCTGTAGTATTTAGTTGGATTGGAATTCATGCACCTCTAATGATAGATCTTCAGCTTGACAAGTTTTATGGGATCAAATTAGTCATATAACATCTATTTGGTGTAAAGCTCTCAAACATGTTGAGATTGGAAAGCTGCACTTGGTTGATCTTTTGTTTGTTTTTTGCTTCTTTGTAAGGAGGATCTCTGATACTCTCATCTTTTTGTAATTTTCTTAATGACATTCCTCTTTTATTTTAAAAATACCCCTTTTATTACCCTTAATCACATGTTGATTAAATAATTTACGTGTTGAGAGTCGCAATTGTGCTCCAACATGGCATGCCTGTGTTAGAGCCCACAGTTGCAATCCTGTATCTTCTGACTTGATTGTGCTCTAGCATGGTTGCAATAGGTTGAATTTCCTCTTTTTGTGCTAAACATACATAAATAAGAACTATGAAATCATTAAATAACAAAACTACACAATTCTACTATGTATAATGGTATGGAAATGGCTAACATCTATGCTAAAGACTTGGGAAAACATAACTCACATTGGAGAATTATCATGATTAAGTGGCGATGAGTGAATGCTCACAACAAAAATACCATTCATGAGACAACTGAATTCTCAATGGCTTCGAATTTTGCTGAAGCACTCTCGTACAAAATGTTTCTTTCTTACTATTTCTGCTTACATGTTCTTTATTCAATGTTATGAATGAAATGTTTTATCAAATGAAATGGGGAAGTATAGAATAGGAGGCACATCAAAAGAATTAATTGAAGAGAGAAATCACATTGTAAGCCTAAGGTGTAACCTGTGTTAAGTCCCTTAACAAAACTTGCAAAACGGAATAAAATTAGAACCTAGATCTTGCAAATACACTGCTATAAAATATTCTTACTGCTGTAAAAATGCTTGCTGCAAACTTTCCGCACTGCTATATTGAGCTTCAAAATGACCAATTTTTCAGCATTATTGAACAAATGTTGCAAAACTATCAACATATAAGTTGTGCTGTGTGAAGTTATTATCATCCTCATTTTATGTTGACACATTGCATAAATTGAAATATCGTCGCAGATTAAACAGATGATGATCAAGTTCCGGTCTTTAATAGAGGACGGAAACCTCGACGGGCTATCAGAAGCTTTGAGTGAGCTAGAAACTTTAGAGGATACACAAGAAGGTTACATAGTCCAATTGGAAACTGAGCAAATGATGCTTCTCAGCAAAATAAGGGAGCTAGGTCAAGAGATGATTAATTCTTCTCCTTCAATGAGTCGAAGATCTTCTGGAAGTGGAAGCTGACCCTTGTCTTCCTTCTACTTTGTAGTTGAAGTTAATATATACTTTCCCATGCTCAACTTTGCTTATGGGAAAAAGAAGGACCATCATGAAAAGATTTTGTACATGTTTTCTAATTTTCTTAGCATGCAAGTCATCTTATAGTATCACATTATAGCTTGTATATGGTTAATTTGATTAATTTTTGTATTGGTATGCATAATGTTGGGAATCAGGTGCTGCATTCAATACAGAAAGGACTATTATAGTTTTTCTTCATAGGGTTTAGGCCAGTAGATATCCTTAGAGATTCATGGGTTTGGACAACCAGAAAATTAGTTTTGTTTCTATTGTAGGAATGTAAGGGTTGTGTAGTCTTTTCACAAGACATGATTTTATAGGATGTGAAGGTTGGTTATTTCCATCACAAACTAGTTGTGGAATTGTTACCATTATATAGTTGACATGAGTGGTGTTTATGTAAACTTAAACTGGTGACATATAATATATATAGTTCCACTCTTGTTTATTTTTCTTTGCATATATATAATTTGTCACTTTTGAGCATATATCATGTCTCCATTAACATATCCAGTAACTGAAGAGATACTATTAGTTGTCATTGTCAACAGATTTAATAGATAGATATATGATTCTGAGGTCAAATCTCCAATGTAATATGGCATGGTTGATTGTTTAGATTTAGCATGCTTTTGTATCTCTCTCTTGTTCTCTTTTGGCTAAAAAAATTTTAAATATGGAAACTACATGATGTATCTGCCAAAAAATGGATCAATCAAGAGAACATTTCCTTGGGGTGAAATTCATTTTAAAAATGATAAAGTACATTCATTGGGAAGAATCTTTTTTGTAGTCAACAAAGTGATTTCGTTAAAAGATAATTGCAGACAATGGGTAACAAATTAACCAAGTTCGAAAGTTTAAACAGAAAAGAACATCCATCCAGAATGTAGAAATTGTTAGTGTTTGAATGAAGTTGTAAGTTGAGAGGAAAAGAATCACCATAAGACGATGAAGAACTTTTGTTGTGATGAATGAGGTTGTGTGATCATATTTGTTTGTTTCAGGTACTAATGTTTCCTGTTTTTAGTTTTGTATGTTCTATGTTGAGCTTTAAATTTGAGTTGAGAAAAGGTGAAAATACAAACTTGTACCTCTGGGCAACCTATGTCTTTTTTCTGAAATGATTTTAGAAAATTTTACATAAACAAAGAGTGAAATAATAAATAGATTAATCCCAATTAATTTATTGGTAATAAAAATAATATTAATTTGTAAGCTTGAAATGACAAATCAAATCATAAATTATAATTAATAATTCAATAAAAAAATTAATCATTAAATTAATTATTAATATAAAATATTTATTAAAATATAAAATATATATTAAAAATAAATTAAATAATATATATTTAGATATAAATATATAATTAATTTAATGATCAAATTTTATTTTAAAAATATTATTTTTACACTAAAATTAATTAATATATATTTATGTATAAATAATTAAATACATATATAATTGAACTCATTTTAGTGTGTATTTTATATTTTTATATGTATTTTATAGATGGTTAATTTTAGTATTTAACATGATTGTTTTTATTTACATAGTAATTTTTTAAATAATTTTGTAGATATTTTTTTATGTAAGTTAATTTTCACACCGAAAAAAGTGAAAAACCTTATCGCCTTTTGTTGCTGCCACTTGCATTGCATCATCATCATCATCATTTCTTCTTCTTCTTCTTCTTCTTCTTAGTTACACAGCTCCAAAGTCTGCAACTTTTCTCTTCCGAACACAAACCGAAGAAAACGAAACGAACAATGCGACTCTATTAAGAACTATCAATACAAAACAAATGGCGTTCGCAGCCACCACGACGGCAACTACTAACCTCTCTGAATTGCACCTCAAAACTTGTTCACCTTCATCACTCTCACTCACTTCTCCTCATTCTTCATCTTCCTCCTCAACGCTCTTCTTCTTTGGCTCTAAACCCCCATTCCGCACTCTTACACTCACACCCTTCTCTTCTCTTAGAACCTCACAACAACAACATACAAAACAGAATAACCGTTCTTCTTCCACAACAAAACCTAACACCAACACCAGCACCAGCACCAGCAACCCTTCTGCCCCATGGCTCGCAAAAACCCCTCCCCCCAATAATTCCTCCAAAAGGGTCACCGAATCTCACACCAACGACCCACTTCATGATACAACGGAAAATCGTTACTTTGACGGTGATAAGGGGCAAAACGCGGTTGAGAGGATCGTTCTTCGGTTGAGGAACCTGGGATTGGCTTCAGATGATGATGATGATGATGATGATGAAGAAGGAAAAGAAGAGGTCTCAATTGGTGGTGCTGGTGATGATTTTCCGGTGACCGGAGAAGAGAGGCTTGGTGAGCTTCTGAGAAGGGAATGGGTTAGGCCTGATGCTATTGTACGTGAAGATGATGGTGTTGGTGATGATGAGATGGTTTTTTTGCCATGGCAGAGAGAAGTGGAAGAGACAGATATGGGTGCTGCTAAAGAGGGAGGGGAGAAAGGGATGAGGGATAAGAGGAGAGTAAAGGCTCCAACTTTGGCGGAGCTGACGCTTGAGGACGAGGTTTTGAGGAGGTTAAGGAGGGAAGGAATGCGTACTAGGGAGAGGGTTAATGTCCCTAAAGCTGGGCTCACCAAGGAGGTTATGGAGAAGATTCATGAGAGGTGGAGGAAGGAGGAGCTTGTGAGGCTCAAGTTTCATGAGGACCTTGCAAGGGACATGAGGACTGCTCATGAGATTGTTGAGGTTTGGTTCATTGCCTCTGCTTTTGCTTTTGAATTTCTTTGTTTCGGTTGAGACCTCGGCGCCGATTGATCATCGTGACCTGATAGCGTCAATTGGAATGATGTGTTGGTTTTATAGTTTGCAAATGAATTGATCTCTCTGAGAAGAGTAATGATCTAGCATCCCAAAAATGTTCTAAACAATTTAATAGTAAAGATTTTTTATGTATTGAAATCTTAAAAAAGTTTTCAACTCTTCTCGCATTTGGTATTTAGTAGGATGCTTAGGAGGATAGATCATTGCTTATCTAAGAATAAACCCTTTTTCGCGTGCGCGCGAATCATAGATTAGGACTAAAGATCATGTTAAAATATAATTCAACATGATGCACACCTTCTAAACCATGCTTTGGAAAATGCAATATCAAATCCAGACATGCTAGAAATGGCAGCTTTTTTTTTATGTTGAAGTAGTTGTAGAAGTTGACATGTGATAGGACATGAATAATTTACTTCAGTGTCATTCATGTTTTGGTGGGCTTCGTGAGCCGCTTCTAAAATTAAAATTTGCATTTGATTTACTTGTTTGGTCGATATATCACTGATATACATATTTATACTTGTATCCTTGTTCAAGCATAGCCATTAGAGATTTACCTTTGATGTTTGTTCTAATGCGTTGAAGAGCATATCAACTGACTTGTTGCAGTGTGCAGCGCCGAACAGGAGGGTTGGTCACATGGAGGGCAGGTAGTGTTATGATGGTTTATCGTGGTGCTAATTACCAGGGGCCTTCATCTGGGGGTCAACACAATGCAAAAGAAGGTGATGCTTTTTTTGTACCGGATGTCTCTTCGAGAACAAAAGACAGTGATGCAGCCTCATCATCGGAGAAGAGTGAGCCAATTGTGTGGAATCGAGTACAGCCTGAAAACATGACAGAGGAGGAAGCGGAGTACAATGCCCTGCTTGATAGTTTAGGTCCTCGTTTCATTGAATGGTGGGGTACAGGAATACTTCCTGTTGATGCTGATTCACTTCCCCCTACAGTTCCAGGTTACAAAACACCCTTTAGGCTTCTTCCTACTGGAATGCGTTCTCGACTAACAAATGCGGAAATGACCAATTTAAGGAAACTTGCCAAGACACTTCCTTGTCATTTTGCCTTGGGTAAAATTTGTCTGTTGTAATATTTTGTTGAGTTTATTTTCCTTTTACTTATATGGATTATTTCCTGGCAATTATGAAGGGAGAAATAGACGTCACCAAGGCCTAGCTTGTGCTATTCTTAAGCTTTGGGAGAAAAGTTTAATTGCAAAGATTGCTGTAAAACGTGGTATCCAGAACACAAACAATGAACTGATGGCTGAGGAGATAAAGGTCTGTTATTTGTGGTTTCCCATTTGCAGTTATTTGATTCTATAATTGTGCTTGTATTTAATCCAGAACACTGACAATAGGTTGGAAAGTTGATAACATCAAGTGAAATATTAGAGAATGAGAAGGGAGTGAGACAGAGGAGGCTTGAGGGAGAAGATACATCAGGGGTAGATTAGGTATTTAGCTCATAAGTTTTTTGTCCTAATCTAGTTGGCAGCCCTAGCTGGTAGAGTTTGTTAGTCAAGTCATAGTTCTTCTAATTAGGTCAATCAGGCTGTAGGTAACATGAGTTGCTTGTGGGTGGTTCAATTGGAACCAAGACCGTGCGGAGGTGAGGCTGCGGTGTGGGGGTTGTTAAAATGACCTCTGAAGTTTTTAACCGAAAAAACAGTGTCCCTTTAAGCTGTTGGCTATGCTTTATTCAGTACATTGGAGTAACAAACCAATCAATAATTGTTTTACAGATTGATCTTCCAGTGAAGTAGTGCGTTTTTGGCATTGACTTTTACTAGTAACATAATTATACCTAAGAATAATTTTAGGGGCATTATATACTCAAAGAATATATTATTTTATTATTTTCCTTTTATCCATAAGAATGTGGTTCTTTTTTTAATCTTCATTTTTTAAATGTTATCTTTTTGTTTTGGGGGGGGGGGGGGGGGGATCTATTTTGAAGATATTGATACTCATTCTATGGGCTGGTTCATGTAAGGTGGTGAAAAATTAGTTTTGTTTTATTTATTTATTGTTTTTGTTTTCTTGTGTTTTTTTTTTAAAGCATAATTCTTTAATTGCTCACATGTTATAAGCTAAAAATATGTAAATCCATCTCATATGTTAATCTGATTATCAGAAAAGTGACTGTTATTCTGTTAAAGTGCAGACATTGACCGGAGGTACCTTGCTGCTAAGGAATAAATATTACATTGTTATATATCGTGGGAAGGACTTTGTCCCGACAGCTGTAGCTACGGTCCTAGCTGAAAGACAGGAAATGACCAAACAGGTACAAGATGTTGAAGACAAGTTCCGGTCTGGTGTTCTTGATGCTACTCCATCAGGGAAGGATGAATCAGCAACACCACGAGCAGGATCTTTAGCAGAGTTCTATGAAGCTCAGGCACGCTGGGGAAGGGATATATCTACTGAAGAACGGGAGAGGATGATGGAGGAAGCTGCCAAATCCAAGCAAGTCAGGCTAGTCAGACATATCGAACATAAATTAGCTACCGTAAGTGGGTTTTTTTTTTTTAATAATCAATTGTTTATATGCTTAACATGATTTATTGTGCATGTGGATATATGTTTGGCATAGGAGTTGGGTCCTGTCTTTTTATTTCTTCATTGTTCAAGATATATATCCTTATCCTGTTAACTTTATCCCATTAAATTTTACTTTCTTAGTTTGTCTGCTGACAGTTTTGTAAAGTTTAGTTTAGATTGTAAATTTACTCAAATTATGATGCCTAGATCAGCTGGCTGTAACTTTAAAATTATATGCTAAGATGAATGCAATGCAACATATGTTGCCGGATTCTGGGTTGAATGGGATTTTCATGTTGTTTTGATTGGCCTCCGCAAATCTTGACAATTGTTAACTTCCCTTGTTTGTATTTAACACTTAATGTATGAACAGGCTGAGGCCAAAAAACTTAGGGCAGAAAGGCTGTTAGCAAAAATAGAAGCATCTATGGTTCCAGCTGGTCCTGATTATGACCAGGAGACAATCACAGATGAAGAACGTGTTGTGTTCCGTCGGATTGGTTTAAGAATGAAGGCATATTTACCACTTGGTGGGTTGATTTTCGTCTGACCGAAAGCTGTTCCATTCCAATGATACAAAACTGACATCAGTTTGTGTCTAACTGCAGGTATTCGTGGTGTTTTTGATGGTGTCGTTGAGAACATGCATTTGCATTGGAAACATCGAGAGCTTGTAAAATTGATATCAAAACAGGAGACCCTTGCTTTTGTTGAAGATACAGCAAGGTTACTGGAATTTGAAAGTGGTGGAATCCTAGTGGCAATAGAGAGAGTTCCCAAAGGATTTGCTCTTATTTACTATCGTGGAAAGAATTATAAGAGGCCCATCATTCTGAGGCCTAAAAACTTACTGACAAAGCAAAAAGCATTGAAGCGATCGGTGGCTATGCAACGGCATGAGGTACCCCTTTGTTATATTGCTAATCTGTTCATCTTTTTTCTTTTCTTTTTTCCTTTTTAAATCTGTAATGTTATATTCAATCTTGTATGAACTGTGCAGGCTCTTAGTCAGCATATTACTGAGTTGGAGAAAACCATAGAACAAATGAAAACAGAACTTGTAAGTATTTGATCCATCATAGTTTATTTTGCTCTGTGTTTTTATGTCGGCATTTTGGTTTCTCTATGGTCTCTATTATCAAGTTTCATCAACCTATAATTTAAATAATTTCTGCAGGGAATGCCTCAAGATCTGGAAGATGAAGATATGCCAAACATAGAGGACCATAACCAAATAGACAATAGCTCGGAATTCAGCCAAGTAAGATACCCCACTTCTCTTGATGGTTTCTTATCTGCCTTACTTTGGGAATGCAATGGAATTGTTCTTTGCCAAATCAATACAACTTCTGCATATAGCCATGGCTTTCATAATTTTCTCGATCATACAATTCTGATTCTCCTAGACAACAACTTGGGTGATAAGTTTTGGATCTAATGTAAACACAGCTATATAGTATAATGCAATATGAGACTGTTCATCACAGTAATTTACCTATCATTGAAAGAGTGTAGGAGGTCAAACACTGATGGGATTCTTTTTTCCTTTTAATTTTGAAAAGAATAGATTATCATTCCAAAATTAATTTATCCACTTTTATGTTATTTGCAGAGCGAAGATGAAAATTTTGATGGTTTGGATGATTATGATGACGATGAAGATGATGATTCTGATGAGGAGCAAGACATTGATTGGGAAGATGAGGATGACTCTGAGTTTTCTAAATTAGAAAATGGTGAACATCCTTGAAGGCCATATGCAAATCCTTGAAGGCCATTCTGAATTTTCAAAATTAATTGCAATGAACTTTGCCAGTGCCTGCAGCTAGAGCGGTATCAAACTTTGCCATTTGATCATTCAGTTCATAAGTTTGCGACACTGTTTTTAATACCTTGCACTGTAAGATAAGATTGATCTCCCCATTTGGTTAAGTTACTCCAATGGTCCCTATAATTTCATTTAATTTTTAATCAGGTCTTTATTATTTTTAACGTTTGTAATCAAATTCTTTTGTATAGAAATTTTCAAATTAGGTCTCTAGTTCAAACTTCTATAGTCTTACTGTCTTAGTCCTTGTATTAACATTTGTACAATACAGGGACTTAATTAGAAATGTTTAAGCTACAAATATCTAATTGAAAATTTTTATTTAAGAACTTGATTACGAACTTTTAAACTATAGAAAATTAATTGAAATTTAGTGAAACTATAGAAATTTCTAGAATAATTATACCTTTCCATTTCTGTGATTCTAAATACCATTCTTTTTAGCTTTATGATGATTATGCTATGTTAAGTATCAATAGTCTAACATATTAGACTAACTGTAATGCATACTATTTTGTACAACAGGTTTCATGATCAATTTTGGCCTTTGCACAACTTGATAATTTCTTCTTGATCAGATGAGGTGTTAATTTGTTTTTCCCCCCTAGGGGACTATTTTGCAATAAATCTAGCAACTGTTCCTACTTGTAGAGTGAACGAGTGATCATAAGAGGCAGGCTCTCATAAAACTTGAGTGGTTCTTCCGCTTACACAATCTGATCTGAAATTTGGTTTCAGTTTTACATAAAAAATTCTACAAAGATGCGAGTACATATAATATTTCAAGCACTGTTGTATAATTGAGTCTGAATTTCATTGTAGATTACCTGGTTATTGTAAATCCTCCTTCAAACCGTAATTTCTTTTTGTAATATGTTATGCTTTATATGCAATCATTCAATGCAGCAAAAGAATAATTCCTTTATTTAAGTTATGTTGGTACTTAATGGATTCTCTGTCAATGTCATTTTGTTACCATTGAAGAATTTGATGTAAATGAATTTTATGTAAATTATTGAAGCTGATAGAAGACCCCATGGAGTTTTGCAATTAATATTATTCAACCAAAGTCAATTATTCTATTCAGCTTAAACTCCTGTATGCATGAAAAACTCTTTTTTTTTTTTCATTTATTTATTTTTATTTATTTATTTTTTTTTTGTATCCTTGGCATTAAGTAGTGATTTTGACACAGTACCATGTAATATAACATTATCAATACGTATGTTCTCTAACATCTTTTCAGTACTATTCTCCATTACCATTTCTTCTTTTTTATTTTATCATGATGATTATCTTCTCCTTTTCTTGTTCTTTTAGCCATTTTTTCATTTACCACTAACCTGAAGGAGACATCAAAATAGGGTGAGACAAATGAGATATACATTTTCGGAGGTGGGAGGGACATCAAAATAGGATTAGATTCTTCTAATCTTGCGATTGTAGGGAGAATTAGATGAGATCTCGATTTTGGCTATCTTTTTAGAAAAAATTATTTTGGTATATAACATTAGAATAATTTATTTTAGAAAATAATATTTTTATTTACTTTAGATTTTTTTTTTTTTTTTGTCTCTTCAAACTACATGATTAGTATATCTCCATATATCATACATATGAAAGTGAATAATTTTTGTTCAAAGACATTATTTGAAAGGGCATTCCAATGACAATCTTACCACTTACATATGTAGATAACGTTTTATTAATACATGAGAATGAGAATAAAACAAATTGGTAATCAAATCGATCATATTATGTAGTATCACTAAATTACTGGTTAAACCAATAAATTATCGTTAAATTTATTAAACTGATCATAATTTGACACTCATTTACCGTGAGTTTATTACTTGGTATGACTCGGTATACTTGTCAATAATAAGTGTGAAAAATTCTGCATCAATCAGTTACCTTCGACAGCTATAAAAAACTCTTTTTCAGCAAGAACCTCAACCGCTGTGCTTTTTTCCATGCTAAAGCCAATCCACCAGCTCGGACTAACAAACTAACAATCCTCCAATCCGTAAAATGACAAGATCGCAACTTACTTTTTACCAGGCGAGATTGATTTTGTTTCACATATAAATACAATCTCCATGGAGTAGAATTGACACAAGGTTATGGACTGTCAGAGTCTCTCCAAACTCGACAATTTCATGGCGAATTAAAAGAAAGGAATAAAGAAGGGAATAAAAAAGGAATTGACAAAAGTCAAACATTATCCTAGACGGCACAAAAACTCTATTTTGAGAAAATCAACGTACTCCTCATACTATACTTGTTAGTAATTTATGATTGATTTGAATAATTACTCATAAAAAATTTTAAACAGTATATAAAATATTTTATACTTTAGTAAAATTAAACTTCAAAAATAATTATTGTTACAATTCAGGGGTTTACAATTATTTTATTTAAACAAAATTGCTTTCTTTAAAAGATAATTTCTGTGAAAAATAAATAATAGTTCAATTAAACATATTAAATTTTTGAATTGACTTTGTTCGATTTAGTAGTACCATGTAATTCGAATAATATTAATTTGATTTAGTACTATAATGGCTAATTCAAATTCAATAAATTCGATTTATATAGAATTATGAACGAAGACATATACATAACGTTATTTAGTCTGAAACTTTCATATAATATTGTTATATATTTGAATTATACATGTGTTTTACCCTACAATTTAATTTTAACATATTTTATAAAATTAGCTTTTACTTAGAATTAGTTGGACACAATAATCCGAGTTAATATTCAAATTAGCCACTAAAATTTGATTCCGACTCAATTTAGCTCTCAAAGTTTTAATTGACTCTAATTATATTCTAAAATTTTGACCCGAGCATCAAATTGGCCTTTATGTCGTTTTCCGTCACCGGAGTGTTGACCTAGCAATTTTAAATGACACCTGTCGCTCTCAAAACGACGTCGTTTTACTCTTGGCGCCGAAAATATTAGAAACTACGTCGTTTGATATGAGAAAAGGGTTAAATGAAAACCCAAAAGAACATAAAATTTCATTTTTATTTTGTCATTAAATAGTAAATACATAACAATGTTTCATTCACATAACTGATATCACAGTTACATATATTTCTTCCCACCTAATCCATAAGCTACAATCACAAATCCAAAAATAATAACAAACACAGACAATATAATATTCCACATTTTTAATATTCTAATTTCAGCTTCAACTGCACTAATTTTTCATCTCGAAGATATTTTTCAATGGTCTTCACTAACTGAACTTTCATTTCTGGCAACTATGGCTTCTTCTTCTTCAACAGCTGGCCATTTAAAAAAGCCACACCATCTCTTACAGGTAGTCTACAACACCAAAAATCAAAAAAAAAAAATGAGAGAAAAAATAACTACAAAACCAACAAGAATTTGAGAAATAAGACACACAATCAACTTGCAACAATTTAACCAACTCACATTATAGTTAGGGCATCCATAAAATGATTTTTCTGGATTAGAATCCGTCCCAGACCACCACCGAAGAATAGGACGCAACCCACAACCGCACCAATACGAAACCTTCTCACCTCTGTCACGGTGTGCGTTCTTCACCCAGCCACCATGCAAACGAGCTCTACTAGAGTTACTCGAGCCTTGACTGCTGCTCACCAACATTCTTCTCAATTCTTGGAGATACTCTTGCGATTTGCGGAAATTGGGACTTTTAGATTTTATTTAAAATTTTTAGGGGTTAAATTGATGTCTTCAAACATTTTACCACGTCATTTAACTACTATGATGTGTTAGGTATCACCCAAAATTGCCACATCAATTTTTCGATGACAAAAAACGATAAAAAGATTAAATTGAAGCTCATGTCAAAATTTCAGAATACAATTAAAATCAATTAAAATCTTAAGGGCTAAATCAGCTCGGAATCAAATTTGAGGGGTTAACTTGAGGATTAACTCCAATAATCCAATAGGAGAAATCTCCACCTCCTTAACAATCTTTTTCCATTGACCATTCACACAACAAAAAATACAATTCTCTTTCTTTTAGAAAATAAGCCATGATGTGCGAATAATCAGAAAATTATCTCCAATTTCATTAACATGGTTCGTTGATTTGGTCTCAACTATCAAGTCTCAACCTTTGTTTCATGACAGTGATTGTTTCCACCATTGAATTCGCTCTTTTCTCTTCCAACTCCTTCTTCTCATTTGATCGGATTTTACACAAACATGTTGCGTGCAGCATCATTCTCCAGGTTCAGCTTCTCTCTTCATATCCCCTCTTTTCTTGTGCCCTATGTTTTCCCTTTTCGCTTTCCTTGCTGTTCATGTTCAATGTCAAGTCTTCACTCTCATTCTCAGCTCACATCCCCGCCCCATGTTGATGAAGCTGTTGATTCTTTCACTCGCATGCTCTCTATGCGTCGCACTCCATCCATTATCCAATTTAACCAGATTTTGGGGTCCCTTGCCAAGACGCACCATTTCCCCACCGCCATTTCCCTTTTTCAGCAATTGCAAACCAGGGGAATTGCGCCCAGCATAGTTACTCTGAATATTTTAATCAATTGTTGCTGCGGCATGGGTCGGATCACTCTCGCTTTCTCTATATTCGCCATGATTTTCAGGATGGGTTTTCAGCCAAATACCATAACGTTGAATACACTCGTTAAAGGTCTCTGTCTATGTGGTAAGGTTGAAAAAGCACTGCACTTTCACGACAGAATGCTGGATCAAGGATTTCAGTTTAATCAAATCACTTATGCAACCTTGATTGATGGGCTCGGTAAGACCGGACACACAGCAGCTGCTATTCAAGTGTTGAGAAAGATCCCACGGTATGGCATTGTTCCTGATGTGTTCATGTACAGCGCAATTATTGATAGCCTGTGCAAGGATACACTTGTAAGTGAGGCTTTTCATTTCTATTCTGAAATGCTTGCTAAGGGAATTTCTCCTAATGTTATCACCTATACCACTTTAATTTTTGGATTGTGCCTTGTGGGTCAACTTAAGGAAGCCATTGATTTACTAAATCATATGATGCTGAAAAACATTATTCCAAATGTTCGTACCTATAATACTTTGATTGATGGACTATGTAAGGAGGGAAATATCAAAGATGCTAAGAGTGTGTTGGCCGTGATGACAAAAGATGCTGTGGAACCAACTGTGGTTACTTATAATTGTTTAATGGATGGGTATTGCTTGGTTAATGACTTAAACAAGGCAAAATGTATATTCGACACAATGGCTCAGATAGGAATGGCTCCTAATATCCGAAGTTACAATATTATTATTAATGGCTTGTGCAAAAGTAAATTGATGGATGATGCCTTGAATCTCTTTGAAGAGATGCGTCGCAAGAACTTGGTTCCTAACACGGTAACTTACAATACTCTAATTGATGGCTTGGGAAAATCAAAGAGAATCTCTTGTGCTTCAAAGCTTCTTGTTGAGATGCATAATAAAGGTCAACCTGCTAATATAATCACTTACAATTCCTTGTTGGATGGGATGTTCAATATCAAACAACTTGACAAGGCACTTATGTTATTTAATCAGATGAAAGAGAGTGGCATTGATCCAAATATATGCACGTATACTATACTTATTGATGGCCTATGTAAAAGTGGAAGACTTATAGATGCAAAAGAGATTTTTCAAGATCTTTCCATTAAAAACCATCATCCAAATGTGAGGACATACAATGTTATGATCAATGGGCTCTGCAAAGAGGGCTTATTTGAAGAAGCATTGGCCCTGCTGTCTGAAATGGAAGACAATGGTTGCTCACCAAATGCTGTGACTTTTGAAATCGTTATTCGTGCTTTGTTTGAAAAAGGTGAGAATGACATGGCGGAGAAACTTCTTCGGGAAATGATTGCTAGAGGCTTATTGAATGGATGAAAAAAGATAAGATACATCGACTCAAATTAAAATCACATCTCTATTGTTGCTGAATGTGTATCATAGTTCTGTAAATTCTGTATCTATTGGGTCAGAGGACTTTGGCAATGCCATAACATCAATACCACTGATGTCTTGACTATCTCATTTTTATTCAATTAAGTTTAAACTTTCAATGTTTGCAATTGCTATCATCCTTTTTGATTACACTATTCTTTATTGATTCTTTAGAGGATATTTCTCGTTGTAGCTTACAGGTTAAGTGTTTAATATCTCTCTATAGTAATTAATAGATATTTGCTGTTATCCTATGAGACCATATATCTCAACTATTATCATGCTACAAACTAAGAAAAACAAAAAAGAGGTTTACAAACATTTGCAAATCCATTTGCAAAGAGTTCCCTGCTGTGGGCAGAATGAAAGTCAAAGATGTTTCATTATATATGATTGATGCTGCCATGGAAAATCCTCACTTAGCTCCATGATTTTTTACTTGAAAGTGGTGTCATTGCTCCTCCAAATTTATTTTCTGAAGTTTATCACGAGTTAGGCTCCCCAACTGAAGAAAAAGATGAACACAAACCAGAAAGTGGACAAGAGACTCAGGTTGACGAAAATCTCGGTCCTACTTTGCCTCACCACAGAGTTCATCCGAAAGGAAGTTCAAACAGCCAGCCGGAGCACTCTAAGCCTGTTGAAGGTTTAGGAATAAACCTTCTTCTTGATCCGAAGTTAGCAGCTGTACAACATACACCATCCCAGGTAACATATGGGAAAAATGTTCCAGTTGCGGCGGCTGCAGCAGCAGCTGCTGCTGTTGTTGCTTGCTCTATGGTTGCTGCTGTAACAAAGTCAAACACTGACTCGAACATTGAGCTTCCAGTAGCTGCAGCGGCCACTGCAACTGCTGCAGCTGTAGTAGCAACCACTGCAGCTGTCAGAAACAGTATGAGCAAGGCAGTCGAAGTGACGGACACATGGATGGCACTGTTTATGAGCCGAAGGGTAGTGGTGATGGTCAGAATATTGTGGTAGGAGCAAATTCAGAAGGTGATAGAATACCTGATAGATCTATAGTAAGCAATGACAGTACAAAATCTGATTTTACATTTGATGATGTTGCCGAGTATGACATTCCGTTGGAGGAAATCACACTGGGTGAACATATCGGACTTGGTATTAACTGTACTTTGCTCTATAAGATTTGGTTGCTTTCTTTTGTTATATGGTGTTATTTATAGTTTTATACATATAAATTCCCATATGATGGCTACAATTACATTTTGGTGGCCTATTTTTTGCATTCAGGATCGTATGGGGAGGTATACCGTGGTGAATGGCGTGGAACAGTGAGTTTTATTCCTATTCAGGCATACATTCCATATCTATCTTACAATTCAAATTGTATTTTCAACAAACAAATTATAAAATGTAATTTTTTTTTCTTAACTAAGCAAGGCCCAAGAAATTTTTGGCTTCAGTTTCATTTTTACCCTTAACAAAAGTAATCAATACCTTATACTTGACTACCTTTTATGTTTGTCATTTTTTGTTGTGTTTTTCTGTTAGGCTGTCGGTTTTTGAATTCTTTCATTTACATCAGGTCTCTGCTTTGGTTTGTAGGAAGTTGCTTTAAAAAGATTTCTTGATCAAGATATATCTGGTGAATGACTTGAAGAATTCAAAAGTGAGGTAATATTTCATTAGTGTCTCTTTTTGTAGTTTCTACTCATATGTTTATCTTTGTTGATGAATGATTTCATTTAGTACACATTTACAACTATCAGTTGTGATTTTTATGCTCCATAATGACATCTCAGATAGCTGCAATACTTTATTTAGATTGCTATTGTATTTGTCCCAGGATAATTTGAAAGTTGGATTAAATACTTTGTCCTGTTGAATTGCATTTTTTTAGAAGTTCATGGTGAAGATTGACCATTTCGAAGCTCTTTGATGTAATCCTTGTTTTATTTCTCCAACATTTTATAGCTTCTATTGTTGTTATATACTTCCATCTTGTGTGCTTCTCTTCTCTCTATGAATAGATTTCCTAATGCAATTTGAGAATATAGTGGTGCATGAATGTATATATAAGAGAACATATATATATGGAAAGAATATATTAGATGGAGACTAAGAAGTAGGGTTAGCACATTGGAGTTATTTAGCTCATGCAGTTGACTATACTTATTCAAAAAAAGGATTTTGTTTAATTCTTTTATGAATGCCAAAACTAGTTGTGCATTTTCATGAATTTATATGATTTTACTGCATATTTAACATATGATGTAAGTTGCCATAGGTTCAAATAATGAAAAGACTGAGGCATCCAAATGTTGTTCTCTTCATGGGAGCAGTTACTCGACGTCCGCATCTTTCTATTGTTACTGAATTTCTTCCCAGGTAACTTAAGATTCCTTATTTCCTGAGATTCATATGAGACTCTGTATTCCAAATAGATCTTAGTATATGATCATTGGTACAGAATAGTGCTATGCAGGCCAAAAAGATTACTTCTAAATGAACATCTAAAATATCTGATGTATGCTGTTAATAGCTCAAATGTCAATTGAGACGTAATAAGCAAAAATAAGATGAAAATTTCAGTTATTATTTGGTTAATTTAGACACAATTTACCTTACTATATATTGTGTTGGACTGTTACACTTTTCCAGGAGTTTTTATTATTTTGATTAATGTTGTTCTGGAAGGATTACTTTTAATGACTCTGAAGTCTGAACTGTATATTTCCTATGCAGAGGAAGTTTGTACAGACTAATTCCTCGACCAAACAATCAATTAGATGAGCGAAGGCGGTTGAGGATGGCCCTTGATATTGTAAGATTCTGTTTTGTTTTCTTGCAATGTAGTTTCTTTAAGTAAATTATTGCCATAATCAGTGAAATTGAGTTGATGTGACATATCTCTTTAATCTTCTTCAGGCCTGAGGAATGAGCTATTTGCACAACTGCACTCCAGTGATTGTACACCGTGATTTGAAGTCACCAAATCTTCTTGTTGATAAAAATTGGGTTGTGAAGGTGCCAACTAATTGTCATGAGTGAATTTTCTTGATAGCATGCTGAATGCTACCTGTAGATATGATTTAATTTGAAAATATCATTTTTTTAGTTGTTCAATTATAACTATAATTAAGATAGGTATAAACATATCTTATTTTTACAATAAACAAGTTAACGAGATGTATAATAACGTGTAAAAATATTTATATACTAGCATTAAATCGTATTTTCCTTCCTTTATTTCCTTTTGTTATCAAGAATATCAGAATAACAAACATGTTTTGCTTTATTCTACCATAATGTAAAAATCTGGTCCTTTTAGTCTTTTACACATCTATTGTAACAAAAAAAAGAAAAAATTAAAAGAAACCCTGAAACCCTTTATTATGTTCTAAAAGCCGAATATGGCCACATGCAGAATCTACGAAAAATCTAAAACACAACTGGCACGCTAAAAGATAGAAAAGAAAGACAAACTACATGCCTAAAATAAAGGTATAAGCTGCCATAACCCTCATTTCTAAGCTCAAATACTGTGTCATACGGTACCCTCTGCCTTCCGAATTATTCGTTCTTTGATGCTTTTGTTTTTCATTTTGCTATATATTTTTTTTCACTAAATCAAATTAAAATCAGATTTCTAATTTCTTTTATGAATCTTTTCTGTAAATAGAATTAATTATAATTGTTCATACCCTGGCCCAATAAATAGGGCCTAGGATCCAAGCAAAGAAGCCCAACTCAAAGGGTTGGCTCTCCCCCAGTACCAGCCTTCATCCCAAGAAGTCGGTACTGAACACGACCTGCTCCAAAGAAGTCGGATACGAGGGTTAGCTGGCAGATAACACTCATTCGAATGAGTAACTGCCCCTAGAAACTCTCTAACCACTTCATAGAGCCATATCTTAACCTCCCTAAGATATGGGAACGGTTATCCACCTAAAAAGGTGGCACTACTTCAGCGGTGGTTATTGGTTCACCACTATAAATACACTGACACCATTCAGGTATCTCTAAGTTCCAATACTCTCTAACCTGCTCACACTCTTGCTAACTTAGGCATCGGAGTGTCTTTGCAGGTACCACCCCCCATTCTTTCTCACGTACAAGTCGGACGGAGGAACACCGAGTACCAGATCCACTCGAAAGCCACCTCCTTCATACGTTTGGGCCAACCAACGCCATCCAGCCCATTAATCTCCGGTTACCCACCGTAACATTGGCGCCGTTGCCGGGGACCCGAGAGATCAACCAGTGATGGCGGATAGATCCCCTGAAGAGGGTCATGTGGAGACAGATTCTGAACAAGAGAATCTGAACACTGGAAACAATGAGGCAGACCAGACCCTTCACCAGGAAGCCAATGATCAACACAGGGAAGGCACCTCCGGAATAAAAAATCCGAAGGTAAATTCCTCGGAGAGGCACGAATCAGAAAAAGAAGGACCATCCCACGCAATTGAGCTCATGGGATTAGTCCACAGTCGCCTCGAGCAGCTAGAACAGGAACGGGAACGACAAAAGGATACCGAAAAGAACCTAAAAGAGGAGATGGAGCGACGAAAAGAGTTAGAAAGAAAACTCTTAAAGTTAGAATCCTCCCTCAAAGGTCAGAACTCCCACGACGGTAGAGAAGATTCGCCCTTAGGGGAGAAAGATCCTTTTAGCGAGGACATAATGAGGGCAAAAGTTCCGAGAAACTTTAGAAGCCCCGATATGGACCTCTACGACGGAACCACTGATCCAAAGCATCATCTGAGCAACTTTAAAAGTCGGATGTATCTGGCTGACGCTTCTGACGCTACGCGATGCAAAGCTTTTCCGACAACCTTGTCAAAAGCAGCGATGAAGTGGTTCAACAGCCTCCCTCCGAGGTCAATTACCAGTTTTGAAGACCTCTCAAAAAAGTTCTTGATGAGGTTCTCCATCCAGAAAGACAAAGTAAAACATGCACCAAGTCTCCTGGGAATAAAACAGGAGGTCGGGGAGTCCTTACGGGCCTATATGGAAAGGTTCAACAAAGCATGTCTGGAGATTCAAGACCTGCCCACCGAAGCAGTCATCATGGGGCTAGTCAATGGTCTTAGAGAAGGTCCCTTCTCACAGTCCATATCAAAAAGACACCCCGCCTCTTTAAGTGATGTACAGGAAAGAGCTGAAAAGTACATCAATATGGAAGAAAATGCTAGGCTAAGAGATCCGAGTTGGCGACCTGGTCACCCTCCCTCAACGAAAGAGAGGGAGAGGGAAGCTAAGAAGAAGGAAGAACTCGGCCTCGATAGGCCAAGAAAATATCACTCTTATACTCCACTGAAAGTTCCTGTAGTGGATGTATATAGAGAAATTTGTAATACCGAAAGGCTGCCTCCTCCCAGGCCCATTAAAAATAAAAGAGGGGGGAGCCGCGGTGATTACTGTGAGTACCATAAGATATATGGGCACTCCACAAACGACTATTACGACCTTAAAAATGTGATAGAAAAACTGGCCAGAGAAGGTCGGCTTGACAGATATCTCATAGAAAGGTCGGACAGTCATGGAAAAAGAAAGCGAGATGATATGGATAGAAAAGACCCACCACCACAAACTCCGGAGAGACATATCCATATGATCTCAGGAGGGTTTGCGGGAGGGGGACTCAGAAAATCTTCTCGTAAAAGACATCTCAAGAGAGTTTACCAGGTCGGAGAGCGGTCCTCCGACCTTCCAACCATTTCATTCACAAAGGAAGATGGGCGAGGAATAATCCCTGGGCACGACGACCCAGTGGTAATTACCATGATCCTGGCAAATGCCCATCTACACAGAACACTAGTAGACCAAGGAAGCTCAGCGGACATCCTCTTTAAGCCCGATTTTGACAAACTAGGGTTAGATGAGAAAGAGTTAAGAGCCTACCCCGACACCCTGTACGGATTAGGCGACACGCCAATAAAGCCACTAGGATTTTTGCCCCTCCATACCACCTTTGGAAAGGGGGAGAAATCAAAGACTCTGAGTATAGACTTCATAGTCATCGACGTGGGGTCGGCCTATAATGCTTTAATCGGCAGAGCTACCCTTAATCGACTCGGAGCGGTGGTATCGACACCCCACCTCTGCATGAAATTCCCGACCTCAGCGGGGATAGCAACGGTGAGGGGAGATCAGAAGCAGGCAAGGAAATGCTACAATGAAAGCCTAAACTTGAGGGGAAAAGGCAAAGAAGTTCACGCAATAGAGCTCGGTGGAGCGAGGATTAAAGAAGAGCTGCGACCACGACCCGGAGGAAAAACCGAGGAGATTCAGGTCGGAGAAGAGGAAGGAAAAAACACTCACATAGGAACCAACCTGGGGGAAACCCTAAGACAAGAATTGATTAAGCTCCTAAGAGATAATTCCGATCTCTTCGCCTGGAAGGCCTTCGACATGCCTGGGATAGATCCCGAACTCATGTCCCACAAGCTCTCGGTCTACTCGGGATCTCGACCTGTACAACAACGAAGACGCAAGCTCGGCCCAGAGCGAGCTCTAATAGTAGAGGAGCAAGTACAAGCGCTCCTAGAAGCCAGTTTCATCAGAGAAGTCAAGTATCCAACATGGCTAGCCAATGTAGTGCTAGTCAAAAAACAAAATGGTAAATGGAGAATGTGCGTCGACTATACCGACTTAAATAAGGCATGTCCCAAGGACCCTTATCCACTACCAAGCATTGACGCCCTAGTAGACTCTAGCTCGGGGTATCAATACTTGTCGTTCATGGACGCCTACTCAGGGTATAACCAAATCCCGATGTATGAACCAGACCAGGAAAAAACATCATTCATCACGCCCAGAGCTAACTTTTGCTACGTGGTCATGCCATTTGGATTGAAAAATGCAGGGGCCACATATCAGAGGCTGATGAATAAGGTGTTTGCCCCTCACCTAGGGAGCTTAATGGAAGTGTACGTCGACGATATGCTGGTAAAGACCAAGAAAGAAGTCGACCTCTTGTCTGACCTTTCACAAGTCTTTGACACCATAAGGTTGCACGGGATGAGACTAAATCCTGCAAAGTGCGCCTTCGCGGTGGAAGCAGGAAAATTTCTAGGATTCATGCTAACACAAAGAGGGATCGAAGCCAATCCCGACAAGTGTAGAGCTATCCTAGAAATGAAAAGCCCGACTTGTTTGAGAGAGGTCCAACAGCTGAATGGCCGGCTAGCAGCTCTCTCCAGATTTTTGGCAGGATCAGCACTAAGATCCCTTCCACTGTTCTCCCTATTGAGAAAGGGACACCAGTTTGAATGGACTCCCGAATGCGAGGAGGCGTTCCAGGAGTTCAAAAAGTTTTTGAGCCAACCTCCTATTTTGACCCGACCTGTAGCCGGAAAAGACCTCGTCCTATACCTATCCGTGGCGGACAAGGCTGTCTCAGCAGCCTTGATAAGAGAAAACGAGGACGGTCAACACCCAATCTATTTCATCAGTAAAGTTCTACAGGGCCCTGAGCTAAGGTATCACAAATTAGAGAAATTTGCCTACTCCTTAGTGGTAGCCTCTCGAAGGCTACGGCCTTACTTTCAAGCTCACACAATAAGAGTCCGCACGAACCAACCCATGAAGCAAATCCTCCAAAAGACGGATGTTGCAGGAAGAATGGTTCAATGGGCAATAGAGCTCTCCGAGTTTGACTTGAAGTACGAAACTCGGACGGCGATTAAAGCCCAGTGCCTCGCCGACTTCATTGCAGAATATGCAGGGGATCAAGAGGATAAACCAACTACATGGGAACTCTATGTAGATGGATCCTCCAATAAAACAGGAAGTGGCGCAGGCATAATATTGGTAGATGAAAGGGGAACCTAGATAGAGGTTTCCCTCAAGTTTGAATTCCCAGCTTCAAATAATCAGGCAGAATATGAAGCCTTGATTGCAGAATTGAAGCTGGCAGAAGAAGTCGGTGCTACGAAGGTAATGATACACAGTGACTCTCAAGTGGTGACCTCCCAAATAAGTGGAGAGTATCAGGCAAAAGACCCAAATATGAAGAGATACTTGGAAAAAACTCTGGAACACCTTGGGCGCTTTGCAGAAACTGATGTTACGCACATAACTCGGGACCTAAACAGCAGAGCAGACGCCCTATCCAAGTTAGCAAGTACCAAGCCAGGAGGAAATAACAGAAGCCTGATCCAAGAAACTCTCCAGGAACCTTCAGTGGTAAAAATGAAAGACAAACAAGAAGTCTTTGAAGTGGTCGGATTAAACCTCGGATGGATGATGATTGGATTTTTGACGGTTTAGAATTTCACAAATGAAGTCTCGTTGCAAGTATAGTTTCTAAACCAATCACTAATCCTTTCATACAAAAAGTTGTTTGTCACTAAAACAAACCCCTAAAATTTATAAACCGAAGTATTCAAACCTCGGGTCGTTCTCCCTAGGATTTGCAATGAAGTGTCTTGTTATTGGTTATGAGTTATTTTGGGGTTTTGGATAAGAAGCACGAAAAGTAAATGGCAATGAAAATAAACTAACAACTATAAAAGGCTCTTGGTAAGGTGTGAGAACTAGAAGTCCTATCCTAGTTATCCTTCTCAATTGTGATGAGAATTGTTCATTGCTACCACTTAGTTAACCCTTACTAATTAAAGGAAAGTCAAGTGGATGAATTGACTTGAGCCACAAGTCCTAGCCAACTCCCAAGGAAAGACTAGCCTTAGTGCACTCCAAACCAATTAGCAATCTCTCCAATTATCAATCAACAAAGGAACTAGATAACTCAAGTGTCACTAATTACTCTACCTAGGCCAAGAGGAACAAAATCTTTACTAAAATCCAACCAAGCATTTCATCAAACACTTGGAAGGCACAAAGAAAAGTATAGTCAATCACAACAAGAATGAATTCTAACTACAATTGAATGTAAAGAATTAACAACAACAATCAAGGAAATCACAATTATCATGAATTACCTCAAATTGCATTATTGAAAGAAAACCAAGGAACAACAATATATCCAAAACAAAATGAAGAATTACAATTATTAAAGCACACATCTAGAAAGAGGAAGAGGAGAAGATTAAGAATTGGTAAATGAAAAGTGAATCAAAGCATGAGTTAAACCTAGATCTAAGAAGAGAGATTAACCTAAACCTAATCCTAATCCTAGAGAGAAGGGAGAGCTTCTCTCTCTAGAAACTAACTACAAAGCTCAACTAAACTAATTGGTAACTAACATCTAAAGTGATCAATGATCCTAAGTGATGAATAATTCATTCTCCTTAATCCTTCATCCTTTTATTCCTTTCCCTTAGCAATTTGGCGCCAAAAATGGGTTCAGAAACCCTCTCAAATCGCCAGGCACGTGTTGCATTAATGAGGTCATGTGCCATCATCGGCGCGTGCGCGCATGGTACGCGTGTGCGTCCCTGGTCGATTCTGCAATGTGCGCGCGAGCGCCTTGTGCGCGTGCATGACTGACTTTGCTTCTTTGACTTTTTATGCTTCTCTCCACTTGTATGCTTCCTTCCTTGCTTCCTTTGATCCATGCCTAGTTTCAACCTGAGGTTACTAGCAAACACATCAAGGCATCGTATGGAATCAAACAGAAACTAGAATTCACCAAGATAAGGCTTAAAAAGCATGTTTTTACACTTAAGCACAATCATGGGAGAGATAACAAAACCATGCTAACTCTTAGGCTAAATGTGACAAAAGGTTATCAAAATGTTCTAAATTCAAGGCAAAACAAACCGTCAAATTGGGGTTTGTCAACCTCCCCACACTTAAGCCTTAGCATGTCCTCATGCTAAAATAAGAAGGAGCTAAGGGGTATGGCATTTATTGAATGCAACTAAACTATATGAGTCCTATCTAAATGCAACTATCTAAAGCAATTGGAAATGCTTTGTTCAAACAAATCAATTCCCAAGAGAGCATGTGTAAGTACAAGAGCTAAGTAATAAGGGCCAAGTCCAAACCACAATTGTATTGAATTGTTAAAAGGAGTTCAAACTTGCAAGGATATAGATAATGTGGGTGAAGACATGTGGTTGAACTTTTGAACCCTCACCGGATGTGTATCCGCTCTATTCACTCAAGTGTTTAAGGGTTAATTCACTCAATTCTCTTCTAATCATGTTTTCCAAGATTTGATTTTCTTCTAACAATCAACATTTATTCAATGCATGCATACATTCATCATGAGGTCTTTCATTTAGGTTGTAATGGGGTTAGGGTCAAGGTAGGATCATTTATGGTCAAGTGGGCTAGGATTTGAGTCTTTGATTAGCATAGACTTTCCCACCTAACCTAATTAATGACCTATACAAATGCGAGCTATTCTAACTACCCATTCTTCACTTTTTCTTACATACTCATGCATTTTCTTTTCATTTCACAACACTTATGCATTGATTCCTTTTTATTGACTTCACTTTGGGGCATTTTGTCCCCTTTTATTATTTTTTTTTCTCTTCTGTTTTTTTTTTCTTTCATTTTATTTTTCTTTTCATCATCATTTTTTTTTCTTTTCTTTCCTTTATATATATATATATATATATATATATATATATATATATATATATATATATATATATATTTTTTTTCAAACTAAATACAAGAACATCAATGCATAAGGTCTCTACATTTGATTAATACATGAATATGTGCCCAATTCCTAAACATAAAAGTGTATTGCCCCTTTTTATCCCATCCAATGTTCCCAAGCCTCACCAACTTGAATAATACACACTCTCACTAGCCTAAGCCAATCAAGGATCCAAACAAGGACTTTTCATTGGTTTTCCGCCTTGGGCTTGTAATGAGCTAAAATAAGGATGAGTTGGTTAAGCATAGGCTCGAAATTGGCTAACAATGGAGAGTAAAAGGTTGGCTATTTGGGTAAGTGGCAAATGAAATAATGGCCTCAATCATATAAATGCACAAACACAAGAAATAAACGGATATATAGAATCAAGCAAATTAAGGATCACAATCATGGAAAGAGAACAATTTCACACAAGAATGGAAAATAAGTGGTTATAAAATGTAACCACATCAATAGGCTCAAGTCTCACAAGCTTGTGTTCTCAATTCAATACATGCTTCAAAAGGTATGAATTTCAAGCAAGTTTCAAAAATTTTCTTTCAATCAATTGGGTTAATGCCCTATATTTAAACTTTCTTGAAAAAAAACTCAATGTTTGACTAAGCATTGTTGTGATTGAAAAAATTCAAATTTTTTTTTTTTTTTTAGTTTACCCTTTTCTTTTTCACACAAAACCAATTTCTTATGCAAAAAGGGTGACTAAGTTTTACTTAAAACATGATTTCTAATCACAACCACAAACTAAAGGGAGAATATACAAAAGGAGATGTGCAAAAATGTATAAAGGAAAATCAAACTAAAATATGGAATCTATCATCCAAAATATCTAAAAATATCCAAAAGCATCAAAATATCTAAAATCCAAAATAAGCAATAAAAGTATCCAAAGCAAACTAGAAATGCATCAAAATATATACAAAAATGTGCAAAATGAGATAACTAGGCCGAAAAAGAGTTCACCGGTTCCCAAATAATGCTACCGGTGCCCTCCCCACACTTAAGATTAAGTATCGTCCTCGATGCTAAACCCGAGGATCAATGGGAGGTGCAACGATAGGCTTTGTGAAGACGGGGCGGCGGCGGAGGGCTCGGTCACGGCGCGGTTAAGAGGGGTGAGAGGGAGAGAGAGAACGGGTAGTGGTGAGAAGGGAAGAGGGGTTGAGGGTGAGTGAGGGCGAGTCGCCGGCGGTGAAGGTGGCGCGGCGGCGGAGGCGGTGCTGCTGCTGCGATGGTAGATGGGGCGAGGGGAAGAAGATGGAGGTTGAGAGGGATGGGTTGCGCGACTGCGCAGTGTGCTTCGCGAGGTAGGGTTATCCCGATTTTTGAATTGGCGCGTGCGCGCACCTTGCGCGTCCGCGCCCATTGAGAAAAATGGGCTCTTACGCGTGCGCGTACAACGCGCTTAGGCGAGGGTGAGCGAAATAGGAAAGGGTGCGTGCGCGTACCGTGCGCGCACGCGTGCATGGAGTTGGGCTAGGGCTTAGAGTTGGCCCAACCCAGGCCTAACTCTCTGGAGAATGGCCTGAAGGTTGCGCTACTAGACCTGCGCGCACGCGGCAAGTACGCGGCCGCGGGCATTGAGGGAATGGAGAACTACGCGTGAGCGTACAGTGCGCGCACGCGTACATGAGATTGGGCCTTAGGCTTAGAATGGGCTTGAGGCACGCCCAACTCTCTGGTCCATGGCCTAGTTTGGTGGCACCGCGCAAGGACGCGCGCGCGGCAAGTGCGCGTCCGCGTGCATTGACGAATTCGTGAAATGGCGCGCTGGCGCGATGCGCGCGCTCGCGCAGATGGGGTTGGGCCTGGGGCCTAGAGCCAGCCCAGAAATGGCTTAACTCTCTGGAATTTGGCCCAAGCAGTTGCAGCAGCAGATCGGCGCGGACGCGGCAGATGCGCATCCGCGCGAACTTCCAGGAACTAATAGTTGGCGCGCCCGCATGTAGTGCGCGTCTGCGCCTCCTTTTTTTTTTTTTTTGGGTGTTCCCCTTAGTGTTCACAACTCTTATTCACTCAACCACCATAGAATTCATAAAAAAAATGCAATTTTTGGTATTATTCATCTACTACTAAACACAACATGCATGTGACTAAGCTAACAATTAAATTGTACAAACAAATTTGTATGAAACATCTACCTACAATGGTAACTCAAATCACTTATTAGGCAAATTTAAAAAGGAATGGAAAGAGTTTACCATGGTGGGGTGTCTCCCACCTAGTACTTTTAGTTTAAGTCCTTAAGTTGGACATTCTTGAGATGCTTATTGTCATGGTGGCTTATGTTTGTACTCATCCTTGAATCTCCAAGGATCCTTGCTTCTCAATTGGTTGACAGAATTTCCAACCATTTTCGTCAAGCTTGGGCAAAGTTCTACCCAAGATATGAGTCCCCATAGTTGATCTTCGTATAGCGAACCGGGATCCCATATCTTGTCTTCACACCCATCCGTTAGTTGAGTTTCATGGTTTTGTCGGATGAGCGGTTGACATAAAGGTGATTGGCACATAGAATTCTCTTTACTCCACCAATGCTTTCTCCTAGGTCCATATAAAGTAATTCGTGTCCCAACATCATCCCTATACCTTGAAGCTTTGACCTCAATGAGCCTAATTCCTAACTTGCAACCACTACACAACTCATTCTTGCTTTTAATTCCACAAAGAGCTCTAAGTTGTCCATCCGTTTCAATCAAACCATATTCAGGCGAGAAAGTGAAGCTTATGGATAAGAATTTTACCCACTTGAAAGTTGTGTTGGATGGTAATTTGGGGAGAGAGGCTTCCCCACACTTAGACAATGCAAGGTCTACTTCCTTGTGCTCTTCCTTGTGTATTTCCACCTCTTGACGAATTTCTTCACTTTCAACCTCATCCTTTTTGTTACGTGGCTTGGTGTTATCTTCAAGAACTTCATCTTGTTTAATGAGAGGCGATTCAATTTTGGATAGAAATTCATTGATGAACGAGGTCATCTCTTGATCAACCTCTTCATATTCTTCAATTTCAATATACACCATGCCCTTCTCATCTTCCTTGTGAGGTTGTGCATACTCTTCTATAATTTCGACTCTATATCCAATGGGAGAGGATTCCATTGTAGAGAGAAATTCATCCATGATTGAATCCATCTCTTGATAAGCTTCTTCCAAGTCTCCAACGATGATATGCCTTGGAGATTGCGCACCCTCCTTAACTTCAATATCAAGCTCCTTGGAAGAGTGCTCCATGAGACTACATTCCCTTGGACTTTCAACATCTCCTAAATCTTCAACCACTTCTCCCCTTTCTTCAATGATTATAGGCTTCTCCAATTGTTCCAACACAAAATTTGACTCCTCCTTTTCCACCAAATTTTCCAATTTCACTTTCATACTTTGCTCTTCTTTTGACTTTTCACATGTGGTCACGGAAGTACCTTGAGTATTCAAGCATTGGTGGGCTAAAGTGTGCACCACCTTGGTCAAATTGGTCACAAACTCAAGTGTATCCCGCTTCATGGCTTCTTGTCCTTGGAGTAACAAGATGAGGGGCTCGTCTATTGGGGCTTGGGGTAAATAGGAAGGTTCATTATTTTGGAGAGAGGGTTCATGGTAGGAGGGTGGTTCTTCTTGGTAAAGGTATGGAGATGGTGAGATTTGAGGTGGTTCTTGGTAGTGATCTTGATAGAGTGGTGGTTCTAAGGGTTCTTGCTCATAATGGCCATAAGGATATGGTGTGGATGATTGGTTATATGATGGATATGGATCATATGGTGGTGTTTGGTGATGAAAGGCTTGTGAGAATGGTTGAGGTTCATGTTGAGGGTATGCGTCATAGGCATATGGTGGTGGTTGGTTATCATAAAAGGAGCCACCATAGCCATTAAATTGGCATGCATTAGGATGGAAATTATACCTATAAGTGTCCGGAGGTTGATGCCAATAGGAGTGATCAATTCCTTGAGGCTCCTCCCATCTTGGAGTGTTCCATCCTTGGTACATGTTAGCATTGAAGTTCACATTCCCTACAACACAATTAGAGCCAAACTCATAGCTAGAGTGAGAATTCATTATGGAAAAACAAAATAAAACTAACAAAATATAGTAAACAAGCAAAAGACAAACTATTTACACTATTCACATATGTACAATAACCAATAACATAACACCATTGCTCATCCCCGGCAACGGCGCCATTTTGACGATTGGATTTTTGACGGTTTAGAATTTCACAAATGAAGTCTCGTTGCAAGTATAGTTTCTAAACCAATCACTAATCCTTTCATACAAAAAGTTATTTGTCACTAAAACAAACCCCTAAAATTTATAAACCGAAGTATTCAAACCTCGGGTCGTTCTCCCTAGGATTTGCAATGAAGTGTCTTGTTATTGGTTATGAGTTATTTTGGGGTTTTGGATAAGAAGCACGAAAAGTAAATGGCAATGAAAATAAACTAACAACTATAAAAGGCTCTTGGTAAGGTGTGAGAACTAGAAGTCCTATCCTAGTTATCCTTCTCAATTGTGATGAGAATTGTTCATTGCTACCACTTAGTTAACCCTTACTAATTAAAGGAAAGTCAAGTGGATGAATTGACTTGAGCCACAAGTCCTAGCCAACTCCCAAGGAAAGACTAGCCTTAGTGCACTCCAAACCAATTAGCAATCTCTCCAATTATCAATCAACAAAGGAACTAGATAACTCAAGTGTCACTAATTACTCTACCTAGGCCAAGAGGAATAAAATCTATACTAAAATCCAACCAAGCATTTCATCAAACACTTGGAAGGCACAAAAGAAAAGTATAGTCAATCACAACAAGAATGAATTCTAACTACAATTGAATGTAAAGAATTAACAACAACAATCGAGGAAATCACAATTATCATGAATTACCTCAAATTGCATTATTGAAAGAAAACCAAGGAACAACAATATATCCAAAAACAAAATGAAGAATTACAATTATTAAAGCACACATCTAGAAAGAGGAAGAGGAGAAGATTAAGAATTGGTAAATGAAAAGTGAATCAAAGCATGAGTTAAACCTAGATCTAAGAAGAGAGATTAACCTAAACCTAATCCTAATCCTAGAGAGAAGGGAGAGCTTCTCTCTCTAGAAACTAACTACAAAGCTCAACTAAACTAATTGGTAACTAACATCTAAAGTGATCAATGATCCTAAGTGATGAATCCTTCATTCTCCTTAATCCTTCATCCTTTTATTCCTTTCCCTTAGCAATTTGGCGCCAAAAATGGGTTCAGAAACCCTCTCAAATCGCCAGGCACGTGTTGCATTAATGAGGTCATGTGCCATCATCGGCGCGTGTGCGCATGGTACGCGTGCGCGTCCCTGGTCGATTCTGCAATGTGCGCGCGAGCGCCTTGTGCGCGTGCGCGTGCATGACT
Organism: Arachis hypogaea; assembly: GCF_003086295.3. Taxonomy (NCBI): domain Eukaryota; kingdom Viridiplantae; phylum Streptophyta; class Magnoliopsida; order Fabales; family Fabaceae; genus Arachis; species Arachis hypogaea. Next base: position 145,332,709 of record NC_092050.1, read on the forward strand.
GACTTTGCTTCTTTGACTTTTTATGCTTCTCTCCACTTGTATGCTTCCTTCCTTGCTTCCTTTGATCCATGCCTAGTTTCAACCTGAGGTTACTAGCAAACACATCAAGGCATCGTATGGAATCAAACAGAAACTAGAATTCACCAAGATAAGGCTTAAAAAGCATGTTTTTACACTTAAGCACAATCATGGGAGAGATAACAAAACCATGCTAACTCTTAGGCTAAATGTGACAAAAGGTTATCAAAATGTTCTAAATTCAAGGCAAAACAAACCGTCAAATTGGGGTTTGTCAATGGATGAACCCCTTGGTCGAATACCTGAAATTCGACATCCTCCCCAAGGAGGAAAAGGAGGCCAAGAAAATCCGAAGGGAAGCACAACACTATACCTTGGTGAAAAATATTCTCTATAGAAGGGGGATATCAACACCATTGTTAAAGTGTGTACTGACCTCAAGAGCCACCGAGGTATTAGAGGAGGTACATAGTGGAATCTGCGGGAACCATCTCGGAGCAAGGTCATTAGCCAGAAAGGTGATCCGAGCTGGATTCTACTGGCCAACCTTGCAGAAAGATGCCACAGACTTTGTGAAAAGGTGCCAACCGTGTCAAATGCATGCAAATTTCCACGTGGCCCCCCAGAGGAGCTCATCAGTATCACCTCCCCATGGCCCTTTGCAAAATGGGGAATGGATTTGTTAGGTCCTTTTTCCCAGGCGCCAGGACAAGTCAAATACCTAATAGTGGGAATAGATTATTTCACAAAGTGGATAGAAGCAGAACCACTGGCCACCATCACTGCACAAAGAAGTCGGAGGTTTCTCTACAAAAATATAATCACAAGGTATGGGATACCTTATTCCATTACCACAGATAACGGAACCCAGTTCACCGACTCCACCTTTAGAAGCCTAGTAGCCAGTATGAACATCAAACACCAGTTCACCTCAGTAGAACACCCACAAGCCAATGGGCAAGCCGAAGCAGCCAACAAAGTCATACTGGCAGGGCTGAAGAAAAGATTACAAGATGCGAAAGGAGCTTGGGCTGAAGAGCTCCAACAAGTACTATGGGCTTACAGAACAACCCCCCAATCCACCACTGGAGAAACACCCTTCCGACTAGTTTATGGCGTAGAAGCCATGATCCCAATAGAGGTCAATGAGCAAAGCCCAAGAGTGATTTTCCACGATGAGATCGGGAATATACAGGGGCACAAAGAGGAGCTCGACTTGCTCTCCGAAATCCGAGAAGAAGCCCAGATAAGAGAAGCAGCGTTGAGGCAAAGGATGACCGCGAGATACAACAAAAAAGTCATTCGAAGGAGTTTCACCCCAGATGACTTGGTCCTAATCAGAAACGATATTGGAGTCAACAAATCGGGGGAAGGAAAGCTCGCTGCTAATTGGAAAGGACCATACAAGATCAACGAGGTCTTAGGAAAAGGCTATTATAGGGTAACCGACTTTGACGGCAACGAGTTACCAAGATCATGACATGCTTGTAATATGAAAAGGTACTACAGCTAAAAGCGAACCCTACTCCCTGATGTACTCTTTTCCCAATTTCATGATTTTTTCCCAAAATCAAAGGGTTTTTTCTGAAAAGGGTTTTTAACGAGGCATCATAGTAAGGGCTAAGGGAAAATGAATTATCAAAAGCCCTTAGTAGCAATACGGTACCTCCTCAATTAATAAAGATCTCTTTCATTTTAAATATCTCTTTTAAATTCCCTTTTTATTCTCTTTCTACGAAACGCGCCGATTTAAGCTCGACAAAACGTGAAAATCCCATGAACCGACCTAGATGGTCGTCAGGATAAAACGACGAGGTACAAGTCGGCGTAAAGAGGCTATAGAAGTCGATCATGATAAACTCGGGAGCAGTCCGACTCATAAGTCGGAATGCGAAACCGAGTAAAATTAAAATGAATCGCAAAAGTAGCCTAAGTCACGAAAAACTCAATAAAACAAAATTGAGTACCAGGAATAACAAAAAAGAGATAGGAAAAAACTAAAAGTTGTAAGGCTGCCTTAAGGATCAAAGATTCAGAAAAGCAGGCCAGCCCCAAAGAATAGGTTTTTCCAGAAAAGATCAAAAGAATAGAAAAGCATGCGCGCATAAGGTAACTCAAAACCCTTATCCAAAAAGGGAATTTATTTAAAACGCTAAATTAAACCCTTATTAAAAAAGGGTATCGTAAATTGTTTTGTTTACGGCCTTAAAAGGCCAAAAATTGTTCAAACATCAACAAATAAATATAAAGAGTTTAAAAAAGGGGGGGTCCACAGGCCGGACCCCCAATAGCCAACAAATCACTTCTTTGCAAGAGGAGTAGAAGGATCACCACCACCAGGACCAGGAGTTGGAGAGAAAGTCGGAGGAGCGGCAGAAGAACTCGGAGCGTCCTTAGAGCGAGGAGGGGACTCTATGATCCTCTGCCCCCGAGTCTTCAAATCAGACTCAGACTCCACCACGGGGACAGGAGGATCCACGATGGCACCATCAATAACAATCTTATCAGGGTCCAAAGGAGAAAGGTCCAAGTCAGGAGCAATGACTCCGACCTGCTCCTTAAAAACCCTCCAAGCCTCATCAGCACCATCTGCAATAGAGTCCTCCAACTCGGTATAGGCCTTCCGGGCATTCAGCAAGTCATTCTTTACAGACACAAGATCAGCAAATAAACTGTTGTAGCTGGCTTGCGCTGCCTTCCTCAAATCCACCTCCATGTTGCATTGGGCTTGCAATTTTCTCTCCTTCTCCCGGAGGCCGTCCCTCTCCTCCTTCAGCTTGGCAACTTCCCCCTCCAACTCCCTCTCATGCTCCTGATATATGCGAAGCCTGCCTTCCAGCTCCTCGACCCTCGAGGTCGTCCCTAAAGAGCTGAGAGGAGTCTTCTCAAATATATCTAAGAGTTTGCCACAAACCCCCGCCGTCTTGAGACTCTCCTCAACCACAGTGGTGAGGTAGTGCCGAACAGAAACATCATCCATACTCATACGAGCATGGGGATAAATGTTCTTTCGGACGAACGCAAGAGCGTCCGCCTCACCAGAAGTGCCAGACTCTAAGGTCTTGCACTTCTTCGGCTCTGGTTCAGGAGTAGGTCGGACAGAAGGGGGTGGCAGAGAGGAAGCAGAGGAAGAAATTACAATAGGTTGGGAGGGAGTCCCGACGTTCCGAGGAGGAGGAGGAGGAGAGACAACCGCCCTAGCACCACCAGATCTGGCACGAGACCTTGCCTTGGCTTCCTGAACCCTCTGGTAAGACTCTTGAGCGTTTTTCTTTGCCATCTCTGCAAAAACAAATTGGTAGCTAAAAGTCAGACAAGTCGGTAAAAGAAATTGCAAGTCGGAAATAAATGAGAAACGCAAAAAGCTACCTAGTTGTGACTGGACAAAAGTCGGCGACCCCTGGAGAAATTTTTTAGTATCCAAGTATGGGGCCCTCCCCCACACTTCTCGGAGGAACTCTACGATGGCCGCCTCCACTTCGTCCAGGTCGTCCAGACCATATTTCTCACAGGGGGAGGCCTCTAACCAGTATAGAGGAAAGCGAGGAGAAGAACTCTCATCTAAGAAAAAGGGGTGGTGGCCCTCTACAGCTTGCACTTTGAAAAAATAGCTTTTGAAGTCGTGGAAGGATTCGTCAAAAAGGGTGAAAATCCTCCTACCTTGTATGGCTCGGAAGGACACCCACTGTTGCTTATTATTTAGCCCACTGAAGGGCTTGGTCATATGGAAGAGATAGAAGAAAATCCTCAGAGAAGTCGGGAACTCTAAGGCCTGGCTGATAAATTGGTAAATTTTCAAAAAACCCCAAGAGTTGGGGTGAAGCTGGGTGGGAGCAACCCGGCAATGACATAACACAGACATTTCAAACTCTGAAAATGGAAGAAAAACGCCCAAACGGGAGACCATACTCTCATACATAAAAAAGAAATGAGGGGCCGCCTCGTTGGCCCTCCCGAAGCAAACCCGGTCTTCTGGACTCGGGACTACCAACTCATACTTCGGCTCATCCTCTTCAGAAGTACAAATTCTGTGGTGAGTGCGAAGGTGGGTGATAAACTCGGTATCGACTGAAGGCTCCTCCCCTAGGACCGTGACATCAACCCACTGAGAGAGAACATCTACGGAAGCCATTTTCTTTTCTTAAAAGGGGTGACAAGAAACCTACAAAAAGAAAAGGAAAATCAACACACGGTCTCTAAAGGGAGGGGGTACGGAACTAAAGCCTACAAACCAATCTACCTACAAAATAAAGGCACGCAAATAGAAAGCATGTTATAGAAGGGGAAAAAGCTAACCTTTAAGTCTGAAATCAAGACTGGAGGAAGTAAAAGCCTTCGAAACACAAGATTGCAGCACGAACAAATGAAGAAGAGATTTGAAAGATCGCAGAAACGAAACAATGAAAGAGAGGGAAAGTATTTATAAGAACGTTAGGGGGCATAATGGTAAAATAGGGGCAGTCATTAATGAAGATGCACCGTTACCAAGGCTATTGAATCCCTATGCACACCCCTAACGGACACGACGCTTGATTAGACGTAACTGTCAGAACCAAAAGGTCACGAAAAGTCACGTCGGTTTCAAATCATCACGTCGGTCCCCTTACAAATCGGCTACGATCCCGAGTACGATACTCGAACCCAAATCTTAAAAAGAAATTGGGCTCGAGTAGGGGCACTGTTCATACCCTGGCCCAATAAATAGGGCCCAGGATCCAAGCAAAGAAGCCCAACCCAAAGGGTTGGCTCTCCCCCAGTACCAGCCTTCATCCCAAGAAGTCGGTACTGAACACGACCTGCTCCAAAGAAGTCGGATACGAGGGTTAGCTGGCAGATAACACTCATTCGAATGAGTAACTGCCCCTAGAAACTCTCTAACCACTTCATAGAGCCATATCTTAACCTCCCTAAGATATGGGAACGGTTATCCACCTAAAAAGGTGGCACTACTTCAGCGGTGGTTATTGGTTCACCACTATAAATACACTGACACCATTCAGGTATCTCTAAGTTCCAATATTCTCTAACCTGCTCACACTCTTGCTAACTTAGGCATCGGAGTGTCTTTGCAAGTACCACCCCCCATTCTTTCTCACGTACAAGTCAGACGGAGGAACACCGAGTACCAGATCCACTCGAAAGCCACCTCCTTCATACGTTTGGGCCAACCAACGCCATCCAGCCCATTAATCTCCGGTTACCCACCGTAACAATAATATCTTTTTCTTTTTACTTTAGTTTAATTTTAAAAATTTTATGATTAGAAATCTTTCTTTTATTTTAAGTTGGTATTTTTTTATTTTTTAGTTATTTTTATTTCTGTAATTCCTCTATAAAGATAATGATTTCCTGTACATTTGATATAACATAATATTCAAATACTTTAAGTTGGTATCAGAGCAGGATCTCTGCATTGTGCCTCTGATTTATAGCTATGGTTGACAGTTCCTCAATCATTAATCATGAACAGAAGGAGAACACTACTACTCCTCCATCATATTTAAAATTTGAACAATGGGTACTAGTTAGTGGTGACTCCCATTCAATTCTGATCACAACATTTCGACTCAATGGATCAAATTACCTTAGGTGGTCTCAATCAATTCAGATGTATATCCGTGAAAGAGGGAGGATTGGATATCTCACCGGTGAGCGAAGCCAACCTAACATCACTGACCCACAATATAATGTGTGGGATACCGAAAATTTCATGGTGATGACATAGCTGGTGAGCTCAATGGAGGAGGATATCAGTAGTAACTATATGTAATATACCATTGCCAAAGAATTGTGGGATAGTGTCAAGGAGATGTATTCTGATTTTGGAAATAAATCCAAATTTATGAACTTACTATAAAAGTTAGAGAAATTCAACAAGGGAGTCACAATGTCACCAAATATTTTCATACGTTGAAGCAGGTGTGGCAGGACCTTGACCACTTCAATAACTACAAGTGGAATTCAACCACTGATGCCAAACACCACCAACAAATAGTGGAAGAAGGGATAACATTTCGATTTTTGTAGGCTTCAATGTAGAGCTAGATGAAGTTCATGGCAGTGGAAGAACAATCTTACCCTCAATTGAAGAAGTATTTGTTGAAATTAGAAGAGAGAAAACTCGTAGAGTGTGATGATAGAAAAAGGCAAGACTGAACAGACTTTTTTGGAGTCTAATGCACTCTTAGTGACACCTGTTGCACTTAAAAGTTCATCAAATCAAAAGTACCTCTCCAATCTTTGGTGTGACCACTGTAATAAACCCGAAAAACCTGCTGGAAGATTCATGGAAAACCAGCACATTTTAAAGGCAGCAAATCTGGTCCCAAAATATGTTCTACTCCAGCTGCTCATGAGGCTGAAAAATCATCCTTGAGTAAGGAGCAGGTTGAGCAGCTCATACGGCTGTTAAATTTCAGTTCTGTGTCTAGTATTCCTAGTGATTCTTTGGCTCAAATAGGTAATTTTAGTATTCCTATGTCCCTTAACTGCACCTCAAACTTGAATGCACTATGGATTATCGATTCAGGTGCATCTGACCTATGATCAGCCTCTCCCCTTTATTTAAAACTTATTCTCCCTGTTTTGAAAATGAGAAAATTAGAGTTGCTTATGGTAAATTTTCATCTATTACTGAAAAAAGTACAATTAATTATCCAAAAATATTGACCTAAGAAATGTCCTACATGTACTAAATTTTTTTTGTAATCTTCTCTCTATTAGTACAATCTGCAAGAATTCCAATTGTGCTGTGACATTCTTTGACACTCATGGTATTTTTCAGGATCGGACCTCGAGAAAGATAATTGGCAGTGCTAAGATGATGGATTGAGTCTATCATTTTGAGGATATTTCGGAGGATAAAGTAGTCCAAGGATTTAGTGGTATAAGTTCTATGCCTATAAAGTACCAAATAATGCTCTGACATAATAGACTAGGATACCCTAGTTTTCCATATCTCAAACATTTATTTCCAAGTTTATTTAAAAATATTGATTCTTCCTTACTTAAATATGAAAGTTGTATTCGTGCAAGGAGTCATAAAGTTCCTTATTACTCTCAACCTTATCATGCATCTAAACCTTTTACTTGATTCATAGTGATGTATGGGGTCCATCGAAAATAACAACTCAATTTGAAAAAAAAATGGTTTGTAATTTTTATCCATGACCACACATGACTATGTTAGATCTATCTCATGCATGAAAAATCTGAGGTTTTTTAAAAATTTTGAGTATTTTTCAACAATGGTAGAAACACAATTTGACACAAAAATTTCAATATTGAGAAGTGATAATGGCACTGAATACTTTAATAAAAATTTTGGTGAATTTTTTCAAAAGAAAGTTATTCACAATCAATCTATATGTCCCAATGCACCCCAACAAAATGGCATTGCTGAAAAGAGGAATAAACATCTTTTCGAAGTAGCACATGTCATTATGTTTGAGGATAATATTCCAAAGTATTTATGGGGAGATGCTGTCCTAACAGCAGCCTATCTTATAAATCGAATGCCCACGCGTGTGTTAAATTACTGCATATCATTGGATACTTTCAAAAAGAATTTTTCAGCATGTAGGTTGCATTTTGACTTACCTTTAAAAGTATTTGGTTGTATTGTATTTTTGCATATACGTTCATATCGAAGTAAACTTGATCCAAGAGCAGAAAAGTGCATTTTTATTGGCTATTTCCCAAGTCAAAAGGGATATAGATGTTTCAATCCACACACAAAAAAATTTTAAGTAAGCATGAATGTTACTTTTTTGGAACATGAAACCTTTTTTTAGAAAAATTCTCTTCGGAGGAGAGTCTAAGTCAAGAAATTTTTTTTTCATGAACCTTTATCCACTCCTATCTTACATATTAAGGATACAACTTTCACTGATCAAACAAATTCTGAAACAATTATAAAAAAAGATGTGAAAACTAATTCTGAAATTGTGTCAGAATTAGTTGGAACCGAAACAGGAAAAGAAATACCACAATCAGAAAAGGAGCTTTGATGTTATGTTTGGAAATATTCCAAGAAAACTAGAGACCAGCCTATCATCTCTGTACCAACCCAATCTGAAAATTTAGAAGACGGCCCAATTGTAGTATTTCAGGAACTTTCAGATAAATTTGAAATTGCCACTTCTAATAATAACTTGCCAATAGCCCTTAGAAAAGAAACCAGAACCTACACAAAAAAAAGTACCCAAAACCAGCACCAACCATCCTATTTTCAATTATGTCTCTTACCAAAATCTCTCTCAAAATCATCGAGCATTTACTTCTAAAATTACAAATCTGTTTGAGCCCAAGATCAAGAGAAAGCACTAGATGATCCCACCTGAAAAGTAGCAGTGTTAGAAGAGTGGCATGCACTCAAGAAGAATGAAATTTAGAAGATTGTAGACCTATCACAGGACAAAAAATTGATTGGCTGCAAGTAGGTTTTCACCATCAAGTGCAAGGCTAATGAAAGCATAAAGAGATATAAGGTTAGGTTAGTAGCTAAGGGATTTACACAAATCTATGGAGTAGACTATCAAGAGACCTTTGCTTTAGTTGCTAAGCTCAACTCTATGCGAATTCTCTTATCTCTTGCTGCGAATTACAATTTGCCTTTACATCAATTAGATATAAGGAGTGTTTTTCTGAATGGAGAGCTAGAGGAAGAGGTGTTCATGAAACTTTCACCTTGATTTGAGGCTGAAATAGGGAGGAATAAAATGTGCAAACTAAAGAAGTCTCTCTATAGATTGAAATAATCCTCAAGAGTTTGGTTTGAACGACTTGGAATGGTGGTAAAAAGACTTGGTTATAATCAAAGCCAAGCTGATCATACACTTTTCTATAAATATTCAACAGCTAATAAAACTGCTATCTTAATTGTATATCTTGGAGCTAAAAGATTTGAAGGAGAAGCTTGCCTAAGCATTTGAAATAAAAAAAACTTGGCTCATTAAAATACTTTTTTAGAATTGAATTTTCAAGGTTTAAGGAAGGCATTTTTATGAACCAATGAAGATACATTGATGAGCGGATATTTTATACGCTTTTTGGGGATAATTTCATATAGTTTTGAGTATGTTTTAGTTAGTTTTTAGTCTATTTTTTTTAGTTTTTAGGAAAAATTCATATTTCTGGACTTTACTATGAGTTGTGTGTTTTTCTGTAATTTCAGGTATTTTTCTGGCTGAAATTGAAGGAGCTGAGCAAAAATCTGATTCAGGCTGAAAAAGGACTGCTGATGCTGTTGGATTCTGACCTCCCTGCACTCAAAGTGGATTTTCTGGAGCTACAGAACTCGAAATGGCGTGATTCCAATTGCGTTGGAAAGTAGACATCCAGGGCTTTCCAGCAATATATAATAGTCCATACTTTGCATAAGAATAGATGACGTAAACTGACATCCAGGGCTTTCCAGCAATATATAATAGTCCATACTTTGCACAAGAATAGATGACGTAAAATGGCGTTCAACGCCAGTCTTCTACCCAATTCTGGCGTCCAGCGCCAGAAAAGGATCAAAAGCTGGAGTTGAACGCCCAAACTGGCATAAAAACTGGCGTTCAACTCCACAAATGGCCTCTGCACGTGAATTGCTTAAGTCTCAACCCCAGCACACACCAAGTGGGCCCCAGCACACACCAAGTGGGCCCCAGAAGTGGATCTCTGCATCATCCATCAAAGTTTATCCAATTTTTGTAAACCTAGGCTACTAGTTTAGTATTTAAACAACTTTTAGAGACTTATTTTGTATCTCATGACATTTCAGATCTAAACTTTGTATTCTCTGACGGCATGAGTCTCTAAACCCCATTGTTGGGGGTGAGGAGCTCTGCTGTGTCTCGATGAATTAATGCAAGTACTTCTGTTTTCCATTCAAACACGCTTGTTCCTATCTAAGATGTTCATTCGCGCTTAAGTGGAAATGAACAGTCCAGGAGGACTCTGGGGTCATATTCTAACCCCTCTACTGCTTCATATGGGAGTAGCATATGCATACCCTCCATTGGAGTTAGTAGCTTTGAGTTGAATCCTCAGCTCATTATCATGGTGCAGCAAAGTTGCCAGTATTCCGGTCTTCCACAAGAAGAACCTACAGAGTTTCTGGCACAGTTTCTACAGATTACTGACACAGTACATGATAAAGAAATAGATCAGGATGTCTACAGACTATTACTGTTTCCATTTGCTGTAAAAGATCAAGCTAAGAGGTGGTTGAATAACCAACCTAAGGCCAGCATAAGGACATGGAAACAGCTGACAGAAAAATTCCTGAATCAATATTTCCCTCCAAAAAGGATGACACAGCTAAGGCTGGACATCCAAGGCTTTAAACAAGGAGATAATGAATCCCTTTATGATGCCTGGGAGAGATACAGAGAGATGCTACGAAAATGCCCCTCTGAAATGTTTTCAGAGTGGGTTCAGTTAGACATCTTCTACTATGGGCTTGCAAAAGGAGCTTAGATGTCTCTAGATTACTCAGCTGGTGGATCTATCCACATGAGAAAGACAATTGAAGAGGCTCAAGAGCTCATTGATACAGTTGCCCGGAATCAGCATCTGTATCTAAGCAGCAACCCTTCCATGAATGAAGAGGTTAAAACAGTAACTGCTGAATTCAGTACTGTAAAACAAGCTGCTGAATTCAATCAGCAATTGGATTTTCTAACAAAGCAGCTAGCTGAATTCAAGGACAGGCTACAAGAGACAAGGATAGCTAATATACAGATGGACGAACAGTTTAAGCAAACAAAGCAGCAGCTATCAAGGCAAATAGCAGAAGAATGCCAAGCAGTTCAATTAAGAAGTGGGAAAACATTAAATACCCCACCTCAAGGCATCAAAAATTCAAGAAATGAGCGACCCACCAAAGATTCACCTGAGGACAGTAAGAGCCCAGGGAAAAATAATTCTGGCACTAAAACGCCAGAAAATGGGTGGAAGGCTAGCGCTGAACGCCCAGACCATGCCCAAAACTGGCGTTCAGCGCCAGAAACAAGGCAGGATTGGCGTTCAACGCCAGAAATGGGCAAGAATATGGCGTTGAACGCCCAAATGGTGCAGAATCCAGCGTTGAACGCCCAAAATGGGCACATTTCTGGCGTTCAGGCGCCAGGAACAGACAGTGAGTTGGCGTCTAATGTCACTCCAGCTTCTGACTCTGGTACTCAATTGCCAGTGAGGGATCAGACACACACAAGTGCTGATAACAACCCCTCTAAAAAGGCTTCTTTAACCACTAAGGTTGAGGAATATAAAGCCAAGATACCTTATCCTCAAAAACTCCGGAAAGAGGAGCAGGATAAGCAATTTGCTCGCTTTGCAGATTATCTAAGGACTCTTGAAATAAAGATTCCATTTGCAGAGGCACTTGAGCAAATACCTTCTTATGCCAAGTTCATGAAAGAGATCTTGAGTCATAAAAAGGAGTGGAGAGAAACAGAAAGAGTTCTCCTCACTGAAGAATGCAGTGCAGTCATTCTGAAAAGCTTTCCTGAAAATCTTAAAGACCCTGGGAGTTTTCTGATACCATGCATATTAGAAGGTGATTGCACCAAGACAGCTTTATGCGATCTTGGGGCAAGCATCAACCTGATACCTGCATCCACTATCAGGAAGCTTGGCTTAACTGAAGAAGTTAAACCAACCCGGATATGTCTCCAACTTGCTGATGGTTCCACTAAATACCCATCAGGCGTGATTGAGGACATGATTGTCAGAGTTGGGCCATTCGCCTTTCCCACTGACTTTGTTGTGCTGGAGATGGAGGAGCACAAGAGTGCTACTCTCATTCTAGGAAGACCCTTCCTAGCAACTGGACGATCCCTCATTGACGTCCAACAGGGGGAAATAACCCTGAGAGTCAACGATGATGAGTTCAAGTTGAACGCTGTCAAAGCCATGCAGCATCCAAACACATCAACAGACTGCATGAAAGTTGATCTTATTGACTCTTTGGTAGAAGAGATCAACATGGCTGAGAGTCTCGAATCAGAGTTGGAAGACATCTTTAAAGATGTTCAGCCTGATTTGGAGGATTCGGGGGACATGAAAGAGCCTCTGAACTTTCTTCTGAAAGAGGAAAAACCTCCTAAACCAGAGCTCAAGCCACTACCACCATCCCTGAAATATGCATTTCTAGGAGAAGGTGACACTTTTCCAGTGATCATAAGCTCTGCTTTAAATTCACAGGAAGAGGAAGCACTTATTCAAGTGCTAAGGACACACAAGACAGCTCTTGGGTGGTCCATAGGTGACCTTAAGGGCATAAGCCCAGCCAGATGCATGCACAAAATCCTATTGGAGGATAATGCCAAACCAGTGGTTCAACCACAGAGGCGGCTAAATCCAGCCATGAAGGAAGTGGTGCAGAAAGAGGTCACCAAGTTACTAGAGGCTGGGATTATTTATCCTATTTCTGATAGCCCCTGGGTGAGCCCTGTTCAAGTCGTCCCAAAAAAGGGAGGCATGACAGTGATTCATAATGAAAAAAATGAACTGGTTCCTACAAGAACAGTTACAGGGTGGCGCATGTGTATTGACTACAGAAGGCTCAATACAGCCACCAGAAAGGATCATTTTCCTTTACCATTCATAGACCAGATGCTAGAAAGACTAGCAGGTCATGATTATTATTGCTTTTTGGATGGCTACTCAGGTTATAACCAGATTGCAGTAGATCCCCAGGACCAAGAGAAAACAGCATTCACATGTCCATCCGGAGTGTTTGCTTATAGAAGGATGCCATTTGGGCTATGTAATGCGCCTGCAACCTTCCAGAGATGCATGCTCTCTATTTTCTCTGACATGGTGGAAAAATTTCTGGAAGTCTTCATGGATGACTTCTCAGTATATGGAGACTCATTCAGCTCCTGTCTTGATCACCTGAAACTTGTTCTGAAAAGATGCCAAGAAACCAACCTAGTTTTAAACTGGGAAAAGTGTCACTTCATGGTGACTGAAGGAATTGTTCTTGGGCATAAAATCTCAAACAAGGGAATAGAGGTGGATCAGGCAAAAATAGAGGTAATTGAAAAATTACCACCACCTGCCAATGTTAAGGCAATCAGAAGCTTTCTGGGGCATGCAAGATTCTATAGGAGGTTTATAAAGGATTTTTCAAAAATCGCAAAACCTCTAAGCAATCTGCTAGCTGCTGACACGCCATTTGTGTTTGACACAGAGTGCCTATAGGCGTTTGAAACGCTGAAAGCTAAGCTGGTCACAGCACCAGTCATTTCTGCACCAGACTGGACATTACCATTTGAGCTAATTGTAATGCCAGTGATCATGTCATTGGTGCAGTATTGGGACAGAGGCATGACAAGCTTCTACATGTCATTTATTATGCCAGTCACGTTTTAAATGATGCCCAGAAAAATTACACAACCACAGAAAAGGAATTACTTGCAGTGGTTTACACCATTGACAAGTTCAGATCCTACTTAGTAGGATCAAAGGTGATTGTGTATACTGACCATGCTGCTCTTAAGTATCTACTCACAAAGCAGGATTCGAAACCCAGGCTCATCAGATGGGTATTGCTTCTGCAAGAGTTTGATATAGAAATAAGAGTCAGAAAAGGGACAGAGAACCAAGTAGCTGATCATCTGTCCCGGATAGAGCCAGTGGAAGGGACGTCCCTCCCCTTTCTTGAGATCTCTGAGACGTTCCCTGATGAGCATCTATTTGCCATTCAGGAAGCACCATGGTTTGCCGATATTGCAAACTATAAAGCTGCAAGGTTCATACCCAAGGAGTACAATAGAATACAAAAGAAGAAATTAGTTACTGATGCAAAGTACTACTTGTGGGATGAGCCCTATCTCTTTAAGAGATGTGCGGACGGAATTATCCGTAGGTGTGTCCCCAGAGAGGAAGCACAGAGAATCCTATGGCATTGCCATGGATCTCAATATGGAGGCCATTTCGGAGGTGAGCGAACAGCCACCAAGGTCCTCCAATGTGGCTTCTATTGGCCCACACTCTATAAAGATTCCCGAGAGTTTGTATGTAATTGTGACAGTTACCAAAGAGCTGGTAATCTGCCTCATGGTTACGCCATGCCTCAACAAGGAATCTTGGAAATAGAGTTGTTTGATGTATGGGGAATTGACTTCATGGGACCTTTCCCACCATCATACTCAAACACCTATATTCTGGTGGCAGTTGACTACGTATCAAAGTGGGTTGAGGCTATTGCCACGCCCACCAATGATACTAAAACAGTGCTGAAGTTCCTCCAGAAACATATCTTTAGCAGGTTTGGTGTCCCTAGAGTACTAATCAGTGATGGGGGCACTCACTTCTGCAATAAGCAGCTTTATTCTACCATGATTCGGTATATAATTCGCCACAAGATAGCCACTCCATATCATCCACAAACCAATGGGCAAGCTGAAGTCTCTAATAGAGAATTAAAGAGAATCCTGGAATGGACAGTAAATACCCGTAGAAAGGATTGGGCACGGAGCTTGGATGATGCTCTGTGGGCTTACAGAACAGCATTCAAGACCCCTATAGGGACCTCTCCATACCAACTCGTGTATGGTAAGGCATGCCACCTGCCCGTGGAACTGGAACATAAGGCCTACTGGGCAACCAGATTCCTAAACTTTGATGCCAAATTAGCAGGAGAAAAACGATTGCTCCAGCTAAATGAGCTAGAGGAATTCAGATTCACAGCTTTCGAAAATGCCAAGCTTTATAAAGAAAAATAAAAAAAATGGCATGACAAAAAGCTATCATCTAGAATCTTTGAACCAGGACAGAAGGTCCTGTTGTTTAACTCTAGACTCAGGCTATTCCCCGGGAAACTGAAATCCCGGTGGAGGGGACCATACGTGATTACAAGTGTGTCATCATATGGTTATGTGGAGCTTCAAGATATTGATTCTGATAAGAAGTTCATTGTCAATGGACAGAGAATCAAGCATTATCTTGAAGGCAACATCGAGCAAGAATGCTCAAGGCTGAAGCTAGATTAAAAGCTCAGCAAGGTCCAGCTAAAGACAATAAAGAAGCGCTTGCTGGGAGGCAACCCAACCATGGGGCATCAATCCTCTAAGCATTTTTGCCCTATTTTTATTTTTATTTGTTTATATAAAGTTCACTGACACTAAGGTACAAAATCATTTGTATAAGTTTACAGGGTTACAGAAGGAATCAGCACACAAAACAGAGTAAAAGAGCTCAATGGCAAGAAAACGCCAGTAAAGGGGCATTTTGGGCGTTCAGCGCCCAAAATGGGCATCCACTGGGCGCTGAACGCCAGTAATGGTAGCAATCTGGGCGTTCAACGCCAGAAATGGCCACCCACTGGGCGTTGAACGCCAGTAATGGCAGCAACTGGGCGCTGAACGCCCAGGAGATCAGCATTTGGGCGCTGAACGCCCAAAACAAGCAGTGTTTGGGCGTTCAAACACTAGGAAGACAGGGAGGAGCCAAATCCATTTGTCCCACACGTATTTCCATTTTAATTTCAAATTTTATGCTTCAATGCATGATTTTTTTACATGAACATGTCAAGAACCCTAATTTCTAAAAATCCATCTTTCCAAATTCAATCCAACTCTTTTCAAAATCTTTTCTGAAAACAAATCTATCTTTTTCACTCAAAAATCTTTTCAACTAATCCATATCTTTTTCAAATATCCATATTATCTTTTTCAAAATTCAAGAGTTATCTTTTTCAAAAATCTATCATATCTTTTCAAAATTAAACTCAATCTTTTTATCTTTTTCAAAATCCAGATTTATCTTTTTCAAAAATCTATCCTATCTTTTCAAAATCAAACTATATCTTCTATCTTATCTTTTTCAACTCAATCTTTTTATCTTATCTCTTCCAATTTTTCGAAAATCCACCACCCCACCCCTTTAAATTTGGGTTCGGCCTCCCCCCTCCTCCATCAACAAGTGCACCTCGATCTCCTTCTATCCCTCTCCTTTCTTTTCTTTTGCTTGAGGACAAGCAAACCTCTAAGTTTGGTGTGTTTATCCGAGATCACTACTAAGATCATGGCTCCCAAAGGAAAACAATCCACTCCAAGAGGCAAGAAAGAGAGCGTTCCAAAATCACTTTGGAATCAAGGGAAGTTCTTATCTAAAGAACATTCAGACCATTATCTTAAAGTAATGGGTCTGAGATCAGTGATCCCGAAAGTGAGATTCGATCTGAAAGAAGATGAATATCCGGAGATCCAGGAGCAAATTCGAATCAGGAACTGGGAAGTCCTAGCTAATCCTGAAACGAAAGTAGGAAGGAACATGGTCCAGGAGTTCTATGCTAACATGTGGCAGACTGACAAGCAAAGACTATCTGGAACTGCCTGCTACGAATTTCGGACCATGGTTAGGGGAAAGATTGTTCATACCACCCCTGACAAGATCAGAGAGATATTAAAGCTACCTCAGTTAAAGGATGATCCAGACTCCTTCAACAGGAGGATGATGAGAGCAGACATTGGCCTGGATAAGATTCTAGAGGACATATGTATCCCTGGAGCCAGGTGGACCACCAACACCAAGGGCGTCCCAAATCAGCTCAAGAGAGAGGATCTCAAACCAGTTGCCAGAGGATGGCTGGACTTCATTGGGCGTTCTCTGTTGCCCACTAGCAACCGTTCTGAAGTCACAGTTAAAAGAGCAGTGATGATTCATTGCATCATGACTGGGAAGGAAGTGGAGGTTCATCAGCTGATTTCCACTGAACTCTACAAGATAGCTAATAAAAATTCAAGAGAGGCCAGTTTGGCTTATCCAAGCGTGATTTCTCTGCTCTGCAAGGACGCTGGAGTCAAGATGGGAATAACTGAATATATCCTAATTGAAAAGTCAATCACCAAAGCATCAATGGAGAGACAACAAGCACAGGAGGATCCTATCAAGAAGAGAGCACAGGAATTCCTCCCAGAGATTCCTCAAGCAGAATATTGGGAATATCTTGAGACGTCTGTCACCAAGATACAGGAAGCTATGGAGCAAATAATAAAACAACAGAAGGAACACAGTCAAATGCTGACCCATATGTTTAAAGAACAAGAGGAGCAGGGACGTGACTTAAGGGAACTGAAGCGCCAGAAGTCTTCTGTAATACCAAGCATCCCAAGGATCAGAGGAACCCCCATACCCCCAGAATAAAGGTTGTTAAATTCCAATTTCTGCTTTAACTCTGTGACAGTGTCCTTATAAAGAGTTTACCTTAGAAGTCATATAATAGTAATTAGTATCTATTTGATTTTATCTTCAATTAAGCTATAGTTTATTTTTCTCATCATCATTAAACATGAATAAAGTAGTAGATCTTTTGAATAAGAGGCAATAAAATTTCGAGTTTTAATAAGAGAAATTCTAATTAGTTAAATGTGGTGGCAATGCTTTCTGTCTTCTGAATGAATGCTTGAACAGTGCATATGTCTTTTGAATTTGTTGTTTAAGATTGTTAAATATGTTGGCTCTTGAAAGAATGATGAACATGAGACATGTTATTGATAATCTGAAAAATCATAAAAATGATTCTTGAAGCAAGAAAAAGCAGCAAAGAACAAAGCTTGCAGAAAAAAAAAAGCAAGCAGAAAAAGCCAATAACCCTTAAAACCAAAAGGCAAGGGCAAATAAAAGGGATCCCAAGGCTTTGAGCATCAGTGGATAGGAGGGCCTAAATGAATAAAATTCTGGTCTAAGCGGCTAAACCAAGCTGTCCCTAACCATGTGCTTGTGGCGTGAAGGTGTCAAGTGAAAACTTGAGACTGAGCGGTTAAAGTCAAGGTCCAAGCAAAAAGAAGAGTGTGCTTAAGAACTCTGGACACCTCTAATTGGGGACTTTAGCAAAGCTGAGTCACAATCTGAAAAGGTTCACCCAGTTATGTGTCTGTGGCATTTATGTATCCGGTGGTAATACCGGAAAACAAAGTGCTTAGGGCCACAGCCAAGACTCATAAAGAAGCTGTGTTCAAGAATCATCACACTGAACTAAGAGAATCAATAACACTATCTGAATTCTGAGTTCCTATAGATGCCAATCACTCTGAGCTTCAATGGATAAAGTGAGATGCCAAAACTGTTCAGAAGCAAAAAGCTACTAGTCCCGCTCATCTAATTAGGATCTGAGCTTCAATCAAAAACTCTGAGATATTATTGCTTCTCAACCTATTAGTCTTCTATTTTATTTGTCTAGTTGCTTGAGGACAAGCAACAGTTTAAGTTTGGTGTTGTGATGAGTGGATATTTTATACGCTTTTTGGGGATAATTTCATATAGTTTTGAGTATGTTTTAGTTAGTTTTTAGTCTATTTTTTTAGTTTTTAGGAAAAATTCATATTTCTGGACTTTACTATGAGTTGTGTGTTTTTCTATAATTTCAGGTATTTTTCTGGCTGAAATTGAAGGAGCTGAGCAAAAATCTGATTCAGGCTGAAAAAGGACTGCTGATGCTGTTGGATTCTGACCTCCCTGCACTCAAAGTGGATTTTCTGGAGCTACAGAACTCGAAATGGCGTGCTTTCAATTGCGTTGGAAAGTAGACATCCAGGGCTTTCCAGCAATATATAATAGTCCATACTTTGCACAAGAATAGACGACGTAAACTGGCGTTCAACGCCAGTCTTCTATCCAATTCTGGCGTCCAGCGCCAGAAAAGGATCAAAAGCTGGAGTTGAACGCCCAAACTGGCATAAAAACTGGCGTTCAACTCCACAAATGGCCTCTGCACGTGAATTTCTTAAGTCTCAGCCCCAGCACACACCAAGTGGGCCCCAGCACACACCAAGTGGGCCCCAGAAGTGGATCTCTGCATCATCCATCATAGTTTATCCAATTTTTGTAAACCTAGGCTACTAGTTTAGTATTTAAACAACTTTTAGAGACTTATTTTGTATCTCATGACATTTCAGATCTAAACTTTGTATTCTCTGACGGCATGAGTCTCTAAACCCCATTGTTGGGGGTGAGGAGCTCTGCTGTGTCTCGATGAATTAATGCAAGTACTTCTGTTTTCCATTCAAACACGCTTGTTCCTATCTAAGATGTTCATTCGCGCTTAACTGTGATGAAGGTGATGATCCGTGACATTCATCACCTTCCTCAAACCATGAACGTGTGCCTGACAACCACCTCCGTTCTATATCCGATTGAATGAGTATCTCTGAGATCTCTTAATCAGAATCTCCGTGGTATAAGCTAGAACTGATGGCGGCATTCATGAGAATTTGGAAAGTCTTCACTGGAAGGATGGAAGGTAGCCATTGACAACGGTGATCCACCAACACACAGCTTGCCATAGGAGGACGTGCGTGCGTGAATCAGAAGACATAGGAAAGCAGAGATTCAGAAGACAAAGCATCTCCAAAACTCCAACATATTCTCCATTACTGCACAACAAGTAATCTTTAATTTATGCTCTCTTAGTTATTCACAATTCAACTGATAAACATAATTGACTTCCTGACTAAGATTTACAAGATAACCATAGATTGCTTCAAACCAACAATCTCCGTGGGATTCGACCCTTACTCACGTGAGGTATTACTTGGACGACCCAGTGCACTTGCTGGTTAGTGGTACGCGTTGTGAAAAGTGTGATTCACAATTAGTGCACCATACATCCTATATCTTTTAAAACAGACAGGATTACTTGGTTGTAAAGCTGCTGAAATATCTATAGAGCCTAACTTAAAATTGAAGCCAGCTAAATCAGAAAATGTAATGGACAAAGCGAGATATCAGCGGTTGGTGGGAAGGCCAATCTATTTATCCCATACACATCCAGATATAGCCTTTTCTATAAGCATGGTAAGTCAGTTTATGCATTCACCTGATCGAGAACACATGGATGTTGTCTTTAGAATTTTAAGGTACTTGAAGGGATCGCCTGGAAAAGGGTTACTCTACAAAAACTATGGACATCTTCAAATAGAAACCTATGTAGATTGGGCTGAGAATGTCATGGACTGAAGGTCAACATCTGAGTATTGTACTTTTGTTGGAAGAAACCTGGTTAGTTGGAGGAGTAAAAAACAGAGTGTTGTGGCATGAAGTAGTGCAAAAGCTACGTTTAGAGCAGTGGCTACAAGAACTAAAGGTTCCCATTTCTCTACCAATGAGGTTGTATTATGACAACAAATATGCAACTTCTATTGCTCATAATCCAGTTCCGCATGACAGAACTAAACATGTCAAAATTGACAAGCATTTTATAAAGGAAAAGATTGAACGAGGACAAATTTGTATCTCATATGTTTCGACTACGGAACAATTAGCAGATGTTCTAACTAAAGGATTACTCAAAAAGACCTTTGATAGCATAATAAGCAAGCTGTTAATGAAGGATATCTTCAAGCCAGCTTGAAGAGGAGTATTGACTAGATCAAATCAAAATCAGATTATTAATTTCTTTCATGAATCTTTTATGTAAATAGAATTAATTATAATATCTTTTTCTTTTTAGTTTAGCTTAATTTTAAAAATTTTATGATTAAAAATTTTTCTTTTATTTTAGGCTAATATTTTTCTTATTTTCTAATTATTTTTTTTTCTTTAATTCTTCTACAAAGAAAATGATTCCTTATACATTTGATATAACATAATATTCAAACACTTCAAGTTTTCTATTTCGTTGTGCTTTATATTCTTTTGAAGATATATAAACATACATAAATGGAGGCACTTGCTATTATCTTTTAACAAAAAGTTTGAAAAGTCAGGAGCTTCTTGCCACTTAAATATTCATTATGTTTTGCATTTTATATTAATCCGTTTGCGATGATGAATACCTATCTTCAGCCTCGGCTTATGATATGTTCAATTTATAATACAATTACTAGTGTTATGGGCCAAGAAAATGTCGATTGAATAAGGTTTGAAAGAATGTGAGAAGGAAGAAAACACAGAGAAAGAATGGAGAATTTAGAGGGAAAGATAGGAAATGTATGGTCTGCATTACTAGTGAGTGTTATAGTGAGCTTATCGCTAATCTGTGCTTATATATAGAGGAGTAGCTTGTTGTGCAAGCTAGTACAAAAGGTAGAACAGTCCCTTCATTCTTAAGTTTCTCTCATAACTAACTTACAGCTGTCCTATCGTAGCTGGCACTGTTCTAACAACCAACATTTCTCTCATAACTAATTCTTGTATCTCTTGTCTAGACTTTACCAACTCACTCTATTATGATTAATGGTCTTTGGTAACAAATGATAAAATCTTTGAATTTTTTAGTTATATAAAAGGATGTGTAATCTTTGCTATTCTTCACAAATTTTTTCTATCCTTTTTGTGTCTCATATTTTTCACAAACACAAGGCATTAATGGCCAGTAATAATCCATACATAGTTGTGCTTGTTTATCCCAATTGTCGTATGAGAAATGGCAACAACAGGGTGACATTTGAGTGTGAGGATTCGATATTGTTTCGCACTCAGCGTGTGGAGACGTTGTCGGATTTGAAGAGTTTGATATTGAGCAAGCTCGGTGGTACACAAGCGAGGAAAATCGGAAGGGTGGTGTATAGATTGCTGGCACTCATGGGTAACGGAGTCTTCTGGTTTCGACTATTCTGACTTCTAGGGGACGAGCATGTGCGACTGATGTTCGACATCCATGGGAGGATCATGGTGGAGCAGGTAATGGAGCTTTCAGCAGAGGTGGGACACAGTGGTGGTGGGAGTTCCATACACTCGACCTATGTACAGGACGACCAACCCCTCGCACCACCGCCCATTCATGTCGCCATTCCAGTAGATGAGGCAGAGGAAGGCGGGGAGGAGTCGGACGAGGATTACGTGGTGGATAGTGCGGACAGTGACTTGTCCGATAGTGGGGATGAGAATGAGTGTGTTCCGGAGACATCTGTTCAGACTGTGGCGCGCCATGTCCTACCTCCGCCTCACCCAATTCCAGTGCTTTCGGCAGTTCCATCTCACTATCACAGTCTGGATCTGGACGCCATGCATGAGAGGATTCCGTTTCTTGACACGGGTAAAGAGGACTACAACCTAGACGGCGGTGTAGAGTTTTGGGTCGGCCACAAGTTTAGAAGCCGAGAGGCAGTGCTTCAGGGTGTGAAGAACTACAGTATTCAGAGGAGTGCGGAGTACCGGGTGATCTGGCGGACAAGATCACGCAACCACACCAGTTTCAGCGTGAAGGACTCATTCCTCTGCGCAACCTGCTATGCCGCCACCGGAGGCATGGCACCAAGCAGCTGCTCCACCATGGCCCACGTCTCTGTGCTGTACCACCTACCGAAGTCACGAAAGCATCCTCAATGGGGTTCCCGTGCAAGCGTAGACCTAGGTAGTACGCCACGTCCTGCAAGGTGATAGTGACCTCACCCCACGGGAGATGAAACGTGTGTGTCTCCAGACGCCATCGCTCAACGAGTGCCGAAATCAGGGAATTGTCAAAAGTGAAGTCCCTGAGGGGCAACGTGTCGCCGAATCCGGCATCAGCCAAATACGGGACGATGGCGTCCGATGGAGGAAGGGTATGGCTGACTCGCCGGAGCAGTAGAAGGCGAGGCCTCTACCGAATAAACAAAAAAATTTTAACTTATAAAGAGATAATCATAAATTTTTGTACTCTACTTAAGAACATAGTGCTATTTCTACTTAAGAACATACTTCCATGTCTCTAGTCTACACATGTCTCTAAATTACATATGTCAGTAAGCAAATTCTAATTAAGTCATAACAATCTTACACAAGCAAATACAGTTCTAAATTCATCATACAGTCCAATCCCTAAAGCATTTTATTCATTGCTTGTCACTACAGGACTACCCTACCCTAACAATGTCCACATACTTAGATTAACCGAACAGAACGTAACTAACCTCGAAGTCGGCCGCCCCGGCGTAATGCGACGTCTTGCTCAGTCTGTTGATGTCCCCGTCGTTCCTTGCCTGGCGTGCCATCACCGTATCAGTCTCAAATATGGTAGGAAAGAGAAAAAGGAGAAGAGAAAGAAGTTGACTAAGGTCCAGTTTGGGTAAACAATTTAGTTAAGTTACTTTTGAAGAAATAGCTTAAACGATAAATGCTTATATTAAAAGTAACTTATAAATAAGTTATTTTGTGTTTGATTTTTTAGTTCTAAAAGTACTTATTTTAAAAGAAAAGTGATAAAAAGCTTTTTGTTATGAGAGAAGTCATTTTTTTTTAACTTCTCCTTAAGCACCAAAATAGCTTTTTAGAAAGTTGCAATTTTGTTTTGAAAATTGTACCATACATTAATACTACACATTTTCATAAGTTAAAAGTTAAAAAAAGTCACTTATGAACCTATCCAAATGGACCCTAAGTCAAAATAGGGCTTAAAGACACGCTGTAAACGACTTATACTTATAGGTGTGGTACAACCTTATCTCGTTTACAGTATAAACGAGATAGACATGATTCGGCTGACGTGTCATATCCCGTTTACACGGTAAACGAGATACATGAATTGTCATCTCGTTTACAGTGTAAACGAGATATGATTAGAGAATGCAAAACTTTAAATATTTTTAAAATTATTTTTTTCGGTAATTATTACTTTTATTTTATTTATTTAAATAAAAAATCCTAAAATATTTTCTAATTTTGTTGAGTCCTAAACAGTAAACATGAAATTGTTGAATTTTGCTTGTTACAATTAAATCTACTAGTGTTATTGTTTTATAAGAGTTAGACACAATAATCCAATAAGAGAAATCTCCACCTCCTTAACCTTCTTTTTCCATTGACCATTACAACAAAAAATACAATTATCTTTCTTTTAGATAATAAGCTATGATGTGCGAATAATCAGAAAATTATCTCCAATTTCATTAACATGGTTCTTTGCTTTGGTTTCATTCTCAACTATCAAGTCTCAACCTCTGTTTCATGACAGTGATTGTTTCCACCATTGAATTCGCTCTTTTCTCTTCCAACTCCTTCTTCTCATTTGATCGGATTTTACACAAACATGTTGCGTGCAGCATCATTTTCATCACTCTCATTCTCCAGGTTCAACTTCTCTCTTCATATTGTGCCCTATGTTTTCCCTTTTCGCTTTCCTTCCCGTTCATGTTCAATGTCAAGCCTTCACTCTCATTCTGAGCTCACATCCCCTCGCCATGTTGATGAAGCTGTTGATTCCTTCACTCGCATGCTCTCTATGCGTCGCACTCCATCTATCATCCAATTTAACCAGATTTTGGGGTCTCTTGCCAAGACGCACCATTTCCCAACCGCCATTTCCCTCTTTCAGCAATTGCAAACCAGGGGAATTGCGCCCAGCATAGTTACTATGAATATTTTAATCAATTGTTGCTGCGGCATGGGTCGGATCACTCTCGCTTTCTCTATATTGGCCAAGATTTTCAGGATCAGTTTTCAGCCAAATACCATAACATTGAATACACTCATTAAAGGTCTCTATCTCTGTGGTAATGTTGAAAAAGCACTGCACTTTCATGACAGAGTGCTGGCTCATGGATTTCACTTCGACCAAGTCACTTATGCAACTTTGATCAACGGGCTCTGTAAGACCGGACACACAACAGCTGCTATTCAAGTGTTGAGAAAGATCCCACTGTATGGCATTGTTCCTAATGTCGTCATGTACAGCGCAATTATTGATAGCTTGTGCAAGGTTACGCTTGTAAGTGATGCTTTTCATTTATACTCTGAAATGCTTGCTAAGGGAATCTCTCCCGATGTTATCACGTATAACACTCTAATTTATGGATTGTGCCTTGCCGGCCAACTTAAGGATGCCATTGATTTACTAAATCATATGATGCTGAAAAACATTACTCCAGATGCTCGTACCTATAGTTCTTTGATTGATGGACTATGTAAGGAGGGAAATATGAAAGATGCTAAGAGTGTGTTGGCTGTGATGAGAAAAGTTGCTGTGGAACCGTGGTTACTTATAATTGTTTAATGGATGGGTATTGTTTGGTTAACGAATTAAACAAGGCAAAATGTATATTTGACACCATGGCCCAGATAGGAATGGCTCCTGATATACAAAGTTACAATATTATTATTAATGGCTTGTGCAAAAGTAAATTGATGGATGATGCCTTGAATCTCTTTGAAGAGATGCGTCGCAAGAACTTGGTTCTTGACACGGTAACTTACAATACTCTAATTGATGGCTTGGGAAAATCAAGGAGAATCTCTTGTGCTTCAAAGCTTCTTGTTGAGATGCATAATAAAGGTCAACCTGCTGATATAATCACTTACAATTCCTTGTTGGATGGGATGTTTAATATCAAACAACTTGACAAGGCACTTATGTTATTTATTGAGATGAAAGAGAGTGGCATTGATCCAAATATATGCACGTACAGTATACTTATCGATGGCCTATGTAAAAGTGGAAGACTTATGGATGCAAAAGAGATTTTTCAAGATCTTTCCATTAAAAACCATCGTCCAAATGTGAGGACATACACTATTATGATCAATGGGCTCTGCAAAGAGGGCTTATTTGAAGAAGCATTGGCCCTGCTGTCAGAAATAGAATACAATGGTTGCTTACCAAATGCTGTGACTTTTGAAATCGTTATTCGTGCTTTGTTCGAAAAAGGTGAGAATGACATGGCGGAGAAACTTCTTCGGGAAATGATTGCTAGAGGCTTATTGAATGGATGAAAAGAGATAAGATACATCAACTCAAATTAAAATCACATCTCTATTGTTGCTGAATGTGTATCGTAGTTCTCTAAATTCTGAATCTGTTGGGTCAGAGGACTTTGGCAATGCCATAACATCAATACCACTGATGTCTTGACTATCTCATTTTTATTCAATTAAGTTTAAACTTTCAATGTTTGCAATTGCTATCATCCTTTTTCATTCCACTATGCTTTATTGATTCTTTAGAGGATATTTCTCGTTGTAGCTTACAGGTTAAGTGTTTAAGATCTCTCTATAGTAACTAATAGTTATTTACTGTTATCCTATGAGACCATATATTTTAACTATTATCATGCTACAAACTAAGAAAAACAAAAAAGAGGTTTACAAACATTTGCAAATCCATTTGCAAAAAGTTCCCCTGCCGTGCGCAGAACGAAAGTCAAAGATGTTTCATTATATATGATTGATGCTGCCAAGGAAAATGCTCACTTAGCTCAAAAACTACATGATGTTCTACTTGAAAGTGGTGTCATTGCTCCTCCAAATTTATTTTCTGAAATTTATAACGGGTTAGGCTCCCCAACTGAAGAAAAAGATGAACACAAACCAGAAAGTGGACAAGAGACTACTTTGCCTCACCACAGAGTTCATCCGAAAGGAAGTTCAAGCAGCCAGCCAGAGCACTCTAAGCCTGTTGAAGGTTTAGGAATAAACCACCTTCTTGATCCGAAGTTAGCAGCTGTACAACATACACCATCCCAGGTAACATATGGGAAAAATATTCCAGTTGCGGCGGCTGCAGCAGCAGCTGCTGCTGTTGTTGCTACCTCTATGGTAGGTGCTGTAGCAAAGTCAAACACTGACTCGAACATTGAGCTTCCCGTAGCTGCAGCGGCCACTGCAACTGCTGCAGCTGTAGTAGCAACCACTGCAGCTGTCAGCAAACAGTATGAGCAAGGCAGTCGAAGTGACGGACACATGGATGGCACTGGTTATGAGCCGAAGGGTAGAATATTGTGTTAGGAGCAAATTCAGGTGATAGAATATCTGATAGATCTATAGTAAGCAATGACAGTATAAAATCTGATTTTATATTAGATGATGTTGCTGAATATGACATTCCGTTGGAGGAAATCACACTGGCTGAACGTATCGGACTTGGTATTAAGTGTACTTTGCTCTATCAGATTTGGTTACATTCTTTTGTTAGATGGTGTTGTTTATAATTTTATACATATAAATTCCCATATGATGACTAAAATTACATTTTGGTGGCCTATTTTTTGCATTTAGGATCGTATGGGGAGGTATACCGTGGTGAATGGCGTGGAACAGTGAGTTTTATTCCTACTCAGGCATACATTCCATATCCATCTTACAATTCAAATTGTATTTTCAACAAACAAATTATAAAATGTAATTTTTTTCTTAACTGAGCAAGGCCCAAGAAATTTTTGGCTTCAGTTTCATTTTTACCCTTAACAAAAGTAATCAATACCTTATACTTGACTACGTTTCATGCTTG
Organism: Arachis hypogaea; assembly: GCF_003086295.3. NCBI lineage: Eukaryota > Viridiplantae > Streptophyta > Magnoliopsida > Fabales > Fabaceae > Arachis > Arachis hypogaea. The sequence goes on from NC_092050.1 coordinate 145,359,866, forward strand.
TCATTTTTTGTTGTGTTTTTCTGTTAGGCTGTAGGTTTTTGAATTCTTTCATTTACATCAGGTCTCTGCTTTGGTTTGTAGGAAGTTGCTGTAAAAAGATTTCTTGATCAAGATATATCTGGTGAATGACTTGAAGAATTCAAAAGTGAGGTAATATTTCATTAGTGTCTCTTTTTGTAGTTTCTACTCATATGTTTATCTTTGTTGATGAATGATTTCATTTAGTACACATTTACAACTATCAGATGTGATTTTTATGCTCCATAATGACATATCAGATAGCTGCAATACTTTATTTAGATTGTTACTGTATTTGTCCCAGGCTAATTATAAGTTTGGATTAAATACTTTGTCCTTTTGAATTGCATTTTTTTAGAAGTTCTTGATGAAGATTGACCATTTCAAAGCTCTTTGATGTAATCCTTGTTTTATTTCTCCAACATTTTATAGCTTCTATTGTTGTTATATACTTTCATCTTGTGTGCTTCTCTCTATGAATAGATTTCCTAATGCAATTTGAGAATATAGTGGTGCATGAATATGTATATAAGAGAACATATATATATGGAAAGAATATATTAAATGGGGACTAAGAAGTAGGGTTAGCACATTGGAGTTATTTAGTTCATGTAGTTGACTATACTTATTCAAAAAAAGGATTTTGTTTAATTCTTTTATGAATGCCAAAACTAGTTGTGCATTTTCATGAATTTATATGATTTTGCTGCATATTTAACATATGATGTAAGTTGCCATAGGTTCAAATAATGAAAAGACTGAGGCATCCAAATGTTGTTCTCTTCATGGGAGCAGTTACTCGACCTCCGAATCTTTCTGTTGTTACTGAGTTTCTTCCCAGGTAACTTAAGGTTCCTTATTTCCTGAGATTCATATGAGACTGTGGATTGCAAATAGATGTTAGTATATGGTACAGAATAGTGCTATGCAGGCCAAAAAGATTACTTCTAAATGAACATCTAAAATATTTGATGTATGCTGTTAATAGCTCAAATGTCAATTTAGAAGTAATAAGCAAAAATAAGATGAAAGTTTCAGTTATTATTTGGTTAATTTAGACACAATTTACCTTACTAAATATTGTGTTATTGTGTTAGACTCTTACACTTTTCCAGGATTTTTTTTTATTTTGATTAATGTTGTTCTGGACGGATTACTTTTAATGACTCTGAAGTCTGAACTGTATATTTCCTATGCACAGGAAGTTTGTACAGACTAATTCATCGACCGAACAATCAATTAGATGAGCGAAGGCGGTTGAGGATGGCCCTTGATACTGTAAGAATCTGTTTTCTTTTCTTGCAATGTAGTTTCATTAAGTAAATTATTGCGATAATCAGTGAAATTCAGTTGATGTGACATATATCTCTTGAATCTTCAGGCCCGAGGAATGAACTATTTGCACAACTGCACTCCAGTGATTGTACACCGTGATTTGAAGTCACCAAATCATCTTGTTGATAAAAATTGGGTTGTGAAAGTGCCAACTAATTGTCATGATTCAATTTTCTTGATGGCATGCTGAATGCTCCTTGTAGATATGGTTTATTTATTTTTTTTCACTCTTTCTTTTTTTTTATTTCCCTGTAGATATGGTTTAATTTTATCTTCTCCACTCCCAATTGTTGTTGCTAGCACACGCTAACTATTGCTCTCAGAAAAAATGCTTCTAATTAGAGTTTAATTTCACAGACCATTAGAAAGTATTAAGTCCTTGACCATCAATAGTGGTTGATTTTGCAGATTGAAAGCTTCAGATGGAGGGACAACACAAGGATGTGGAGGAGCAAGTTAAGGATCGCTGAAGATTCGAATACTGAACCTATCACCAAATCGCCAAATCAACCCTTTTTCAACAACCTTACGCCCTTTCAATATGTTACTCCATCCCACGGTACTGCTCCGATCTCTGCATTCATTATAAAATTGTATCGAAAATATTTACCTTTGAAGAGTCTAGATAAGAGTGATTGTGGCTGAGAGACAACTTTCCAATATTATTTTGTTAATAGCGCCAAATTTTGATCCCCTTGGTCCTTAAAAACAAGTCCACCTTCTAATTTCGGTATTGTCATAATATCTCAACTAACCCATGCAATTTTTCGCTCTGTACCTTTTTGACCCACCAAAATTGGGAGAGTGTGTTATGAATCTCCCTAATTAAAATGTCAGAAAGACGGAAACGTGATAATGAATAAATTGGGATAGCCTCCCCAACAACTTTGATTAGAACATGTCTGTCTGTAGAAGAGAGAAGTTTTCTTTTCCACCCTTGAACTCGCTTCCTCACCTTGTCCTTGATTTCTTCGAAAGTGTTTTTTTTTTTTTTTTGGACTGTAGATGAAAGACCCAAATACTTATCCTGTGCACCAATATGGACAATTTTCAATTTCCGAGCCAGTAGTAATCGAGCAGTAGAAGGAGTATCATTACTAAAGAATAGAGCTTATTTATGCAAATTAACTTTTTGGCCACTGAATTCCTTGTATGACTGAAGAAGACTAAGAATATTTTTACAACTATTTTCTGACACTTTACAAAAAAGAATTGAGTCATCCGAAAACAAAAAAATTATTAACAGAAGGCCATCTTCGGTTGATTTGAATACCTTCAACAGGATCATTTTACTCTGCCTTGTTTAGTAAAAAGGATAATTTTTCTGCACAGAAAAGAAAAAGATAGGGAGATAAAGGGTCTTCTTGACGGATAGCTCTATTTGGTTTTAAAAAAATCTAAAGATTGACCTTCAACAATGATAGAGTAAGAAACTGTAGTCACTACCTCCTGTATCTAACCAATCCACCTAGATTCAAATCCCAGTTTCTCTAAAATGAACCAAAGGAAATTCCACTCAACACAATCATAGATTTTGCTCATATCTAATTTAACAGCCATTTCAGTCGATAGGTCCATTTTCTTTGTCTTTAGATAGTGCATACATTCATGAGCGACTAGGACATTGTCTGAAATCAATTTACCCTTAATAAAGGCACTCTGATTAGGGCTGATCAGCAAATTCATTAATTTCTGTAGTCAATGGACTAGTACTTTAGAAATAATCTTGTACACAACTGAAGAAAGGCTGATGGATCTAACCTGTGTCATATCCTTTGCATCAAAAATCTTAGGAATGAGATAGATTTGTGTATGGTTGAAGCTCTTGAATAGTCTACCACTGACAAAGAAATTGTGGACAGCCTTGAAAACATCCTCCCCTACTAAACTTCATAGAATTGAAAGAATTTAGCTGTAAATCCATCATCACCAAAGGCGCGCTCTGGGGGTGACTACTAAATACCGCACGTTTTATCTTATCAAAACTGACCGGTCTAATTAAATTTTTTGTTCATAGTTGCTGAAACTTGGTTTCAAAATCTTCGAATGCATGTGCCGGATTAGCTTGGTCAATCGATGTGAAGATATCCTTGAAGTATATTTCAGCTACTTGTGCAATTTCCTCACGGGTGGTAGCATACATACCACCATTCTTTTCCAGTTTTCAAATTTTATTTTTCCGGATTCTGGATTGGAATGATTGGTAAAGAAATTTATATTTCTGTCCCTTCTTTTAGCCACTTTACTCGATATTTTTTCCTCCAATAGCTTTTCTCCGTAAAATAAGCATCCTCAAGTTTATTTTTCAAGACTTCAATTTGTTCTCCTCATATAATGCCCTCCTCTCTGAGGATTTCAAGCTGAGATGTGAGTCCACCAATGTCCTTTGAATTAAATTTGTTCCGTTGCTGCCATTGAACAATACGGTGCTTCAATTGGGAGGCAAAACAAACATTGTTAAGCGATCCACCCATTCCTTTCAAGCTTCGGTAATAATTACCTTAATTTTTTCTAAATCACACCATCTCTCCTGAAATTTAAACTTCTATTTAGATTTTTCTATGACTGGATTTGTATCAAGGAGGATAGATACACGACCTAAACCATTTTTTGCGAGCCGAGACAGCGAGGCTGACAGAAAATAATCCATCCACTCACCGTTTGCAAGTGCACGGTTAAGCCGCTCCCTGATCTGGTTCTGCCATCGTCGCCTATTAGTCTAGGTGAACCTTTTTCCAATCATACCCAAGTCTTTCAGTCCACCACCATCAATAAAATTCACAAATTCATAAATAGATGAAGCTAATTTTAAACCCCTCCTTCTCATCGAGACTCACCATAGCATTAAAATCACCCATAATTATAACCTTTCCAAGGAAACATTGTACAATAGAGGAAAGTTTTGTGTATTGGATAGATCGAATCCCATCCAAGCTATTTAAATGTACTCCAATCAGCTCCCATAAACAGTTCAAAGCAGGATCAGTGATGCCTGAGCATCATTCATATCTTTTCTATAGAATTTATACAATGATTTGTTGATTTCCTAAAAGATTTAAGTGATCTACACTCTATTGGATGCTACTTTGAGTTGTTGCATTGTGTTGATTACAGGTAGCATTCGGGTGAAAGATGGGACAAAATTCTTGAAGAAGAAGTTTACCAACCCTTTTTGGCAAGGTGGTGATAAACGCTGGTGAAGCTCTCACCCTTCTCTGCTAAGGTCACGCTAAACGCTACATCATCGATGTTTAGCGCCGGGTCCTTGGATTGTGTGCATAACCTTGCGGGATAGGTAGCCCTAAATGCCACATCACTGGCATTTAGCGCCGACAGCGTGAATTGAAGTGGTTCCCACGCACGCAACCAAATCACACGAAGGAAATCAATTTGAATTGAATTCAATTTGTAAATAGAAAAAGATATTATTAGGTTTAAGATTTAATTTTAGTATCAATTAGGATTAGAACTATAAAAAGGGAAAAGATTCGCCCTGCGGGCTCTCTTCTTTCCTAGAAATTTCGCACTTTTACAGTTTACACACTTATACACTTTGAGGATTTTTTTTCTGCATCATGAGCAACTAAACCTCCATTGTTATATTTAGGAGCTCTACTTATTTTGATGGATTAATACTGTTTGTTTTTTTACTCTTGATTAATGCATTAATTTATGTTCAAGAATTGGTTTCGTTCTTCCTCTTACGAATTACGGTATATTGGAAAATAACCTTAATCCAAATTGAATCCCTTTGAATTTCGAAAAAGTTACATCGTTGGAATTAAAACTTGAAACCCTTTTTTCATAATTCTTCAATTATCTGGATTTAATGTGATACGTGACATATTATCGGGTTATTTCTGGGTTCTTAAGAATTGTGTGGATAATAAATCAGCATTTGGACTTAAACTTTTGACATAATTAATTGATCAAGAAATTGACGGTTGATTAGGTTAGAAGAGATTGAATTGTCAAGGAATTGGAATTCAATCACCTAGGGTTTGCTATGAACTAAATCTTTGCATGATCAAGATAAATGGCAATAATTGTTAATCCGAAAATCTAAACATCTCCAATACCTTAACTCTCTTCTCGTATTATTTTCTCACGCATTTACTGTTTGCTTCATTTAATTCACTGTTTTATGCTTTTGCTAGTGAAACTCTAAACTCTGATTGCCTGACTAGAATAATCATTCAATTATTGCTTGCTTAATCCGTAAATCCTGGTGGAATCGACACTCACTCACCGTGTGTTTATTACTTGGTACGACTCGGTATACTTGTCGATAATAAGTGTGAAAACTTCTGCATCAATCAGTTTACCTTTGGCAGCTATGAAAAACTCTTTTCCAACAAGAACCTCAACCGCTGTGCCCTCCTTTTATGTTAAAACCAATCCATCAGCTTTATCCGTCGAACTAACAATCCTCTAATTTGTAAAATGATAAGATTGCAATATACTTTCCACCGGACAAAATTGGTTTTTTATTTCACATATAAACACAATTTCGGGGTAGTGAGATTGACACACACTTCAATGTTATGGACTTTTAGGGGTTTCCCAAACTCCGACAGTTTCATAAAAGGACTCTCATAACGAATTAAAAAAAAGGAATAAAGAAGAAAATAAAGAAAGGAATTAAGAAAGGAATTGACAAAAGTCAAACATTGACCTAGACGGCACAACAATTCTGTTTTGAGAAAAACTCTATCAGAGCAATTTAAAAGAGTACTTATTCCTCATACTCCACTTGTTAGTAATTTATGATTGATTTGAATAATTACGCATAAAAAATTCTAAACAATATATAAAATATTTTATACTTTAGCAAAATTAAACTTAAAAAATAATTATTGTTAGAATTCACAACGTTGGGGTTTACAATTATTTTATTTAAACAAAATTGCTTTCTTTAAAAGATAATTATTGTCCAAACTTCAAAGTAAATTATAGTCCAATTAAATATATTACATTTTTGAATTGACTTCATTCGATTTAGTAGTACATCATAGTCCAATTAAATATATTACATTTTTGAATTGACTTCATTCGATTTAGTAGTACATCGTATAATTGGAATCATATTGATTTGATTTAGTATTATAATGGCTAATTTAAATTTAAAAAATTCGATGTATATAGAATTATATAAAATTATCCTACAATATAATTTCAACATATTTTATAAAATTAGCTTTTACTTAGAATGAGTTAGACACAATTATCCAATAAGAGAAATCTCCACCTCCTTAACCTTCTTTTTTCTTTGACCATTCACATGACAAAAAGTAGAATTGTCTTTCTTTTGACCATTAAATAGTCCCATAACAAAACATATTTTTTAAGTTCTTTGATAACTGCTAAATAGTTCTTATTTAATTTTAATTACAAATTAATCCTTTATGTATTATTTAATTATAAAATTTATTTTTTATTTTATAAATTATTATTTTATCATTCATCTATCATGTTTATTAATAATAAAAAACTAAAACAATAATAAATTAGATCTTCCATTAATCATAATAAATATTTTACAATCTTAATCGATCATAATTTTATCATTAATCAGTTACATACATATTGGATTAGGAAAATCGTATTGGTTAGAAATTCGATGCACAAACCAATCAATTGAAATTCAGGTTTCCTAAACTTCAATTGATTGGAATTGATACACAATCAATTGAATTTTGCACGGATTGAAATCATCAAAACAACTTGAAAAATACATAAATACACGGGAATAAACCATATTTAACAAGAATTTTTTTTATTATAAATTAAAAAAATCATTATTTTTCCAATAAAAATAAGACTTATTCATGTGTATTCTTGTGTACTCCTGTATATTCGGTAGACGATGATAATGGTTGCCATTGTCTATTGTGAAGCTTAATAATTTGAATTAGCAATTTTTTTTAGAATTTGAAGTGAAGTTCGCCTTGATCTGCATAAAAAAACTCGTATTTGAAAAATTAAAGTTGAAAATTTGGGTTTTGAAAAATAATAATTTTTTATTTTATTTCAGAAATAAATTCATTACTAAAAGATAAAAAAAATATTTTTTCATTCCACAATCAATTTTATGAATAAAGAATCGAAACAAAGAATTGCAAAATTAGAGATTATATTCACTAATCTCGATTTTGTACCGTGAAAAAATTGATTGGATCTCTATCGCCAACTGTGAGTCTATGATTATCAATTAATGATGAACAAATATTGGATATTAAAGAAATGAATAAACAAGGAAAAAAATTGGATATTAAGTAGATGGATAAACAATGAAAAAATTGATAATTAATCAGATTGATAAACGATTCTAATTGTAATATTGAGTAATTGTTGATAGATTATTCACCAATTTATAATCTTAATATTAAAGAAAAGATAAGATTAAAGTATCTAAATCAAAATAAAAACTTAAAAATTGAAGATAGAATTTTAAAAATAAGATAGATGAATAATAAAATAATAATTTATAATCACGATTTAAGATTATGATCGATTAAGATTGCAAAATATTTATTACGATTAATAGAAAATCTAATTTGTTATTGTTTTAATTTTTTTTAACAAAGATATGAGACTCAAACCCGCAACCTACTATGCCATCTGAGCTATTATTCATTGGCATTGTTTTAATTTTTTATTATTAATAAACATGATAGATGAATGATAAAATAATAATTTATAAATAAAAAATAAATTTTATAATTAAATAATATATAAAAGATTAATTTATAATTAAAATTAAATAAAGACTATTCAACAGTTATTAAAAAACTTAAAAAATATATTTTGTTATAGGACCATTTAATGGTCCAAACGTTTTGGGACCATCGAATCTTTTGCCTTCTTTTAAATAATGGATTTGTTTGAGTGAGTCTTTAAGAAAAGATCTTTCATTTGCAAAAAGTTCCCCTGCCGTGGGCAGAATGAAGGTCAAAGATGTTTCATTATATATGATTGATGCTGCCAAGGAAAATCCTCACTTAGCTCAAAAACTACATGATGTTTTACTTGAAAGTGATGTCATTGCTCCTCCAAATTTATTTTCTGAAATTTATCACGTGTTATGCTCCCCAACTGAAGAAAAAGATGAACACAAACCAGAAGGTGGACAAGAGACTCAGGTTGACGAGAATCTCGGTCCTACTTTGCCTCACCACAGAGTTCATCCGAAAGGAAGTTCAAGCAGCCAGCTGGAGCACTCTAAGCCTGTTGAAGGTTTAGGAATAAACCTTCTTCTTGATCCGAAGTTAGCAGCTGTACAACATACACCATCCCAGGTAACATATGGGAAAAATGTTCCAGTTGCGGCAGCTGCACCAGCAGCTGCTGCTGTTGTTGCTTCCTCTATGGTAGCTGCTGTAGCAAAGTCAAACACTGACTCAAACATTGAGCTTCCAGTAGCTGCAGCGGCCACTGCAACTGCTGCAGCTGTAGTAGCAACCACTGCATCTGTCAGCAAACTGTATGAGCAAGGCAGTCGAAGTGAGGGACACATGGATGGCACTGGTTATGAGCCGAAGGGTAGTGGTGATGGTGAGAATATTGTGGTAGGAGCGAATTCAGAAGGTGATAGAATATCTGATAGATCTATAGTAAGCAATGACAGTACAAAATCTGATTTTACATTTGATGATGTTGCCGAGTATGACATTCCGTTGGAGGAAATCACACTGGGTGAACGTATCGGACTTGGTATTAACTGTACTTTGCTCCATAAGATTTGGTTGCATTCTTTTGTTAGATGGTGTTATTTATAGTTTTATACATAAAAATTCCCATATGATGGCTACAATTACATTTTGGTGGCCTATTTTTTGCATTCAGGATCGTATGGGGAGGTATACCGTGGTGAATGGCGTGGAACAGTGAGTTTTATTCCTATTCAGGCATACATTCCATATCTATCTTACAATTCAAATTGTATTTTCAACAAACAAATTATAAAATGTAATTTCTTTTCTTAACTAAGCAAGGCCCAAGAAATTTTTGGCTTCAGTTTCATTTTTACCCTTAACAAAAGTAATCAATACCTTATACTTGACTAGCTTTTATGTTTGTCATTTTTTGTTGTGTTTTTCTGTTAGGCTTTAGGTTTTTGAATTCTTTTATTTACATCAGGTCTCTGCTTTGGTTTGTAGGAAGTTGCTGTAAAAAGATTTCTTGATGAAGATATATCTGGTGAATCACTTGAAGAATTCATAAGTCAGGTAATATTTCATTAGTGTCTCTTTTTGTAGTTTCTACTCATATGTTTATCTTTGTTGATGAATGATTTCATTTAGTACACATTTACAACTATCAGATGTGATTTTTTTGCTCCATAATGACATATCAGATAGCTGCAATACTTTATTTAGATTGCTATTGTATTTGTCCCAGGATAATTTGAAAGTTGGATTAAATACTTTGTCCTGTTGAATTGCATTTTTTTAGAAGTTCATGATGAAGATTGACCATTTCGAAGCTCTTTGATGTAATCCTTGTTTTATTTCTCCAACATTTTATAGCTTCTATTGTTGTTATATACTTCCATCTTGTGTGCTTCTCTTCTCTCTATGAATAGATTTCCTAATGCAATTTGAGAATATAGTGGTGCATGAATGTATATATAAGAGAACATATATGTATGGAAAGAATATATTAGATGGAGATTAAGAAGTAGGGTTAGCACATTGGAGTTATTTAGTTCATGTTGTTGACTATACTTATTCAAAAAAAGGATTTTGTTTAATTCTTTTACGAATGCCAAAACTAGTTGTGCATTTTCATGAATTTATATGATTTTACTGCATATTTAACATATGTAAGTTGCCATAGGTTCAAATAATGAAAAGACTGAGGCATCCAAATGTTGTTCTCTTCATGGGAGCAGTTACTCGACGTCCGAATCTTTCTATTGTTACTGAATTTCTTCCCAGCTAACTTAAGATTCCTTATTTCCTGAGATTCATATGAGACTCTGTATTCCAAATAGATCTTAGTATATGGTATTTGGTACAGAATAGTGCTATGCAGGCCAAAAAGATTACTTCTAAATGAACATCTAAAATATCTGATGTATGCTGTTAATAGCTCAAATGTCAATTGAGACGTAATAAGCAAAAATAAGATGAAAATTTCAGTTATTATTTGGTTAATTTAGACACAATTTACCTTACTATATATTGTGTTGGACTGTTATACTTTTCCAGGAATTTTTATTATTTTGATTAATATTGTTCTGGAAGGATTATTTTTAGGTGAATTCTACTATACCCTCTCTAAAATAAAGGGTAAATTACCCCTTGTGATATATACAGTGATTATTGATAATTATCTTTCTATAAGAGTTTCAAGATTCACGTTATCTTCTCTTTTCTTTTCAATTGACGCTATGTTTCTCTTGATACTTAATAACAATGTCATTTTCATCATCCCCACTAAATACATTTCTTCTTCTCCAATTTTAAAATTCTAATTCCTTTCAAATCGAATCACCATTTCTAATCAATTAAGTTAGGATTTTGAATTTGTTCTTAGGTTTTTAATCTCCAATTTCAACTAGCACAACTAACAATTTTTCAACTCTCTTCTTTCTAAGATTTTTTTTCATATTAGAAGATATTATGTTCGGAGAGAAGCAAGAGGGTATGGTATGACAGATATGAATTTGCACCATAAATAAAATTCTTGTAGGTAATTAATGGCATGAATAATAAAATAATTAATTAATGTTTGAAGCGAATGTGAATATTAAAATATTTATTCCATTTTGTTTATTTTTATCTGAATAATAATTTAATATTTTTGTGACAATATAATAGTTTAATATGCTTTCACCAATGCATTAGTTTTTTTTTTAAATTAGAGAAGAGGTGTATTTGGTAGAGATGATGAAAATGACACTGTTATTAAATTTTAAGAGAAATATAGAGAAAAAAAAAGATAAAGTGAATCTTAGAATTCTGATAAAAGGATAATTTATCAATAATTATTGTATGTCACAAAGGGTAATTTACCCTTTATTTTAGGAGGGTATAGTAGAGTTCACCTTACTTTTAATGACTCTGAAGTCTGAACTGTATATTTTCTATGCAGAGGAAGTTTGTACAGACTAATTCATCCACCAAACAATCAATTAGATGAGCGAAGGCGGTTGAGGATGGCCCTTGATATTGTAAAATTCAATTGATGTGACATATATCTCTTTAATCTTCTTAGGGCCTGAGGAATGAGCTATTTGCACAACTGCACTCCAGTGATTGTACACCGTTGGATTATGAAGATGCCAACTAATTGTCATGATTGAATTTTCTTGATAGCATGCTGAATGCTACCTGTAGATATGGTTTAATTTGAAAATATCATTTTTTTTTAGTTGTTCAATTATAACTATAATTAAGATAGGTATAAACATATCTTATTTTTACAATAAACAAGTTTACGAGATGTATAATAACGTGTAAAAATATTTATATACTAGCATTAAATCGTATTTTCCTTCCTTTATTTCCTTTTGTTATCAAGAATTACCGAAAATTTCATGTTGATGACATGGCTGGTGAGCTCAATGGAGGAAGATATTAGTAGTAACTATATGTAGTACACCACTGCCAAAGAATTGTGGGATAGAGTCAAAGAGATGTATTCTGATTTTGGGAATAAATCCCAAATTTATGAACTTACTCTAAAAGTTAGAGAAATTCAACAAGGGAGTCACAATGTCACCAAATACTTTCATACGTTGAAGCGGGTGTGACAAGATCTTGACCACTTCAATAACTACAAGTAGAATTCAGCCACTGATGCCAAACACCACCAACAAATAGTGGAAGAAGGGATGACATTTTAATTTCTTGTAGGCTTCAATGTAGAGCTAGATGAAGTTCATGACAGAATTATTGGAAGAACAATCCTACCCTAATTTGAAGAAGTATTTGCTGAAGTTAGAAGAGAGAAAACTCGTAGAGTGTGATGATGGGAAAAGGCAAGACTGAACAGACTTTTTTGGAGTCTAATGCACTCTTAGTGATACCTGCTGCACTTAAAAGTTTATCAAATCAGAAGTACCCCTCCAATCTTTGGTGTGACCACTGTAATAAACCTCGTCACACCCGAAAAACCTGATAAACCCCATTTTTAGGGTTTATATTGTGTTGAATTTAGAGGGTTTTGTCAACTTTTCTCCCATGTATCCAACGAAATAGCATGGTTTTGTAAATTTTCCTTTAATTGTGCTTAAGAGTGAAAACATGCTTTTTAGGACTTAAAATAGTTAAATTTAATTCAGCTTGATTCCTTTAGATGCCTTGATATGTTTATTAAGTGATTTCAGATTTAGGAGACAAAGATTGGATTGAGGGAATGAAGAAAAAGCATGTAGAAATGGAGAACTCATGAAGAAATGAAGGAATCGCAAAAGCTGGCAAGCCGACCTCTTCGCACTTAATCGATCATAACTTGAGCTACAGAGGTCCAAATGATGCAGTTCTAGTTGCGTTGGAAAGCTAACATCCGGGGCTTCAAAATGATATAATATTTGCTATAGTTTCATCGCGCATAGGGGCGTGCACGCGCACTGTACACGTACACACCGATGGTTGCACATGATTCACTTAATGCAACTCGTGGCCAGCGATTTTAGAGGTCTTGTGGGCCCAATCCAACTTATTTCTGATGCTATTTAAACCAATGATTGAATAGGGATGAGACACTTTAGTTACCATTAGTTTAGTTTAGATTAGTTTTTTAGGGAAAGTTAGTTTTAGAGAGAGAAGCTCTCACATCTCTCTAGGATTAGGAGTATGTTAGATCTAGATTAGGAATTCTTAGATCTAGGTTAATTTCATGCTTTGATTTACTTTTTTCTTTATCAATTCTTCTTCCTCTACTTCTCCTCTCTCTAGTTTTGTATTTCAATTCTTGTAATTCTCTACTTTTCATGTTGATGCACTTTTGTTCTTCCATTTTCCTTTAATGCAATTTATGATTCATGTTGCTTTATTGTTCATTTGATTTGTTGTTGTTTAATTCCTTGTAATTGAGTAGAGTAGATTTACTTTCTTTAAAATTTTACTATGCTTTCCTTTTATGCCTTCCAAGTGTTTGATAAAATGCTTGGTTGGATTTTAGAGTAGAATTTTATGCTCTTGACTTGGGAAGGTAACTTAGGAACTCTTGAGTTACTAATGTCCAAGTAATTGAGGATTGGGAGTCATTAACTCTAGATCTCACTAATTGAATTGGTGGAGAACTAGGACTTATGGACTTGGATTGATATAGCTCATTTGACTTTCCTTTACTACTAGTTAGAGGATGACTTAGTGGGATTGATCCTTGCCAATTCTCATACTATGGTGGTTAGTGATAGGGATAGAGATCCTTGACCACCAAACCTTGCCAAGACCTTTTTAGTTGTTAGTTTATTTTCATTGCCATTTACATTTCTTGTTTCTTATCCCAAAAATCCCAAAATATCTCATAACCAATAAAAAGACACTTTATCGCAATTCTTAGGGAGAACGACCCGAGTTTTGAATACTTTGGTTTATAAATTTAGGGGTTTGTACTTGTGACAAACAATCTGTTGTATGAAAGGATTATTGTTTGGTTTAGGAACTATACTTCGACGAGATTTCATTATTGAGAAATTCTATACCATCAAAAATCCGTTGATCAAGATGGCGCCGTTGCCGGGGAATTGCAATGGTGTTGTGTTATTGGTTATTGTATATATTTGAATAGTGTGAATATGTTTGCTTTTGTTAGCTCTTGCTAGTTTTAGGATTTGGTTTTCTTTGTTTCTCATTTGATTTTATTTTCATTTTCTCTTGCTATCATGAATTCTCACTTTGGCTATGAGTTTGGTTCTAACTATGTTGTAGTAAATTAGGACTACAATGAGGATGTGTATCAAGGATGGGATAATCAAAGGTGGGAGGAGCCATATGCATATGATCAATCTTCATGGCAACAACCTCCACCAATAGACTATGAACTAGAGCCATTCTATGATGCATATCAATCCAATGGCTATGGTGAATTCCCTTGTAACTTTCAAGAACCACCACCATATGCCTATGAGCCATATCCTCAACATGAACCTCAACCATACTCACAAGCCTCTTTTCACCAAACACCTCCATATGACCATGACCCTTACCCACCATACCAACTACCTTTTGAACCATATGAGCCATACATAGAACCACCACCATTTCAATATCAATACTCCCAAGAACCACCACCTCCACACCCTTACCAAGAAGAACCACCTTCCTATTATGAACCCTTTCTCCAAGACAATGAACCCTCTTATCCACCCTAATCCTCAATGGATGAAATCCTTAGCCTTATACTTCAAGGGCAAGGAGAAATACAAAGGGAGACACTAGAATTTGTGGCTACCTTGACCGAGGTAGTATGCCGGTTAGCCTCCCAATACTTGAGCACTCAAAGCACTCCCATGGTCACATGTGGAGAATCAATTGACGAGCATAGCATGAAGGAGAGATTGGAAACCCCAGTGGGTGATGAGGGATGCCACTTTGTGTTAGAGCAATTAGAGGAGCCTATGATCATTGAAGAAAAGGAAGAAGTGGTTGAAGACTTGGGAGATGCGGAACCTCCTTGGGAACCTAGAGTTGAAGAATACATCTCCAAGAAGATTGAATTTGATGTTGAGGAGGAATATGCACAACCTCCAAAACAAATTTTGAATGAAGACTTGGAGGGAATGAAGCAAAAATTGAGTTCCTTTGGTGATGAAGATCATGCATTCAATCTTCTTGGTGGTGAATCCTTTAAACTTGAAGAACCTTCTCCCAATGACATAGAAGGCAATGTGGAGGTAGATTTCTCTAATCCTCCCATCTATGACTTGAGTGATGGAGAAGAGTTAGATGAAATTGATGAACAAAGGATAGAAATTGAAGAAGTTTGTGAAGAGGTGGAGATTGACAAGGAAGAACATAAGGGAGTAGAGCTTGCAAGGACATTGGAAATACCTCTCCCCAAGCCATCACCATCCATTCTTTCATTCAAGTGGGTAAATTCCTTATACTTAAGCTTTATTATTCCCCTTGAATATGGGTTGCTTGAGACGGATGGTCAACTTAGACATATTTGTGGCTTTAAGAGAAAAAGGGAGATGGCTAGTGGTTGGAAACATTATTCTAGGTTCATTATGGTTGCATGTCTAAAGTTTGATTGCAAGGTTTGGTGTAGAACTAGAATTCATGGGTCTAGAAGGATGTTTGGTCACTTCATTGAGAATTCATCTTGCTTGCCACCCGGACGAATTAATGAGACTCGACTTACAGACGGGTGTGAAAATAAAGTGTGGGATCCCGGATTACAAGATGATGACCACTTTTGGGAGCCCATGGTTTGTGAGGAACTCCATCAAAGTTTGAAAAAATTGAACTTGAAGAATGGTGCTTATTGGAGACTCAAGCATTGGTGGATGTTCCAAGATGAGTTTAAGCACAAGCCACCTTGAGAGGAGCTCCCCGTAAGTCCAACTTAAGGACAATAAATAAAAGTGCTAGGTGGGAGACACCCCACCATGGTACACTCTTTCCACTCTTTTGTAGCTTTGATTAATAAGTGATTGAGTTACTATTGTAGGTAGTTTTTCTCTTCATATAGGCTTGTTTTAATAATTTGGTTATTAGTTGCTTGACATGCAAGTTTTGCTTGTTTAATAGTTGGAAAAGTTTCAAAAGTCAAAAAGATTTTTTTTAATTTTGCATTTTTGATCAGTTCTGAGCTGTAGGTACTGTTAGGGAGATTTTTCTTAGCTGTTTTAGTGTTTAAAAAAAAAAGGGGCGGGGGCGCGTACGCGTCGATGGACTTCGCAGCTCCTGGTACAATTTCCAGAGAGTTATGCGAACATTAAGCGAACACTGAGCCCCAGGCCCAACACTACCCGTGTGCGTGCGCGTACGCGTCCTTGATTCTAATTGCGCAATGCACGCGTGCGCGCCGATAGCGCCACCAGCCCTCCTGGTACATTTCCCAGAGAGTTGGGGCAACCTTGGGCTAACGCTGTGCCCTGCGCCCACCTCACCCACGCGTGCGCGCACCTGGCGCGTACGCGTCCTTGATTCTAATTGCGCAATGCACGCGTACGCACGCTGTACGCGCGCGCGCCGATAGCGTCACAAGCCCTCCTGGTAGATTTCCCAGAGAGTTGGGCCAACCTTGGGCTGACGCTGTACCCTGCACCCAACTTCACCCACGTGTGCGCGCACCTGGCGTGTACGCGCCCTTCGGCCAATCTGCACATCGACGCGTGGGCGTGCATGACGCGTCCGCATCGGTAAAAAAAAGAGTTTTTTTTTCTTCTCTCATCTTCTATTTTCTTTTGTCCATTGCATTCGCATACTTTTATTCTTTTCATTTTCGTTTTGTTTTTATAGCCTGTTTTTACTTTATTTTTTTCGAGTTTCTTATTTTAATAATGGTGTTGAATTCTCTTACTCAATTGTTGAGAATTTTCTGCATTATTTTGGTGCTTCGTGACTTGTTTGATATTGTTGGATGATGAAACTTTTAAATCAATGCTTCATCTTGTATGACTCTTGTGTCTTTGTGCATTGATATGACCTCATATTATTTTTCATGATCCACTTTTTCTTATTTGATCTTGATGCTCAATATGCTCTTCATACTTTGACTTTACTCTTATATCAAGTGTTAGTTAATATGCCTTAGCTTATATTATTTTCTCACCCACATGTTGTAGCTACCATGTAGTGAGAACCCTACTTTCATTTGGCATTAGGCCTCGCCTATGCTCTATTTGATTTGATATCTTTGTCATAGGCTTAATTTTCTTTCTTTTTCTATCCTTTTAGGTTGGCCACCAAGAAGGGAGAAAGAAAAAAGGAGAAATCTCAAAATGGGGTAATCAAACAAGTCATCCGCACAACCTTTTGAAGGAGCTCATCAGTTGTAGCAACCCGTCCACCTTGCTCTTCTTTGCATGCACCGAGGACGGTGCAATCTTCAAGTGTGGGGAGGTCGTCCGACTGATCTCCATGGGTAACAATTTCCTTTTTCAACACCAATGTTAGATAGTTGTTGCATTGCATGATAGGTTGCATGTTAGTTAGAATTGGTACATATTTTTACCACTTCTTTCTTATTAGGACTACTTGGTTAGGGTAATGATTTCCTTCCAAGAAATTATAATTTTTGGGCAACCCTACCAATTTGAAAAAAAAAAATCTTTTGTTGAACTTGCTTGAAAGAATTTATTTTGGAACATGGTTTTTGAGCTAAGAACACAAGCATGTGAGTTTTGAGCCTAATGATATGGTTACATCTTATAACCACTTATTTTTCTTCTTGTGTGCAATTATTCTCTTTCTATGATTGTAATCTTTGATTTGTTTGATTCTTTATGTCCATTATTCCTTGTATTCATACACTTACATGATTGAGACTGTCATTTCATTTAGCTCACTTACCCAAATAGCCTTATCTTTTATCATCCATTGTTAGCCAACTTTGAGCCTACGCTTAACCCACTTGTTCATAATTTTAGCACATTACAAGCCTTAAAGCGAAAAACAATAAATGTCCTTAATTTGGATCTTTGATTAGCTTAGGCTAGTGAGTGTGTATCATTCAAGTGTGGGAAAATTTGAGACATTGGTTGAGTGAAAAATGCGTGTGTTATATTTTTGTTAAAAATATTGGGAATTTGGTACATACTCGTGTGTTAATTAAATGTAAAACCATATGCATTGATACTTTTGTATATACTTTATTGCAAAAAGAAAAAATGAGAAAATAAAAAGAAAGAAAAAAATATATGTATATATCAAAAGAAAAAAAAATAGAAAGAAAAGAAAAAGAAAAGAAAAGTAATAAAAAGGGGACAAAATGTCCCAAAGTGAAGTCCAATAATAATCAACGCATATGTGTTATGATCAAGAAAAAAAATGCATGAGTATGTGAAAAAAAAAGTGAAGAATGGGTAGTTAGGTTTGTTTAGAATTATATAGTTGCTGTATAGGTTAGGTGGGAAGTTTAAGGTAATCAAAGATTCAAATTTCAAGTCCACTTGACCAAATATGCATCCTTACCTTGACCCTAACCCCATTACAACCTATGAAAAGTCCTTATGATAATTGTATGAATGCATGAAATAAATGTTGATTGTTAGATGAAAAACAAATCTTGGAAAGCATGATTAGGAGAAAATTGAGAGAATTGACCCTACACACTTGAGCGACTAGAGTGCAAACACTTCCGGCGAGGGTTCGATGCTCAATTCTGTGATTCCCAGCTTTCATGAGCGTTCTTCTTGCAAGTCTATTTGAACTTCATCTTGATATTTGAATTGGTAGGATTCATGAATCGTTATATGATCTTGGCCCTAGTTGTGCATGTATGTCTTGGGAATTGATTTATTTTTAACCAATTAGGTAGAATCATTTTGCATTTACTTGCATTCATTTAGATAAGATGCATATAGTTTCTTTGCATTGAATAAATGTCATACCCCTTGTTTCATTCTTGGTATAGCATGAGGACATGCTATGGTTTAAGTGTGGGGAGGTTGATAAACCCCATTTTTAGGGTTTATCTTGTGTTGAATTTAGAGGGTTTTGTCAACTTTTCTCCCATGTATCCAATGAAATAGCATGGTTTTGTAAATTCTCCTTTATTGTGCTTAAGAGTGAAAACATGATTTTTAAGACTTAAAATAGTTAAATTTAATTCACCTTGATACCATTAGATGCCTTGATATGTTTTTTAAGTGATTTTAAATTTAGGAGGCAAAGATTGGATTGAGGGAATGAAGAAAAAGCATGTAGAAATGGAGAACTCATGAAGAAATGAAGGAATCGCAAAAGCTGTCAAACCGACCTCTTTGCACTTAATTGATCATAACTTGAGCTACAGAAATCCAAATGATGCGGTTCTAGTTGCGTTAGAAAGCTAACATCCGGAGTTTCAAAATGATATAATATTTCCATAGTTGCATTGCGCATAGGGGCGCGCACACACACTGTACGCGTACGCACCGATGGTTGCACATGATTCACTTAATGCAACTCGTGGCCAGCGGTTTTAGAAGCCTTGTGGGCCCAATCCAACTCATTTCTGATGCTATTTAACCCAAGGATTGAAGAGGGATGAGACACTTTAGTTACCATTAGTTTAGTTTAGGTTAGTTTTGGAGGAAAAGTTAGTTTTAGAGAGAGAAGCTCTCACTTCTCTCTAGGATTAGGAGTGGGTTAGATCTAGATTAGAAATTCTTAGATCTAGGTTAATTTCATGTTTTGATTTACTTTTTTCTTTATCAATTCTTCTTCCTATACTTCTCCTCTCTCTAGTTTTGTATTTCAATTCTTGTAATTCTCTACTTTCATGTTGATGCACTTTTGTTCTTCCATTTTTCTTTAATGCAATTTATGATTCATGTTGCTTTATTTTTCATTTGATTTATTGTTGTTTAATTCCTCGCAATTGAGTAGAGTATATTTACTTTCCTTGTAATTTTACTATGCTTTCCTTTTATGCCTTCCAAATATTTGATAAAATACTTGGTTGGATTTTACAGTAGAATTTTATGCTCTTGGCTTGGAAAGGTAACTTAGGAACTCTTGAGTTACTAATGTCCAAGTAATTGATGATTGGGAGCCATTAACTCTGGATCTCACTAATTGAATTAGTGGAGAACTAGGACTTATGGACTTGGATTGATATAGCTCATTTGACTTTCCTTTACTACTAGTTAGAGGATGACTTAGTAGGATTGATCCTTGCCAATTCTCATGTTGTGGTTAGTGATAGGGATAGAGATCCTTGACCACCAAACCTTGCCAAGACCTTTTTAGTTGTTAGTTTATTTTCATTGCCATTTACATTTCTTGTTTCTTATCCCAAAAACCCCAAAATATCTCATAACCAAAAACAAGACACTTTATCGCAATTCCTAGAGAGAACGACCTGAGGTTTGAATACTTCGGTTTATAAATTTAGGAGTTTGTACTTGTGAAAAACAATCTTTTGTATGAAAGGATTATTGTTTGGTTTAGGAACTATATTTCGACGAGATTTCATTATTGAGAAATTCTATACCATCAAAAATCCGTTCATCAAAACCTGCTGGAAGATTCATGGAAAACCAGCACATCTCAAAGGCAGCAAATCTGGTCCCAAAATATGTTCTACCCCAACTGCTCATGAGGCTGAAAAATCATCCTTGAGTAAGGTGCAAGTTGAGAGCTCATAAAGCTGTTAAATTTCAGTTTTGTGTCTAGTATTCCTAGTAATTCTCTGGCTCAAACAGGTAATTTTAGTATTCCTATGTCCCTTAACTGCACCTCAAACTTGAATGCACCATGGATTGTCGATTCAGGTGCATCTGACCATATGATCAGCTTCTCCTCTTTATTTAAAACTTATTCTCCCTGTCTTGAAAATGAGAAAATTAGAGTTGCTGATGGTAGATTTTCATCTATTACTGGAAAAAGTACAATTAATTATCCAAAAATATTGACCTAAGAAATGTCCTACATGTACTAAAATTTTTTTGTAATCTTCTCTCTATTAGTAAAATCTGCAAGGATTCCAATTGTGCTGTGACATTTTTTGACACTCATTGTATTTTTCAGGACCGGACCTCGAAGAAGATAATTGGCAGTGTTAAAATGATGGATGGACTCTATCATTTTGAGGATATTTCGGAGGATAAAGTAGCCCAAGGATTTAATGGTATAAGTTCTATGCCTATAAAGTACCAAATAATGCTCTGGCATAATAGACTAGGATACCCTAATTTTTCATATCTCAAACATTTGTTTCCAAGTTTGTTTAAAAATATTGATTCTCCCTTACTTAAATGTGAAAGTTGTATTCGTGCAAGGAGTCATAAAGTTCCTTATTACTCTCAACCTTATCATGCATCTAAACCTTTTACTTGATTCATAGTGATGTATGAGGTCTATCAAAAATAACAACTCAATTTGAAAAAAAATAGTTTGTAATTTTTATCGATGACCACATATGACTATGTTAGATCTATCTCATGCATGAAAAATCTGGGATTTTTAAAAAATTTTCAGTATTTTTCAACAATGGTAGAAATACAATTTGACATAAAAATTTTAATATTAAGAAGTGATAATGGTACTGAATACTTTAATAAAAATCTTGGTGAATTTTTTCAAAAGAAAAGTATTCAACATCAATCTACATGTCTCAATGCACCCCAACAAAATGGCATTACTGAAAAGAAGAATAAACATCTTCTCAAAGTAGCACGTGCCATTATTTTTTAGGATAATATTCCAAAGTATTTATGGGGAGATGCTGTCCTAACAGCAGCCTATCTCATAAATCGAATGCCCACGCATGTGTTAAATTACTGCACATCATTGGATACTTTCAAAAGAATTTTTCAGCATGTAGGTTGCATTTTGACTTACCTTTAAAAGTATTTGGTTGTATTGTATTTTTGCATACACGTTCATATCGAAGTAAACTTGTTACAAGAGCAGAAAAGTACATTTTTATTGGCTATTTCCGAAGTCAAAAGGGTTATAAATGTTTCAATCCACACACAAAGAAATTTTATGTAAGCATGGATGTTACTTTTTTGGAACATGAAACCTTTTTTTAGAAAAATTCTCTTCGGGGGAGAGTCTAAGTAAAGAAATTTTTTTCATGAACCTTTATCCACTCCTATCTTACATATTGAGGATACAACTTTCACTGATCAAACAAATTCTGAAACAATTGTAAAAAAAGATGTGGAAACCAATTCTGAAATTGTGCCAGAATTAGTTGGAACCGAAACAGGAAAAGAAATACCACAATCAGAAAAGGAGCTTTGATGTTATGTTCGGAAATATCTCAAGAAGACTAGAGACCAGCCTATCATCTCTGTACCAACCCAATCTGAAAATTCGGAAGACGGCCCAATTGTAGTACTTCACGAACTTCCAGATAAATCTAAAATTGTCACTTCTAATAATAACTTGCCAATAGCCCTAAGAAAAGAAACCAGAACCTACACAAAAAAATTACCCAAAACCAACACCAACCATCCTATTTTCAATTATGTCTCTTACCAAAATCTCTCTCAAAATCATCGAGCATTTATTTCTAAAATTACAAATCTGTTTGAGCCCAAGATCATGAGAAAGCACTAGATGATCCCACCTGAAAAGTAGCAGTGTTAGAAGAGTGGTATGCACTCAAGAAGAATGAAACTTAGAAGATTGTAGACCTATCATAGGACAAAAAATTAGTTGGCTGCAAGTGGATTTTCACCATCAAGTGCAAGGCTGATGAAAACATAAAGAGATATAAGGCTAGGTTAGTAGTTAAGGAATTTACACAAATCTATGGAGTAGACCATCAAGAGACCTTTGCTCTAGTTGCTAAGCTTAACTCTATGCGGATTCTCTTATCTCTTGCTGCGAATTACAATTTGCCTTTACATCAATTGGATATAAAGAATGTTTTCCTGAATGGAGAGCTAAAGAAAGAGGTGTTCATGAAATTTTCACCTTGATTTGAGGCTGAAATAGAGAGGAATAAAATGTGCAAACTAAAGAAATCTCTCTAAAGATTGAAACAATCCCCAAGAGTTTGGTTTGAACGACTTAGAATGGTGGTAAAAAGACTTGGTTATACTCAAAGCTAAGCTGATCATACACTTTTCTATAAACATTCAACAGCTAATAAAACTGCTATCTTAATTGTATATGTGGATGACATTATTCTGATAGGTAATGATATCTTGGAGCTAAAAGATTTGAAGGAGAAGCTTGCTAAAGCATTTCATTAAAATACTTTCTTAGAATTGAATTTGCAAAGTTTAAGGAAGGCATTTTTATGAACCAATGAAAGTACATCCTAGATCTTTTAAAAGAGTCAGGATTACTTGGTTGTAAAGCTACGAAAATATCTATAGAGCCTAACTTAAAATTGAAACCAACTAAATCAGAAAATGTAATAGACAAAGCAAGATATCAGCGGTTGGTGGGGAGGCTAATCTATTTATCCCATACACACCTGGATATAGCCTTTGCTATAAGCATGGTAAGTCAGTTTATGCATTCACCTGATCGAGAACACATGGATGCTATCTTTAGAATTCTAAGGTACTTAAAGGGATCGCCTGGAAAAGGGTTACTCTACAAAAACTATGGACATCTTCAAATAGAAACCTATGCAGATTGGACTGAGAATGTTATGGACAGAAGGTCAACATCTGAGTATTATACTTTTGTTGGAAGAAACCTGGTTAGTTGGAGGAATAAAAAATATTGTTGTGGCATGAAGTAGTGCAGAAGCTATGTTTAGAGCAGTGGCTACAAGAACTAAAGGTTCCCATTTCTCTACTAATGAAGTTGTATTGTGACAACAAATATGCAATTTATATTACCCATAATCCAGTTCCGCATGACAAAACTAAACATGTCAAAATTGACAAGCATTTTATAAAGGAAAAGATTGAACGAGGATAGATTTGTATCTCATATGTTTCGACTACGGAACAACTAGCAGATGTTCTAACTAAAGGATTACTCAAAAAGACCTTTGATAGCATAATAAGCAAGCTATCAATGAAGAATATTTTCAAGCCAGCTTGAGGAGAAGTATTGATACGTGCTTCAAATATCCGTGATATGAAGAGTTCAAATGTTATTTAGAAGATTTTATTAGTTTACATTTTTAGAATGTTTTTATTTTAATTTTATGTATTTTGATTTTGTTTATTTAATTATTAGATTGGACCTTATATTTATGGGCTTTAGGGTTTTCTTTGTTTTAACCTAATAAGAGGTTATAAATACCTCCTTAGCTATTGTAGTCATAGTATAGAATTTTTAGAGATT
Organism: Arachis hypogaea; assembly: GCF_003086295.3. Taxonomy (NCBI): domain Eukaryota; kingdom Viridiplantae; phylum Streptophyta; class Magnoliopsida; order Fabales; family Fabaceae; genus Arachis; species Arachis hypogaea. Next base: position 145,384,090 of record NC_092050.1, read on the forward strand.
TCAAAACCCTTTTTTTGGTTTCGTGATGAAACCATGGTGTGAACAATTGAGGTTGAGGAGTCCCTCTCTTGTTACATCGGAGAATTGAGTAGAAGGTTGAGGAGTCCCTTCGAATCAATTCCCAAACTATGGCGTTGACAAGTTTGGTTGAGGAGTCCCTTTCTTGTTGCGTCAAGAAATTAGGTAGAAGTAGAGTGATTCTCTTTGTATTCAATTTCAATTTATCCTTTTTGTTTTTATTTCAATTACAATTTATCTTTTTATTCGGTTTGAATTCTTATCTTTATGTTTATCTTTTATTTCTTTATCATTTGGTATCAGAGCTCAGTTATTAGATTAATTTTTATTAATCTATATTTGTTCTTCTTTTATAAAAAAAAGAGTCCAGTGTCTGTTGTGTCTTTCTTTAAGTTCTTGTGTTCTTGTTTTCCGTTTGCTTTTCATTATTGTTGATTTTATTGTTTAAAAAAAACAAAAAAAGCATACCGTACAACACATATATATATATATACATGCAAGAAAGAAAAAAAATATTATCTTCTTTATAATTATTGTCCTTTTCATATACTATTTTACCTACAAGATTCGAGGACGAATCTTTTTTGAAGAGGAGGAGAATGATGCATGCTTCAAATGTCTGTGATATGAAGAGTTCAAGTGTTATTTAGAAGATTTTATTAGTTTACATTTTTAGAATGTTTTAATTTAATTTGATGTATTTTGATTTTGTTTATTTAATTATTAGATTGGGCCTTATATTTATGGGCTTTAGGGTTTTCTTTGTTTTAACCTAATAAGAGGTTATAAATACCTCCTTAGCTATTGTAGTCGTAGTATAAAATTTTTAGAGGTTTCAAAATCCCTTTTTGGTTTCGTGATGAAACCATGGTGTGAACAATTGAGGTTGAGGAGTCCCTCTCTTGTTACATTGAGGAATTGAGTAGAAGGTTGAGGAGTCCCTTCGAATCAATTCCCAAACTATGGCATTGACAAGTTAGGTTGAGGAGTCCCTTTCTTGTTGCGTCAAGAAATTGGGTAGAAGTAGAGTGATTCTCTTTGTATTCAATTTTAATTTATTCTTTTTGTTTTTATTTCAATTACAATTTATCTTTTTATTCGGTTTGAATTCTTATTTTTATGTTTATCTTTTATTTCTTTATCAAGTATTGACTAGATCAAATCAAAATCAGATTCTTAATTTCTTTTAAGAATCTTTTCTGTAAATAGAATTAAGGAAAAAAGACAGATAGGTCCCGACTTTTTAAATTTTTGACAAATACATCCTTGACAAAATTTAAATACAAAAAAGTCCCTGACTTTCACAAATGGAGGACAATTTAGTCCTTCCATCTATTTGCCTCTTATACACCAAACGGAACTGGCTGACGTGGCTGAAATGGTGTCCAGGTGTCCGTTACGGTGCCACACTGGAAGGAGAATAAAGTTCGAAGGACAAATAAGTCCTTGACGTCATTTTGCAAATAAAGTTCGAAGGACAAATAGGTCCTTGAGAATTTAGTTCATTATGCTTCTATATGTATCATATATTACTATCTAATTTAATAATCAAATGTGTCACATGACATTCTTATTAAAATTGAGAGAAATTTTTTTTTTTCAAAATTAATAAACTCCTTTTCTAAATTCTTTCATCTACCTCTCTCCATTTTTCTATTTCTCTCTACTATTTTTATTCTATATATAATTTTATTTTATATTAGTAATTTGACAAATCAAAATATGTCATCCGATATTTTTTTACAATTAAAATATTTTAAATGTAAAAGTATACACATTAAATTATTTTAAATTTTAGATAACGAATGTTAAAATTAATTATTAATAAAAAATTAGACTTTTTTATATAAAAATAATAACTAAAAATCTTATTATTTAATTTTTTATCTATAGATATCTTGGTCTTTTTAGCCAGAGACTTTTGTCAACTTACGACTTTTTTGTAAAAATAGTTTGATTTTATAAATCTTTTGTGCCATGCATAGTTTATACTGTTAGAACAAAGTAAACTATAATTTTAAAAAAAATTTATTCTCGTAATGTTATTATAGATAAAAATATTAGTTCTAATATAATACACAAATGCACTAATGCTAACTTAATACATGAATGATGCACAAATGAACTAATGCTAACTTGATGCATAAATGAACTCATGCTAACTAATGCCACTGGTATGGTGAAAACTGAACTAATGCAATTTAACAAATTCTAATATAATACACAAATGCACTAAAATTGAACTAATGCAATTTAAAAAAAAAAGTAAAAACAAAACAAGCCCAATTTCTGTAATTTTAATACAAATAATTTAAATTGCAGAATACAACAAGTTAATTAAATTTCAAAATACAAGCATAATTTTATAAACTAAATTCTCATAATAAAAGCATAATAGAAGTATAATGAACTAAATTCTCAAGGACATATTTGTCCTTTGAACTTTATTTGCAAAATGACGTCAAGGACTTATTTGTTTTTCGAACTTTATTCCCCTTCCAGCATGGCACCGTAACGGACATCTGGACATCGTTTCAGCCACATCAGCCAATTCCGTTTGGTATATAAGAAACAAATAGATGAAAAGACTAAATTATCCTACATTTAATAAAATCAAAAACCTTTTTGTATTTAAATTTTGTCAAAAATATATTTATCAAAAATTTAAAAAGTCAAGACCTACTTGTTTTTTTTCCTAAAATTAATTATAATATCTTTGCTTTGGTCTCATTCTCAACTATCAAGTCTCGACCTTTATTTCATGACAGTGATTGTTTCCACCATTGAATTCGCTCTTTTCTCTTCCAACTCCTCCTTCTCATTTGATCGGATTTTACACAAACATGTTGCGTGCAGCATCATTCTCCAGGTTCAGCTTCTCTCTTCATATCCCCTCTTTTCTTGTGCCCTATGTTTTCCCTTTTCGCTTTCCTTCCCGTTCATGTTCAATGTCAAGCCTTCACTCTCATTCTGAGCTCACATCCCCTCGCCATGTTGATGAAGCTGTTGATTCCTTCACTCGCATGCTCTCTATGCGTCGCACTCCATCCATTATCCAATTTAACCAGATTTTGGGGTCCCTTGCCAAGACGCACCATTTCCCAACCACCATTTCCCTTTTTCAGCAATTGCAAACCAGGGGAATTGCGCCCAGCATAGTTACTATGAATATTTTAATCAATTGTTGCTGCGGCATGGGTCGGATCACTCTCGCTTTCTCTATATTGGCCAAGATTTTCAGGATGGGTTTTCAGCCAAATACCATAACATTGAATACACTCATTAAAGGTCTCTGTCTCTGTGGTAATGTTGAAAAAGCACTGCACTTTCACGACAGAGTGCTGGCTCATGGATTTCACTTCGACCAATTCACTTATGCAACTTTGATAAATGGGCTCGGTAAGACCGGACACACAGCAGCTGCTATTCAAGTGTTGAAAAAGATCCCACGGTATGGCACTGTTCCTAATGTCGTCATCTACAACACAATTATTGATAGCCTCTGCAAGGATACACTTGTAAGTGAGGCTTTTCATTTCTATTCTGAAATGCTTGCTAGGGGAATTTCTCCTAATGTCATCACCTATACCACTCTAATTTTTGGATTGTGCCTTGTGGGTCAACTTAAGGAAGCCATTGATTTACTAAATCATATGATGCTGAAAAACATTATTCCAAATGTTCGTACCTATAATACTTTGATTGATGGACTATGTAAGGAGGGAAATATCAAAGATGCTAAGAGTGTGTTGGCTGTGATGACAAAAGATGCTGTGGAACCAACTGTGGTTACTTATAATTGTTTAATGGATGGGTATTGCTTGGTTAACGAATTAAACAAGGCAAAATGTATATTCGACACAATGGCCCGGATAGGAATGGCTCCTAATATCCGAAGTTACAATATTATTATTAATGGCTTGTGCAAAAGTAAATTGATGGATGATGCCTTGAATCTCTTTGAAGAGATGCGTCGCAAGAACTTGGTTCCTAACACGGTAACTTACAATACTCTAATTGATGGTTTGGGAAAATCAGGGAGAATCTCTTGTGCTTCAAAGCTTCTTGTTGAGATGCATAATAAAGGTCAACCTGCTGATATAATCACTTACAATTCCTTGTTGGATGCGATGTTCAATATCAAACAACTTGACAAGGCACTTATGTTATTTATTCAGATGAAAGAGAGTGGCATTGATCCAAATATATGCACGTATAATATACTTATTGATGGCCTATGTAAAAGTGGAAGACTTATAGATGCAAAAGAGATTTTTCAAGATCTTTCCATTAAAAACCATCGTCCAAATGTGACGACATACACTATTATGATCGATGGGCTCTGCAAAGAGGGCTTATTTGAAGAAGCATTGGCCCTGCTGTCGGAAATGGAAGACAATGGTTGCTTACCAAATGCTGTGACTTTTGAAAACGTTATTCGTGCTTTGTTTGAAAAAGGTGAGAATGACATGGCGGAGAAACTTCTTCGGGAAATGATTGCTAGAGGCTTATTGACTGGATGAAAAAAGATAAGATACATCAACTCAAATTAAAATCACATCTCTATTGTTGCTGAATGTGTATCATAGTTCTGTAAATTCTGTATCTGTTGGGTCAGAGGACTTTGGCAATGCCATAACATCAATACCACTGATGTCTTGAGTATCTCATTCAATTAAGTTTATACTTTCAATGTTTGCAATTGCTATCATCCTTTTTGATTCCACTATGCTTTATTGATTCTTTAGAGGATATTTCTCGTTGTAGCTTACAGGTTAAGTGTTTAAGATATCTCTATAGTAATTAATAGTTATTTACTGTTATCCTATGAGATCATATATCTTAACTATTATCCTGCTACAAACTAAGAAAAACCAAAAAGAGGTTTACAAACATTTGCAAAAAGTTCCCCTGCCGTGCGCAGAATGAAAGTCAAAGATGTTTCATTATATATGATTTATGCTGCCAAGGAAAATCCTCACTTAGCTCAAAAACTACATGATGTTTTACTTGAAAGTGGTGTCATTGCTCCTCCAAATTTATTTTCTGAAATTTATCACGAGTTAGGCTCCCCAACTGAAGAAAAAGATGAACACGAACCAGAAAGTGGACAAGAGACTCAGGTTGACGAGAATCTCGGTCCTACTTTGCCTCACCACAGAGTTCATCCGAAAGGAAGTTCAAGCAGCCAGCTGGAGCACTCTAAGCCTGTTGAAGGTTTAGGAATAAACCTTCTTCTTGATCCGAAGTTAGCAGCTGTACAACATACACCATCCCAGGTAACATATGGGAAAAATATTCCAGTTGCGGCTGCTGCAGCTGCTGCAGCTGCTGCTGTTGTTGCTTCCTCTATGGTAGCTGCTGTAGCAAAGTCAAACACTGACTCGAACATTGAGCTTCCAGTAGCTGCAGCGGCCACTGCAACTGCTGCAGCTGTAGTAGCAACCACTGCATCTGTCAGCAAACAGTATGAGCAAGGCAGTCGAAGTGACGGACACATGGATGGCACTGGCTATGAGCCAAAGGGTAGTGGTGATGGTGAGAATATTGTGGTAGGAGCAAATTCAGAAGGTGATAGAATATCTGATAGATCTATAGTAAGCAATGACAGTACAAAATCTGATTTTACATTTGATGATGTTGCCGAGTATGACATTCCGTTGGAGGAAATCACACTGGGTGAACGTATCGGACTTGGTATTAACTGTACTTTGCTCTATAAGATTTGGTTACATTCTTTTGTTAGATGGTGTTATTTATAGTTTTATACATATAAATTCCCATATGATGGCTACAATTACATTTTGGTGGCCTATTTTTTGCATTCAGGATCGTAATGGGAGGTATACCGTGGTGAATGGCGTGGAACAATGAGTTTTATTCCTATTCAGGCATACATTCCATATCTATCTTACAATTCAAATTGTATTTTCAACAAACAAATTATAAAATGTAATTTTTTTTTTTCTTAACTAAGCAAGGCCCAAGAAAATTTTGGCTTCAGTTTCATTTTTATCCTTAACAAAAGTAATCAATACCTTATACTTGACTACCTTTTATGTTTGTCATTTTTTGTTGTGTTTTTCTGTTAGGCTGTAGGTTTTTGAATTCTTTCATTTACATCAGGTCTCTGCTTTGGTTTGTAGGAAGTTGCTGTAAAAAGATTTCTTGATCAAGATATATCTGGTGAATCACTTGAAGAATTCATAAGTCAGGTAATATTTCATTAGTGTCTCTTTTTGTAGTTTCTACTCATATGTTTATCTTTGTTGATGAATGATTTCATTTAGTACACATTTACAACTATCAGATGTGATTTTTATGCTCCATAATGACATATCAGATAGCTGCAATACTTTATTTAGATTGCTATTGTATTTGTCCCAGGATAATTTGAAAGTTGGATTAAATACTTTGTCCTGTTGAATTGCATTATTTTAGAAGTTCATGATGAAGATTGACCATTTCGAAGCTCTTTGATGTAATCGTTGTTTTATTTCTCCAACATTTTATAGCTTCTATTGTTGTTATATACTTCCATCTTGTATGCTTCTCTTCTCTCTATGAATAGATTTCCTAATGCAATTTGAGAATATAGTGGTGCATGAATGTATATATAAGAGAACATATATATATGGAAAGAATATATTAGATGGAGATTAAGAAGTAGGGTTAGCACATTGGAGTTATTTAGTTCATGTAGTTGACTATACTTATTCAAAAAAAGGATTTTGTTTAATTCTTTTACGAATGCCAAAACTAGTTGTGCATTTTCATGAATTTATATGATTTTACTGCATATTTAACATATGTAAGTTGCCATAGGTTCAAATAATGAAAAGACTGAGGCATCCAAATGTTGTTCTCTTCATGGGAGCAGTTACTCGATGTCCGAATCTTTCTATTGTTACTGAATTTCTTCCCAGCTAACTTAAGATTCCTTATTTCCTGAGATTCATATGAGACTCTGTATTCCAAATAGATCTTAGTATATGGTAATTGGTACAGAATAGTGCTATGCAGGCCAAAAAGATTACTTCTAAATGAACATCTAAAATATCTGATGTATGCTGTTAATAGCTCAATGTCAATTGAGACGTAATAAGCAAAAATAAGATGAAAATTTCAGTTATTATTTGGTTAATTTAGACACAATTTACCTTACTATATATTGTGTTGGACTGTTACACTTTTCCAGGAGTTTTTATTATTTTGATTAATGTTGTTCTGGAAGGATTACTTTTAATGACTCTGAAGTCTGAACTGTATATTTCCTATGTAGAGGAAGTTTGTACAGACTAATTCATCGACCAAACAATCAATTAGATGAGCAAAGGCGGTTGAGGATGGCCCTTGATATTGTAAGATTCTGTTTTGTTTTCTTGCAATGTAGTTTCTTTAAGTAAATTATTGCCATAATCAGTGAAATTCAGTTGATGTGACATATATCTCTTTATTCTTCTTCAGGCCTGAGGAATGAGCTATTTGCACAACTGCAGTCCAGTGATTGTACCCCGTGATTTGAAGTGACCAAATCATCTTGTTGATAAAAATTGGGTTGTGAAGGTGCCAACTAATTGTCATGATTGAATTTTCTTGATAGCATGCTGAATGCTACCTGTAGATATGGTTTAATTTGAAAATATCATATTTTTAGTTGTTCAATTATAACTATAATTAAGATAGGTATAAACATATCTTATTTTTACAATAAACAAGTTAACGAGATGTATAATAACGTGTAAAAATATTTATATACTAGCATTAAATCGTATTTTCCATCCTTTATTTCCTTTTGTTATCAAGAATATCAGAATAACAAACATGTTTTGCTTTATTCTACAATAATGTAAAAATCTGAGTCCTTTTAGTCTTTTACACATCTATTCTAACAAAAAAATAAAATAAAATAAAATTAAAAGAAACCTGAAACCCTTTATTATGTTCTAAAAGCCGAATATGGCCACATGCAGAATCTACTAAAAATCTAAAACACAACTGGCACACTAAAAGATAGAAAAGAAAGACAAACTACATGCCTAAAATAAAGGTATAAGCTGCCATAACCGCCATTTCTAAGCTCAAATACTGTGTCATACCCTCTGCCTTCCAAATTATTCGTTCTTTGATGCTCTTGTTTTTCATTTTGCTATATATTTTTTGTTGAGTAAATTAAATCAAAATCAGATTTCTAATTTTTTTTATGAATTTTTTCTATAAATAGAATTAATTATAATATCTTTTCTGTTTTAGTTTAGCTTAATTTTAAGAATTTTATGATTAGAAAATTTTTCTTTATTTTAGGCTATTATTTTTTTTATTTTCTAGTTATTTCTATTTCTGTAATTCTTCTATAAAACTTGTACATTTGATATAACATAATATTCAAATACTTCAAGTTGGTATCAAAATAGGATCTCTGTATTGTGCTTCTAATTTATAGCTATGATTGACAGTTCCTCGGTCATTAATCATGAAAAGAAGGAGAACACTACTACTACTCCATCATATTTAAAATCTGAGCAATGGGTACTAGTTAGTGGTGACTCCCTTCAGTTCAGATCACCACATTTCGACTCAATGGATCAAACTACCTTAGATGGTCTCAATCAATTCAAATGTATATCTGTGAAAGAGGGAAGATTGGATATCTCACTGGTGAGCGAAGCCAGCCTAACATCACTGACCCACAATATAATGTATGGGATACCGAAAATTTCATGGTGATGACATGGCTGGTGAGCTCAATGGAGGAGGATATCAGTAGTAATTATATGTAGTACACCACTGCCAAAGAATTGTGGGATAGAGTCAAGGAGATGTATTCTGATCTTGAGAATAAATTCCAAATTTATGAACTTACTCTAAAAGTTAGAAAAATTCAACAAGGGAGTCACAATATCACCAAATACTTTCATACGTTAAAGCGGGTGTGGCAGAACCTTGACCACTTCAATAACTACAAGTGGAATTCAGCCACTGATGCCAAACACCACCAACAAATAGTGGAAGAAGGGATGACATTTCAATTTCTTGTAGGCTTTAATGTAGAGCTAGATGAAGTTCATGGCAGAATTATTGGAAGAACAATCCTACCCTCAATTGAAGAAGTATTTGTTGAAGTTAGAAGAGAGAAAAATCGTAGAGTGTGATGATGGGAAAAGGCAAGACTGAACAGACTTTTTTGGAGTCTAATGCACTCTTAGTGACACCTGCTGCATTTAAAAGTTCATCAAATCAGAAGTACCCCTCCAATCTTTGGTGTGACCACTGTAATAAATCTCGTCACACCCGAGAAACCTGCTGGAAGATTCATGGAAAACCAGCACATCTCAAAGGCAGCAAATCTGGTCCCAAAATATGTTCTACCCCAACTGATCATGAGGCTGAAAAATCATCCTTGAGTAAGGAGCAGGTTGAGCAGCTCATAAGGCTATTAAATTCCAGTTTTGTGTCTAGTATTCCTAGTGATTCTTTGGCTCAAACAGGTAATTTTAGTATTCCTATGTCCCTTAACTGCACCTCAAACTTGAATGCACCATGGATTGCCGATTCAGGTGCATCTGACCATATGATCACCCTCTCCCCTTTATTTAAAACTTATTCTCCCAGTTTTGAAAATGAGAAAATTAGAGTTGTTGATGGTAGATTTTCATCTATTGCTAGAAAAAGTACAATTAATTATCCAAAAATATTAACCTAAGAAATGTCCTACATGTACTAAAACTTTTTTGTAATCTTCTCTCTATTAGTAAAATCTGCAAGGATTCCAATTGTGCTGTGACATTCTTTGACACTCATGGTATTTTTCAGGACTGGTCGAGGAAGATAATTGGCAGTGCTAAAATGATGGATGAACTCTATCATTTTGAGGATATTTCGGAGGATAAAGTAGCTCAAGGATTTAGTGGTATAAGTTCTATGCCTATAAAGTACCAAATAATGCTCTGGCATAGTAGACTAAGATACCCTAATTTTCCATATCTCAAACATTTGTTTTCAAGTTTGTTTAAAAATATTGATTCTTCTTTACTTAAATGTGAAAGTTGTATTCGTGCAAGGAGTCATAAAGTTCCTTATTACTCTCAACCTTATCAAGTATCTAAACCTTTTACTTGATTCATAGTGATGTATGGGATCCATCGAAAATAACAACTCAATTTGAAAAAAAATGGTTTGTAATTTTTATCAATGACCACATATGACTATGTTAGATCTATCTCATGCATGAAAAATTTGAGGTTTTTTTAAAATTTTCGGTATTTTTCAACAATGGTAGAAAGTAGAAACCCAATTTGACATAAAAATTTCAATATTAAAAAGTGATAATGGCATTGAATACTTTAATAAAAATCTTGGTGAATTTTTTCAAAAGAAAGGTATTCAACATCAATCTACATGTCCCGATGCACCCCAACAAAATGGCATTGCTGAAAAGAAGAATAAACATCTTCTCGAAGTAGCACGTGCCATTATGTTTGAGGATAATATTTCAAAATATTTATGGGGAGATGCTGTCCTAACAGGAGCCTATCTCATAAATCGAATGCACACGCGTGTGTTAAATTACTGTACATCATTGGATACTTTCAAAAGAATTTTTCAGCATGTAGGTTGCATTTTGACTTACCTTTAAAAGTATTTGGTTGTATTTTATTTTTGCATACACGTTCATATCGAAGTAAACTTGTTCCAAGAGCAGAAAAGTACATTTTTATTGGCTATTTCCCAAGCCAAAAGGATTATAGATGTTTCAATCCACACACAAAGACATTTTATGTAAGCATGGATGTTACTTTTTTGGAACATGAAACCTTTTTTTAGAAAAATTCTCTTCGGGGGAGAGTGTAAGTGAAGAAATTTTTTTTCATGAACCTTTATCCACTCCTATCTTACATATTGAGGATACAACTTTCACTGATCAAACAAATTCTGAAACGATAAACCAATTCTGAAATTGTGCCAGAATTAGTTGGAACCAAAATAGGAAAAGAAATACCACAATCAGAAAAGGAGCTTTGATGTTATGTTTAGAAATATCCCAAGAAGACTAGAGACCATCCTATCATCTCTGTACCAACCCAATCTGAAAATTCGGAAGGCGGCCCAATTGTAGTACTTCAGGAACTTCCAGATAAATCTGAAATTGTCACTTCTAATAATAACTTGCCAATAGCCCTAAGAAAATAAACCAGAACCTACACAAAAAAAGTACCCAAAATCAACACCAACCATCCTATTTTCAATTATGTCTCTTACCAAAATCTCTCTCAAAATCATCGAGCATTTACTTCTAAAATTACAAATCTGTTTGAGCCCAAGATCATGAGAAAGTACTAGATGATCCCACCTGAAAAGTAGCAGCGTTAGAAGAGTGGCATGCACTCAAGAAGAATGAAACTTAGAAGATTGTAGACCTATCATAGGACAAAAAATTGGTCGGCTGCAAGTGGATTTTCACCATCAAGTGTAAGGCTGATGAAAGCATAAAGAAATATAAGGCTAGGCTAGTAGTTAAGGGATTTACACAAATCTATGGAGTAGACCATCAAGAGACCTTTGCTCTAGTTGCTAAGCTTAATTCTATGCGGATTCTCTTATCTCTTGTTGCGAATTACAATTTACCTTTACATCAATTGGATATAAAGAATGTTTTCCTGAATGGAGAGTTAGAGGAAGAGGTTTTCATGAAATTTTCACCTTGATTTGAGGCTGAAATAGGGAGGAATAAAATGTGCAAACTAAAGAAGTCTCTCTATAGATTGAAACAATCCCCAAGAGTTTGGTTTGAACGACTTGGAATGATGGTAAAAAGATTTGGTTATACTCAAAGCCAAGTTGATCATACACTTTTCTATAAACATTCAACAGCTAATAAAACTGCTATCTTAATTGTATATGTAGATGACATTATCCTGATAGGTAATGATATCTTCGAGCTAAAAGATTTGAAGGAGAAACTTGCCAAAGCATTTGGAATGAAAAAACTTGACTCATTAAAATATTTTCTTAGAATTGAATTTGCAAGGTTTAAAGAAGGCATTTTTATGAACCAATAAAGGTACATCCTAGATCTTTTAAAAGAGACAGGATTACTTGGTTGTTGCTGAAATATCTATAGAGCCTAACTTAAAATTGAAGCCAACTAAATCAGAAAATGTAATGGACAAAGCAAGATATCAGCGGTTGATGGGGAGGCTAATCTATTTATCCCATACACACTCGGATATAGCCTTTGCTATAAGTATGGTAAGTCAGTTTATGCATTCACCTGATCAAGAACACATGGATGCTGTCTTTAGAATTCTAAGGTACTTGAAGGGATCGCCTGAAAAAGGGTTACTCTACAAAAATTATGGACATCTTCAAATAGAAACCTATGCAGATTGGGCTGAGAATGTCATGGACAGAAGGTCAACATCTGAGTATTATACTTTTGTTGGAAGAAACCTGATTAGTTGGAGGAATAAAAAATAGTGTTGTGGCATGAAATAGTAGACCCGGTCATTATTTCGGATCGGGTCCGAGCCATAGCTCGGGTCACCCGAAATTGGCCCGGTAGCCCGGTCATTATACACAATTAATATTTTGTGTTATTAGTGATGGATGATGGCTATTATTATGTGAAATTTAAGTAATGTAAACCTTAATATTTTGTGTTATTAGTCATTATATATAAGACTATAAGTTAATGTTTTATGTTTAAAATGTATAAGACTTTAGACTAATGCATAATCTTGTGTTATTTGTATTGATTTAAATATTTGGTGTTATTAGAAAATATTAGTATTGATTATGGATATACTTTAATTTTAGAGAAAGAGTTAGTTCTTATTATATTTTTCTAAGTAAATTTTACCATGTCAAATAATGGTTGGAATCATTGAAAATTTGGATATTTTTACATGCTAACTTACAAGAAGGTATCAAGGTAATATAATATTAACGGCCCGATTTTCACCCGGTATAATCGTAGCCCGAAAATGTATAAATTTCATCGAATCTAGGGTCAGATTCGGGTCTAACAAATAGGCTCGATATATATTTCCGGCATTGAATCCGATTTGACCGAGCCCATGCACACCACTAAGTGATTGTTTCCAGCATTGAATTTGCTCTTTTCTCTTCCAACTCCTCCTTCTCATTTGATCGGATTTTACACAAACATGTTGCGTGCAGCATCATTCACCAGGTTCTCTCTTCATATCCCCTCTTTTCTTGTGCCCTATGTTTTTCCTTTTCGCTTTCCTTCCTGTTCATGTTCAATGTCAAGCATTCACTCTCATTCTCAGCTCACATCCCCTCGCCATGTTGATGAAGCTGTTGATTCCTTCACTCGCATGCTCTCTATGCGTCGCACTCCATCCATTATCCAATTTAACCAGATTTTGGGGTCCCTTGCCAAGACGCACCATTTCCCAACCACCATTTCCCTTTTTCAGCAATTGCAAACCAGGGGAATTGCGCCCAGCATAGTTACTATGAATATTTTAATCAATTGTTGCTGCGGCATGGGTCGGATCACTCTCGCTTTCTCTATATTGGCCAAGATTTTCAGGATGGGTTTTCAGCCAAATACCATAACATTGAATACACTCATTAAAGGTCTCTGTCTCTGTGGTAATGTTGAAAAAGCACTGCACTTTCACGACAGAGTGCTGGCTCATGGATTTCACTTCGACCAATTCACTTATGCAACTTTGATCAATGGGCTCGGTAAGACCGGACACACAGCAGCTGCTATTCAAGTGTTGAAAAAGATCCCACGGTATGGCACTGTTCCTAATGTCGTCATCTACAACACAATTATTGATAGCCTCTGCAAGGATACACTTGTAAGTGAGGCTTTTCATTTATATTCTGAAATGCTTGCTAGGGGAATTTCTCCTAATGTCATCACCTATAACACTCTAATTTTTGGATTGTGCCTTGTGGGTCAACTTAAGGAAGCCATTGATTTACTAAATCATATGATGCTGAAAAACATTACTCCAGATGTTCAAACCTATAATACTTTGATTGATGGACTATGTAAGGAGGGAAATATCAAAGATGCTAAGAGTGTGTTGGCTGTGATGACCAAAGATGCTGTGGAACCAACTGTGGTTACTTATAATTGTTTAATGGATGGGCATTGCTTGGTTAACGAATTAAACAAGGCAAAATGTATATTCGACACAATGGCCCAGATAGGAATGGCTCCTAATATCCGAAGTTACAATATTATTATTAATGGCTTGTGCAAAAGTAAATTGATGGATGATGCCTTGAATCTCTTTGAAGAGATGCGTCGCAAGAACTTGGTTCCTGACACGGTAACTTACAATACTCTAATTGATGGCTTGGGAAAATCAAAGAGAATCTCTTGTGCTTCAAAGCTTCTTGTTGAGATGCATAATAAAGGTCAACCTGCTAATATAATCACTTACAATTCCTTGTTGGATGGGATGTTCAATATCAAACAACTTGACAAGGCACTTATGTTATTTAATCAGATGAAAGAGAGTGGCATTGATCCAAATATATGCACGTACAGTATACTTATTGATGGCCTATGTAAAAGTGGAAGACTTATGGATGCAAAAGAGATTTTTCAAGATCTTTCCATTAAAAACCATCGTCCAAATGTGAGAACATACAATATTATGATCAATGGGCTCTGCAAAGAGGGCTTATTTGAAGAAGCATTGGCCCTGCTGTCTGAAATGGAAGACAATGGTTGCTCACCAAATGCTGTGACTTTTGAAATCGTTATTCGTGCTTTGTTCGAAAAAGGTGAGAATGACATGGCGGAGAAACTTCTTCGGGAAATGATTGCTAGAGGCTTATTGAATGGATGAAAAGAGATAAGATACATCAACAAAAATTAAAATCACATCTCTATTGTTGCTGAATGTGTATCATAGTTCTGTAAATTCTGAATCTGTTGGGTCAGAGGACTTTGGCAATGCCATAACATCAATACCACTGATGTCTTGACTATCTCATTTTTATTCAATTAAGTTTAAACTTTCAATGTTTGCAATTGCTATCATCCTTTTTCATTCCACTGTGCTTTATTGATTCTTTAGAGGATATTTCTCGTTGTAGCTTACAGGTTAAGTGTTTAAGATCTCTCTATAGTAATTAATAGATATTTGCTGTTATCCTATGAGACCATATATCTCAACTATTATCATGCTACAAACTAAGAAAAACAAAAAAGAGGTTTACAAAAATTTGCAAATCCATTTGCAACAAGTTCCCTGCCGTGGGCATAATGAAAGTCAAAGATGTTTCATTATATATGATTGATGCTGCCAAGGAAAATCCTCACTTAGCTCAAAAACTACATGATGTTTTACTTGAAAGTGGTGTCATTGCTCCTCCAAATTTATTTTCTGAAGTTTATCACGAGTTAGGCTCCCCAACTGAAGAAAAAGATGAACACAAACCAGAAAGTGGACAAGAGACTCAGGTTGACAAAAATCTCGGTCCTACTTTGCCTCACCAAAGAGTTCATCCGAAAGGAAGTTCAAACAGCCAGCCGGAGCACTCTAAGCCTGTTGAAGGTTTAGGAATAAACCTTCTTCTTGATCCGAAGTTAGCAGATGTACAACATACACCATCCCAGGTAACACATGGGAAAAATGTTCCAGTTGCGGCGGCTGCAGCAGCAGCTGCTGCTGTTGTTGCTTCCTCTATGGTAGCTGCTGAAACAAAGTCAAACACTGACTCGAACATTGAGCTTCCAGTAGCTGCAGCGGCCACTGCAACTGCTGCAGCTGTAGTAGCAACCACTGCAGCTGTCAGCAAACAGTATGAGCAAGGCAGTCGAAGTGACGGACACATGGATGGCACTGGTTATGAGCCGAAGGGTAGTGGTGATGGTGAGAATATTGTGGTAGGAGCAAATTCAGAAGGTGATAGAATATCTGATAGATCTATAGTAAGCAATGCCAGTACAAAATCTGATTTTACACTTGAAGATGTTGCCGAGTATGACATTCCGGTTGAGGAAATCACATTGGGTGAACGTATCGGACTTGGTATTAACTGTACTTTGCTCTATAAGATTTGGTTACATTCTTTTGTTAGATGGTGTTATTTATAGTTTTATACATATAAATTCCCATATGATGGCTACAATTACATTTTGGTGGCCTATTTTTTGCATTCAGGATCGTATGGGGAGGTATACTGTGGTGAATGGCGTGGAACAGTGAGTTTTATTCCTATTCAGGCATACATTCCATATCTATCTTAAAAATTCAAATTGTATTTTAAACAAACAAATTATAAAATGTAATTTTTTTTCTTAACTAAGCAAGGCCCAAGAAATTTTTGGCTTCAGTTTCATTTTTACCCTTAACAAAAGTAATCAATACCTTATACTTGGCTACCTTTTATGTTTGTCATTTTTTGTTGTGTTTTTCTGTTAGGCTGTAGGTTTATGAATTCTTTCATTTACATCAGGTCTCTGCTTTGGTTTGTAGGAAGTTGCTGTAAAAAGATTTCTTGATCAAGATATATCTGGTGAATCACTTGAAGAATTCACAAGTCAGGTAATATTTCATTAGTGTCTCTTTTTGTAGTTTCTACTCATATGTTTATCTTTGTTGATGAATGATTTCATTTAGTACACATTTACTACTATCAGATGTGATTTTTATGCTCCATAATGACATATCAGATAGCTGCAATACTTTATTTAGATTGCTATTGTATTTGTCCCAGGATAATTTGAAAGTTGGATTAAATACTTTGTCCTGTTGAATTGCATTTATTTAGAAGTTCATGATGAAGATTGACCATTTCGAAGCTCTTTGATGTAATCCTTGTTTTATTTCTCCAACATTTTATAGCTTCTATTGTTGTTATATACTTCCATCTTGTGTGCTTCTCTTCTCTCTATGAATAGATTTCCTAATGCAATTTGAGAATATAGTGGTGCATGAATGTATATATAAGAGAACATATATATATGGAAAGAATATATTAGATGGAGACTAAGAAGTAGGGTTAGCACATTGGAGTTATTTAGTTCATGCAGTTGACTATACTTATTCAAAAAAAGGATTTTGTTTAATTCTTTTATGAATGCCAAAACTAGTTGTGCATTTTCATGAATTTATATGATTTTACTGCATATTTAACATATGATGTAAGTTGCCATAGGTTCAAATAATGAAAAGACTGAGGCATCCAAATGTTGTTCTCTTCATGGGAGCAGTTACTCGACGTCCGCATCTTTCTATTGTTACTGAATTTCTTCCCAGGTAACTTAAGATTCCTTATTTCCTGAGATTCATATGAGACTCTGTATTCCAAATAGATCTTAGTATATGATCATTGGTACAGAATAGTGCTATGCAGGCCAAAAAGATTACTTCTAAATGAACATCTAAAATATCTGATGTATGCTGTTAATAGCTCAAATGTCAATTGAGACGTAATAAGCAAAAATAAGATGAAAATTTCAGTTATTATTTGGTTAATTTAGACACATTTTACCTTACTATATATTGTGTTGGACTGTTACACTTTTCCAGGAGTTTTTATTATTTTGATTAATGTTGTTCTGGAAGGATTACTTTTAATGACTCTGAAGTCTGAACTGTATATTTCCTATGCAGAGGAAGTTTGTACAGACTAATTCATCGACCAAACAATCAATTAGATGAGCGAAGGAGGTTGAGGATGGCCCTTGATATTGTAAGATTCTGTTTTGTTTTCTTGCAATATAGTTTCTTTAAGTAAATTATTGCCATAATCAGTGAAATTCAGTTGATGTGACATATATCTCTTTAATCTTCTTCAGGCCTGAGGAATGAGCTATTTGCACAACTGCACTCCAGTGATTGTACACCGTGATTTGAAGTCACCAAATCATCTTGTTGATAAAAATTGGGTTGTGAAGGTGCCAACTAATTGTCATGATTGAATTTTCTTGATAGCATGCTGAATGCTACCTGTAGATATGGTTTAATTTGAAAATATCATTTTTTTAGTTGTTCAATTATAACTATAATTAAGATAGGTATAAACATATCTTATTTTTACAATAAACAAGTTAACGAGATGTATAATAACGTGTAAAAATATTTTTATACTAGCATTAAATCGTATTTTCCTTCCTTTATTTCCTTTTGTTATCAAGAATATCAGAATAACAAACATGTTTTGCTTTATTCTACAATAATGTAAAAATCTGAGTCCTTTTAGTCTTTTACACATCTATTCTAACAAATAAAATTAAATAAAATAAAATAAAATTAAAAGAAACCTGAAACCCTTTACTATGTTCCAAAAGCCGAATATGGCCACATGCAGAATCTACTAAAAATCTAAAACACAACTGGCACACTAAAAGATAGAAAAGAAAGACAAACTTCATGCCTAAAATAAAGGTATAAGCTGCCATAACCCTCATTTCTAAGCTCAAATACTGTGTCATACCTCATACCCTTTGCCTTCCGAATTATTCGTTCTTTGATGCTCTTGTTTTTCATTTTGCTATATATTTTTTTTGACTAAATCAAATCAAAATCAGATTTTTTAATTTTTTTTAATGAATTTTTTTGTAAATAAAATTAATTATAATATCTTTATTTTTTAGTTTAGCTTAATTTTAAGAATTTTATGATTAAAAAATTTTTCTTTATTTTAGGCTAGTATTTTTTTTATTTCCTAGTTATTTCTATTTCTGTAATTCTTCTATAAAGCCTGTACATTTGATATAAAATAATATTCAAATATTTCAAGTTGGTATCAAAGCAGGATCTCTGCATTGTGCCTCTGATTTATAGCAATGATTGACAGTTCCTCAGTCATTAATCATAAACAGAAGGAGAACACTACTACTACTCCATCATATTTAAAATCTGAGCAATGGGTACTAGTTAGTGGTGACTCCCTTCAGTTCAGATAACCACATTTCGACTCAATGGATCAAACTACCTTAGATGGTCTCAATCAGTTCAGATATATATCTGTGAGAGAGGGAAGATTGGATATCTCACCGGTGAGCGAAGCCAGCCTAACATCACTGACCCACAATATAATGTGTGGGATACCGAAAATTTCATGGTGATGACATGGCTGGTGAGCTCAATGGAGGAGGATATCAGTAGTAACTATATGAAGTACACCACTACCAAAGAATTGTGGGATAGAGTCAAAGAGATGTATTCTGATCTTGGAAATAAATCCCAAATTTATGAACTTACTCTAAAAGTTAGAGAAATTCAACAAGGGAGTCACAATGTCACCAAATACTTTCATACGTTGAAGCGGTTGTGACAGGACCTTGACCACTTTAATAACTACAAGTAGAATTCAGCCACTGATGCCAAACACCAACAAATAGTGGAAGAAGGGATGACATTTCAATTTCTTGTAGGCTTCAATGTAGAGCTAGATGAAGTTCATGGCAGAATTATTGGAAGAACAATCCTACCCTCAATTGAAGAAGTATTGGCTGAAGTTAAAAGAAAGAAAACTCATAGAGTGTGATGATGGAAAAAGGTAAGACTGAACAGACTTTTTTGGAGTCTAATGCACTCTTAGTGACACCTGCTGCACTTAAAAGTTTATCAAACCAGAAGTACCCCTCCAATCTTTGGTGTGACCACTGTAATAAACCTCGTCACACCCGAAAAACCTGCTGGAAGATTCATGAAAAACCAGCACATCTCAAAGGCAGCAAATCTGGTCCCAAAATATGTTCTACCCCAACTGCTCATGAGGCTGAAAAATCATCCTTGAGTAAGGAGTAGGTTGAGCAGTTCATAAGGCTATTAAATTCCAGTTTTGTGTTTAGTATTCCTAGTGATTCTTTGGCTCAAACAGGTAATTTTAGTATTCCTATGTCACTTAACTGCACCTCAAACTTGAATGCACCATGGATTGTCGATTCAGGTGCATCTGACCATATGATCAGCCTCTCCTCTTATTTAAAACTTATTCTCCCTGTTTTAAAAATGAGAAAATTAGAGTTGCTGATGGTAGATTTTCATCTATTGCTGGAAAAAGTACAATTAATTATCCAAAAATATTGACCTAAGAAATGTCCTTCACGTACTAAAACTTTTTTGTAATCTTCTCTCTATTAGTAAAATCTGCAAGGATTCCAATTGTGTTGTGACATTCTTTGACACTCATGGTATTTTTCAGGATCGGACCTCGAAGAAGATAATTGGCAGTGCTAAAATGATAGATGGATGATGAGTTTGGAAAACTCTAAATTAATATTTGTGATGACTAAATATTATTAAATATAATTAATTACAAAATTATTAATCTGATTTTCATTTAACTTATATTGATTAAATAATTTTGTTGCAGGTGTTATTGGGCCGAAAATAAAAAGAAAGATCCCAAGCCCAATAAATTAAAATTCAGCCCTATGTAATTATTGTTTTTGATTGTTGGCTGAAAAGATTTTATCAGTTGGGCCAGAATAAATTTTGTTACTATAAGCCCAAAGAAAGCTTTCCTATTTGTTCAATGCTTGGTCCAAAAATTCATCAGGAAAGCAAATGTTACTAACTGGGCCAGATTAAATCCAACTGTTACAAGTGCCGAAGGAGTTGTTTCTCTTAAACCTGAAACAAGTTGGACGGATGAAGATAGAAAAAAGGTGGAGCTCAACGCCAAGGCCATCAATCTGCTCAACTGTGCTATCAGTTTTGAGGAGTACCGACGGGTATCAAGATGCACAACAGCAAAGGAAATCTGGGACAAATTGCAAATCACCCATGAAGGAACCACCATTGTAAAGAAGACTCGGACAGACATATTAAATAGAGAGTATGAAATGTTTGCAATGAAAGAAGGAGAGTCCATTGATGAACTGTTCGAACAGTTCAACGCCATCATTGTTGGCTTAGATGCTCTGCGAATTACATATTCTGAATCTGTGCTAGTGAGAAGAGTGTTGAGATGTCTCACAAAAGAGTGGGAAACAAAAGCTTTAATTATTTCTGAGAGCAGTAGCTTAGATTCCATAACAGTTGATGATTTGAGAGGAAATCTTCTTGCTTTTGAAAACACCTATTTGAAAAAAGATTCAAAAAAGAAAGGAATTGCTTTTTCTTCTATGACTAACCCTCTGGATGAAGAGTCCAGTGATAACTCCTCTGAACATGAATTTATGTTGTTTGCCAAAAAATTCAGGAAAATGATGAAGCTTAAAGGCAAAGGCAGCAGCTCAAGGAGAGTGAAGAAAGACCTTAGCAAAGTTACTTGTTACAACTGCAAAGAAATTGGGCATTTCAAATCTGATTGTCCCAAGTTAAAGAAGGAGGAAAAGCCGAAAAGAGGAAAGAAGAAGGGACTGATGGCTTCATGGGAAGATTTGGAAAATGACTCGGATGATGATGATGAGGAATCCGAAACCAAGTCACAACCTTGTCTCATGGCAGATCACATAGATCAGGTAGTCTTTCATAATCCTAACACTGAAGATCTTCATCTTATAATAGACCACCTTTCTGAAAAAATAAGATGTTTTCTGCTGGAAAATCAAGAACTTGAACAACAAATCACCATTCTTAAGGCTGAAAACAGTTTTTTAAAAGAAAAAGTGAGAGAGGCCGAAACTGCTTGTGATCTTGTTGAAGAGAATAAGCAGTTAAGAGCACAAATTAAGAGCTGTGAAAGTAATCATTCCGTTCTTGCATATGTGGATTGTTTTAAGCAAAATGAAGAGTTGCTCAAAGAGGTTAAAAGACTAAAGGAAGACTTAGCCAAGTTCACCCAGAGTTCTGAAAATCTGAATCAAATCTTGGCTAGTCAAAAACCTCTTTATGATAAGGCTGGGTTGGGTTTTATAAATTTGAAAAATCTCATTTTGAAAATATTGCCTCATCTTCAAATGATACAAGGTATCAAGATCCAACCTACTTTAACAAAACAGCAACTCCAAGATTTTGTAGACTATGCAACCGAAATGGACACTTTCCCATTCAATGTTTTTTTGGTGAAAGAATGATTGGTGATAAGGTTTATAAAATTATTTTTGATTACAATGGCTTAGGACATAGAAGATGGTTTAACGTAAAAGGATCCAAAAAGATTTGGATACCTAAGGTCACTTAAGCTTGTTTTGTAGGTGTGCCTAGCATCCAAAAGGAAGGAAAATATGTGGTATATGGACAGCGGATGCTCTAGGCATATGACCGGAAAGACAACCTTCTTCATAAAGCTTGATGAATATGATGGAGGGCTTGTCACTTTCGGTGATGATGCAAAAGGAAAAATTGTGGCTGTTGGGAAAGTGGGTAAAAATTTCTCATCTTGTATAAATGATATTCTCCTTGTACATGGCTTGAAACATAATTTACTTAGTGTTAGTCAATTATGTGATTTGGATTTTGAAGTTATTTTTAAGAAGTTTGTTTGTTTAGTTGTTTGTGAGAAAACTGGAAATGTTCTTCTTGAAGCTAAAAGATGCAACAATGTGTATGGATTAATTCTTAAGGATTTAAAGGAACAAAATGTAACATGCTTTACATCTTTTGAATCTGAAAAATGGCTTTGGCATAGAAAGTTGGGACATGCTAGAATGTACCAAATTTCTAAGCTAGTAAAAAAAAATTTGGTTAGAGGAATTCCAAACATCAAGTTTGATAAGGATCTTACTTGTGATGCTTGCCAATTGGGCAAACAAGTAAAATCCTCTTTTAAATCAAAAGATGGAATCTCAACCAAAAGGTCATTAGAGATGTTACATATTGATCTTTTTGGTCCTACCAGAACTCAAAGTTTAGGAGGTAAACACTATGGTCTTGTGGTGGTAGATGATTACTCTAGATTTGGTTGGGTACTTTTCCTTGCTCATAAGAATGATGCCTTTCATGCTTTTTTCACCCTTTGCAAGAAAATTCAAAATGAAAAGGATTTGAAAATTGCCCATTTGAGAAGTGATCATGGAAGAGAATTTGAAAATCAAGACTTTGAAAAATTCTGTGATGACTTAGGGATTTCTCATAATTTTTCATGCCCTAGAACCCCCAACAAAATGGGGTGGTTGAAAGAAGGAATAAAAGCCTTCAAGAAATGACTAGGGCTATGTTATGTGAGAGTGAAATTCCTAAATTCTTATGGGCTGAGGCTGTGAACACAGCATGTTATATTTTGAATAGAACAATCATTAGAAAAGGGTTAAAGAAAACACCTTATGAGATATGGAAAGGAACCCCTCCAAATCTTAAGTATTTTCATGTTTTTGGATGCAAATGCTTTGTGCTCAACAATAAGGAAAACCTTGGAAAATTTGATCCAAAATCATATGAAGGAATGTTTGTTGGATATTCTACCACAAGCAAGGCCTATAGAGTTTATCTCAAAGAACGTAGAACCATAGAGGAATCCATACATGTTACTTTTTGTGATTCTAACTTAATTCCCAGTATTGTGAAGGATAATGATTCAGATTGTGAAGAGGCTGGAACCAATCAAGAAAATCTCAAATCTGTGCAAAATGAAGAATCTGTCAGCCCGGTTTTGTCTCGTTAGTTTGGAGGAGACATTTCCATTTTGTCTCCTGAGCAAGCACGAGCAACTGAAACAGTGAGACCACCAGAAGTTCATCAAAGCTCTACACCTGTCCGAAAGCCTAGAGAATGGAAGTCTATGAGGGGTTATCCTCATGACTTCATCATTGGTGATTCCTCTCATGGTGTAACAACAAGATCCTCCACCAAAAGGCAAACCGAACCTAGAAACCTCGCTCTCTTGTCACAAATAGAGCCCAACAATGTCAAACAAGCTCTTGAAGATCCATCATGGGTCAAGGCCATGCAAGAGGAGCTTGCTCAATTTGACAAGAATGAGGTTTGGACATTAGTACCTCATCCGGATGGTAAGAAGGTAACGGGTACTAAGTGGGTATTTAAAAATATGCTTGGTGAGGATGGACAAGTTGTTCGTAACAAGGCTAGATTAGTGGCCCAAGGTTACGATCAAGAAGAGTGTATAGATTTTGATGAGTCTTTTGCTCCGGTAGCTAGAATGGAAGCAATTAGATTGCTTCTTGCCTATGCCACCCATAAAGGTTTCAAAATGTTTCAAATGGATGTTAAATGTGCTTTCCTTAATGGCTTTATTGATAGAGAAGTGTATGTGGCACAACCCCCGGTTTTGAGCATAAAGAATTTCCAAATCATGTTTTCAAACTAACTAAGGCCCTTTATGGTCTTAGACAAGCTCCAAGAGCTTGGTATGAAAGGCTAAGTGCCTTCTTGTTGGAAAATCAATTTCAAAGGGGTACCACCAACACTACTTTATTTATTAAAGCATCTAATGATGATATACTCCTTGTTCAAGTTTATGTTGATGACATTGTATTTGGATCAGCCAACATTTCCTTGTGTGAAGAGTTTGGAAAACTCATGACTAGTGAGTTTGAGATGAGTTTAATGGGAGAGCTTACTTTCTTTCTTGGCCTCCAAATTAAACAAACTCCTAGTGGCACCTTCATTTACCAAGGAAAGTATGCAAAAGAGCTTATCAAAAAGTTTGGCCTAGAAAATTCCAAATCAATGGGAACTCCAATGCATTCTAATACAAAACTTGGAAAGGATGATGAGGGTCAAGATGTGGATGAAACAAGGTATAGAGGAATGATAGGTTCTCTTATGTACCTTACTTCCTCTAGACCAGATATAGTCCAAAGTGTGGGTGTATGTTCAAGGTTTCAATCTCATCCAAAAGAATCCCATCTTACGGCTGTTAAGCGCATCATTAGATACATTAAGGGAACTTGTGATTATGGATTATGGTATTCTAAATCTGATGACTTTTGTGCAGTAGGGTTTTGTGATGCAGATTATGCGGGAGATAGAGTGGATAGAAGGAGCACCTCCGGCATGTGTTGCTTCCTTGGAAGCTCACTCAACATGTGGTCAAGCAAGAAGCAAGCCACAGTGGCTCTATCCACAGCTGAAGCTGAATATATTTCCGCATCTGCTTGCTGTTCTCAATTAATTTGGTTAAAAACATAATTAGAAGATTACAAATTAAAAATCAATAGTATACCCTTATTTTGTGATAATATGAGTGCTATAAACATTTCAAAAAATCCTATTCTGCACTCAAGAACAAAGCACATTGAGATAAAAATATCATTTCATTAGAGAACATGTGCAAAAGGGAACTATTGATATTTAATTTGTAAAATCTGAAGACCAAATTGCTGATATTTTTACAAAACCCCTCTGTGAAGACAGATTCTGTACCTTGAGAAAAAGTTTGGAAATGCTTGATTTAAGTTTCATTGAAAATTTGTGAAATTTTAACTCTGTTCTGTTTTGTCTCGTAGGTTAGGACGAGATAAAAATGCAGGCTTGATGGAGGAGCTATGATCAAGGGGGAGGCATCGCAGATTTAAATTTTTGGGTCCCACCTAATAATTCCTGACCCCACCATGGCAGTTTAGTTAGTTATTCTCTCTTTAAAAAATAAAATAAAAAAAAAAACCCTTGGATTGTCTTTTCATATCTTTTTGGAAGTGGTTATTGTCAAATCAAATCCCTCTCTTCATCTAATCCCTTGATTCAAGGCAACAACTTTTCAGTTTTTGATTTAAAAAATTAGAAAGGGAATCATTTTGGGTAATAACTACACCATAATGGTCATTAACCGTCCACTAATGGTCATTACCTCCACCAAATTCTCTCTCCAGTCCTCATTTAATGTGTCTCTCACCTTCCTTCTCCCCTACTCAATTCGGTTACTTCATCAACCTTTCATATTTCATTCTTCCATCTCCATGAAAAAGAAAACCGCGCCAAGAAAGAGTGAAAGAATCCTTCTCTCTCAAAAACCATCAACCCCTCAAACCCACACTCACATCCACATACATTCTACTTCTTCATCTTTTCCCTCACCCCCAACCAAGCACACCGAAGCCATGAGAAAGAAAGTAATAGCACAGAAGAGTTCCAGAAGAAGAAGAAGCGGGAAAAATAAGGAGCCCCGCATTGAGGAAGAGGACGAATCTCATACCTCGCCCACTCCTTCACCACCACCTTCATCACCAAAGAGAACTACCCCCGGAAAAAGCTCACAGAAGACCAAGGGGTTTGCGCTAAATGACACCACCGAACCTCAAAATTTGGAATCCTTGGAATTCAGAAACAAGTATGGCAAGACTCACTCCCACTTTGATCCGAACAGATTCAACTCTTGTACCTCTTTTGAGTTTCACAATGAGGTTATGAAAAAACGTCATTTGTGTGCAACCTACCTTGTCAGTCTCGACACTCTCACTAACAAAGGCATCAACATCTCCTCTCTGTTTGAACTCCTCAACTGGAAGCCACTTCTTCTCATTCAGAAACCAGTCTATCCTGGCCTAGTCCGAGAGTTTTACGCCAATATGCGACTCATTGACGGCACTCTTTATTCCTATGTCAAAAGGGTTCAAATAGCCCTTAATTCTGAGACCATTGGAGCGGCCCTAGGCTTCAAGGATGAAGGACCGCAAGCATACATGGTAGACAAATGGGATACACAAGTCGGCGTTTCATACAAAACGGTTCTTCAGCACATTTGCGAGAATCTTTCTGGCTTGTATGGAACGATTCCAACACACAAAGCTCTAGGACCAGTCAACTCTCTGCTTCACCGAATCATCACCCATATTCTGACTCCCCAAAGCGGCTCACACAACCGAGTAACATTTTCTGACTGTCTCATATTATTTGCTTTAGTTACCTCTACTCCGATATCCTTTGGCTATATTATGATTAGGCATATGTGGGATTCTGTTAGAAGCACCAAAAAGGCTAACCTGCCTTATGGTATGTTTTTAACTAGAATTTTTGAATACTTTAAAGTTGATCTGTTGAATGAGGCAGTAGAGAATAAAGTATCCTCAATCAGAGGAGGAGGAGTGACTAAGGGAACCAAAGGGGGCAAATCTGTTGCATCGGATAGTGACAATGAGACCCGGCCAAAATCTTCCAAAACAGTCAAATCCATCAAAGAAATTTTGGGTGAATTCTCAAACATGGCAGACATGATGATTCAATCTCACAAAGAGGCTCGCAAGCAAGCCTCTGAGAGCGAGAAAGCTTGGAAAAATTGCAAAGAAAGGGTCGGCCTGATGTTAGCAACTCTTAAGGAGGATCTGGGCGATAATAGTGAAGAAGGCGCTGAGGACTCTGCTTTTCATCTATCAGATGATTGATGACTGTTGTTTTATGTTATTTGATATTGGCATGATTAGGCTCAAACTTTCTTTTGTAGTAGCATGACTTGATAATCACTGCTTCTTGACACTTTGACTTATTTGGCATCTTATGAATATTTTGTTGTATTGTCAATGCTTTCTTGCTGCAGATACATAATGCCCCTTGATGCCAAAAGGGGGAGGAAATGATCCAAAATTGAAACTGAGAAAAAACAGGGGATGAAATTCTCTTTGAGAATTCATGATCACCCTTGTTGATGATGGATAATGCATTGTGAAAATGCATTAGGATTATGTTTGATGATGTTTTGTTCTACTTTAATTACTGCCATTACTTGATGATTTCTTGAAATATGTGAATTATCTTGATTATTGATTGGATTTATTTTTTGCAGTTCCTTTAGTTTGAAATGATGAAAATTGCTGTGTTTGAAAAGAATATATCATGTTGATGAAAAATATTTTTTCCACCATAACCATGATTGCTCTGATTTAGTGAAAAATATTTGAACAACAAAATCATTTCCCAATGTACTTTGAGCAGAAAATCAAACTTGTGATAGCAAATAAGTTTTGTATCATTCAAATCTGCTCATAAATCAAGCATTCAACATTTCAAAATTAATATGTTGAATAACATTGTTTCTTGAAGCTTGATTAAATTGTTACAGGTTAGTACTTCCCTTGGTAGGAATAGCATATATCAAGGGGGAGCCATGTGACATTTTGAAAGGGGAGAAATTCAATCTTCAAAGGGAGTACTCATACTCAATTTTTAAATTTCTTTTCATTTCAATTTTAATAATGTTTGTCATCAAGGGGGAGATTGATGAGTTTGGAAAACTCTAAATTAATATTTGTGATGACTAAACATTATTAAATATAATTAATTACAAAATTATTAATCTGTTTTTCATTTAACTTATATTGATTAAATAATTTTGTTGCAGGTGTTATTGGGCCGAAAATAAAAAGAAAGATCCCAAGCCCAATAAATTAAAATTCAGCCCTATGTAATTATTGTTTTTGATTGTTGGCTGAAAAGATTTTATCAGTTGGGCCAGAATAAATTTTATTACTATAAGCCCAAAGAAAGCTTTCCTATTTGTTCAATGCTTGATCCAAAAATTCATCAGGAAAGCAAATGTTACTAATTGGGCCAGATTAAATCCCAATGTTACAAAGCCCAATATTATTGTTGATGAATGCTTCCAAACTTGGTCCGAAACCAAGATGAAGAGAAAGCTAATATATAGCTTCTAGCTTCCAACGGAATCCACTTCTAGTGGAATTCAAATTTTTTTGAAATGAAGTTATTACATGCATTGAAAATATGAGAGAGAATTTGACATTGACATGATTGATGTGATCAATGCAACACGCCACTCAAGCAAGGGAAAGTAAAAGCAAACCACATTAATTTGTTTCATTTCAACTAGTTGCTTTTACTTTAACTCTACATTATCTCTCATCTCTTTCTTTCTTCCTTTTTGGTCATTGTCCAGGAAACAATAGAAGCTATGTTCAGCAACCAAAAGAAAGAAGGAGCTGCATGCATCAAGACCATCAAGCTAATGATGGCAAGAAAATATAACAAAAGAAAAGTATGCTGTGGCTAAGATCTGCATCACTCTTGGTAAGATTCTGTGATGAGATCTTGGCTTCTTCATACCAAAAATGGTTGATAAAGATTCGGCCAGCAAGGAAGATCTTTGGAGGATGGCTTGTCTTTGATTCTGCTCAACCACCACAGGAAGTAGCTAGAGTGGCGAAGTGATGGTAGAGGCAGAGATTGAAGCAGATGAAGTCATCATCATCATGAAGCATCAAGGGCTAGAAATCCATCTTGGAGAGCAAGCCAAGGATGGAGAGCTCGGATTGATGAAGAGTGATGACCAATGAAGGACTAGAGGTAATTGCATGTTGGGTTAAGCATGGTTATCTCTTCTCTCTCTGTGTGGCCGAACCGGTTATGTGTGAAGAAAAAGAAGTTAAGCTTGGGTTTTGGCTTCAAGTGTGGAGGCTTCTCTCTTCTATAAAAAGGGAGAACAGCCACTGTTTGGAGCAAGGAGTTAGAAGTAAGCAGTGAGAGTGCAAGGCACAGGATTCTCAGAGCTACCTAAGCTTACAGATTTTCTTCTCCTTCAATGTATTCTGTTTAGTATTTTTCTGTTTAATTTTGTCATGTCTTGAGTCTCATGGAAAAAGGCAAACAGTGAGGTTTGTATGAAAAAGCCATAGAGCGAAAAAAAGCAGAGAGTGCAAAATTAAAAGAAAAAGCCATAGATGTCTTAGAGTTCCTTTGTTCATCTATGTTGTGTTTCATGATTCTGTGGGAATCCCCTTGTAAGTTGGGTTAGCACTTTACAGTTTGTAATCAGATTGATTATAGTGAAATTCCATCATGTTTGTGATGGAGACTGGATGTAGGCTGCACTGCACTTAGCAGCTGAACCAGGATATATCTAGGTGTAATCTTCTACTCTTCTCTTCTACATTTCTGTTTCTACTGCACAGGAGCAAAAACCAAAATTATCTCGTGCCAAGTGACGAGACAAAAAGAAAAGTTTCGTGGCTAGGGACAAGCAAAAGAAAAGATCTCGTGTAAAGTGATGAGCTAAAAATAGAAAAGTCTCCTCTAAGTCCAGCAAGGGTTATCAAGCAAAAAGGGGGCTAAGATTCAACCCCCCCCCCTTCTCTTAGCCATTGAAACCATCAATGGACTCTATCATTTTGAGAATATTTCGGAGGATAAAGTAGCCCAAAGATTTAGTGGTATAAGTTCTATGCCTATAAAGTACCAAATAATGCTCTGGCATAATAGACTAGGATACCCTAGTTTTCCATATCTCAAACATTTGTTTCCAAGTTTGTTTAAAAATATTGATTCTTCCTTACTTAAATGTGAAAGTTGTATTCGTGCAAGGAGTCATAAAGTTTCTTATTACTCTCAACCTTATCATGCATCTAAATCTTTTACTTGATTCATAGTGATGTATGAGGTCTATCAAAAATAACAACTCAATTTGAAAAAAAATAGTTTGTAATTTTTATTGATGACCACATATGACTATGTTAGATCTATCTCATGCATGAAAAATCTGAGGTTTTTTAAAAATTTTCAGTATTTTTCAACAATGGTAGAAACACAATTTGTCATAAAAATTTTAATATCAAGAAGTGATAATGGCACTGAATACTTTAATAAAAATCTTGGTGAATTTTTTCAAAAGAAAGGTATTCAACATTAGTCTCTGCAATGTAGTTTACAAGATCATCACGAAGGTCCTTGTTAATAGGCTTCGTCCTCATCTTGCGGAGATTGTTGGCCCGCTTCAAGGAGGATTTATTCCGGGACGAGGAACTCCTGACAACATCATTATTGCTCAAGAAGTTCTCCACTTTATGAAGAAGACTAAATCAAAGAAAGGCACACTGGCCTTTAAGATTGATCTGGAGAAAGCTTATGACAGAGTTGACTGGAGGTTTTTAGCTCATACCCTAAAGAGCTTTGGTTTTCCTATCCCTACAATTAATTTGATTATGAATTGTGTCACTGCTTCTTCCTTATCTATTCTTTGGAATGAGAATCGTTTGAATGGCTTTACTCCTAGTCGAGGTCTTAGACAAGGAGACCCTATGTCACCCTATCTTTTTGTGCTGTGTATGGAGCGATTGGCACGCTTTATTAGTCATCAGGTTGATTTGGGCTTGTGGGAGCCGATTGCTATTTCTAGAGGGGGACCAAGAATATTCCACTTAATGTTTGCGGATGACTTGCTTCTATTCTGTAAAGCTACAAAGAGACAAGTGCAAAATGTGATGTTGGTTTTAGAGGCTTTTTGTAAAGCATCTGGGATGAAGATTAATGTGGAGAAGTCTAAAGCGCTTTACTCCAAGAATGTCTCTGTAACAAGAAAAAAGGTTTTCACTGGGGTATCCTCTATCAGATTTGGCCAGGACTTGGGCAGGTATCTTGGAGTTACCATTAGCCATTCTAGGGTGATTCGTTCAGCTTTCAATGGTGTCCTGGATAAGATTCAAA
Organism: Arachis hypogaea; assembly: GCF_003086295.3. Taxonomy (NCBI): domain Eukaryota; kingdom Viridiplantae; phylum Streptophyta; class Magnoliopsida; order Fabales; family Fabaceae; genus Arachis; species Arachis hypogaea. Next base: position 145,415,331 of record NC_092050.1, read on the forward strand.
GTAGGCTAGCAAGCTGGAAAGGGAATTTACTCAATCGGGCTGGTAGACTCTGCTTGGTTAATTCTGTTGCAGCCGCTATTCCCACGTACCAAATGCAGGTCTCTATTTTTTCCAAAGGAATCATTAGTAAATTGGAGTCTATGATGAGGAATTTTCTTTGGAAAGGACAAGTTGATGGAAGATTATTGAATCTTGTTAGTTGGAAGGTACTGGTTACTCCAAAAAAATATGGAGGTTTGGGAATTAGAGATCCTTATTGTGTAAATATTGCTCTTCTTGGGAAGCTAGTTTGGACTTTTTTCCAACAGCCAAACAAGCTATGGGTCCAATTGTTGGATGCCAAATACCGATCATCTCTATATGACTGTTTTATTTATCCTAAGAACAAGGACTCTCCCATTTGGAGGTGTCTTTGCAAGGCTTGAAAAGTGTTGAAGGATGGGTTTGCTTGATGTATTGGAGATTTGAACCAGAATTTTTGGTTTTCTAGCTGGAGGAGAGAAGAACGATTATCTAATGAAATGGATTATGTTCACATTTCTGATTCGAATATCCGGATACGGGATATTTGGTCGGTTGGTAGGTGGCATTTGGATACTCTTTATTCTCATTTATCTCAAAATCTGAAAGGTAATATTCTCTCTTATAATCCAGATGAACAAGCAGGTCCGGAAGTTGGTTGGTATTGGTGTGGGTCTACTACCAAAGTCTATGACTCACGCAATGGTTACTTGTGGTTGTGTAAGCAGCTATTTGGTTGGGAGGAGCGGGAGAATTGACTTTGGCTTTGGCGTCAGCTTGTTCCGGAAAAGCATAAGTTTTTGGCTTGGTTGTGTCTTAAGGAGGCTCTTCCTACTGCAAGTTTTCGCTTTAGAAGAGGGATGTCGTCATCAGATAGGTGTCCAAGATGTCTTTCTAGCCAGAAATTGGTTTTACATTGTATTCGGGATTGTCCAAAAGCTCAGCTTGTCTGGCATAGGTTGGATATTTCTTGTCATCCTTTGGATTTGAAGAACTGGTTCTTGTATCATAGCAGAGAGCATCCGTTCAAGTTCTTTTCGGGACTTTGGTGGATATGGCGAGCAAGGAATAATGACATCTTTAATCCTCATGAAACTTGGCCTCCAAAAAAAGTGGTTTGTCTGGCATTAACTTCAGAAAAGGAGCTTAGGAATATTTTTGAATTACAACGTATGTCCCTCCCCTCTATTCTAAATGATTTTTGGAATCCCCATCCATTGGTACTTTTAAGATTAATTGTGATGCTAGTTATTTTAGTTCGGGTGTTAGTGTTGGTTTTGCTTGTGTTATTAGAGATTGTAATGGGAGTTGGCAAAGGGGGTGTTTGGGAATGATTGAGAGTAATAGTATTCTTCAAGGAGAATTGTTTGCCATTTGGAGAGGATATCTCTTAGCTTGGGATGTGAGTCAACGAGATGTTATTTGTGAGACGGATTGTGTGGAAGCATTTAATCTTATTACTCAAGATGGTTTTGGGTTTATTGATCCATTGGTGCTCAAAATAAGAGATATCATGCATTAGAATTGGCGTGTTGACTTTCGTTTGATTATGAGAGATGCAAACACGGTGGCAGATACTATGGCAAAGATGGCGATGAAGTTACAACTTTCACATGTGGAGCTTCTTTCACCTTGGGAGGAATTTAAGAGTAGTCTTAAACGGGACTGTCCCTCTATTTAAGCAGTTCCTTGTTTTGTTTGTTTTGTTTTTCTTTGTTTAGTTTATTTCAGTCACCAAAAAAAAATCTACATATCCCAATGCACCCCAATAAAATGGCATTGCTGAAAAGAAGAATAAACATCTTCTCAAAGTAGCACATGCCATTATTTTTTAGGATAATATTCCAAAGTATTTATGGGGAGATGCTGTCCTAACAGCAGCCTATCTCATAAATCGAATGTCCACGCATGTGTTAAATTACTGCACATCATTGGATACTTTCAAAAGAATTTTTCAGCATGTAGGTTGCATTTTGACTTACCTTTAAAAGTATTTGGTTGTATTGTATTTTTGCATACACGTTCATATCGAAGTAAACTTGTTCCAAGAGCAGAAAAGTACATTTTTATTGGCTATTTGCCAAGTCAAAAGGGTTATAGATGTTTCAATCCACACACAAAGAAATTTTATGTAAGCATGGATGTTACTTTTTTGGAACATGAAACCTGTTTTTAGAAAAATTCTCTTCGGGGGAGAGTCTAAGTGAAGAAATTTTTTTTCGTGAACCTTTATCCACTCCTACCTTACATATTGAGGATAGAACTTTCACTGATCAAACAAATTCTAAAACAATTGTAAAAAAAGATGTGGAAACCAATTCTGAAATTGTGCCAGAATTAGTTGGAACCGAAACAGGAAAAGAAATACCACAATCAGAAAAGAAAATATCCCAAGAAGACTAGAGATCAGCCTATCATTTCTGTACCAACTCAATCTGAAAATTCGGAAGACGACCCAATCGTAGTACTTCAGGAACTTCTAGATAAATCTGAAATTGTCACTTCTAATAATAACTTGCCAATAGCCCTAAGAAAAGAAAGCAGAACCTACACAAAAAGAGTACCCAAAACCAACACCAACCATCCTATTTTTAATTATGTCTCTTACCAAAATCTCTCTCAAAATCATCGAGCATTTACTTCTAAAATTACAAATCTGTTTGAGCCCAAGATCATGAGAAAGCACTAGATGATCCCACCTGAAAAGTAGCAGTATTAGAAGAGTGGCATGCACTCAAGAAGAATGAAATTTAGAAGATTGTAGACCTATCATAGGACAAAAAATTGGTTGGCTGCAAGTGAATTTTCACCATCAAGTGCAAGGCTGATGAAAGCATAAAGAGATATAAGGCTAGGTTAGTAGTTAAGAGATTTACACAAATCTATGGAGTAGACCATCAAGAGACCTTTGCTCTTGTTGCTAAGCTTAACTCTATACAAATTCTCTTATCTCTTGCTACGAATTACAATTTGCCTTTACATCAATTGAATATAAAGAATGTTTTCCTGAATGGAGAGCTAGAGGAAGAGGTATTCATAAAATTTTCACATTGATTTGAAGCTGAAATAAGGAGGAATAAAATTGCAAACTAAAGAAGTCTCTCTATAGATTGAAACGATCCCCAAGAGTTTGGTTTGAACAACTTGGAATGGTGGTAAAAAGACTTGGTTATACTCAAAGTCAAGCTGATCATACACTTTTCTATAAACATTCAACAGCTAATAAAACTGCTATCTTAATTGTATATGTGGATGACATTATTCTGATAGATAATGATATCTTGGAGCTAAAAGATTTGAAGGAGAAACTTGCCAAAGCATTTCATTAAAATACTTTCTTAGAATTGAATTTGCAAGGTATAAAGAAGGCATTTTTATGAACCAATAAAGGTACATCCTAAATCTTTTAAAAGAGTCAAGATTACTTGGTTGTAAAGCTGCTGAAATATCTATAGAGCCTAACTTAAAATTGAAGCCAGTTAAATCAGAAAATGTAATAGACAAAGCGAGATATCAGCAGTTGGTGGGGAGACTAATCTATTTATCTCATATACACCCGAATATAGCCTTTGCTATAAGCATGGTAAGTCAGTTTATGCATTCTCCTGATCGAAAATATATGGGTGCTGTCTTTAGAATTCTAAGGTACTTGAAGGGATCGCCTAGAAAAGGATTACTCTACAAAAACTATGAATATCTTCAAATAGAAACCTATGCAGATTGGGCTTAGAATATTATGGACAGAAAGTCAACATCTGAGTATTATATTTTTGTTAAAAAAAACCTAGTTAGTTAGAGGAATAAAAAATAGTGTTGTGGCATGAAGTAGTGCAGAAGCTACTTTTGGAGCAGTGACTACAAGAATTAAAGGTTTCCATTTTACACAAGCATGTTGCGTGCAGCATCATTCTCCAGGTTCAGCTTCTCTCTTCATATCCCCTCTTTTCTTGTGCCCTATGTTTTCCCTTTTCGCTTTCCTTCCCGTTCATGTTCAATGTCAAGCCTTCACTCTCATTCTCAGCTCACATCCCCTCGCCATGTTGATGAAGCTGTTGATTTCTTCACTCGCATGCTCTCTATGCGTCGCACTCCATCTATCATCCAATTTAACCAGATTTTGGGGTCTCTTGCCAAGACGCACCATTTCCCAACCGCCATTTCCCTCTTTCAGCAATTGCAAACCAGGGGAATTGCGCCCAGCATAGTTACTATGAATATTTTAATCAATTGTTGCTGCGGCATGGGTCGGATCACTCTCGCTTTCTCTATATTGGCCAAGATTTTCAGGATGGGTTTTCAGCCAAATACCATAACATTGAATACACTCATTAAAGGTCTCTGTCTCTGTGGTAATGTTGAAAAAGCACTGCACTTTCACGACAGAGTGCTGGCTCATGGATTTCACTTCGACCAAGTCACTTATGCAACTTTGATCAACGGGCTCTGTAAGACCGGACACACAACAGCTGCTATTCAAGTGTTGAGAAAGATCCCACTGTATGGCATTGTTCCTAATGTGGTCATGTACAGCGCAATTATTGATAGCTTGTGCAAGGTTACGCTTGTAAGTGATGCTTTTCATTTATACTCTGAAATGCTTGCTAAGGGAATCTCTCCCGATGTTATCACGTATAACACTCTAATTTATGGATTGTGCCTTGTGGGTCAACTTAAGGAAGCCATTGATTTACTAAATCATATGATGCTGAAAAACATTACTCCAGATGTCCAAACCTATAATACTTTGATTGATGGACTATGTAAGGAGGGAAATATGAAATATGCTAAGAGTGTGTTGGCTGTGATGACAAAAGATGCTGTGGAACCAACTGTGGTTACTTATAATTGTTTAATGGATGGGTATTGCTTGGTTAACGAATTAAACAAGGCAAAATGTATATTTGACACAATGGCCCAGATAGGAATGGCTCCTGATATACAAAGTTACAATATTATTATTAATGGCTTGTGCAAAAGTAAATTGATGGATGATGCCTTGAATCTCTTTGAAGAGATGCGTCGCAAGAACTTGGTTCCTGACACGGTAACTTACAATACTCTAATTGATGGCTTGGGAAAATCAAGGAGAATCTCTTGTGCTTCAAAGCTTCTTGTTGAGATGCATAATAAAGGTCAACCTGCTGATATAATCACTTACAATTCCTTGTTGGATGGGATGTTCAATATCAAACAACATGACAAGGCACTTATGTTATTTATTCAGATGAAAGAGAGTGGCATTGATCCAAATATATGCACGTACAGTATACTTATTGATGGCCTATGTAAAAGTGGAAGACTTATGGATGCAAAAGAGATTTTTCAAGATCTTTGCATTAAAAACCATCGTCCAAATGTGAGGACATACACTATTATGATCAATGGGCTCTGCAAAGAGGGCTTATTTGAAGAAGCATTGGCCCTGCTGTCGGAAATGGAAGACAATGGTTGCTTACCAAATGCTGTGACTTTTGAAATCGTTATTCGTGCTTTGTTCGAAAAAGGTGAGAATGACATGGCGGAGAAACTTCTTCGGGAAATGATTGCTAGAGGCTTATTGAATGGATGAAAAAAGATAAGATACATCAACTCAAATTAAAATCACATCTCTATTGTTGCTGAATGTGTATCATAGTTCTGTAAATTCTGAATCTGTTGGGTCAGAGGACTTTGGCAATGCCATAACATCAATACCACTGATGTCTTGACTATCTCATTTTTATTCAATTAAGTTTAAACTTTCAATGTTTGCAATTGCTATCATCCTTTTTGATTCCACTATGCTTTATTGATTCTTTAGAGGATATTTCTCGTTGTAGCTTACAGGTTAAGTGTTTAAGATCTCTCTATAGTAATTAATAATTATTTACTGTTATCCTATGAGATCATATATCTTAACTATTATCATGCTACAAACTAAGAAAAACCAAAAAGAGGTTTACAAACATTTGCAAAAAGTTACCCTGCAGTGTGCAGAATGAAAGTCAAAGATGTTTCATTATATATGATTGATGCTGCCAAGGAAAATCCTCACTTAGCTCAAAAACTACATGATGTTCTACTTGAAAGTGGTGTCATTGCTCCTCCAAATTTATTTTCTGAAATTTATAACGAGTTAGGCTCCCCAACTGAAGAAAAAGATGAACACAAACCAGAAAGTGGACAAGAGACTACTTTGCGTCACCACAGAGTTCATCCGAAAGGAAGTTCAAGCAGCCAGCCAGAGCACTCTAAGCCTGTTGAAGGTTTAGGAATAAACCACCTTCTTGATCCGAAGTTAGCAGCTGTACAACATACACCATCCCAGGTAACATATGGGAAAAATATTCCAGTTGCGGCGGCTGCAGCAGCAGCTGCTGCTGTTGTTGCTACCTCTATGGTAGCTGCTGTACCAAAGTCAAACACTGACTCAAACATTGAGCTTCCAGTAGCTGCAGCGGCCACTGCAACTGCTTCAGCTGTAGTAGCAACCACTGCAGCTGTCAGCAAACAGTATGAGCAAGGCAGTCGAAGTGACGGACACATGGATGGCACTGGTTATGAGCCGAAGGGTAGTGGTGATGGTGAGAATATTGTGGTAGGAGCAAATTAAGGTGATAGAATATCTGATAGATCTATAGTAAGCAATGACAGTATAAAATCTGATTTTATATTAGATGATGTTGCCGAATATGACATTCCGTTGGAGGAAATCATCGGACTTGGTATTAACTGTACTTTGCTCTATCAGATTTGGTTACATTCTTTTGTTAGATGGTGTTATTTATAATTTTGTACACATGAATTCCCATATGATGACTAAAATTACATTTTGGTGGCCTATTTTTTGCCTTCAGGATCATATGGGGAGGTATACCGTGGTGAATGGCGTGGAACAGTGAGTTTTATTCCTACTCAGGCATACATTCCATATCCATCTTACAATTCAAATTGTATTTTCAACAAACATTATAAAATGTAATTTTTTTCTTAACTGAGCAAGGCCCAAGAAATTTTTGGCTTCAGTTTCATTTTTACCCTTAACAAAAGTAATCAATACCTTATACTTGACTACGTTTTATGCTTGTCATTTTTTGTTGTGTTTTTCTGTTAGGCTGTAGGTTTTTGAATTCTTTCATTTACATCAGGTCTCTGCTTTGGTTTGTAGGAAGTTGCTGTAAAAAGATTTCTTGATCAAGATATATCTGGTGAATGACTTGAAGAATTCAAAAGTGAGGTAATATTTCATTAGTGTCTCTTTTTGTAGTTTCTACTCATACGTTTATCTTTGTTGATGAATGATTTCATTTAGTACACATTTACAACTATCAGATGTGATTTTTATGCTCCATAATGACATATCAGATAGCTGCAATACTTTATTTAGATTGTTACTGTATTTGTCCCAGGCTAATTATAAATTTGGATTAAATACTTTGTCCTTTTGAATTGCATTTTTTTAGAAGTTCTTGATGAAGATTGACCATTTCAAAGCTCTTTGATGTAATCCTTGTTTTATTTCTCCAACATTTTATAGCTTCTATTGTTGTTATATACTTTCATCTTGTGTGCTTCTCTCTATGAATAGATTTCCTAATGCAATTTGAGAATATAGTGGTGCATGAATATGTATATAAGAGAACATATATATATGGAAAGAATATATTAAATGGGGACTAAGAAGTTGGGTTAGCACATTGGAGTTATTTAGTTCATGTAGTTGACTATACTTATTCAAAAAAAGGATTTTGTTTAATTCTTTTATGAATGCCAAAACTAGTTGTGCATTTTCATGAATTTATATGATTTTGCTGCATATTTAACATATGATGTAAGTTGCCATAGGTTCAAATAATAAAAAGACTGAGGCATCCAAATGTTGTTCTCTTCATGGGAGCAGTTACTCGACCTCCGAATCTTTCTGTTGTTACTGAGTTTCTTCCCAGGTAACTTAAGGTTCCTTATTTCCTGAGATTCATATGAGGCTGTGGATTGCAAATAGATGTTAGTATATGGTACAGAATAGTGCTATGCAGGCCAAAAAGATTACTTCTAAATGAACATCTAAAGTATTTGATGTATGCTGTTAATAGCTCAAATGTCAATTTTGAAGTAATAAGCAAAAATAAGATGAAAGTTTCAGTTATTATTTGGTTAATTTATACACAATTTACCTTACTAAATATTGTGTTATTGTGTTAGACTCTTACACTTTTCCAGGAGCTTTTTTTATTTTGATTAATGTTGTTATGGACGGATTACTTTTAATGACTCTGAAGTCTGAACTGTATATTTCCTATGCACAGGAAGTTTGTACAGACTAATTCATCGACCGAACAATCAATTAGATGAGCGAAGGCGGTTGAGGATGGCCCTTGATACTGTAAGAATCTGTTTTCTTTTCTTGCAATGTAGTTTCATTAAGTAAATTATTGCGATAATCAGTGAAATTCAGTTGATGTGACATATATCCCTTGAATCTTCAGGCCCGAGGAATGAACTATTTGCACAACTGCACTCCAGTGATTGTACACCGTGATTTGAAGTCACCAAATCATCTTGTTGATAAAAATTGGGTTGTGAAAGTGCCAACTAATTGTCATGATTGAATTTTCTTGATGGCATGCTGAATGCTCCTTGTAGATATGGTTTTTTTTTTTTTCACTCTTTCTTTTTTTTTATTTCCCTGTAGATATGGTTTAATTTTATCTTCTCCACTCCCAATTGTTGTTGCTAGCACACGCTAACTAGTGCTCTCAGAAAAAATGCTTTTAATTAGAGTTTAATTCCACAGACCATTAGAAAGTATTAAGTCCATGACCATCAATAGTGATTGATTTTGCAGATTGAAAGCTTCAGATGGAGGGACAACACAAGGATGTAGAGGAGCAAGTTAAGGATCGCTGAAGATTCGCATACTGAACCTATCACCAAATCGCCAAATCAACCCTTTTTCAACAACCTTACGCCCTTTCAATATGTTACTCCATCCCACGGTACTGCTCCGATCTCTGCATTCATTATAAAATTGTATCAAAAATATTTACCTTTGAAGAGTCTAGATAAGAGTGATTGTGGCTGAGAGACAACTTTCCAACATTATTTTGTTAATAGCGCCAAATTTTGATCCCCTTGGTCCTTAAAAACAAGTCCACCTTCTAATTTCGGTATTGTCATAATATCTCAACTAACCCATGCAATTTTTCGCTCTGTACCTTTTTGACCCACCAAAATTGGGAGAGTGTGTTATGAATCTCCCTAATTAAAATGTCAGAAAGACGGAAACGTGATAATGAATAAATTGGGATAGCCTCCCCAACAGCTTTGATTAGAACATGCCTGTCTGTAGAAGAGAGAAGTTTTCTTTTCCACCCTTGAACTCGCTTCCTCACCTTGTCCTTGATTTTTTCGAAAGTGTTTTTTTTTTTTTTTGGACTGTAGATGAAAGACCCAAATACTTATCCTGTGCACCAATATGGACAATTTTCAATTTCCGAGCCAGTAGTAATCGAGCAGTAGAAGGAGTATCATTACTAAAGAATAGAGCTTATTTATGCAAATTAACTTTTTGGCCACTGAATTCCTTGTATGACTGAAGAAGACTAAGAATATTTTTACAACTATTTTCTGACACTTTACAAAAAAGAATTGAGTCATCCGAAAACAAAAAAATTATTAACAGAAGGCCATCTTCGGTTGATTTGAATACCTTCAACAGGATCATTTTACTCTGCCTTGTTTAGTAAAAAGGATAATTTTTCTGCACAGAAAAGAAAAAGGTAGGGAGATAAAGGGTCTTCTTGACGGATAGCTCTATTTGGTTTTAAAAAAATCTAAAGGTTGACCTTCAACAATGATAGAGTAAGAAACTGTAGTCACTACCTCCTGTATCTAACCAATCCACCTAGATTCAAATCCCAGTTTCTCTAAAATGAACCAAAGGAAATTCCACTCAACACAATCATAGATTTTGCTCATATCTAATTTAATAGCCATTTCAGTCGATAGGTCCATTTTCTTTGTCTTTAGATAGTGCATACATTCATGAGCGATTAGGACATTGTCTGAAATCAATTTACCCTTAATAAAGGCACTCTGATTAGGGTTGATCAGCAAATTCATAAATTTCTGTACTCGATGGACTAGTACTTTAGAAATAATCTTGTACACAACTGAGGAAAGGCTGATGGGTCTAACCTGTGTCATATCCTTTGCATCAAAAATCTTAGGAATGAGATAGATTTGTGTATGGTTGAAACTCTTGAATAGTCTACCACTGACAAAGAAACTGTGGACAGCCTTGAAAACATCCTCCCCTACTAAACTTCATAGAATTGAAAGAATTTAGCTGTAAATCCATCATCACCAAGGGCACTCTGGGGGTGACTACTAAATACCGCACGTTTTATCTTATCAAAACTGACCGGTCTAATTAAATTTTTTGTTCATAGTTGCTGAAACTTGGTTTCAAAATCTTCGAATGCATGTGCCGGATTAGCTTGGTCAATCGATGTGAAGATATCCTTGAAGTATATTTCAACTACTTGTGCAATTTCCTCACGGGTGGTAGCATACATACCACCATTCTTTTCCAGTTTTCAAATTTTATTTTTCCGGATTCTGGATTGGAATGATTGGTGAAAGAAATTTATATTTCTGTCCCTTCTTTTAGCCACTTTACTCGATATTTTTTCCTCCAATAGCTTTTCTCCGTAAAGTAAGCATCCTCAAGTTTATTTTTCAAGACTTCAATTTGTTCTCCTCATATAATGCCCTCCTCTCTGAGGATTTCAAGCTGAGATGTGAGTCCACCAATGTCCTTCTTTGAATTAAATTTGTTCCGTTGCTGCCATTGAACAATACGGTGCTTCAATTGGGAGGCAAAACAAACATTGTTAAGCGATCCACCCATTCCTTTCAAGCTTCGGTAATAATTACTTTAATTTTTTCTAAATCACACCATCTCTCCTGAAATTTAAACTTCTATTTAGATTTTTCTATGACTGGATTTGTATCAAGGAGGATAGATACACGACCTAAACCATTTTTTGTGAGCCGAGACAGCGAGGCTGACAGAAAACAATCTATCCACTCACCGTTTGCAAGTGCACGGTTAAGCCGCTCCCTGATCTGGTTCTGCCATCGTCGCCTATTAGTCTAGGTGAACCTTTTTCCAATCATATCCAAGTCTTTCAGTCCACCACCATCAATAAAATTCACAAATTCATAAATAGATGAAGCTAATTTTAAACCCCTCCTTCTCATCGAGACTCACCATAGCATTAAAATCACCCATAATTATAACCTTTCCAAGGAAACATTGTACAATAGAGGAAAGTTCTGTGTATTGGATAGATCGAATCCCATCCAAGCTATTTAAATGTACTCCAATCAGCTCTCATAAACAGTTCAAAGCAAGATCAGTGATGCCTGAGCATCATTCATATCTTTTCTATAGAATTTATACAATGATTTGTTGATTTCCTAAAAGATTTAAGTGATCTATACTCTATTGGATGCTACTTTGAGTTGTTGTTGCATTATGTTGATTACAGGTAGCATTCGGGTGAAAGATGGGACAAAATTCTTGAAGAAGAAGTTTACCAACCCTTTTTGGCAAGGTGGTGATAAACGCTGGTGAAGCTCTCACCCTTCTCTGCCAAGGTCACGCTAAACGCTACATCATCGATGTTTAGCGCCGGGTCCTTGGATTGTGTGCATAACCTTGCGGGATAGGTAGCCCTAAATGCCACATCACTGGTATTTAGCGCCGACAGCGTGAATTGAAGTGGTTCCCACGCACGCAACCAAATCACACGAAGGAAATCAATTTGAATTGAATTCAATTTGTAAATAGAAAAAGATATTATTAGGTTTAAGATTTAATTTTAGTATCAATTAGGATTAGAACTATAAAAAGGGAAAAGATTCGCCCTGCGGGCTCTCTTCTTTCCTAGAAATTTTGCACTTTTACAGTTTAAACACTTTTACACTTTGAGGATTTTTTTCTGCATCATGAGCAACTAAACCTCCATTGTTATATTTAGGAGCTCTACTTATTTTGATGGATTAATACTGTTTGTTTTTTTACTCTTGATTAATGCATTAATTTATGTTCAAGAATTGGTTTCGTTCTTCCTCCTACGAATTACGGTATATTGGAAAATAACCTTAATCCAAATTGAATCCCTTTGAATTTCGAAAAAGTTACATCGTTGGAATTAAAACTTGAAACCCTTTTTTCATAATTCTTCAATTATCTGGATTTAATGTGATACGTGACATATTATCGGGTTATTTCTAGGTTCTTAAGAATTGTGTGGATAATAAATCAGCATTTGGACTTAAACTTTTGACATAATTAATTGATCAAGAAATTGACGGTTGATTAGGTTAGAAGAGATTGAATTGTCAAGGAATTGGAATTCAATCACCTAGGGTTTGCTATGAACTAAATCTTTGCATGATCAAGATAAATGGCAATAATTGTTAATCCGAAAATCTAAACATCTCCAATACCTTAACTCTCTTCTCGTATTATTTTCTCACGCATTTACTGTTTGCTTCATTTAATTCACTGTTTTATGCTTTTGCTAGTGAAACTCTAAACTCTGATTGCCTGACTAGAATAATCATTCAATTATTGCTTGCTTAATCCGTAAATCATGGTGGAATCGACACTCACTCACCGTGTGTTTATTACTTGGTACGACTCGGTATACTTGTCGATAATAAGTGTGAAAACTTCTGCATCAATCAGTTACCTTTGGCAGCTATGAAAAACTCTTTTCCAACAAGAACCTCAACCACTGTGCCCTCCTTTTATGTTAAAACCAATCCATCAGCTTTATCCGTCGAACTAACAATCCTCTAATTTGTAAAATGATAAGATTGCAATTTACTTTCCACCAGACAAAATTGGTTTTTTATTTCACATATAAACACAATTTCGGGGGAGTGGGATTGACACACACTTCAATGTTATGGACTTTTAGGGGTTTTCCAAACTCCGACAGTTTCATAAAAGGACTCTCATAACGAATTAAAAAAAAAGGAATAAAGAAGAAAATAAAGAAAGGAATTAAGAAAGGAATTGACAAAAGTCAAACATTGACCTAGACGGCACAACAATTCTGTTTTGAGAAAAACTCTATCAGAGCAATTTAAAAGAGTACTTATTCCTCATACTCCACTTGTTAGTAATTTATGATTGATTTGAATAATTACGCATAAAAAATTCTAAACAATATATAAAATATTTTATACTTTAGCAAAATTAAACTTAAAAAATAATTATTGTTAGAATTCACAACGTTGGGGTTTACAATTATTTTATTTAAACAAAATTGCTTTCTTTAAAAGATAATTATTGTCCAAACTTCAAAGTAAATTATAGTCCAATTAAATATATTACATTTTTGAATTGACTTCATTCGATTTAGTAGTACATCATATAATTGGAATCATATTGATTTGATTTAGTGTTATGATGGCTAATTTAAATTTAAAAAATTCGATGTATATAGAATTATATAAAATTATCCTACAATATAATTTCAACATATTTTATAAAATTAGCTTTTACTTAGAATGAGTTAGACACAATTATCCAATAAGAGAAATCTCCACCTCCTTAATCTTCTTTTTTCTTTGACCATTCACATGACAAAAAGTAGAATTACATTCGGATTCGATGGTCCCAAAATGTTTGAACCATTAAATAGTCCCATAACAAAACATATTTTTTAAGTTTTTTGATAACTGCTAAATAGTTCTTATTTAATTTTAATTACAAATTAATCCTTTATATATTATTTAATTATAAAATTTATTTTTTATTTTATAAATTATTATTTTATCATTCATCTATTATGTTTATTAATAATAAAAAACTAAAACAATAATAAATTAGATCTTCCATTAATCATAATAAATATTTTACATTCTTAATCGATCATAATTTTATCATTAATCCGTTACATACTTATTGGATTAGGAAAATCGTGTTGGTTAGAAATTCGATGCACAAACCAATCAATTGAAATTCAGGTTTCCTAAACTTCAATTGATTGGAATTGATACACAATCAATTGAATTTTACACGGCACGTGGAGTTTTTTTATTCAATCGATTGAAATCATCAAAACAACTTGAAAAATACATAAATACACAGGAATAAACCATATTTAACAAGAATTTTTTTTATTATAAATTAAAAAAATCATTATTTTTCCAATAAAAATAAGACTTATTCATGTGTATTCTTGTGTACTCCTGTATATTCTGTAGACGATGATAATGGTTGCCATTGTCTATTGTGAAGCTTAATAATTTGAATTAGCGATTTTTTTTTAGAATTTGAAGTGAAGTTCGCCTTGATCTGCATAAAAAAAATTCGTATTTGAAAAATTAAAGTTGAAAATTTGGGTTTTGAAAAATAATAATTTTTTATTTTATTTCAGAAATAAATTCATTACTAAAAGATTAAAAAAATATATTTTTTCATTCCACAATCAATTTTATGAATAAAGAATCGAAACAAAGAATTGCAAAATTAGAGATTATATTCACTAATCTCGATTTTGTACAGTGAAAAAATTGATTGGATCTCTATCGCCAACTGTGAGTATGTGATTATCAATTAATGATGAACAAATATTGGATATTAAAGAGATGAATAAACAAGGAAAAAAATTGGATATTAAGTAGATGGATAAACAATGAAAAAATTGATAATTAATCAGATTGATAAACAATTCTAATTGTAATATTGAGTAATTGTTGATAGATTATTCACCAATTTATAATCTTAATATTAAAGAAAAGATAAGATTAGAGTATCTAAATCAAAATAAAAACTTAAAAATTGAAGATAGAATTTTAAAAATAAGATAGATGAATAATAAAATAATAATTTATAATCACGAGACTTGAACCCGCAACCTCTTAATTGAGTATAAAAAGACTATACCATATGAGCTATTATTCATTGGCATTGTTTTAATTTTTTATTATTAATAAACATGATAGATGAATGATAAAATAATAATTTATAAATAAAAAATAAATTTTATAATTAAATAATATATAAAAAATTAATTTATAATTAAAATTAAATAAAGACTATTCAACAGTTATTGAAAAACTTAAAAAATATATTTTGTTATAGGACTATTTAATGGTCCAAACGTTTTGGGACCATCGAATCTTTTACCTTCTTTTAGATAATGGATTTATTTGAGTGAGTCTTTAAAAAAAGATCTTTTTCTAAATTATCTTTTTTTAAAAGATCTCATGTAAAAATAAAAGTAATTTTATATTTGGTATCTCATATAAAATTTTTTTTTATTTATCAATGATAACAATATAAAAATATTTATTTATTTATTTATTACATAAAAAATATCTTTCTTTTAAAAAAAAATTTTTACAAAAAAATATAAATTACAATTTTTTAAAAAATATAATTATTTTTATTATTTTAATACTTTTATTTTTACTATTAAAAATTTGACAAAGAAGCACCATAGACTATGATGTGCCAATAATCAGGAAATTATCTCCAATCTTCAATTTCATTAAGATGGTTCTTTGCTTTGGTCTCAACTATCAAGTCTCGACCTTTGTTTTCATGACAGTGATTGTTTCCACCATTGAATTAGCTCTTTTCTCTTCCAACTCCTTCTTCTCATTTGATCGGATTTTACACAAAAATGTTGCGTGCAGCATCATTCTCCAGGTTCAGCTTCTCTCTTCATATCCCCTCTTTTCTTGTGCCCTATGTTTTCCCTTTTCGCTTTCCTTCCCGTTCATGTTCAATGTCAAGCCTTCACTCTCATTCTCAGCTCACATCCCCTCGCCATGTCGATGAAGCTGTTGATTCCTTCACTCGCATGCTCTCTATGCGTCGCACTCCATCCATTATCCAATTTAACCAGATTTTGGGGTCCCTTGCCAAGACGCACCATTTCCCAACCACCATTTCCCTTTTTCAGCAATTGCAAACCAGGGGAATTGCGCCCAGCATAGTTACTATGAATATTTTAATCAATTGTTGCTGCGGCATGGGTCGGATCACTCTCGCTTTCTCTATATTGGCCAAGATTTTCAGGATGGGTTTTCAGCCAAATACCATAACATTGAATACACTCATTAAAGGTCTCTGTCTCTGTGGTAATGTTGAAAAAGCACTGCACTTTCACGACAGAGTGCTGGCTCATGGATTTCACTTCGACCAAGTCACTTATGCAACTTTGATCAATGGGCTCGGTAAGACCGGACACACAGCAGCTGCTATTCAAGTGTTGAAAAAGATCCCACGGTATGGCACTGTTCCTAATGTCGTCATCTACAACACAATTATTGATAGCCTCTGCAAGGATACACTTGTAAGTGAGGCTTTTCATTTCTATTCTGAAATGCTTGCTAAGGGAATTTCTCCTAATGTGATCACCTATACCACTCTAATTTTTGGATTGTGCCTTGTGGGTCAACTTAAGGAAGCCATTGATTTACTAAATCATATGATGCTGAAAAACATTACTCCAGATGTCCAAACCTATAATACTTTGATTGATGGACTATGTAAGGAGGGAAATATGAAATATGCTAAGAGTGTGTTGGCTGTGATGACAAAAGATGCTGTGGAACCAACTGTGGTTACTTATAATTGTTTAATGGATGGGTATTGCTTGGTTA
The DNA here is from genome assembly GCF_003086295.3 of Arachis hypogaea. Classification (NCBI taxonomy): domain Eukaryota; kingdom Viridiplantae; phylum Streptophyta; class Magnoliopsida; order Fabales; family Fabaceae; genus Arachis; species Arachis hypogaea. The sequence continues at coordinate 145,432,029 of NC_092050.1, forward strand.
ACGAATTAAACAAGGCAAAATGTATATTTGACACAATGGCCCAGATAGGAATGGCTCCTGATATACAAAGTTACAATATTATTATTAATGGCTTGTGCAAAAGTAAATTGATGGATGATGCCTTGGATCTCTTTGAAGAGATGCGTCGCAAGAACTTGGTTCCTAACACGGTAACTTAGAATACTCTAATTGATGGCTTGGGAAAATCAAGGAGAATCTCTTGTGCTTCAAAGCTTCTTGTTGAGATGCATAATAAAGGTCAACCTGCTGATATAATCACTTACAGTTCCTTGTTGGATGGGATGTTCAATATCAAGCAACTTGACAAGGCACTTATGTTATTTATTCAGATGAAAGAGAGTGGCATTGATCCAAATATATGCACGTACAGTATACTGATTGATGGCCTATGTAAAAGTGGAAGACTTATGGATGCAAAAGAGATTTTTCAAGATCTTTGCATTAAAAACCATCGTCCAAATGTGAGGACATACACTATTATGATCAATGGGCTCTGTAAAGAGGGCTTATTTGAAGAAGCATTGGCCCTGCTGTCGGAAATGGAAGACAATGGTTGCTTACCAAATGCTGTGACTTTTGAAATCGTTATTCGTGCTTTGTTCGAAAAAGGTGAGAATGACATGGCGGAGAAACTTCTTCGGGAAATGATTGCTAGAGGCTTATTGAATGGATGAAAAGAGATAAGATACATCAACAAAAATTAAAATCACATCTCTATTGTTGCTGAATGTGTATCATAGTTTTGTAAATTCTGAATCTGTTGGGTCAGAGGACTTTGGCAATGCCATAACATCAATACCACTGATGTCTTGACTATCTCATTTTTATTCAATTAAGTTTAAACTTTCAATGTTTGCAATTGCTATCATCCTTTTTGATTCCACTATGCTTTATTGATTCTTTAGAGGATATTTCTCGTTGTAGCTTACAGGTTAAGTGTTTAAGACCTCTCAATAGTAACTAATAGTTATTTACTGTTATCCTATGAGACCATATATCTTAACTATTATCATGCTACAAACTAAGAAAAACAAAAAAGAGGTTTACAAACATTTGCAAATCCATTTGCAAAAAGTTCCCCTGCCGTGCGCAGAACGAAAGTCAAAGATGTTCCATTATATATGATTGATGCATCCAAGGAAAATCCTCACTTAGCTCAAAAACTACATGATGTTCTAATTGAAAGTGGTGTCATTGCTCCTCCAAATTTATTTTCTGAATTTATAACGAGTTAGGCTCCCCAACTGAAGAAAAAGATGAACACAAACCAGAAAGTGGACAGGAGACTACTTTACCTCACCACAGAGTTCATCCGAAAGGAAGTTCAAGCAGCCAGCCAGAGCACTCTAAGCCTGTTGAAGGTTTAGGAATAAACCACCTTCTTGATCCGAAGTTAGCAGCTGTACAACATACACCATCCCAGGTAATAGATGGGAAAAATATTCCAGTTGCGGCGGCTGCAGCAGCAGCTGCTGCTGTTGTTGCTACCTCTATGGTAGCTGCTGTAGCAAAGTCAAACACTGACTCGAACATTGAGCTTTCAGTAGCTGCAGCGGCCACTGCAACTGCTGCAGCTGTAGTAGCAACCACTGCAGCTGTCAGCAAACAGTATGAGCAAGGCAGTCGAAGTGACGGACACATGGATGGCACTGCTTATGAGCCGAAGGGTAGTGGTGATGGTGAGAATATTGTGGTAGGAGCAAATTCAGGTGATAGAATATCTGATAGATCTATAGTAAGCAATGACAGTATAAAATCTGATTTTATATTAGATGATGTTGCCAAATATGACATTCCGTTGGAGGAAATTACACTGGCTGAACGTATCGGACTTGGTATTAACTGTACTTTGCTCCATCAGATTTGGTTACATTCTTTTGTTAGATGGTGTTGTTTATAATTTTATACATATAAATTCCCATATGATGACTAAAATTACATTTTGGTGGCCTATTTTTTGCATTCAGGATCGTATGGGGAGGTATACCGTGGTAAATGGCGTGGAACAGTGAGTTTTATTCCTACTCAGGCATACATTCCATATCCATCTTACAATTCAAATTGTATTTTCAACAAACATTATAAAATGTAATTTTTTTCTTAACTGAGCAAGGCCCAAGAAATTTTTGGCTTCAGTTTCATTTTTACCCTTAACAAAAGTAATCAATACCTTAAACTTGACTACCTTTTATGCTTGTCATTTTTTGTTGTGTTTTTCTGTTAGGCCGTAGGTTTTTGAATTCTTTCATTTACATCAGGTCTCTGCTTTGGTTTGTAGGAAGTTGCTGTAAAAAGATTTCTTGATCAAGATATATCTGGTGAATCACTTGAAGAATTCAAAAGTGAGGTAATATTTCATTAGCGTCTCTTTTTGTAGGTTCTACTCATATGTTTATCTTTGTTGATGAATGATTTCATTTAGTACACATTTACAACTATCAGATGTGATTTTTATGCTCCATAATGACATATCAGATTGCTGCAATACTTTATTTAGATTGTTATTGTATTTGTCCCAGGCTAATTTGAAATTTGGATTAAATACTTTGTCCTGTTGAATTGCCTTTTTTTAGAAGTTCTTGATGAAGATTGACCATTTCAAAGCTCTTTGATGTAATCCTTGTTTTATTTCTCCAACATTTTATAGCTTCTATTGTTGTTATATAGTTCCATCTTGTGTGTTTCTCTCTATGAATAGATTTCCTAATGCAATTTGAGAATATAGTGGTGCATGAATGTATATATAAGAGAACATATATATATATATATATATATATATATATATATATATGGAAAGAATATATTAGATGGAGACTAAGAAGTAGGGTTAGCACATTGGAGTTATTTAGTTCATGCAGTTGACTATACTTATTCAAAAAAAGGATTTTGTTTAATTCTTTTATGAATGTCAAAACTAGTTGTTCATTTTCATGAATTTATATGATTTTACTTCATATTTAACATATGATGTAAGTTGCCATAGGTTCAAATAATGAAAAGACTGAGGCATCCAAATGTTGTTCTCTTCATGGGAGCAGTTACTCGACCTCCGATGCTTTCTATTGTTACTGAATTTCTTCCCAGGTAACTTAAGATTCCTTATTTCCTGAGATTCATATGAGACCGTGTATCCCAAATAGATCTTAGTATATGGTACAGAATAGTGCTATGCAGGCCAAAAAGATTACTTCTAAATGAACATCTAAAATATGTGATGTATGCTGTTAATAGCTCAAATGTTAATTGAGAAGTAATAAGCAAAAATAAGATGAAAATTTCAGTTATTATTTGGTTAATTTAGACACAATTTACCTTACTATATATTGTGTTAGACTCTTACACTTTTCCAGGAGTTTTTATTATTTTGATTAATGTTGTTCTGGAAGGATTACCTTTAATGACTCTGAAGTCTGAATTGTATATTTCCTATGCAGAGGAAGTTTGTACAGACTAATTCATCGACCAAACAATCAATTAGATGAGTGAAGGCGGTTGAGGATGGCTCTTGATACTGTAAGAATCTGTTTTCTTTTCTTGCAATGTAGTTTCATTAAGTAAATTATTGCCATAATCAGTGAAATTCTGTTGATATGACATATATCTCTTGAATCTTCAGGCCCGAGGAATGAACTATTTGCACAACTGCACTCCAGTGATTGTACACCGTGATTTGAAGTCACCAAATCATCTTGTTGATAAAAATTGGGTTGTGAAGGTGCCAACTAATTGTCATGATTGAATTTTCTTGATAGCATGCTGAATGCTCCCTGTAGATATGGTTTAATTTTTTTTTTCACTTTCTTTTTCTTTTGAACAGGTATGTGATTTTGGCTTATCAAGAATGAAGCATAGTACATTCCTTTCTTTCAGATCACTGCAGGAACTGTAAGCTGCCATAACCCTCATTTCTAAGCTCAAATACTGTGTCATACCCTCTGCCTTCCGAATTATTCGTTCTTTGATGCTCTTGTTTTTCATTTTGCTATATATTTTTTGTTGACTAGATCAAATCAAAATCAGATTCCTAATTTCTTTTATGAATCTTTTCTGTAAATAGAATTAATTATAATATCTTTTCCTTTTTAGTTTAGCTTAATTTTAGGGATTTTATGATTAGAAATCTTTTCATTATTTTAGATTAGTATCTACTTAATATACTAAAACTGGGTTTTCCCCCAACTAATGAAGGTGAGGTGTCGATCTTTCGTGACTCCGTTTTCCCTCTAAAATGAACTTTCCTATTCTCTATTCTAAATTATTTTATAAAAAATATCTTTATTATAATTATATTATAATTAATATTTAATGAATAATACATAATTATACTAATTTTAAAACATATCTTTATTATAATTATATCAAATCAATATTTAATGCATTATTAAACTACTTATCAATTATTAATTGAAAATACTTTTAATAATAATAATAATAATAATAATAATAATAATAATAATAATAATAATAATAATAATATGATAATTGCACCGGTCGTAGTAATTATGATAAGAATATTTGAATCTAATCATAAAATGATCAAATTTTATGATATTAATAATGCACATTAATTTTAAATATTTTTAGTCATTTTAATTATATTAATTTTAAAAATATTAATATAATTCTAATTCTTATTTGTTATCCAATAATAATAATAATAATAATAATAATAATAATAATAATAATAACTTGAAAAATTCGTATATAAATTATTTCAATTACCCGTGTATTATTATTAAAATTCTATATGTTCCTAAATTTAAGTCTTATTGAAAAACACGACATGGCACGAGCTATTAGTGTAGAGTTGTTTAGGTTTGTTTAAGAAGATATAATAGAATTTATATTTCTAAATTTCAAGACATATATTTCTATTTCAATCTATGTATATCAGGTATAATATTCTTATTCATTGTCCGGGATTTCTCCGATTATGATAGAAGATAATGGTTCTAATCATATTATGAAAAATTATATAATTTCAACAAAATTAATATATGATGTGTAATTATTGTATATAATAAAAAATTACCTTAATAATAAATAATTTATATATTTATTTTTGTTTTACTAAAGTCTATATATAATGTTTTTATGTGGTACATGAATCTAAATTTAAGAGTCAACTCATAATTTTATATTTTTTTTACTACTTTATAGAATAAGAATGTATTCTTCGTTTTTCATCGAAGTTGATCATTTTAAGGTACAATTTATAATTTTGATACACTATTAGTGTAAAGTAGTTTTACACAAATATTCAATGACATAATATCATATCATAAAAAATAACTATTTTTTATATTGATTGCATTCACCTAAATGATAATCCAAAAAAATAGACATAAGTAAACAATTATATAAAATATTTTATACTATCAATAATTAAAATTAGACTCTAATTTGTATCTAAAAATATAAGATAAAATTATATATTAAATTAACTTAATAAAAATAAAATATTATTGTAACATTATTTAATTAATAAATTTATTTAGTTATAGGTTATATCTCTGTTTTTTTTTTTCAATTCCACTTTAATATTTATCAGTAAATTGAAAAATTTGTATTGAATATCTATTTTGATAATTAGTTCTCAAACATAAATTAAAATAAAAATTAATTAAAATATTAATACATTTTGTACTTTTATCCATCTAAGTAACTAATTCTATTATTAATATTATTATTTGAAATTAATTTTTTGTCTTTCTTTTATTAAATAACTAATAATAATTAAATAATCTATAAAATATATAATCAAAATATGAGAAATTTAGTATAGATTTTTTTCCTAAAATCTCATTTATTGTATATAATTCATAAAAAAAATATATTTTACTTTTATTATTGATTAGAAGATAACCTATTTATATTTTGATTAATTTTATCTATTATTATTATTATTATTATTATTATTATATTTAATTTACAGAAAGATAAATTAATAACCATATTATTATTTATCAATATATTAATATTGATAATGATTACATAAAAATTATTTAATATTTAATATTTTTATATTATTTATTTTTTATATATTTTGATATATTTATAAATATTTTTTATTATTTTTATATGCTATATGTTTACTCCCACTATTTAAAATTTTTGGATCCGTCACTACTTTTGAGTGTGTTTCTTAATTTATTTTTTATAATTCATTGAATACAATTTATTACAGTAAATTAATTATATCAACTAATTGATTTGATTAGATATTTAAATATCACACGATTTATTATAATTCATATTAATAAAATAATTGTAATTTATTATATCAATTATTTTAATTCATTAATTTACAAGGTACATAATAGCATAGATGATTTGTTACTTATAATGATTAAATACAGCAAATACAGATTAATTTAGTTAAAAAAAAAACATTGTCTCATATGTTTTTCTATTTATTTTTTTAATTTATTAAATCCAATCAATTATAATAAATTAATTATATCAACTAGTTAATTCAATCAATTATTTCTTAATTTATTTTTTTGAATTCAATAAATCAAATAAAATCAATTATACTAATTATTTGTATCAACTAACTGATTTGATTAATTCTTAAAAATATTTTTATTTTATTTATTTTATTTATTTAAATACATGAATTATAACTGATTATTTATTTAATTTTATTACGATAAATATCAAATTCTATTTCGAATATAAAATTTTATTCCTTCTATTTTTATTTTACTATTATAAAAGACCATATATACTAGAAGAAAATATCATTCATTTACCAATTACTCTTTCATTAGGTAGCTTTTACAACAATTCTTTTTCTTCCTATGAGGCGTCGTCGCAAGAAGGCAACTATCGTGGACACAAACCACCACACACTCTTCAACTCCCGTGCTTATCATTCAGAGCAATATATGATATGTTATCCATGAAGCATTTATAGACCATGGTGTTATCATGTATGCATAAATAAAAAAATTTCGTAATTAAGCTTAAGTTATTTATCTGTTTGTGTGGTATATTATAGTGTGAAATTACTCTCAATTTGTGTTGTACAATGATATTATGGTTTAATTTAAGCTTTTGTTTTAGAACTGTGTTATGATTTTATCTCATCATTTTCTCTTAGATATCAAGTTGATGTATTTTTATTTATTATTATTGAAACGGATATGATATAAAATTTATAAAAAAAAAAATAAAACTCTCACACTCAATTTATTTTATTGTAGTCTTTTATCTCTTCTATTTTTTTTTATTTTCTTCTTATTCATTTTATTTTTTTTTAAATATCATATAATTTATTATAATTTATACCAATTAATTAATTATAATTCATTATATCAGTTAGTTTAATTAATTAATTTATAATATGCATGATAAACTAGATTATTTGTTACTTATACGTTTATTCTTCTCTAAAATCTAAATCTGAATAATTATATTTTTAGTTTTAGTTATGAATAAAATATTATTAATAATAAATAATAATTAACCATTCATACTTTAATCAAAGTCTTTGGATAATTTTTATATTTATTAATATTAATTATTGATTATTTTTCGTCAATAAATTGTATTATAATTTTATGTTAGTTCATAATTGATTAATAATTAATATTCATGAAGCTATGTTATTCTAAATTTTATATTTTACAAATATTTTATTTAAATATATTTTAAACATAAAAATATATTATTTTTAATAATATCATACTTTTACTTTTTTTAATTATTCTAAATAAATATTTTATCAAATACTAATTAAAACCATCCTTCCATTTGTTTTTTCTAATTTATTATCTAACTATTATATAAAATTAAAATCGTATTAATAAATTTAATATTAAAATTAATTTGGCTTTTTATTTAGAATATTTTTTATTTTTTTAGTCTAATCAACCAAAACTATTCAATTATAAATAGTCACTTCTATCTTATTTTATATTATTAACTAATTAAAATTACTAAAATTTAATAATATAATTCTATTTTATATTTTTATATTTAATTCAATCCATCTAAACTATATAATAATCATTTTAATTTTTATATTTTATAATATAATACTACATACATTAATAGTAAAATAACATAGTAAATTTTCATGTTTTAATATTAAATATAAAATTAATACATACAAAAAATTTTAAGCTTTTAAATCAATACGAATCATTGTATATAATACTTATTTATGGCATAAATAAAGAAATACAGAATCTTAAGTTTTGCATATAAAAATTTAGGAACATGTTATATGTACAAATGTAATTGCATAATATTATTTTTTTAATGGTGTAGACCAACAACTCTAATTTTATTTCACGGTCAAATTAAAAAAAAAGTCATAATTTTAAAGGTAATCAGAAAAAATAACAAAATTAATCAAAAAAATAGTTAACTTATATTATTCTATTAATTTATTTAATGTATTAAATTATTTTTATTTATATTAAGATTAATTTTAAATATTTTAAAATAAAAAGTATAATTAATTATAATTGGCATCTTAAATTATGTTGAGTAGATGATATTCTATTGTGCTGCTAAAAGTAAAAATAAGATAACAAATATAATTTTATCTCTTAATTCAGTATATTTATTTATATTTTATACTCTTTTTACGATTAATTTTGTACGGTGTTGGTATATTAAATAAAAATACCTGTTATAATAACAAAAAATAAAATAAAATTTCAATCAATAATTTTATATTCTTTACTTTTTTTTTCAGTTTTATTTTGGATTTTAATTTATTACTAAAAGGTAGTGAAATTCTATTGATACTGAAATAAAGTTGCAAAAAGGTCCATATGGTAGAATAAGTAAAATAATGTGATACCCACATTATAACATCCAAATGAAACAACATAGGATCTAAAATATTTATCTTTTTCTTTCTCCCCGTCTATTATATTATCGATTCTATTATATAAAAATCGATTTTTTACATTTAATAATAGAGTCAACGTAGCATGTTTCTGAGAGTGTTTCTTAATTTATTTTGTTTAACTTATTAAATACAATTCATTATGATGCATTAATTATATCAACTAATTAATTTGATTAGATATTTAAGTATCACACAATTTAAAATTATATATATTGATTTGATTTTTATGATATATAAATTTAAGGAATAAAATAAAATAATATAATTTATTACTTATTTAATTTGAATACAACAAATACAAAATTAATTTAGTCAAAAGTTTATTATTTTCTAATCTTCTATACATAAAAATGACAAAACAAAATTGTAAAAATAATCTTTTTATCGTTTTTTCTATTTTAATTTTATTTTCTTTGCTTTTTTATGTGTAATTTTATTTTACATTAACTTTGTGTATTTAATAACAAAATATATTCATATTAATTCTATCATATAATAATATATTTTTTCCTATGTTAATAAAAAAATTTCAATAGTTATCAACTATATCTAATAGAATGACTGAGAAGTGAGAATTACGATAAGTTAAACCCAGGTTCAAAATGTTGAAACGAAGGAAAGAAAATAGTGGATATTTGATTAGAGAAAAATATATAATAACGAGAAATATACTAAAACTGAATTTTTTCCCCAACTAATAAAAGTGAGGTGTCAATTCCTCGTGAATTCATTTTTTCTCTAAAATGAAATCACTATTTTCTCTTCTAAATTTATTTTAGAAAAATATCTTTATTATAATTATATTACAATTAACATTTAACGAATAATGCATGATTATACTAATTTAGGAAAATATCTTTATTATAATTATATAAAATCAATATTTAATACATTATCAACTAATAAAGTGAAGTGTCAATTCCTCATGAATTCATTTTCCCTCCAAAATGAAAGCACTATTCTCTCTTCTAAATTTATTTTAGAAAAATATATTTATTATAATTATATTACAATATTAAGTAGCATTTAATGAATAATGCATAATTATAGTAATTTAGAAAAATAAAATAAAGTCCAGTAATTTATCTTTTAACTGCACACGTATGTAGAATAACTTTTAAGAAGGAGTCACGTATAGTAAATACGATTGATGATTGTAAAACTGTATATAACATTGATATAATATTATTTCAGGTATATGTTTTGTAGGTATCAAAGAAAAGTGTTGAGTTATTTTTTAGTGAGTTTAAATTATTTATTATTTATTAGAAAATTTTGTGCATTAGAATTCTCTAATAATTTATTATTTATTTTGAACTGATTTTGATATGTTCTTACTTGACAGTAAAACAACATATAAAAATTTGTTGGTGGGTCTAAGTATTACTAGGTTATTTATGGTCACATTGAATATATATGTTTGATTTATTGAAAAAAGTAAATTACTAAAACTAATTAATAACTATTTTAGAGTTAATACATTTAATATTAGATTAAGAAAAAACAAACAATACATAATATGTTACATTTTTATTAATCAAATTATTATAATTCAAATTAATCTTAACAAAAAAATTTAAAATTATAATTTCAATCTTATCACGTGCATGGCACGGACTATTACACTTGTTTTTCCTATTTCCTAGTTATTTCTATTTTTGTAATTCCTCTATAAAGAAGATGACTGTACATTTGATAACATAATATTCAAACACTTCAAGTTTTTTATTTTTGTTGTGCTTTATATTCTTTTGAAGATATATAAACATACACAAATGGAGGCACTTGCTATTTTATATCTTCAGCCTCGACTTATGATATGTTCAATTTATGATACAATTACTAGTGCTATGAGCCAAGAAAATGTCAATTGAATAAGGTTTGAGAAAACGAGAGAATGAAGAAAACACAGAGAGAGAAAGAAAGGAGAATTCAGAGAGAAAGATAGGAAATGTATGGTCTGCATTACTAGTGAGCTTATTGCTAATCTGTGCTTATATATAGAGAAGAGTAGCTTGGTGTGCAAGCTAGTACAAATGGTAGAACAGTCCCTTCATTCTTAAGTTTCTCTCATAACTAACTTACAGCTGTCCTATCGTAGCTGGCACTGTTCTAACAGCCAACATTTCTCTCATAACCAACTCTTGTAACTCTTGTCTAGACTTTACCAACTCACTCTATTATGATTAATGGTCTTTGGTAACAAATGATAAAATCTTTTCTAATTTTGTTGAGGCCTAAACATGAAATTGTTGAATTTTGCTTGTTACAATTAAATCTACTAGAGTTATTGTTTTATAAGAGTTTCTGGACAAAACATATAAAGACAGGAGATAGAGAGAATTGTGCACATTGTCTTAGGGAAGATAAATTTTGTGCATATCTGTATGTCTCCTTTTTCAAATAGGTATATATCTCTAGTGTTTTTGTGTTTGTTCTCTGATAATTGCCAAATGGGGCCTTAGTGTAGCTACATGCTTTCATCTATAACTCAATCTCCTCTCTTTCATATGTGTGATCAGCTCCGATATTCTGCACGTATTTAGTTTTGCTCCGAAGGCTTTGTTTGGCATTGCGATACATTCATTTTTATAACATGTTGCAGGCCGAGTGGATGGTGCCTTAAGTGTTAAGAAATGAACCTTCAAATGAAAAGTAAGCTTGGTTATCCTCGGTTTTTGTCATTAAGTTTTTCTTTATTTTGCTTTTGGAGGAGAATTTCATAGTCTGTTTTCCTCTCTAACCTGAATCATCTGGCATAGGGGAAATTAAATTTGAATTTTCGTTACATATAACTATTGTTCTTTGGCTTCCTTGTCTCGTGGATCTTCTCATTGGCTTTGCCACCCTTTTAAGCTCTTCACAATTTATGATTATGCCAAGTGGTGATTGGAAATCCAGGTGCGATGTTTATAGCTTTGGAGTCACATTATGGAAGCTCTCTACTTTGCAACAGCTAACCATATCTTTGTGCTTATATGATTAAGTAAAAGTATTTCTAAAATACAGGTGTTAAGATTTGAATTTTAAGTATAAGCAAATGTCTAGAATATTAAGGAAGAAAATAGATGAAAGAGCCTAGCAGCGGAAACGACACAAATGTCCAACACAAGAACAATATGAAAGCACTCACAACACAATATGGCAGCAACTATAACAAGCAAATATAGCAAGTAAAGCAATAATAAGAACACACCGAGATTTTAACGTGGAAAACCCCCTCAATGTGAGAGGTAAAAACCACGAGTCGTCCAGACCAATGAAATAGCTCCACTATAATCAAATAAGGTACAAGAGAGTCTCAAACAAAGCACAAAAACGTGCATATAACCAGCCAAAACATCAAAGCACCAAAGCCTACAAATTAGAAGCAAGAAGATGAAATATACCCAAAAAAATAGAGCTGCTGTCGAAGTCAATTTCTCCCTCTGCAGACCTTCAATTAAAATCTCCACCGTCCAGAATGAAGAACAAGATGTGAAGAATCTACAGTTCAAATTTCACGTCGATCCAACGGTGAAAGAATGAGAAACTGCCGTTCCAAAATTGCTGCTCTGTGTAAAAACGGGAAACCTAATTTCTCTCTTGCGAAGCCAATTTCTCTCACTGCAAATCTCCAATCAACATCTCCACCGACCAGAATGAAGAACAAGATGATAAAAACATGCAGTTTAAATTTCAGGTCGATCCAACGGTGAACAACTGAGAAACTGACATTTGAAATTTACTACTTTGGGCAAAAACGGAAATTCTGTTTTTCCCCTTTCTCTCTCACTTGGTGGCTACTCTCTCTCACTCTCAATGACCCCCAAAAATCTGAACTAGGGTTGTGGCACAATGGGTGCAAGAGACACCCTCAAAATGTTGGGCTTGGGCCTCACAAAGGAGAGAAAAACCCAACAATAGATATGATATAATATACTTTATTATGATTTAAATCCTATTAATCTGACTTTGTTTTTCAATTTAGTCTAATTTCTTTCAAACAATGGTTATTTGTATTATATTAATTTGATTTTTTTTTATAATATAATACCATTCAATTCAAATTATTGTAATTTAAATTGAATTAATTTATTTAATTTAAAAAATAATTTAAAATTCAGATAGACATAATTTAAATTAAAAAAAATTAAAATTTTAAAAAATTAAAAATTTAATCTCTGAACAGGCTGCTTGTTAGAAAAAGAAAATAACGACAAATTATTAAGAAGCCTGACACGTTTTAAGAAAATCATGAATATTGAAACAGCAACTTGCTTAATCCTCCAACAATAATTATGTTTTACTAGCTTAGTTTTCTTCTTATTCTTCCAAATCTTTTTTATTTGAATCTATTCTTTACAATTTTCTCTTTTTCTTTTCCTCTTTTTATTCTTTTTATCTTTCTCATTCTATCATCGGGAGTAAATCCACATCCGAATCCAAGGAATATAAAAGAAGAGAAAAAATTAGTGTTTGTGACAGAGTGTTGGAGAATAAAAGTGTTTGCAAAATTCAATTAGTAAACTAAGTCATTTATATTTGTTAGTCAATTAGAGAAATTAGCTTAGTAATGTAGAATAGATGGTTAGTTATATAGTGCAGATAATTATCTACCAGTTAAACTTATTATGATGTATATATAAGGAAGGCTTGTATCTGATGTAAGTGTGATAATAAATCAGAATTAAGCTCTCAAAATTCTGCTTTAGCAATCTTCTCTCTCACACTAAATCATCATCAAATTCTTTTTCTGCTACCTGAGACAAAACTTCAACAAGGTGCAGTGAGAATGGACGATTGCATAGATCTGTGAGTTCCTTCCACCATTTAAGGTTTAATTGCTTTGTGAATTCTAATCTTGTGGTTCAAGCCTAATTTTGGCAAACACACAAGAAAGAACGATGGATCAACCAAATCCAGAGAATTAAGAATTCATCGTGTCAGATTTTCAGAAGTTTGCAAAAATGATAGCACAATTATCATCGTTTCAATCACAAGCTGCAAAAACGAACACCAGCCTCAATCAAGACCCATCGAGTCCCTTTTTTCTAGACCCTAGTGAGAATCTAGGTATCATTCTTACTCCAATTCCATTATCAAACTAGAATTACCACTCTTGGTCCGATCTGCGTGGATTATTTTGATATCGAAAAATAAGATTAAATTTGTGGAGGGATCTCTTCCAAAACCTGATGAAAATGATAGTACCTTCAGTGCTTGGGATAGATGCAATACGATAGTACTTTCTTGGCTTCATGCATCTTTGAGTCAAGAAATTTTGCAAAGTGTATTATGGTGTAATGATGCATATGAGCTTTGGAATGACTTGAAGCATAGGTTTTATGAAGGAGACATTTTTAGGATAGCTGAATTACAACAAGATTTGTTCATAATAAGACAAGGAGAAATGTCGATCACATCCTATTTTACTAAACTTAAAGGAATTTGGGAAGCGTTAGATGAGTTTAGACCCATTCCTCTATGCAAGTGTGTTGAGACATGTTCTTGTGGACTTGGAGTGATGAAAGGTTATAGGAAGCAGACGAATGTCATCTGTTTTTTAAGAGGACTCAATGAGCAGTACGCTACTGTGAAGTCCCAAATAATGTTGATGAAGCCCTTTCTCGATGTAACTGCAATTTTCTCATTACTTTTGCAACAAGAACTGCAGATGAACTAAGCTGAAATCCTGAATTCTAGAGCTGTGATCATTGCAGCAGTGAGCAACCCAATTTCTAGCAATAGAGGAAGAGGAAGGGGCTGTAGAGTATTTGGTAAAGGAAGAGGTCGAGCATCTATAAAGATGTGCTAGCACTGTGACAAAACTGGCCACTTGGTTGATGTTCATAAGCTGGCACTGTTCATACCCTGGGTCGAGCTATCCGACCCGGGATGTTTAGCAACAAGGCGACCGACCTCTTCAGGTCAGACTATCCGACATCTTCTCAAAGAGCTCGGCCAAAGTGCCAGGAAAGCCCAGTAAAAGGCCCAAATAGAGGGACACGACCCAAATCCAAAGGCAGTCCAAGCCTATAGAGATAAAGGCGGTTCCCTTGAAGATAAGCTGACCTCACCCAAAGATAAGATAAGATAAAGATAAGATAACTAACTTATCTTATCTAAAAAGGTCACTCCACACTACTATAAATACACTAGAGCACCCAGGTATAACTCATACTCTGATTCTACTAAAAACTTGCTTAATACCCTTGCTAACTTAAGCATCGGAGTTCCTTGCAGGTACCACCACCCTCCGGTGACAAAGGATCAGCAGCATTACCAGGTCCAACAAGTCGGACGCGACTGCTCCGGCCACCACCCACAGCCGGACACGTCATCGCCGATCAGTACAGAAGATCTCGTCCGAGATCGACCTACAGTTTCAGGTAACCCCCGGAACATTGGTGCCATTGCCGGGGACCTGGAAGTCATCCCATCACCATGGCGGATGACCATGACAACAATCACGATTCAGATCTGGAAGATAGAACACCACACAAGAACGCGGACACTACATCAAAAGATACTCCTCAACCTAACAAAAACACCGATTCACCGACTGTGGAAGCCATGGAGGCACTTCAAGATCGCTTGAAGCAACTCGAAAAAGGGGCGGAGCATCAACGAGAAGCAGAGAAAAACCTACAAAGGGAAATAAGACGACGCCGAGAATTGGAGGACAAACTCCTAAAAATCGAAGCCGATCTCAAGGCCAAAGCTAATCGATCATCTCATGAGGATAGCTCCCGCAAGGATCAAGATCCATTTACCAAGGAGATCATGAAGACCAAAATCCCGAAAGATTTTAAGCTCCCGGATATGACTTTGAACGACGGCACTACAGACCCCGGCCATCATTTCAGCAATTTCAGAAGTTGAATGTACCTCACCAACGCATCAGATGCAGTTCGCTGCAAAGCCTTTCCGACTACTCTAACAAAGACAGCAATTAGATGGTTCGACAATCTACCTCCTAGGTCCATCTCAAGCTTCGACGACTTAGCCAAGAAGTTTCTGGCCAGATTCTCCATCCAAAAAGATAAGGCTAAACACGCCCCAAGTCTGTTAGGAATCAAGCAAGGAGATCGGGAAAGTCTTCGTAACTACATGGAAAGATTCAACAAAACATGCCTAGACATACAAAGCCTACCAACAGAGGCCGCCATCATGGGCCTCATCAATGGCCTGCGACGAGAGGGACCTTTTAGCCAATCTATATCAAAAAAATACCCCACATCTCTGAACGAAGTACAAGAATGAGCGGAGAAATACATCAACATGAAGGAAAATTCTCGACTAGGAGAAACCTCAAAATCCGGATTCACCTATCCCTCCCGGGACAAGGATAAAGAGTCCAAAAAGAAGGAAAATCGACATGGGGAAAAAATAAAAAAATACCACAATTACACCCCCTCTTCGGGTGTCCCTTGTGGACGTCTACAGAGAAGTCTGCGACACTGAAAAAATACCCCCAGCTCGACCACTCAAAGGCAAGAAAGGAGGAGGAAACCGGACCGAATATTGTGAGTACCATCGAATCCGTGGGCATTCCACCAACGAATGTTTTGACCAAAAAAATGTCATAGAAAGACTAGTAAGAGAGGGAAAACTAGATTGGTATCTGGCCACCCGGGACGATGAGCAAAGAAAAAGAAGAAGGGACGAAGATGTCGGACGAACAGAGCGATCACCTCGTACACCAGAAAGACACGTCCATATGATACACGGTGGATTTGCGGGGGGAGGAATCTCCAAATCATCTTGCAAAAGATATCTCAAAGAAGTATATCATGTCGAGGGGAAGGAGGAAGCACCCGACATCCCTGCAATTACCTTCACCAAAGAAGACGCATCCGATGTCATCTCAGGACACGACGATCCCGTGGTCATCACCATTATACTGGCAAACGCAAATCTCCACCGCACACTGATAGACCAAGGGAGCTCCGCCGACATCTTATTCAAATGCCTTCGACAAGCTCGGCTTGGAAGAAAAAGAGCTTAGAGCATATCTGAACAGCCTGTTCGGACTGGGAGACACCCCAGTGCAACCACTTGGATACATCTCACTACATACAACCTTCGAAAAGGGAAACCAGTCAAGAACACTCAAAATAGACTACATCGTGGTCGACGTAAGTTCTGCCTACATCGCTTTAATAGGCCGGACAACATTGAATCAGCTCGGCGCAATAGTCTCGACTCTACATCTGTGCATGAAATTTCCAACTGCAGAAGGGATAGCTACAATAAAACAGACCAGAAGATGGCACGCCGCTGTTACAACGAAAGTTTGAACCTCAGAGGCAGAGGAGAAGAATTCCACATAATCGAAGTCGGTGGAATTCAAAGGCGGGAGGAACTCCGCCCACAACCCGAAGGTGAAGTAGAGAAAGTCCAGATCGGAGACATCCCGGACAAAACAACCAATATTGGTACAATCCTAAAAGGAGACATAAAAGAATCACTCGTACGGTTCTTACGAGATAACGTCGACCTCTTTGCATGGAAGGCTGCAGACATGCCAGGCATAGACCCCAAATTAATGTGCCACAAGTTGGCGGTCTACCCAGGATCTCGGCCCGTACAACAGAGACGAAGAAAGCTCAGACCAGAACGATCCCAAGCTGTAGAAGAGCAGGTACAAGCTCTATTGTAGGCAGGATTCATAAGAGAAGTCAAGTACCCACTATGGCTAGCTAACGTTGTCTTGGTGAAAAAATCAAATGGGAAGTGGCGAATGTGCACCGACTACACTGATCTCAACAAAGCCTGCCCAAAAGATCCTTATCCACTCCCAAGTATCGACGCCCTGGTGGATGTCTCCTCTGGATATAAATACCTCTCATTTATGGACGCATATTCGGGATACAATCAAATCCCAATGCATCCACCCGACCAAGAAAAAACCTCATTACTAACCCCAAAAGCAAACTACTGCTACATCGTAATGCCTTTTGGTCTTAAAAACGCGTGAGCTACTTATCAAAGGTTAATGAATAAGGTCTTTTCGGATCATATCGGAAAAATTATGGAAGTCTATGTGGACGACATGTTAATAAAAACACAAAGTGAAGAGACGCTATTGTCCGACCTGACCCAAGTGTTCGACACTATAAGAAGGCATGACATGCGACTCAATCCTGCAAAATGCACCTTCGCAGTAGAAGCTGGCAAATTCTTGGGTTTTATGCTCACACAAAGACGAATTGAGGCAAATTCGGATAAATGCCGGGCCATCCTCGACATGAAGAGCTCGACTTGCGTCAAAGAGGTACAACAACTCAACGGGAGGTTGGCAGCCTTGTCCAGATTTCTAGCCGAATCGGCAATAAGATCTCTCCCCTTCTACGCCACTTTAAGGAAAGGAAAAAAGTTTGAATGGACAACGGAGTGCAAGCAAGCCTTCCAAGATTTCAAGAGATTCCTGGGACAACCACCTATCCTAACTCGGCCACGGGAAGGAGAACCACTCATATTGTACCTCGCGGTAGGGAGTTGGGCAGTAGCCTCAGCACTAGTTTGAGAAGACGACAGTGGGCAACAACTCGTATATTTCATTAGTAAAGCATTACAAGGATCCGAGCTGAACTACCAAAAAATAAAAAAATTTACCTACGCTCTCATACTAACATCTCGACGACTCCGTCAATACTTCCAAACTCACACCATTAGGATTTGGACCAACCAGCCCATAAAAGGGATTTTGCAGAAAACGGACTTAGCAGGCAGAATCTTGCAATGGGCCATTGAATTGTCCGAATTTGACCTTCAATACGAAGCTCGGACAGCCATTAAATCACAATACCTGGCCGACTTCATTGCAGAATTTACAGATACCCCGGAAATCCCCACAGAGTGGAATCTCTACATGGATGGTTCCTCAAATAAAAATGGAAGTGGCGCGGGTGTGATAATCGAAAGCAACCAAGGGACTCAAATTGAACTCTCCCTCAAATTCGGGTTCCCTGCCTCGAACAACCAAGCGGAATATGAGGCACTGCTAGCGGGTTTGAAGCTGGCTAGGGAGGTCGGAGCTCAAAAGCTTACCATCTTCAGCGACTCATAAGTAGTCACTTCACAAATAGCAAGGAGCTACCAAGCAAAAGATCCCACAATGAAGAAGTATTTGGATAGAACTAGGGAATAACTCGGACAACTCGGGAGATATGAAATCCGCCACATACCCCGCGAACAAAATGCCCGAGCTGACGTACTCTCAAAGCTAACCAGCACCAAACCAGGGGGCAACAATAGAAGCCTCATCCAGGAAATGCTGCAGAGCCCGTCAATCTCGGAAGAGGAAAAAGTTCTAGCCATAACAGGTCTGGATCAAGGATGGAGGACTCCCATAATTAACTACCTCAAAACAGAAACACTCCCCACAGACGAAAAGGAGGCAAAGAGGTTAAAATGGGAGGCACAACATTACACCATCATAAACAATACTCTATACAAGAGAGAGATTTCAATACCATTGTTAAAATGTGTGCCGACTTCCAACACAAAGGAAGTTCTAGAAGAAATACACAGTGGCATTTGTGGCAATCATCTCGGAGCACAAGCTCTTACCAAAAAAGTGCTCCGGGCAGGATTTTATTGGCCAACTCTACAAAAGAAAGCTACAGAGTTCGTAAAGACATGTCCATCATGTTAGAAACATGCCAATTTTCACATCGCCCCGCCAGAGGAACTCATCAGCGTAACCTCACCTTGGCCATTCGCAAAATGGAGACTCGACCTTCTCGGACCTTTTCCTCAGGGATCGGGACAAGTCAAATTCCTCATAGTAGGGGTAGACTATTTCACAAAGTGGATCGAGGCAGAACCTCTAGCCAATGCCACTGCTCAAAGAAGTCGAAAATTCCTATATAGGAACATTGTCACGAGGTTCGGGGTTCCATACTCCATTACCACAGACAATGGCACCTAATTCACAAATGCAGGTTTCAGAAAGTTAGTGGCCGACTTGAACATAAAACACCAGTTCACTTCCGTAGAACATCCCGAAGCCAATGGACAAGCCGAAGCTGCCAACAAGGTCATATTGGCTGGGCTAAAACGGAGATTATAGGACGCAAAGGGAGGCTGGGTTGAAGAGCTCCCACAAGTCCTATGGGCATATCGAACAACGACGCATTCCACCACAAAGGAATCACTCTTCCGATTAGCATACGGAATGGAGGCAATGATCCCAGTAGAGATCGAAGAAGGATCGCCTAGAGTGATCCACTATAATGAAGAAGCCAACTCCCAACTTCAAAATGAGGAACTCGACCTACTTCCAGAAGTCCAAGAAAGAGCTCGGATTAGGGAAGAAGCACTAAAGCGTCAAATGGCTTTGAGATATAATCAAAAGGTAGTGCCACGAGGTTTCGATGAGAACGACCTCACCCTAATCCGAAATGATATCGGAACAACTCGACCTGGAGAAGGAAAGCTGGCAGTAAACTGGAAAGGACCCTACCGAGTCGTAGAAGTACTTGGGAAGGGCTACTACAGATTGTCCGAACTCGATGGACGAGAGCTTCCTAGGTCGTGGCACGCCTGCAACCAAAGAAGGTACTATAGTTAGGGATGATAAAGGATCTTAGCATAAGGTGCACTCTTTTTCCTGAAAAGGTTTTTTAATGAGGCACCAAGCCAAGACCTACAAATTATCCGACTTAAAGGGATAAAAACTCCCGCATGTATATATTTGCATTTTTTTGAATAAAATATGTTTAGATATTCTACAAATTTTCAAGCCGCATTAATCTGAAACATTCATCGTCCGATTATAAAGCAACAGATCGGCAGAAAGTGAAAATCAAATTCACTGCACGATCACGATAAAGACCAACAGAGATGAAAACCAAATTCATCAAAAGGTCGACCAAGCGAGGATTGAACCCAATTTCTACAAATCGGCAAAGATAAAACAAAATAATGCAAGAAGTTATCGAAAGTGATCCAGAGAAAAGACCTGACGAGGTCTTAATAAAATATATTGCTAAATAATAACTTAAAGACTGGCCGACGTCAAGAAGTCGGACTAGTCGCAATAACCAAAGTTATAAGTAAATCCCTGGAAAGAGGTCTGGCCAGCCCTATAAATGAGGATTACTATAACTTAGAAGGGCCCGACATGACGAAGTCGGCCCAAAACATAAAAGTTATAAAAGTAATCTCTGAAAGAGACCTAAACAATGTCCAAGAAAGAGGATTACAAAAATAACTTAGAAGGGCCCGACATGACGAAGTCGGCCCAAAACATAAAAGTTATAAAAGTAATCCTTGAAAGAGACCTAAACAAGGTCCAAGAAAAAGGATTACAAAAATAACTTAGAAGGGCCCGACATGACGAAGTCTGCCCAAAACATAAAAGTTATAAAAGTAATCCCTGAAAGAGACCTGAACAAGGTCCATGAAAGAGGATTACGAAAATAACTTAGAAGAAACCAACATGACGAAATCGGTCTCCCGAATACCTTGGTGATATACAAAGTAATTCCTAATGAAGACATGAGTAAGGTCCAAACAAAGCGAATTACTAAAAATAAACTTCAGGCCAAGAAATCAAGCCAAAGAAGTCAGAATACGAAAATTCCAAACACCTAGAAAGGTACCGAGACGAGTGCAAGACAAATATGTTACGAAAAGCACAAGTTATAATAATAACAAGCTCAAGAGGCTACCAAAACTAGCCCCAAGAGCTTGGAAATCACTTTGTTTTTCAAAAGAAAGCTGCTAAACAAGCAACCAGGAATGTAGCAAAGGTCAGAACTATCATCTACAAAATATAAAGAGTTCAAAAGGCCCACAAACCGGGCTATACACACAAACATCTAGAAAACTCATTAAGGATCCAAAGTCTTCTCAGCAGCACGAGGAGAAGGAGGGCGAGTCTGAAGAGGCACTGCGTCCACTGTCCCGTCATCTCTGTTCAAGATCTGACAATCCGGTTCAAATTCAGGATGACCAGTCTCGGACGAAGGAGCCAAAGAAATCGGCCCAGCTGAAGTCTTAGCGGCAGGCACAGGGGGGTTCGACATCATCATCATTAGGATCGTCAGGGACAATCTTGCCATCCTTTACAACATTATCCAGATTGAAGAGAGTAAGGTTGGCCTCAGGTGTAAGAACTTGAACCTGCTCCTTCAGGTTCTCATAAGCAGCATTTACGCTGCCTACAAGATGACCCTGGAGCTCGGCATAATCAACCCGAGCAGACTCCAACTCCTCCCTGAGACGCATCCCCTCCCTGTAGGCCGTAACATAACTATCCTTGTGCCTCAAAGCCGTGTCTTCAGCCAACTTTACGGAAGCCGCCAATGCAATAGAACTAGCCTTCTCACCCTCCAACTCTTTCTCCAGCTTGGTCACCTTCACCTCGAGCTCCTCCTTCAAACCCTTCATCCGATCGAACTCCAATTTTGCCTCCTCCATAAAGGCCTTTGTAGCATGAAGAGGAAGATCTTGGGCAGTCCAATATAAGGCCGCCCCCATATGTGCCATCTTGACACTACTTCGAGTTATAAAGTCTAAATGGTGAATGAGTGATACATCATCCATAGGGAGGGCACCATAAGGACCGATCTGCTGGTCGACAAACCCAACAGCATCGAAGTCAGGGGCATTCAGATTGAAGTGTTCAATAGTTCGAGGTCTTTTGGAAGGGGGAACGACCGGAGGAGAAGATGCAGCAGCAGAAGACTGCGGAGGATCCACTACACGGACTCGAGGAGTAGAGATCATTCTCCTCGGGCCAGGAGAGCTCGGTACGGACGGTTTTAACGTCACCTGAGAAGACCCTTCCCCATCCGCTTTGGCCGAAATGTTCTGAGCGGCAGTAGCCTTTTTCGCCTTCTTGAAAGCTTTCATCGAGTCATTATTCTTGGCCATCTCTGTAAAATAGAAACCAGTAGTTTTACAGACCAGGAAAAAAGAGGAAAGCAAAGTAAAAACAAGAAGCAATATATATCAAGTAATACCCAATGCAGTTCGAACAAGGGAGGGATCCCCCAAGGATTTTTTAGTATCTAGATGAGGAGGTTCCCCCCAAACGTCCTCCAAAACAGTTACAAAAGACTGCTCAATCTTGTCAAGTATTTTTCACGTATATCGAGATACTACTACATTCTGCTGTCAACACAGAGGGAAGGATGGCTCATCATTCGCTTCCAGAAAAAAAGGTTGAGCTCCCTCAACAGCTCGAATCTTGAAGAAATAATTTTTGAAGTCCCTAAAGGTCTCGTCATACATGGTAAAAACCTTATGTCCTTGTGCAGATCTAAAAGAAACCCACGAGGCTTTCTTTTTCGAAGAAATCCCGGGCTTAGTTAAAACAAACAAATAAAGGAAAAGAGTTTGAGAAGGGATAACATCCAATTCTTGGCAAAGAAGCTGAAAAATCTTAATAAAACCCCAGGAGTTCGGATGAAGCTGGGACGGAGCTACATTACACGACCAAAGCAAATCAGTCTCAAAGGAAGTAAAGGGAAAAGTGATGTCCAACTGGCTGAAAAAATAGTCGTAAGCATAAAAGAAAGGGCGCTCCCCTTGGGTTGGGACAGGGAAGCAAACCCTCTCCTCGGAGTCAGGTGCCACCAATTCATAATTCCTCTCTTGATCCCTACTCTTGCAGAGACGGTGATGTTTTTTAAGCTCTACACAAAATTCAGAATTGGCTAAAGAAACACACAGCAACACTAGGGAGTCCAACCAATCAGACATCCCCTCGGGAACCTTAGAAGACGCCTCGACAATATTTTTACGAGAAGACATGGCCAACTAGTCCTACAAACAAGAAAGGAAGATTGGATTACTAAAAACATCTCGGACAAAGCCAAAACAACTCGGCCAACCTAATCTAGCACAGCACAAGCAATAAAAGGAAACCCCAGGACCTACACCAAAAAGATCCAGGGGCATCCTTTGGAGGCAGGCAAGATACAAGGATTCAGGAAAACCTACAAAGATTAACGTCCCAACAAAACTCGCAGCAAAGACAAAGAAAAAACCTTTTTCAAAGACGTAACATCCCCAGAAAGCTACAAATCAAACAGAATCGAAATAGCTACCTTCCAAATTCACAGTCTCAGCTTATCAGCAAACAAATAGCAAAACATATCAAGAAGGCGCCATAAAAAACACAATCTTTTTTAGAGAAATAAAAAAGAGTCGTTATCTTTTACAAAATTCATCAGCGAAAAAAGCTATCAGCATGACAAAAAAGGAACAATCTTTCGAGAAAACAAGCAGGATCATGCAGTTCACAAAAGAAGAAAAACAGGCAGTATGAACTCTAGAATACAAAGGGACCATTTTAAAAAGCAAGAGAAATCCCTCAAATAGTAAACAAGCAGGCGCACAGTGATATGAAAAGATTCAGATTTTCCAAGTCGAGACTTCAAGAGAAAAATCAAAACTCTATCAAAAGCCGAAGGCAAAACGACAAAAGAAGTACAAGGAAAGTAGAACCAACCTGGAGAAAGATTCTGAAGAAAACTAGGAAACCGTCTCTTGAGCAAAGCAAAAGCAAAGTACTAAGACAAAAGCGTCGCAAGAGAAAAACGAAAAGGCAAGCTTCGAGTAAAACAGAAAAACAGAGAGAAAAGAGGGGAAGTTACAGAAAAAAGAAAAACCGTCTCTTGAGTGCAAAATTCAAAATAAAAGAGCCAAGGGAAACGGAGCATTAAAAAACAATTAATAAGGGTATTAAACCCTCGCACGTTCCCAAGAACAGATACAAAAGCGCGTGCTTTTAGAAGAAAATGTTCCACATTCAAAAAACGAAGAACTCTACAAAGAAAGAAATCGACAAATGCTCGAGTTCGGCTTCAACAGAGAAGGATCGAAGTCCTAAAACTAAGACTCGACCTCAAAAAGAAAGACCGAGCTCGAGCAGGGGCATTATTCATACCCTGGGTCGAGCTATCCGACCCGGGATGTTTAGCGACAAGGCGACCGACCTCTTCATGTCAGACTATCCGACCTCTTCTCAAAGAGCTCGGCCAAACTGCTAGGAAAGCCCAGTAAAAGGCCCAAATAGAAGAACACAACCCAAATCCAAAGGCAGTCCAAGCCTATAGGGATAAAGGCGGTTCCCTTGAAAATAAGCTGACCTCACCCAAAGATATGATAAGATAAAGATAAGATAACTAACTTATCTTATCTAAAAAGGTCACCCCACACTACTATAAATACACTAGAGCACTCAGGTATAACTCATACTCTGATTCTACTAAAAACCTGCTTAATACCCTTGCTAACTTAAGCATCGGAGTCCCTTGCAGGTACCACCACCCTCCGGTGACAAAGGATCAGCAGCATTACTAGGTCCAACAAGTTGGACGCGACTGCTCTGGCCACCACCCACAGCCGGACACGTCATCACCGATCAGTACAGAAGATCTCGTCCGAGATCGACCTACAGTTTCAGGTAACCCCCGGAACAGTTGATAATTGTTACCACAAACATGAGTTTTCCCACACATGCAAAGAACCCAAAAAGGAGCAAACATTAACAACCTAATTGTTGCTGCAAGTAGTGATGAAAATAGCAGCAAGACTCCAACTCAAAAGGAAGAGAGTCAGAATTTCGAAGAATTATTTTTTGAAGATAAGAACAAAGCAATGATTGCCTTGTTTCAACATCACACACAAGTCCCTGCTCATAATATTGATTCGGCAACAACTGTACTGGCCCCATCCTCATGTGTTTTTCAAATACTTTCTTCTTACACTCACACATAATTTTCTCACAAATGAATCTTAGACACAGAAGCAACCGCTCATGTGTCATTCTCTCTAAAGTTCTTCCAATCACATAGGGTTATCCTGTGATTATAAAGATGCCGAATGGTTCATAGACTGTTTCAACCATATATGGAACCGTCTATTTTTCCAGTGAATTCTACCTCACTGATGTTCTATATGTTCCCAATTTTTTATTCAATATTATTTCTATCTCTAAGGGCACTAATGCTTTGTCTTGCCAATTTTTATTCATTCACATAAAATGTGAGGTGCAGGATCAGCTTTCCTCGAAGACGATTGGAGAATCTAAAATGGAAAAGGTTCTGTATATGCTAGAAGAAAAGAATAAAAAAGAGGCAACATTCGACCTAAGGGCATCTAAAAATAATCAGGTCACAAACACAATAAAGCACACAAGCACAGTATTTTTCTCTGATGATCCTGATATATGGCACTGTAGGTTAGGACACATTTCACTTGATAGGTTGAAAATAATGAAAAAAGGATTTTTCTATGTTAGTTGACGGAGGAAAATCGTTGATTAGGAATTTTAACAAAATATTCTCGTCAAAGTATAGATCCAAACCAACAATCAACCCTCAATCAAAGTTTAATTTTGTTTGTCACAATGCAAACTAATAAAAACCGAGAGTATTTAAACCTCGGATCGTCTCTCAAGGAATTGTAGGAAAGTGTGCATATTATTGGTTATGAAAATTTTGGGGGCTTTTTATAATAAGAGACAAGAAATGTATATGACAAGAGAATAGGCTAACAACTAAGAAAGGTCTTGGCAAGGAGTGAGAATTGAAATTTCTATCTTCATTATCATCCTCAATTGTGATGGTAATTGTCTTTTGCTCTCACTTAGTTATCCTCTAATAATTGAAGGAAAGTCAAGTGAGCAAAGTCAACTCTAGTCCACAAGTCCTAATCGAAGATTAGCTTTAGTGGAATTCAAGCCAACTAGCAATCCTCAATCACCAATCAATATTAGATTTCGATAATTCAAGAGTTTCCAATACTCAATCCAAGCCAAGAATACAAAATTCTACTCTAAAATTCAACCAAACATTTTATCAAACACTTGGAAGGCATAAAAGTAAAGCATAGTGAATTAACAAGAAATATAAAATCTACAACAACTCAATGCAAGAAAACAATGATAACAACTCAATTAAACATCAATAAACAAAGAAACATCAAATTGTATTAACAGAAAATCCAAATCCAATAATAGTGCATGAACATAAAAGTGACCAAATAAAAGAAATCATATGTAAACTAAAAGAACAAGGTTGTGGCAACAAGAAATTGCAATGAAAACTAAATCAAGACAAGAATTAAAGCCTAAACCTAAGAGTGATTTAATATACTCTACCCTAATTCTAGAGAGAAGAGAGAGCTTCTCTCTTTAGAATATGAACTATAGCATGTTTCTAACTAAACCTAATTACTCTCCCTTTTCATCCTTCTTGAATTTGGCCTTTAATAGCTTTAGAAATAAGTTGGATTGGGCTTTTGCAGGTCCAGAAATCGCCCACAACGTATTCTAATTAATGAGGCACGTGATCGCATTCGTGCATACGCATGCCTGACCATGCGTACGCATAGTTGTAATAAATGCAAATGTGCGTACACACGGATGTAAAAGCTGCAGTTCTGCATACGCATGAATGCTTGTGCATACGCATGATTGTAAAACACTCCAAACTTCATTTCTTCATGAATTCTTCACTTTTGCATGCTTTCTCCTCACTCCTTCAATCCATACTTGCTTTGGAAACTTGAAATCACTTTATCAAACACATCAAGGCATCGAATGGAATTAAAGTGAATTAAATTTAGCAATTTAAAGGCCTAAAAAATATGTTTTCACTCTTAAGCACAATTTAGGGAGAATTCACAAAACCATGCTATTTTAGTGAATAAGTGTAGGAAAAGGTGATAAAATCTACCAAATTAAAGCAAAAAATACCATAAAATGTTGATTTATCACATCCCCACACTTAAACAATAGCATATCCTCATGCTAAACTCAAGAAAGACAAGAAAGAGGTATCAATATTTATTAAAAGTAAACTACCTATATGCAACCTATCTACATGATTGCAACTACTGAGTCAAAATAAATCAATTTCCAATAAGCATATATGAACATAAGGGAGAAGGTAATAACAATCAAATCAAATCCATAATTGAATTGAGTTCTAGAGAAGAATTTATAAACTTGCAAGAAAAGAGAT
Source organism: Arachis hypogaea (assembly GCF_003086295.3). NCBI lineage: Eukaryota > Viridiplantae > Streptophyta > Magnoliopsida > Fabales > Fabaceae > Arachis > Arachis hypogaea. The sequence goes on from NC_092050.1 coordinate 145,459,890, forward strand.
AATCATGGGTGAAAACATGTAATTGAGCAATCGAACCCCTCACTGAATATGTATACGCTCTAATCGCTCAAGTGTTTAGGGTCGATCCACTTAATTCTCCTTTAATCATGCTTTTTAAGACTTGTTTTTCATCTAACAATCAATAATTATTCAATACATGCATACAAATATCATGAGGACTTTTGAGGGTTGTAATGGGGTTAGGGTAAAGGTGAGGATGTATATGGTCAAGTGGACTAGAATTTGAATCTTTGATTAACTTATTAAACTCGCACCTAACATATATAACAACCTATACAATTCTAATACAAAACCTAGCTACCCATTATTTCACTTTTTCACACACTCATGCATTTTTTTCAATTCACATCCCATATGCATTATTCTTATTACTTTTCTTTAGAGTATTTTATCCCCTTTTTATTGCTTCTTTTTCTCTTTTTCTTTTTCTTTTTCTTTTCCTTCTTTTCATTTTTCTATATTTTTTTCTTTTTTTTTCAAAATAGAATATATCCAAGAGTATCAATGCATATGGTTTAAATGTTAAATGCATGAGTATGTATCTAATTCCCAAGATCTTCAACAAAAATATAAAAAATACACTTTTATCTCAACTAATATTCCCAAACTTCCCCACACTTGAATGATACACACTCTCACTAGACTAAGCTAATCAAAGATCCAAATTAAGAACATTTATTATTTTTCACTTAGGGATAATGGTGTGCGAAAATAAAGAACAAAGGGGGATTAAAATAGGCTCAAAATTAGCTAATAATGGTGAATAAAAGGGTAAGGCCATTTGGGTAAATGGGCTAAAATGAAATGATGGCCTCAATCACATAAATGCATAATATACACTAAATAATAGACATATAGAATTAAACAAACCAAAGATTGCAATCATAGAGAAGAAGCACACAAGAATCAAAATTATGGTTAATTGATGTAACTATACAATTAAGCTCAAAAACTCACAGGTTGTGTGTTCTTAGCTCAAAAATCATATTCCACAATATATAAATCATGCAAGTTTCAATGAAAAATTTCAACTCAATTCAATTTGAATTTCAATGCCAATAAAAAATAAGCTTTTTGGAAATTTCAATAATTGACTAACACTTATTCTATATATGTATATAATGTGATTGGATGGAAAAGATAAAAAATCCTAAGTTTAATTCCTAATTTCAATCAAACCAAAATAGCAAGTGTATAGGAAATCAAACTAAGTGCAATCATCACATCATCCAAATCACAATCATAATTAGAAGCTAAAAAAGCATATGTAAAAGCCAAAATTAAAACAAAATGTAAAGACATGCATCACTACAATATAATACTAGGTTATGTACAAGTAAAGTTAAAAGATGCAATATGTAACACCCTAATAATTAAATTCTTATGCTCGAGTCATAAGTCAATGATAATAAGGTGGTACGACTCTCAAGGTGGATTTTTAGTACATAGTTATAAGTAAAATTGAAAGGAGTATTAATCGAGAAGCCTAAAAAGAGTAAGAATAAAATCGCGAAGGCGTATCACTTACGCATCGACAACTAAAAGATAGAGCGCGAAGTCGAAAGCGATATACAGATAAAGGCATTAAGGAGAATAAGAGAAGGACAATATATACATATATAACATAAGTAAATAGCCACTAGTCGCGACCCGCAAAGTTTAGGTTGGCTAGGGTGCAGTATAACAGTAGTTGACAACAGTATCTCCTAATCTCTCCCAAAAGAAACATAAAAACTTCTATAGGCAAGTTCAAAAGAGTTCCTTACATAATACAGACATTTCAAAATAAAGGTGGAGAGATTCTAAGCAAAATATAAAGTAGAGAATATAAAGATCTTCGCCATCTCTCATATGAACCACAGCTCACTTCTGAGCACCTGGACCTGTATCTGAAAAACAAAAGATATATACGGAATGAAACCCCCGACCCATGGGTTCCCAGTACGGTAAAAGTGCCAAATAAATACAATGCATTGTAATAAAAACTCATTAAGCATCCTAAACTTTCTTTCACCCAATATTTATCCTATATTCTCGCTAATCCATAAATAGGCAACTGTCATAAGGAAATGCTAAATCTAATTCCTCTTCCTCATGCTTCCCAACTTTCTAACTCTCCAACAAATCAGAATCAGAATCATAAGCCAAACCATCACCAGTTATTCTGTCTCAACAATTATATACCAATTCTTCATATCCTCACCTGGAGCAAGTGAAATCACTTCATTGCATCTACCCAGGAAGCTCAAATTATCTCATTCTCTACCTGGAACAAGTGAAATCACTTCACTGCGTCAACCTAGGGAGCTCAAATTATCTCGTTCTCTACCTGGAGCAAGTGAAATCACTTCACTGCGTCTACCCAGGGAGCTCAAATTATCTCATTCAATAATCATCATCATTATTCAATTACATCATCAACTCATCTCATCAAGAACAGCCCTCAGTGTCCACCGACACCAGCATGAAGGACATCTCAGTTGTACAAACACAAGCAATACAGGCAACTAATATACAATTAAAGTACAAGTAGAACAAGTAGTACATAATCAGGTAACATAGCATATATGATATAGCAATCCAAAACAAATAGGCAAACCCAAATAATTCAAACATATGCATATGATGTATGCCTGCCCTATGGCTGATGATATCATCTGTTGGTTATAAAGCCAACTCGACATGCCCTGGTAGCTAACCATTGGACAATCCCTGCGAGCGCACATCCCCAAGCTCAAAATCATAATCAATCAAAATAAAATATCCATGGGGGAGAGCTCATCCGAAAAGGTCTAAGTGTTCGGCCACATCTTACGACGCAGGGTCAACAGAATCTCGGATCTCAACTTGGAGTAAGTGGAGCCGACCCACTGCATCTACCCAAGGAAATCTGAAACTCAGATAATTTCACAAATCTCAAATCAACCTCGACTGGGAACAAGTGGGGGCTAACCACTACATTTACCCCAAGAGTCTCAAACCAAACCCGGAGCAAGTGGAATCACTCCATTGCATTTACCCAGGCAGGTATATCTCACCATGTCCCGGAGCAAGCGGAATCACTCCACTGCATCTACCCGGAAGGTATATCTCACCACGTCCTGGAGCAAGTGGATCAATGCCACTGCATCTACCCAGGCAGGTATATCACAATCAGGTTCACAGTTAATGTCAATCTCTTAATCGTTATCATCCTAATCAACAATCTCCTAGTTTTCATCATTCTCTTTATCACTCTCATAATCCTCATCATTCTCATTAAACAATCTCATCATCATCATTTTCACGATTCATCATTAATTCTCTTCTTATTTCATCCACAGAACTTATCAAGCTTAAGTCATCATCCTCTAAACTCATAACCACAATTACCCCTTTTATTCTTTTACTATTCTCACCCTTGATTCAATACCCTAAACCTGGTAAAAAGGTTTTAAGTAAGTGTTACGGAAGGTTGCAAGCTTGTCGGGAAGGTAAAACAGTTAAAAATAATTTTTTCTTTGAAAAACAGGGCAGTGTGCGTGCGTACAAGGCTATGCGTATGCATAGAAAGAAAAATTTTAATTGTTGAGGGTACGCACAGAATGTGCAAACGCTCCCAACAGAACGCACTTTCCAGAGTGTGCGCGTGCACAAGTCTGTGCATGCGCACAGCTTGCAAAACTTCGTTGGTTGTGTGTGCGCACAGGGCGTGCTAGCGCTCCCAACAGCAGCCATATCCCCGTGTGTGCGTGCACACAAGGGTGTGCATACACACGCTTTCAAAAATTTACACAGCGTGTGCGTGCGCACAAGGCTGTGCGTGCACACACAAACCAGAAATCATAAAATTCTGCAACATCATAGAATTCAGATTTTGACACCAAACTTTAAACGGTCCTAACTTCCTCTACAAAAATCTATTTTCTACAAACTTTATATAATTTAAAGCTCTCAAAGCCATCTTTAATTTAAAATAAGTTTAATTCAATTTTACGTTTTGAGGCTCAAGTTATTACCCGTCAAAGTTGGCCTAAAACTCATTTTACCAAACTTTGACAAACCTCAATTTTCAAAACATACTCTTTTCAAACCTCTTCTAAACCAACCAAAACTTTACCAATTCAACCTGAACCACATTCTAAGTTCCTTATTCAATCCACCACACATCAATTCTCTATTTTCATCAATCTTAGCTCAATAATTCAATTCAAGCAACATCCAAGCTTTCAAGTTCAATAATCAACAAAACCTCATACTCAAACACTTATATACCACTACCATTCATTCAATCACCCATCATCAACCATATACTTACCGTCCTCACCTTTTCCGGCCTCCGGCCCAAAATCCACAGTCTTCGGCCCAAATTCACAATCCAATACATATTCCACAAACCATTAATCATTATCCAATATATCAAGTTTCTCAACACACCAAATATGTAAATTCACACAATTCTCAACTCAATCATTAATTTATATAACACATCAACTATGCATATTCATACCAACCATTTACATAATCCAAACTTAATCCTAGGGCATCTAGCCTAGGAATTCTCATCACACCACACGGTACTTAAATGAAACTTAAACCGTACCTCTTGTAGTTATAATAATTGAGCTTCTCCTTGGAATTCTCCACTAACGCTTAGCTCCAAGCCTCACCAAAGCCCCACAAGCAATATCAATCTTCCAATTGTGGACCAAAATCACCCAATACTCTAACATAATCAATTTTTACACTTATAATCAACCTAGGGTTCATGAAATTGATAAATCACAAGAATTAGAGGGTTCCTTACCTTAACCTATGAAATTGGTTGATGGAACTCACCAATGACTCATATTAGAGCACTCCTAAACAACCAAAACCACAAGATTTCTTCAAAACACAAACCAATCACGTTTTTAGAAAGAAAAATCAAAACTGGACAGAGAAGAACGAAATACTCACCACAATACCTAGATAAAATCAAAGAGGGCAAGAAGAGCGATGCGTGGCCGCAAACGGCTCATTGATTGGAGCTCCGTAGCTCAAGTTATGGTGGTTTGAAGTTTCAAGGCGGGTTAGGTTTTTCTCTCTTCTTCCCTCTCTTCTCTCCAACGTTGAACACACAAAATGGGGGAGTTGTGGCTGCTGAATAGCCTTAATTAGGCCTTATATATGTTGGGTCTTGGGCCCGGTTCATTCGATTTAATTCGTTGGCCCAATTTTGGACCAAAACCTTTAAGATTTGAGTTTTAAATCGTATTTTAAATAATTTTACTTTTTCAAATTATAATTTCTCGTTTTCTAACCTTATTCACTTATAATTAATTTATTCAACTGTAGTACCGGACAGATCTCAGCCGGTACTGCTGGTCAAATTCTCAGTGCGTATTTTTACGCACAAAACTATGTTTTTCGACTCAGAAAAAATCCACTAAGTCCAAATATCATATTTAAATCCTCAAATTCTGATTGCTAAATTTTTTAATCATATTCACTCATATTTAATTTATTATTTAATTAATTACGATTTGATCAGATTTTACACAATGAACTAAGAAAGTGCAATAAATTACGTACAAAGTTTTCAAAAGGAGTAAAAGGGGTTTTCAAAAGGATAAAATATGTACAAAGCAACTAAAAAGCATAATAATAAAACTAGACTACAAGTATTCGGAAATGAAAATTTTCACCCAAAATACAATGTTGAAGTCGGACGACCTCCCCACACTTGAAATCAGCACCGTCCTCGATACTCAGAATCAGGTGGAATGGAAAGAGTCGTCACTAGCATCATCTCCACCATCAGCTGGTGGGTCTCGTGCCTCCTTCGGCTCATCATGCTGGGCCTCCTCCTCCTCAGACTGGTCGGATGGAGTGTGTGGCTCAGGTGGGAAATCGGTGCCACCGGATATGATAAGCCTCCTCAAATGCTCATAACATCGCTGGTTGCGACACTCTAGCTGCTCAAAATGTCGCTGGTTGCGACCCTCCAAATAGGCTATGTCGTCAGACAGCTGGTGGATCAGACTGTAGAGTGGCTGTAAGAATGCTGGTGGTGCTGCTGAATCTGAAGGTGCTGAAGCTGAAGGAGCTGAGGCTGAAGGTCCTGCCTCTGTAGAAGGTGCTGGCTGTTGTCTGCCTTGTCGTTTAGTTGCAAACTCAAGTCCAGGCCAATCGCCATGTGGAATTTCCTTTTTGTTGCTGGTGACTGTCGGCCTCTCGTCTGTGGCCATCCAGATAACCCCAGCCTCCGTGTCTAGCTGAGTGATCAAGCACGAAAAGGTGAGGTTGCCAACATAGTGAGCCCGCTCCATATAGCATCTGATATGCCTTGGAAGGTACAACTCTCTACCATCTAAGACACACCAGACCATGATCGCCATATCAACAGTAATCCTAGTCTCATGGGTGCTCGACATCACGTAATTGGACAGAAGCTACTGCCAAATACGGGCCTCATTGGTCAAAGAGTGAACAGGAATCCCCTGAGGAGTCGTCTTGTCAGAACCAAATATCCACTGACTCTCAGGTTTAGCATTCATTGCCAACACTTTGTCCCAATCAAAAGTCTTCATCTTCTTCTCACTTTCTGCCACTTCAAATGTATCTTTCCCGCTTGGTCCAGGCTGAAAGTGGAGGGCATGCTCAATAGCCTCCTCAGTAACCAAAATCATCTTGCCTCTCAAGTGAACTGCATCGTGGTCCCCAGTGTAATAGTTAGCATAAAATTCTTTGACCTATGATGCATTCACTGACGGGAGTTCCCGACCTAGGAACCTCCAACCCTGCTGAGCAATTCTGTCATCAGTATATATGCTTAGCTCCTCTGGATTTGGAGTATCCTCTCAACATGCAAGTTCCTCTTTAGGAACCTTTCAAATTTCTTCTCTGAATACAGGTTGCTGAACTTGTACGTGTCGGTGGGAGGTGTACTCTAGTCCAGTCTGCCTCTCCCACCGATACACCTCTCAGAAAATGCTGCATCGGATGTCTTAGTGCACTTTGAGGTCCGTTTCCTTTTTCCATACCCCGTGGCCTTACCCTTTCCTTTAAGGTCAACCATATGAAAAACAATGAAGGAAATAGTGATATGAACATGATCTAAAGGCACAATAAGCAGGAATATATAATAAACAGGCAAAAAGCAGAAAACTGAATCACAAAACAGTATGTATATAAAGTGAACGAAAATATAAAATTGAATGGAAACACGCATGGAATTCAAAGCAAAAGTAAATAGGAGCAACTTCCAAATCAATAAAACACATAAAAGCCACTTGACTTGCTTATTTATCTACAATAAAGAGAAGAAAGAAGCATTATTGCTATGCACGTATAAAAGAAAATAGTTAGTTGAAAGGGAAAAATGGGAGTTAAAGGTTATGTGCATAGGAAGAATGATCCTTAATTCTAAAAACTTCAAACAATTTCCAAAACAAACAAGTCACATTCAACTTCACACAAGAATTTGCCTTATGCCAAAGTGATTAATGCAATTGAGCATGAGGTTCACAAAATTGAAATAAGAACCAAAAAATTCAGATTCTAGGTAACTAGAAGCAAACAAGCATGACAAAAATAGACAGCACTAATTACATAGTTTAAATTTCTTAATTTGCAAATTCATGCAAAGAGGCTCCAATCACAAAAGAAATCAAAGTTGTGTCAATTTGAAAAATCACTTAAAGCTGTCCAATGCTTATAAGTAAATCTACATTGAACATATGCAAAAAATGTTATTAGCATGACCAAAATTTGCAAGAAAATTTCTTGATGCAATTTTCAAAAGTTTTTAGCAAACAAGATCTATTGACACAGAATTTTGTCATATAGAAGCTTGTTGCATCAAAGAACATAAAGCATGCAAACGATAAACCAGACAGTTGATTGCATGAGCTTAGCAACCTTCCAAACCATCTCTTTGTGCTTATATGATTAAGTAAAAATATTTCTAAAATACAGGTGTTAAGATTTGAATTTTAAGTATAAGCAAATGTCTAGAATATTAAGGAAGAAAATAGATATGATATAATATAATTTATTATTATTTAAATCCTATTAACCTGATTTTGTTTTTCAATTCAGTCTAATTTGTTTCAAACAATGGTTATTTGTATTATATTAATTTGAATTTATTTTATAATATAATACCATTCAATTCAAATTATTGTAATTTAAATTGAATTAATTTATTTAATTTTAAAAAATAATTTAAAATTTAAATAAGCATAATTTAAATTAAAAAAATTTTAAAATTTTAAAAAATAAAAAATTTAATCTACTGAACAGGCTGCTGGTTAGAAAAAGAAAATAACTACGAATTATTAAAAAACATGACACGTTTTATGAAAATCATGAATATTGAAAAAGCAACTTGCTTAATCCTCCAATTATAATTATGTTTTACTAGCCTAATATAAGACTGTTTTGACAATGAAGGTAATAATCAAGTATATATCAAGACTCATATCTAATAGTATAGTGGAATACGAGGAGTATGTATCCTTTTAAATTACTCTGTTAGGATTTTTGATGTATTTTTAAGGGTTTTTCTTTTTCTTTTTAACTTTAATTCTCTACTTATCTTTCCAAATCCTTTTTTTTATCTAAATCAATTCCATACAACTTTCTCTTCTTCTTTCTCTCTTTTTATTCTTCTTAAATTTCTCTCATTCTGTCATCAGGATTAAATCCACATCTGAATCCAAAAAATATGGAAGAAGATGAAGAATTGGTGTTTGTGACAGAGTATTAGAGAATAAAAGTGTTAACAAAATTCAGTTATGTTTGTTAGTCAATTAGAGAAATTAGCTTAGTAATGCAGATAATTATCTATTAGTTAAGCTTATTATAATGTGTATATAAGGAAAGTTTGTATCTGATGTAAGTGTGATAATAAGTTAGAATTAAGCTCTCAAAATTCTGCTCTAGCAATCTTCTCTCTCTCAACCAATTATCATTGAGTTCTTTCTCTGCTACCTGAGATAAAACTTTAACATGTTGCGGTGAGCGTAGACGATTGTAGAGATCTGTGAGTACCTTCCCCATTTAAGGTTTAATTGCTTCGTGAATTCTGATCCTGTAGTTCAAGCTCAATTTTGGTGAACACATAGGAAAGAACGATGGATCAACCAAATCCATAGAATCAAGAATTCACCGTGTTAGATTTTTAGAAGTTTGCGAAAATGATGGCACAATTCTCATCGTTTCAATCACAAGCTGCAAAGACGAACACCAGCCTCAATCAAGACCTATCGAGTCCCTTTTTTCTACACCCTAGTGAGAATCCAAGTACCGTTCTTACTTCAATTCCATTATCAAACCAAAATTACCACTCTTGGGCCCGATCTGCATGAATTGCTTTAAAATCGAAAAATAAGATCAAATTTGTGGAAGGATCTCTTCCAAAACCTTATGAAAATGACAGTTCCTTTAGTGTTTGGGATAGATGCAATACGATAGTACTTTCTTGGCATCATGCATCTTTGAGTCAAGAAATCTTGTAAAGTGTATTATGGTGTAATGATGCATATGAGCTTTGGAATGACTTGAAGCATAGGTTTTATGAAGGAGACATTTTTAGTATAGCTGAATTACTAACAAGATTTGTTCACAATGAGAAAAGAAGAAATGTCGATCACATCATATTTTACTAAACTTAAAAGGAATTTGGGAAGAGTTAGACGAGTCTAGATCCATTCATCTATGCAAGTGCGGTGAGACATGTTCTTGTGGACTTGTAGTGATGAAAGGTTATAGGAAGCAGATGAATGCCATCTATTTTTTAAGAGGACTCAATGAGCAGTACACTACTGTGAAGTCTCAAATAATGTTGATGAAGCCCTTCCCCGATGTAGCTGCAATTTTCTCATTACTTTTGCAACAAGCACGGCAAATGAACCAAGCTAAAATTCTTAATTCTGGAGCTGTGATCAATGCAGCAGTGAGCAACCTAGTTTCTAGCAATAGAGAAAGAGGAAGGGGTTGTGGAGTATTTGGTAAAGGAAGAGGTTGAGCATCTATAAAGATGTGCTCGTACTATGGCAAAATTGGACACTTGGTTGATAATTGTTACCACAAACATGGGTTCTCCCCACACATGCAAAGAACCCAAAAAGGAGCAAACATTAACAATTAAATAGTTGTTGCAAGTAGTGATGAAAACAATAACAAGACTTCAACTTAGGAGGAAGAGAGTCAGAATTTCGAAGAATTATTTTCCGAAGATCAAAAGAAAGCAATGATTGCCTTGTTTCAACATCATACACAAGTCCCTGCTCATAATATTGATTCGGCAACAACTGTACTGGCCATATCCTCAAGTGTTTTTCAAATACTTTCTTCTTACACTCACACAGACTTTTCTCACAAATGTCATTCTCTCTAAAATTCTTCCAATCACATAGGGCTATTGATCTAGTAATTATAAAGATGCCAAATGGTTCATAGACTACTTCAACCATATATGGAACAATCTATTTTTCTAGTGAATTCTACCTCACTGATGTTCTATATGTTTTCAGTTTTTCATTCAATATAATTTCTATCTCTAAGGCCACTAATGCTTTGTCTTGCCAATTTTTATTCAATCACATAAAATGTGAGGTGCAGGATCAGCTTTCCTCGAAGACGATTGGAGCATCTAAAATGGAAAAGGTTCTGTATATACTGGAAGAAAAGAATCAAGAGGAGGTAGCATTTGACCTACAAGCATCTAAAAATAATTAGGTCACAAACACGATAAAGCACATAAGCACAGTGTTTTCATCTAATGATCCTGATGTATGGCACTGTAGGTTAGGAAAAATATCACTTGATAGGTTGAAAATAATGAAAAAGGATTTTTCTATGTTAGTTCATTCAAAAATGACATTCCTTGTGATTTTGCTACTTTGCAAAACAAAAACGCTTACCATTTTATCTCAATAAAAATAAATCAGAAAATCTATTTGAACTACTTCATGTTAACATTTGGGGGCCATTAGCCACTCCCTCAATAGATAGATATAAATATTTTCTAACCATTGTAGAGGACAGCATCAGATTTCTATGGCTTCGATTCATGAAGCCAAAAATAGAAACTACTCACCTTTTAAAACAATTCATTTTGATGGCTGAGACTCAATTCAATACTTATGTTAGTGTGTTAGGTCTAATAACGGGAGTGAATTCAAACTCAACCATTTTTTTACAAAAAAAAAAGGGATCCTTCACCACACATTTTATGTTGAGACACCTCAATAAAATGGGGTGGTGGAACAAAAACACCAAGAGATCCACAATATGACTAGAGCACTTTTATTTAAATCTAGCTTGCCTAAATATTTTTGGGATTATGCAGCTACATATGCTACATATATTATCAATAGAGTGCCAAGTTCAATATTGAAGGATAAAAGTCCTTATCAGATCTTACCAATATTCAGCATTTCAAAGTTTTTGGTTGCCTCACATTTGCTTCTACTTTGACTGCAAACCAAAAAAAAATTGGATAAAAGAGCAAAGAAATATATTTTCGTAGGCTTACCACCTACCACTAAAGGTTACCTTTTAATGGATATTGATACTAGAAAATTTTTCATATCAAGGAATCTAATTTTTTATGAAAAGTTTTTCCATTCACATCACTTTGGCCAACATAGGGTTAAATAGTGCACCAGAAATCACAGTACCTATTTTTTCTTTTATACATACTACTCTTGATCCTTTTAAAAGTCAATTTGACTCTTAACATAGTATTCCTAACACTATAACTCACGCTAATGACATAAAGACCATCTCAATATCTAATGATGATAAAGGGATGAGCATGACACACATTGATTCACCTAATCACAACATATCTCATTCTTACATACATAATACACCATCATCTCATATATCTCATACATCAATTTCAACTAATTCTAATATCATCACACCTCAATCACACACAAAACAACCATTCATTGAACATATTCATAATACACCTAGAAGATCTACAAGAATTAAAAATAGCCCTCGGTACCTAGATGATTTCCAGTATATGCAGACCTCAATTTCTAATATTGTTGACTCCGATCCAATGTTAAGCGATATCATGTATGCAACTTTGTTAACTATGACAAGCTAAGCAGTGACTAAAGAACATTCTCGATTGCAATATCCAATATCAAAGAACCACAATCCTATGAGCAAGAAATTGTGCATGACTGCTGGAAAGAGGAATTCAAAATCGAACTTGATGCATTGAAGGGAAATAAGACTTGAAAACTGGCTAAACTTCCACCCGGAAAGAAAGCGATCGACTGCAAGTGGGTATTAACATAGTTCTCAAAATCGAACCAGACGGCCAGTTCAATTAGATTAACCGAAAATCGGTTACCAGGCCGGTTCGGTTAGCCTCAAAAATTGTTTGGCAAAAAATCGGTCAAAAACTAGCCAAACCGGCGGTTAACCGGTGAACCGACAGAATCAGACAGTTTTTTAGAGGGTTTCCAATTTAAACTACCTCACCAAATGGCGTCATTTTATGGGCTGGGAAAAAAAGAAAACCCTAAAATCCAATACCCTAACACAACCCCAACCCCATTCTCACCCCTCTTCTCTCTAAAACTGAAAAGGAAAATTTGGAAATTGAAAGAACAAAGTGAAGAACACTAACCCCACAGCCACTGCAGCCACCGCAGCCCCACTTGTTTTCATTGCCACTCTTCTCCATTGGGTATAGGCGTCTCCTGTGGAAACTCCGTCGCGTGTAGAAGCTCTGTCGTCGTCTCCTCTGTTCGAGCTCTCTATCTCTGTGTGTGTGTGTGTGTGTGCGCACCTGCGTGCGTGCGTGCGTACGTGTGTGCATGTGGGTGTGTATGGTCTGTGCGTGCGTGCGCTGTGTAAGTTCGTGTGTGTGTGTGTGTGTGTGTGTGTGTTGCGTGCGTGCGTGCGTGTGTGGTGTGTGTGTGTGTGTGCGTGCGTCTGCGTGCGTGTGTGTGTGTGTGTGTGTGTGTGTGTGTGTGTGTTGTGTGTATGTGCGTGTGTTTTCATGTGTGAAACTTGTGTCGCCGTTCTAGGAAGTTGTGTCACCGTCGCGTGGAAGCTTTGTCGCCGTCGTTGTATCTTTTGTTTGAGATGTCCCTCTCTGTGTCTTCACCATCGTCTTTCTCTCGCTTTCGGTAAGTAAATGTTGTCTCTCTGCCCTTAAAGTTACATGCATCCAAACATATAGATTTTCTGCTTCTGATATTCAATGAGTGATTTTTGACTCGTAGACACTGATGAGTTTGTGATTCCAAGTTTGAAAATTGACTCGGATCAAAGTAAATCGCATATTCCAAGCATAAAATCCTCAAATTCTGCCACAAAGGTAAGCTCAAAGTGTTATTTCTTATTGTGAAAATTTCCTAAGCTTTTTGCTTTGGATGGAACTACTTGGGTAGAATGTTTTAAGCTAAATAATTGTATTTCTTTGTGTAGGTTAAGAAAGAAGAGAACATATATCTCGGACCACACAGAATCCCTCCTTCACAATCAAAACAAGAGACAAATCCACCAAACCAAAAACTGAGGCTCAAGCAAAAGCTGAAAGAAGTTGATAAGAGAAATAGTGGGACTGGTAGGGAAAACAAAGTGGACAACCTAAGGGAGCTTGTTGGTGGTGGGAAGTGAATGCTAACATGGCAAAGGAGTCCCCAAAGGAATGGTTAGATCCACGTTGCCATGAATCTCAATTTGAGAGGAGGTAATGAAATAATTGAAGATGATAGTTTTTCCAGTCATTGTTGAAGTGGAACTTCTGGTCTTATGTTATAGTTTAATGCATTATCTCTTGGGACACACAGTTTTTGATTTTATGTACTCAGATAATAAATGTATCAATTAGTTTTTAGATGATATTTAAAAGTCTCCTATCTTTTACCAAAAGAAATTTGAAGAGAAGGCCTTATACTGGATGATATATATATATATATATATATATATATATATATATATATATATATATATATATTGTGTGTGCAAGTTTGAAACAATTGTTAACAATTGATAAGCGAATAGACCAGGAGTACAGATCTAATTCTTTTGTTCATTAACCTTTTTCTTTTGAGTACAAACATATCAAATTGATAAGTTAAATCTCTCTAGTAAGCTGCTTAGCACCAACTTTATCTTTTAAAAATTTATTTGTTAATGTTTCTTTTGATAGTAGAACATTATGTGTTTGTCATTATGTGCGTTTTAATTATTTTTAGTTATGAACTTTGATGTTTGAAGTTGTTTGTGAACTTTTAATATTAAATTATGGATAATTTATTATGTGAAATTGTAAAATTTTAAATTTTATTAAGTTAGAAATTATTGAATTTATATATTTGAAACTATATGTTGAATTAAAAATAATTTTATTTAATATTTAATTAAACCGGTCGAACTAGTGAACCAGTGATCTTACTGGTTTATTGACCAATCCGGTTCTCGCAACCTTGGATATTAGAGACAAAGCTCAAAGCGGATGGCAGCATTGAGAGGCACAAGACCCAACTTGTAGTTAAAGGTTTTACTCGAGTTCAACGCTTGAATTCTTTCGACACTTTCAGCCCTGTGATTAAGATGACCATAATGCTCATCATGCTGGCCTTGGCAGCTAAGAAGCATTGGCACATTTACCAACTAGATGTTACTGTATTTCTGTATGGTGATTTACTAGAAGATGTTTACATGAAACTCCCATCAGGCCTTGAAGCCTTGCATGGTATGGTTTGCAAACTTGAAAAGTCCCTTTATGAATTGAAGCATGCATCAAGACAATGGAATTCCAAATTATGTTCTGTCTCCTCAATTCAGGTTACATGCAATCAAAGGCTGACCATTCGTTGTTTTCCAAGAATTCAGGTTATGGCTTTACATCAATATTGGTGTATGTTGATGATTTGATATTGGCTGGAGATGATATGCAAGAGATCGAATTTGTGAAGAAGTTGCTGGATGAAAAGTTCAAAATTAAGGATATTGGGAAACTAAAGTTCTTTTTGGGGCTAGAGGTGGATTAAAACAGCCAAGGAATTTCGTTGTATCAACGGAAATACACCTTAGATTTATTAAAGGAGTATGGATTACTAGATGCAAGACCAGTTGCCACTCCCATGAACTACACAACAACACTCTCGAAGTCATCAGGGGTTCCTTTGGATGATCTCCAACCTTATCAAAGATTAATTGGCCAACTCATATATCTCACAAACACTAGGCCTGACATTTGCTTTGTTGTTGGCAAATTGAGTAAGTACCTAAATTGTGCAACAGATGCTTATTTTAAGGCTACCCTACACATCCTTCGATACCTCAAACAAGCTCTGGTCAAGGGAGTTTTCTTCCCAGCTCAATCAAATTCTGATCTCACTGGTTACTCATATTCAGATTGGGGGACGTGTCCGAATTCGAGATGATCCGTGATATGTTATTGCTGCTTCCTCAGATCAGCCCTAATCTCTTGGAAAAGCAAAAATCAAACTACTGTTTTTTACTCCTCCACAGAGGCAGAATATCGAGCTCTGGTGGCAGCAACTCATGAAGGTTTATGGGTGACTTATATCCTCAATGATTTCAAAATTCATCAAGAAAAACCAACCATTTTGTATTGTGACAACCAAGCAACTCTCCATATCGTTGCAAATCTAGTTTTTCACGAAAGAACCAAGTACATAGACATTGATTATCATGTGGTTCGTGACAAGACTCAAGGTGTCCTTAAACTTCTGCCAATATCTTCAGCAAATCAAACTGCCAATGTACTTACCAAATCACTTGCTCTAAGACCTTTTCAACCTTTTATTCCAAGCTTGGCTTAATAGATAGCTTGAGGGGGGATGTTGGGGAATAGAAGTGTTAGCTCATTGATAATATAATAGAATTCAGTTAGTAAACTAAGTCACTTATATTTGTCAGTCAGTTAGAGAAATTAGCTTAGTAATGAAGAATAGATGGCTAGTTATATAGTATAGATAATTAGCTATTAGTTGAGCTTATTATGTGTGTATATAAGGAAAGTTTGTATCTGATGTAAGTGAGATTCATTATTCTAATAAATCAGAATTCATCTAAGAAGCTCTCAAAATTCTGCTCTAGCAATCTTCTCTCTCTCACCAAATCATCATCAAGTTCTTTCTCTGCTACCTGAGACAAAAGTTCAATACAGAGGAATACTTTCCTAAGAGATTGGAGGCATGTATAGAGCTTCTGGCCAAGAAGATGTGTGTTGAATAAGAGCTAATTGCTGATCAGAGGATGGACGGTGTCAGTCGGTCAATGGCACCCCAAGACCCATGAAATTGTCAGAGTTTGACCCCTGACAGTTCACAACCTAGGGATTATTCAATCTCACTCCCCCGATTTGGTTTTTCTTTGTGAAATAAAACATCAATCTCGACAGGTGAAAAAAAAAATCCAGGACTTGTGGCTACTCTAATTGGCAAATTGTTGATCCTTCTGGTAGTAGGGTGGACTTGTGTTGGCATGGAAGGATGATTTTGTTATTCAGATTTTCAGTTGTTCTGAGTTCTATATTACTGCCTTGATAAAAGCTATCCCTCTTAACATTGAATGGAACTTTGTAGGCATTTATTTAAACTACAATGAGAATATTCGGCTATCCCAGTTCCAAAAAATCTCTTTGGTGCTCTCCCAACTCCAAGGTAAATCGATTATTGTTGGTGATTTCAATTCTATTATTGATCAAGGTGAGAAACTTGGTGGTAATCCTAAATCTCATTCTTCTATTGCTACCTTTAATTACTTTGTTGGAGATAACTCCTTGATTGATTTGGGAATGGTGGGTAGACTATTTAATCGGAGTAACAGACGCAGGGAAGGTGAACTAATTCAGGAAAGGCTTGACAGAGTGATTGTTGATGAATCTTGGTCCCAATTATACTCTCATCCCACGGTCTTTAGACTATCAGAGTCAGGTTTTTTATCACGTTCTCTTCTTTTAGATACTAACTACCAATCGAAGAGATCAAAGAGGAGATTCAAGTTTCAATCCTGCTGGTATGGTGAAGAACAAATTCGTAACTTCATCAGCGAGGTCTGGAACTCAGATATAGAAGGTTTAGCGATGTTTAGATTATTTCAGAAGCTTAAATTAGTTAGACACCAATTGATTCTTTGGCAAAAGAACAGCTCTACTAATTCTAAAAAGGAAATTGTAGAAGTTACTGCTCTTCTAGAATAAAAACGGGTATCAAGCATCATGGGAGATACTGAATTACTTGAGCTTGAATAGCGGCTTGAAAAAGTATATTTGGACCAGAAATTTTATTAGAAAAACAAATCTAGAATTAAATGGCTAAAGGAAAGAGACCAAAATACAAGCTTCTTCCATCGAGAATTTAAATCTAGAACCAGAAGAAATAAGATATAGCATCTACAGAGGGATAATGGGGATATGGAACAACCAATGCTGATATTGCTAAGGTGGATGAGGACTACTTTAAGAGTATTTTCACATCTTCTAATCAGGCAGATCCTGGGCCTTTTTTCACAGACTTCGAGCCTAAGGTTACAAGTAACATGAACTGTAGGCTCAGAAGACCTGTTTCTATGGAAGAGGTAGTATCCACCCTCAGAGTGCATCAAGAGAGAATGGTATAACGGCTAAATTCTTCTATTTCTACTTGGATATAGTGAGAAAAGACGTGTTCTGGGCGGTGAGGAGTTTATTTGCTGGAGGTAGAATTTTGACAAGTTTTAGCCACACCAATATCTGTCTAGTGCCAAAGATCCCAGATACGAGTGATATGATTCAGATAAGGCCTATCAGTTTGTCCTCTGTTGTCTACAAAATCATTTCAAAAGTACTAATCCACAGACTCCAAGGGTGTATGAATAAGGTAATTAGCTTTACTCAAAGTGCATTCTTGAAAGGTAGACTTATTTCTGATAACATTCTTATAGCACACGAATGTATGTACTACTTTAAACAAAAAAAGCGAGGCTTGGAATACGAAATGATACTCAAGCTTGATATGAGTAAAGCCTACGACAGGGTGGAGTGGTATTTTCTATGGTTTATTATAGAGAAGTTGGGTTTTGAATCGAGATTTATTGACTGGATTCATGAATTGTTGACAACGTTTCTTACTCTGTTGTTGTGGAAGGTCAACTCTATGGTTTTTTAAACCAAATAGTAGCATCCTTCAAGGTGACCCTCTATCCCCCTTTTTTTTATTATGTGCAGAATGACTTTCCTTCTTGCTACACAAAGCAGAGCAAAACAGTCTCATTCGAAAAATTCAGATAAACAGAAGATACTTAACTATAAATCACTTACTATTTGCTGATGATTTCTTTCTATTCGGTAAAGCCTGGGAAAATAGGTATGTCTCTATTCTAGAATTATTGGAATTTTATGAGAGCTTCAGTGGGCAAAGAATTAGTCTTAATAAATCGGCTCTGTTTTTTAGTAATAACACTCCAAAACTGATTACAACCTTTCTAGCAGTCCAACTGAATATTTATCACATAGGTGCACAAGATAAATATTTGGGTCTACCTTCCCTTGTCAACTGCTCTAAGAAAGTCACCTTCAACTCAATCAAAGATAAGGTTCTCAAAAAGACACAAGGATGGAAAAGGTGCTTGTTATCTAATGGAGGAAGACATGTATTACTCCAAGCAGTTCGTGAAGCCATACCAATATACACATTGTCATGTTTTAAACTTCTGAACAACTTGCTAAATAAAATTTCTAGTATTCTAACCCAGTTCTGGTGGGGGGTAGCACGGTTCTGAAAGGCGAATAGTGTGGATTAGTTGGATAAGATGACTAGGTCTAAGAAAGAAGACGGGCTTAGTTTCAAAGATCTCAGGACTCAAAACCTAGCTCTTTTAGGTAAACAGTGCTGAAAAATCGTAACTCAACCTAACTCTCTTCTTTCTAGAATACTTAAAAGTAAATACTTTAGATTTAATTCTATCCTTGCAGCAGAAGTAGGAACTTTACCTTCTTGGGGTTGGCAAAGTATTTTTGAAGGGAGGCGAGTTATAAAGAAAGGCATTAGTTAGAAAGTAAGTTCTAGTAATATTCGAATCTTTAGTGAACCATGGCTCGCTCCTCCTTACCCCTTCACTGTTCCACCATCTGCGACACTATTATCAGATAGTTACCATCTGTTATGGATGAAAGACCTGTTTTTTGTCAAAAACAGTGAAACCAAGTATTAATTTTAAACCTTTTTTCTCCAAAAATTGCTCAACAAATCCTCTCCATAACCCCAAATAAAGGTGAAGACACAATTCAATGGGTAATAAACAGAGCAAAAATATATGATGGTGTATCAAGGTATAGGGGGTGCTTACCAATTTTACCATACCTCCATTGAATTTTGTTCGAACTTTATGCAACAGATGACAGTTTGGAGCCATTTATGGAAGTTAAAATTTTTTCACAAAATTTTGCTCTTTGCGTAAAAAATCCTCCAGGACAAGCTTCCTGTTCTGCTTTTCATCTACCAGCGGTTCCCATCCACTCCGACAACTTGTCTAATTTGCAAGTCAGTTCTAGAATCACTCATGCACTATCTATTTTTTTATGGAGACACTAATCTAGTGTGGAAAAAGAGTCCTTTGTCTTACCTCAATCCAGACTATAGATGTTCTTTGTTCTTCGATTGGTGGAGGTATTTGGTGTTACAAATTGGACTTCAAGGAACAAACTCTCAAAGAGCTGGATTGGTTTTGATTATAACTTAGAATATTTGGAAAGAGAGGTGTCAACGAGTCTTCGAGCGTATCCAGGAGCCTCCAAAAAAAGTGCTAACAACATCGTTTAAGTTGAAGCATGAACTATCTATTTTGCCTTATGCATAGTAGTGCCTAAAATTTTTTTTCCTATCTAATTTTTTATGTTATTTTCTTCTTAAAATTTTATATGTTCGTGAATATTTGAGAATCTCTTTTTTTTTTATTTTTCTTGTCCTGATTTTTAGACATTGTATTTATTTTTCTATTGAATAAAATATCACTATTATCTTTGGAAAAAAAAGTTAGTATTGACAATACTTTCCTATTTAATTGTAATCTTAAAAATTTAAATTTAAATTTTTAATTTTTTTTTTCTAACCAACAACCCCTCTCTATTTGTATTTGAAGGATCTAAGAAGGAAGCAAACACTATTGTCGTATTAGGTTTATATGACTATGAAATTATAGTTCATTGTGTCCTAATAACTGATTTTAATTTGGTGTATTTAAGTAATTCTTTGGTTGTAATTGAATCTATCTCTAATATTATTGTTATTACTTCATTTTGTGATGAAGTTTTATTACGAGTATTTGACTTTCATCATCTTTGTTTGGGCTCAATTGGTACAACTAACTTCTAATACGTTTTTGTTAATTGTAAATCGTGTCCAACATTGTTGTCTTTATAGATAATTTGGTGGCTTATTAATCGAATTTAAATCTTGAATATATTCAAAAAATTTGGTACTTAAGATAAAAGAGGTGCTAGTACAATTATATTAATATGGTGATGTCTATATATAATACACTTCGACTAATCAATGTGTACCGTAATTTTGACCAGAAGACCTTCTATGTATTTAAAGATTTTTTATAGTAAAGCAACAAATAAATCTCCTGATAATTTATAATTCGAACAAAATAATCATTAGTCTTTAAAAAAAATACTAATAAAATCTTTAAAAATGACAGATATAGATACACTATCTTTAGATTAATCCTTATGATTAAGATAAAATATCTTAATTTAAACTAATTTGTCTATGTTTGTTATTTGCGAAATTTTTTTAATATTTTTTGTTAAAAACTAATCTGTCTAAAATATAAATTCTCAATAGTTTACTTATCAATTTTTTTTTTTTTAATGTAATGTTATGTTCAATCTTTTATGAACTATGTATGCTCTTAGTCAGTATATTACTGATGAGTTCATCTGTCAATTTCATTAATTTTGGTCACTTTGTTTACTTCTCATTATGTTACCATTGAAGAATTTGATGTAAATTAATTTACAGTAAATTATTGAAGTACTAGAAGGCCAGATGGAGTTTTGCAACAACCAAAATCAATATTATTCTATTGAGCTCAACTCTTATATGCACGTAGAAAACTAACTTTTTTTTTTTCGTGTTTGATATTAACCATAATGAGTAGCAGAAAATTTTACGAGTAAATATCTAATAATTTGGTCTCTAGTTATTTATACGAAAGACAATATGATTTAAAAAAAAAAAAAACCGAATAGCATAATAATCTTAGCTTAGAGAGACAATACAATCTCATAGTTAAAAAATCTGTCAAACACTAACATAAATTAATTTAGTGGTCCACCTTGTAACAGGGTTTGGCAATTAGCATTATTCAACCAAAATTAATTACTCTATTTCAGGTCAAAATCCTTTATTATGCATGTGGAAAACTTACCTTTTTTGTGTCCTTGGTACATCAGCCATAATAAGTAGTACTAAATTAGTAATTTTTGACACAAAAAGTACCATGTAACATAAATTACTTATATTGAAACATAGGAACATTCTACTATGCAAACTTAAGTTTAGTAAATACAAGCAGTCAAGCACATTTAAGCATTGACATTGCTTCTATATCATACTAGTACACCAAATAAACATTATGATTATCTAAAAGTAGAATAAGGTGCTTAATACTTGTATTTTGTGGTGCTATGGTCATCAAGCCAAGTTATAATGTCAGCAAGCACATGGAAAATTGTTTCATCAGGTTCACCTTCAAGGAGAGTGTGAAAAGCATCCTTATAGAGGATCAGTTTCTTGTCTTTCACATTAGCTTTCTCATACAAAGCCTTGCTAGCTGATGGATCAGTTATTATATCAGCTTCTCCATGCATGATCAATAATGGCACACACACCTGTCAATTAATAGAGGATTTCATGTCATCAGAGTAGGTCCCACAATATAACATGTCATATCTTGTCATTGCAGTCTTAAACAAAATAAAATAAAATTGATTATAGTAACTCAAAGTATTTTGGAAGATTTAACATCAACTTGAATTCATGGTGAACCTAATAAGTGACTTTATAATATCTACTAATTTTTAGGGTTAGTTTGGATTGATTTTAAAAAAAAATATTTATTTATTTTATTTAAAAAAAAATTAACAGATAAAAATTATTTTATATTTAGATAAATTTTTTAAAAAGATTTTTAATTATTAAAAACGTCTTTTATTTTTTTTAAATAAATTATTGCTAACTTTTAAAAAAGTAAATAATTTGTTTTTTTTAATAAAAATATTTTTTTAAAAAAACGTATTCAAATAGATTTTAAATTGAATAAACATTCTTTATTAAAAAAATACTTTTTTTATTAAAAAGTCAATCCAAATTAATACTTAAATTCAAGTAATACTACATATATTTTATACCTAATATTTAAATAATATAATATTTATTCAATTTTAAATCCTAAAATTTAATTTTTAAAGACTAAATTTTAAATCCTGAATTTTAATAATATAAAAATAAAATATTGACTAATATTAATACGATCTTTTTAATATAAATTAAATTCTAACTTTAATAGTTATTTTACTAATTGAGTTCAACATAATAAAACCATATGTTCAGGGTTAGTGTTACTCATAAGTCCACAAAATGTTATTTCCTTCATTTATTTTTATCTATCAAAGAAGTTTTGCATCAATTGATAGGCATCATATAGTTCTAGTTGTTCAGATAGAAAATTACTTCTTCCAATCTCTGTTCTAATTCTTGTGTGGCCTTAAGCAACTCCAATGCAGTTCCAAGTCTTGGTTTATCCTTGTATAGTAACACATTATACGGTGCCTGTAGCAAATTATGTTGGAGGATAAAAACAAAGTGAAAATTATCGTGAACGAGTTTCATATGTAAAATTACACATGAAACTCATTCATAACAATTTTCATTCGGTTTTTATCCGCCAAAAAAATATATCAAAAAGAAAAATATCAAAACATTAATTAGAAAATAGACAAGTATGTTTCTTCCAAAATTTAACAAGAACATATCAAAATATTATTTGCATAATTAAAGGCCTACCAATTTTCTTTTCTTCACATCTCTATATATATTTTCTTTCACCTCTTCCTTTTGTGGAACTAGCTTAGTCTTGGGAAGAACCTTGGCGACACCAATTAGTATTTGTTTAACCAACCAATGTGGAATCATATCTTCAGCAAACTACAAAAGAAAATTGGTTAATTAGTTGAGTGACATATACATACATATATAGATATATAGATATAGTGTATTATTAGTTTAATTAATATACCTTGCATAAAGGTGCAATAAGAGCAGCACCATCCCATGCATGTGGTTGTTTGAAGTGGATTTTCAAAGCAATGGCTCCTCCCATTGACTCACCTAACAAGAAGCTTGGTAAATTTTGATACTCCTTTTGTTCTGTCCAAAAAAAAAAAAAAAAAAAAAAAAACCTAACTGAAGTAAGTTAAAAGTGAAGAAATCCTTAATTTAACTGAAGCAAAAAAACATCAATTTTTTCAGTTAATATCAACCAACATTTTAAATTTTTTAATTTTAAATTCTAAATTCTAATACTAAATCCTTCAAAAAAAATAATTTTACAATAAAAAAAATTATCTAATATTGACTAATAATAATAAACATAAACTTCCACTTAAGAAGAATTAAATCAAGTGAAAAATAATGTATCTTACCCTTAATTTTGGAGAAATGCTCAATGACATCATTCACTAGATTTTCAAAGCTAGGAATATAGCCATGAAGGCCATCTGAGAGACCAAATCCAGGGTAATCCATTGCAAACACTCCATAACCAGATGTTGCTAACTTCCTTGCAACTCCTAAGTATAAAATATATTACACAAAAGATAAAAATAAAAATAAAAATGAAATCCAATAATAACAACTTTTAGTATTAAAGTTATGCATTAATAGATAGATGTGTAATGTAATGTGTTCCATGCCTTCAAAGTAAAATGTGCAAGTGTCTGCATAGCCATGACAGTAACAAACTATTGCTTTCAAAGAAGATGTTTCTGGTAGCCAACTTTTGGAGAATATCTCTAATCCTCTCGAGTTCACTTCATAGCCCTGTATGTACATAATAATTAAAATCCCAGTGTAAATATAAATTTAATTTTCATGAGTGTAAAGAAACTTTACACGTGTTTCCAATTACATAGCACAACATTATTAAAAATAACTATTATTTTTATTAATCGCGTGAATGATCATTCAAAAAAATAGATGTGATTACACGACATAAAATATTTTATATTGTCAGTGCATCAAAATTAAGCTCATGTAAATATCACCTCAAAATAACAACAATTTTAATAGAGGAAAAATGATAGACTCCTTTACCTCTTTCATCTTTATCCCATCTACAGGTAACTGTAACAAATTTCAAAAGCAAAAATTAGTTGCAATATCCTCTTAATTTCTTTCTATATTAGGATACAAGCTAAGGCTAAAACTAATTTTTGTTTTCTCTAAAATAATTTTTTTTAAAGTTATTTATTTTAGTCTCAATTATTGATTTGTTATGTTAAATAGTTGCCTGACAAATTAAATGCCTGCATCATGTCACATTAGTAATTTAACTTATTATATATATTGTTTTTAACTAACTACATTAATATTTAATGGAATAAATTAATAGTAAAAATTAAAATAGAAAACTTCTAAATGTTACTTGGTCAAAACTGAGAAAGAAAATTTATAGGAAACAAAATTAAAAAATATTTTATGGAAAAGAATTATTTAAACCTTGATGTAATAATAATATATAGGACGAGAATAGGAGGTTCAAACCGCCAAAGCAAGGGAATTGAATATGGTATTCAATATTCATAGATCGTTCGGATATTTTTTAAAAACTTATCTGCATTGTCTTTTCCCGAATTATGTAGTATCCATGTTGACCTTTGACTAGGTGGATCATTTTATTTTTATTTCACTGACAATAATTAATTTTATAAAATGAATTGAATTTTTTTCCTAAGAATTAATACTTTGAAAGAGTGTTATTCTTATTGGTGTCTTATCTGATATTCAACTGCTATTTTTATATATAGATGTATACATTTTATATAATAAAAATATAAAATTAATTATAGTCTAATAGTTAAAGATGGTGTGTAAATAATTTTTATAACTTAAAAATACTAAGTTCAATTTCTTATTATAATTTTTTTAAAATTAATTCTCAATGCTTGTAAAAATATAGTTCAAAAACTTAATCAATTCGCCCCGCTGTACTCAATTCGGTCGATTTTATTTTATTTTATTTTATTTTTATTAAAGATAGGGAGACTCGACCAATGAGTAATAGTTCAAATGGCATAATCTTCTCATACTCATCTAAAAGGTTGCAGGTTCGAGTTTTCCTATTTTTGGTAAAAAAAAAAAGATAAGGAGACTCAAATCCGCAACTTCTTAGATGAGTATGAAAAAACTATATCATTTGAACTATAACTCATTGGTCCGGTCGATTTTATAATATATGTATAGCTATTAATAATTATAATGTTATGCATTTTTTAGAATATAAAAATTAATTCTTATTTATATGACAATTAGTCGTGTTGCTCGAGTTACCAAACAAAAAGCGCATGCAGATATATAAATCTAAATTGTAATTTTTATTTCTAGGCTATCCCTTTGTTTTTTGGATGTTCTATGCTACTTATGGGGTAAAAATGCATATATATATAAATTAAAGCATTTTCTAAAATGGAACGAGTGACGAATCAATTCAACAAACTAATAAATCGGCACAAGTCCTCCATTTATAAGGCATTATTAATTGTTCTCTTAAATACTTCATCTACATTTGCACTTTATTGATTTTGCATCAACAATAATGATATTTAAACCCAACATTTTAGCTTTAAAGTTTAGATGCTAGAATCACATCATTAGTCAACACACAAAATTTTAAAAAATAAAAATTGTTAGAATCTAAAATTTAAAAAATCTGAATTTAAGTATTATTATTAGAGGTAAAAAATAATGAAAATAACTATGGCACACATAAAATAATTAACTATACTATATATACACTAAAAATTAATCACTCATATAAAATACATATTAAAATATAAAATACACAATAAAAATAATATAAACAATATATATACTAACTAATTTAATAATTAATTTTTTGTATATTCATAGATTTTTTTGTAAAATAATAAAATAAAATATTACAGAATTTTATAAAATTAGAATATCAGTATTTGTTTTATAGTGTGTGTGATTGACAAAGATGTGTCTCATTAACTAAAATTAATTATTTTTAAAATTAAATAGAAAGAAAAAAGAGAGATGTATGTATGCATTATAATTGTAATAAGAATAAATGACCATTTGTACTCATGAAAGATGAAAACGCTAATATATGTATCTATATTAGATCGAAACTAAACTTATACCCATGCAAGAAGTTTTTTGTCCGACAAAAGTACCTATGTGGCACTCCAACCCTTTAAAGACAAGGTATTTTTGTCACACAGAGGATATCTTATGTAAGTACAAATTTAGTTTCGATCTAACCTGGGTACATATGTCAATATTTTCATCTTTTATAGGTACAAATGGTTATTTATTCTTGTAATAATGTAAGAATGTTACCCGAAACAAGCAGTGATCAATGGCAAGCTGAACATGCTTAAAAGCCTCACGAGCACGTCTTCTAGCTGGTGCTTCATCCATGTTACACACACCAATGTTTTCTAACATCACCTCACTATAATTCTCCATCACCATTTCTTTCTCTATTTCTTCCTCATCATCATCATTATCTTCTCCTTTTTTTCTTGTTCTTTCGGCCATTTTTCTTCTAGCACTTACCCCTATATATACACAATAAAAATTAAATGCATGCTACCACTTTTAATTACGAGTACATTATTGGAACAATAATATGACAATGAAAGAAAAAAATAAAAAAATCAAGTTGATATGAAGAGATATGGATGGAAGAAAATGTGTCTCCCTCACCGGTGTGAATGTTACAGAGAAAATTAAATTAAAACAAAAAAAAAAAAGTTTGAAGGGAAAGTGGGGGTTGGAAATTAAGAAAGAAAAGAATATATGATGATATGATACGAGAAGTAAGAGGGATGAGTAGATGAAACTATGGCAGGAGTTTGGTTCATAAATTAAATAAACAAGTGGTGGATGGATGGAGTAAATATTTTCTCACCTATGCATTAATGCTATTGCGTATTATTTAATTTATTTTCTCTGATCTATTTATATAGGCCAGGTTTCCTTTTCAGTTGGTAATAAATTAAGAATTATATATTATTCTCTCAGATATATATTTAAGAATACTTATATTCGGCCGTTATGTGAAATGTAATTTTAATGTAATAACTAACACTCATTTATAATTTGTTTTTTAATAATATTCTGTAACCAAGTTAATTATCCAACTACGTTAGTATAATCTAATTAATATTCATGTACTATTATTTTTAATTATCTTTTGTTTAAATATGTCACTATATATCTGTTTTTTATGATTTCTTTTTTTACGGATTTTTTTTTCTGCGTTTTTCTTCTTCTTTTTACTTCCAATGTTGTTATTTTTTCTTTTCCTCATTCTTTTTTTTTATTTTTTTCTTTTATTATTGTCGTTGTCAACACCACCACGCCACCACCTCTATCTCTTCCTCCTTTTCCTCTTTTTTTTTTTTATCTAATTTAAATTTCTTCGATCACCTTCTTCCTTTTCCTCCTCCTCCTCTATCATCATTATTATTATCGCTATCATCGTTATCGTTATCACTACAAGAAATCCGGCAGATAGCGGCGGACATTTAGCAGCGATTTTTATAAACCGCTGCTAAATAGAATCTAGCAGCGGTTAGCACGACGAATTTGTAAGAAGCTACTAAAAGCGTAACATTTTGCAGCAGTTTTGCTTTAACCGCCGCTAAATGTCACCTGGGCAAATATGTTTGATGAGCTTTTTGCAGCGGTTTTCTATCAATCGCTGCAATATATTTTTAAGTTGAAATTTCTTGTTTAAACATTGCCTTGTTAAGTCTATTCAAGTTCTTGCTAATATTTTTTTTTTTGAAAAACATGTTTTAAACACGGTAAGTTAATGCATTAGATACAATTTCGATTTTGTATTACGTAAAAAATAATTCATAAATTAAAAAATATTTATTACATAATAATGTGCACAAATTTACGATTGGGCTTTTCTCGTGTACTATCAGCGCATTTTGATTTTGTATTCAAGCATAAATTGAAAAAAAAAAATCAAGCCAAACTCTTAATTCATAAAGTGAAAACAAAGTTTAATAGAACTTAACAATCAGAATTCTTGAAATAGACAAACAAGTATTGAGTCAAAACTTCTCTTCAACAACGTATTCACCTGGCCAGAAAAATTCTGTCACAAATCTACTACAGTCACATGATAAAGGATCTAACAAGTCATCTCCAAACCATGATTTTTTGTTCAGATCGAAACCCCTTTTTGCAGCATGTACGTCATCTTCTCTATTTTGGGTGTATAAAGTTTTATTGTCTTTTTCCGGGACCTTATTGAGCTCAACATGCCTAGAGGTGTCATATCCACCGGAGGAGATAGCATCTAAATCATCTTCTGAATCAGTGTCTGCCCCATCTAGAGTGTCATCAACTATTTCCCCTGAATATTCAACTGACACTGAAAATATGAACATTCAAACAACAACTTAAGTCTACTTAAAAGAAAATGATAACTCCCAGGTCATTAGCTAGTAATTAAGAAAAAAATGCATTAAAATGGTAAGCACTCTTTAAACGTAAACAAAACAAAATTAACATTTACCATCTCCTTCGTTGGTAGTTTGGACGGATTTTTTGGAAAGAAGTTCTGTAATAGAACGTTCCATATACTTTAGTTCCTCTTTTGAAGCAATATCCAACTCAACAACATGCGTGTTTCTAAAGCGCGTCTGCATCATAATAAAATTAACCAGTTCATGGTCTTTTTTATAATCATACCGTGTCTCTGTGATTCACTTCCTATGCTAGAAATTTTTTTCTAACCTTTAATTCAGCAAGTATGTTTTCGGAGGTCTTACCAACCACAAATGTCACAAAAACATACCCAAATTTCTCCTCGTACATTGATCTCCATACATGAAGTTCCTACATATTTTAATATGAGCGTATCAACTATTGTTGGTTATTTGTTTTAAGCTTATATCAACTTAAAATACTTATCATTCAAATATAGTTTAACTCAAGTTTTTAATGGTATGCCTAATGAACAAACCTGCACAGTAGCTTCGTTCGCCGTTTTCAAGTATTCATTAGAACAAGATCGTCCTGATATAGCCTCCAACCAAGACCTAACATTCAACTTACAGAACCATATGTCCTGATATAGTCGTACGCTATCTTCTAGCGGATTTACAATCGCTGCTATCTCTTCTGTAGCGATTAAAAACCGCTACTAACCGACTAAATAACTGCTGCTATCTGCCGGTTCGTTATTATCATTATTGTTGTCTTCTTCTTATATGTATAATAGTTCAAAGCTAGAATGCGCCGAAATTCCTTAATGATGACGACACACAAACAAACTCGGTTCAAAACAAGTTTAAACCAGAATGCGCCGAAATTAAATCAAGAATGCACCAAAATTTATTAATGATGACGACACACAAACAAACTCAGTTCAAAATAAGTTTAAACCAAAATGCACCGAAATTAAATCAAGAATGCACCAAAATTACTAAATGATAACTCAAAACTCCTCCTCCTCCTTCTTCTTTTTCATTATTATCATCTACATCTTCTTCTTCTTCTCCTCCTCCTCCTCCCCTTCTTTTTTTTCCAATTTTTTCCTTCTTTATCGTCGTCACCACCCCCACACCACCACCTTCATCTCCTCCTCCTTCTTTTCTCATTTGAATTTCTTCGATCTCCTCTTTTCTTTTAATTTCCTCCTCCTCCATCATCATTACTATTATTATCATTGTTATCGTTATTGTCATTATCGTTGTCTTCTTTTTATATGTACGACAGTTCAAATTCAGAATGCACCGAAATTCTTTAATGATAACGATATACAAACAAACTCAGTTTAAAACAAGTTAACACTAGACTGCACCGAAATTCAAATTCATAATACATTGAACTCAAAACTCCTCCTCCTCCTTCTTCTTCTTCATCACATCATCTTCTTCTTCTTTTCTTATTCATCATCTTCTTCTTGTTTTACCTTCTCATTATTCTTCTAGTTTTACTCTCTTAACAAGAATAAAAACAAAAAAAATCAAATAAAGAAAAAGAATAAACACATAATATTGTAAAATCACTAGGAAGAGGAGGAGGAAAAGAAAAAATACAGCAACAACAACAGCAATAAAAGACAACAATGAGAAAGAAACAGGTAAAGAAGAAAAAGGAACGCGAAAAAAGAGGAGAAACGCGAAGAAGAAGGAAAAGAAGGAGGAGGAGGAAGAGAGGAACGTGAGAACGTTCAAGTAGTTGGAGCGTGTATTCACACTCTCACAGTCTCACTAATGAAATTGATTTTTATTGGACTTGAATCAACTAAATTGGACTTAATTACTAAAAAAATTTGAATGTTTAGCATGACTTTTTTTTTTTCTAATTTATAAAGTATTATTTTATATTTGTATTAATTATTGTTCAATACGTATTTAGCATCAATTGTTACAATACATCAATACTAATTAGAATATATATATATATATATATATATATATATATATATATATATATATATATATATATATATAAAATATGGTGGTGCAATAATGTTAGAAATTAAAAACTAATTGTATAGCATATAAATAAAACATGAACACATTAAAGTTTTAATAAATATAGTATTTATGATAAACAAAAATTTAAATAATATCACATATTAAAACTTAAAAATAATAATATTTAATTAAGTATATACATATATAAAAATTTTATCGTAATATACAATAATTTAGATTTTAAAGATTATTTTTTAATAGTTATAGTCCATAATCTATAATACTTATTATATTGTAATAAGGATTTAGACGTTTAGTTAACCTGTATTCTAAGAACACATATAATAAAATTTATAGAAAATACATAATATTTATTTTTAATGTATTTATTATACATTAATCAAAATATATATTAGTAGTAATCTTTTTTATAGCATATGTTAACTAAAAAATCTTATAGTAATTGTATTTTTAGTAATTAACCATAATTGCGAAGTGTTCTGCTGGTAGATATTGTCCACTTTAACACTCAAAACCTCACAATTTTATTATTGATGGAGGGACAAAAATTACTCAACCCATCAAATATAACAAGTCCTATAAAGAAGAGATCTCCACATTTTTATAAAGCATATTTTGTTCTCTTTTTCAATTTATGTGGGACTTCATATTCAGTCCATTTGGTACTTGCTTAATTAAAGTAAGCTATTTTATCCTTTCATCACTTGAAAAATTGGCCTTGATTCTCTCCAATTGGACTTCTGTTTTAATAGGCTACATCTTCGAACTTTCTCAGTATTGATGCATATGAATAGATAATGCATCACTAATAAAGTCTTTGTTAAAAAGTCCCTCTAGAAGTGCTTAGAATATTTTCTCTTCATATATATGTGAAGCCTATGTCTAAAACAATACCACCACCATGAGAGGTGAATATGTCCATGGAGGACACTCAAGAGCGCACGACTCACAGCAGCAGCAGAAAGGAAAAGCAAAAGCGAGTGGAAGGAAAGGAAAGAATGTGAGAAGATATCAGAAGGGATGGTATGAAATTTATGGGAGACTCCTTTTTGGTGCCTAGAGAGGAAAAATGGATGATAGAAAAAGAGGACATTCAGGGAGGTAATGTAGCGCTAAACACATCGTCTTGCGTTGTAGTAAAAGGAGGAAGAAGGCATGTGGTAGGAACCAAGATGGAAGAAGATGGTAGTTCTCTTCAGAAGAAGACATTATAGAGCTAGCAAAGGAAGGAGCCACCGAGATACAAGACCAACACATGAAAGGTATAGAGAAAAGTCAAAATCATGAGATAAAAGTGAAATGTGTAAAAGGTATTTTCAACTTTTTCATTAACGAAGCTGCCGTGAAAACCCTCAAACACCCTTGGTGGAATAAGCTTATTGTAACGCTACTAGAAAGGAGGATTTCTCTGCCAGTTTTTACTAGGAGGCTTGAAACCATGTGAAAAAACAAGGAAGCTTGGAAGTGATCGATATCCGTAATGATTTCTTTATTGTTAAGTTTTATTCTCAAGAGGACTTGGATTTTGCTTTGACAAGAGGGCCCTAGAAAATATTTGATCACTATCACTGAAAACCAAATTTTAATCCCATAGAGGCAACCGTAGATTACATCGCCGCGTGGGTGCGGTTGTCTGGACTGGCCATCGAGTACTATGAGAAAGAGATGTTGTAGAGAATAGACAATGTAGTAGGAAGAACTTTAAAGGTTGATGCAAATACTACTAGCAGAACAAGGGAAAAGTTTGCGAGGTTATGCGTCGAGCTTGACCTAACAGAACCCTTGATTTCTCAATACTCCATCAATGGAGTGAAGTATAAGGTGGAGTATGAAGGCCTCCACAATATATGTTTTTTGTACGGTGTTGTAGATCACGAAAAAGTAAACTGCTCAATAAATAAGGTGTATGAGAAGAGCCAGAGTGATGCAGCAATGGTGGAGAAAGAAGGAGGTTATACGACAGAGAACAATAACGAAAGAAACGGTGGGGGAGATAAGGGTAATGCAGGCATTTCAAAAAATGATAGGGGTAAAGGTGTCATGGAAGAGGAAAATAGTGTGTATGGCCCTTGGATGATGGTCAAAGAACAATACACGGCAAAAGAACTGAGAAGAATCAAGAAAAAGAAGGTAGTGGAGGAAAGGGGGAAACGAGCAAAAAGAATGTGCCTGGAGGCAATGGTACGAGGTATCAATTTCTTACAAGATGCGAATGAAGAGGCTAATGATGCAAATAAAGACAAAGCACCCAATCAAAAGATTATGGAGAATGTTTTCCGGCAACAACCAACGGATCCCATGAGACAAAGCCAGCCCAAGACCAACCCTATGGTTTAAAATGGTGCTAAAAATAAAGCCCAAAACCAGGCACAAAAAAACAAAGAATCCAAAACCCAAAAATCAACCAAAGAAAATCAAATGAATAATAACCAGAGTTTATCACAAGCCCAAGCTAGATCAAGCCCAGACAAAACCAAAAAAGCCCAAATGCTAATCCTACCCAAGAACCACCATGTAGCCATTTTGTTACAGAAAAAAACAATCACGTGATCCTTATAAGCCCAAATCCCCAGACCAATACCAATGGAACCTCACAACAGAACAATCAAAAAGTATCCCAACAACAACCCCATCTTTCACCCCTGAATCTCTCTAGCAACAAAACCAGTGAACTCCATATGAAAGAAGAATTTGTGCCAGAAACACTACAAATGGATGAAGACATAGAAGAGTTGGTGGAGCCAGATCCAAAATCGTCAGACCTGAACTCCATAAGTTCAGAATTGATGGTAAAAGCTCTACGACAATATGAGCAATGTGAAGGAGCTGAAAAGGCAATGAAAGAACCAAATCCTCAGTTGGAGGTAATGGAGGGAATGGAGGACACAAACAGTGAAGCCGAGAGGATGATGGAAGGTGTTCTGCACTGAGCTTTGTAGGTGGATAAGCCTTATTTTAATCTTTTGTATTAATGATAATCATGTCCTAGAACTGCAGAGGGGTGGCGTGTGCTTCTTTTTGCCGAACCCTTAGATAAATTGTTAGCTTGCATAAGCCCAATGTGGTGATTTTAGTCAAAACTAGGTGCAGTTGGGACGTTGCTATCAGAGCCATTAAAACTTTTGGCTTTGATTTTTGGCATGTTGACAAAGTAGTGGGTTTTAGTGGAGGAATCTGTGTACTTTGGAGGGATCTTGACATTCAGATAAATGTGATTGAATCCAAGAACCAATATGTGCAAATGGGAGTGAATAGAGGAAGTGATAGAGAATGGCTTTTAACAGCAGTATATGCCAATCCTAATGAAAACAAAAGAAGAGATACATGAGGAGATCTAAAAAATTTGCAGGGTAGTATATAGAAGGAATGGTTCGTAGTAGGAGATTTTAACAACATTGCAAAACTATGTGAGAAGAAAGGCTGAGGAAGAATAGATACAAATGCTTGTAGGCGCTTCAAAAAAATAGGTGAATGATTGTACCTTGATCGACCTAGGAGCAGTGGGAACTAGATTTACTTGGAAGGGCCCAAAATGGGATAATTTGAAAAGAGTGTTTAAAAGACTTGATCGTGCTCTAGCAAACATAAAATGGAGACTGAGATTTTTGGAAGCGAGAGTGGATGTGTTGGCTAGAGTGAAATCGGATCACCATCCAATCTTAGTCACCACTAATCATATGGAAAGTAAAGTTGGAGAAAAGCCTTTTCGATATGAAGAAATGTGGAGTATGCATCCGGAGTTCAAGAATTTTATAAAACAACACTGGAACTATCAATATCAAGAAGACAGAGAGTTGAATGGCTTCATAGAGAAATTAATCAGATGGAACAAGGATGTGTTTGAACATATTGAAAAGCAAAAAAGAAGGATTATAGCGAGAATTGCTAGTATTCAAAGGACAAGGAGTTATGGGAGGAATAAATTTCTAGAAGAATTAGAAGGGGAGTCAAATAAAGAACTTGAAGAATTATGAGACAAGGAGGAGACAATGTGAAAGCAAAAATCCAGGGAACAGTGGTTGATCGACAGGGATCGAAGTACGAAATCTTATCACACTAAGACGATAATTCAGAAAAAAAGAAATCGAATCTTGAAACTTAAGAACAACGATGGTGATTGGATGACCGAGCATCAAGCTCTAGTTGATTATGTGATGAAATTCTTCAAAGAATTATATAAAGAAGAGAACCTAGACTCAAGCAAAGTAGAAGAAGAAAGTAGGTATCCTATGCTAGATGAGAATATAAAACACAACCTGACAATAATACCAAAGGCTATGGAGGTGAAAGGAGCAATATATAATATAGGGTCTCTCAAGGCTCCGAGGCCGGATGGATTCCCAGCTGCCTTCTTTACGGAGAACTGGAAAATAGTGGGGGAAAGTGTAATCAAGTTGGTGCAACAATGATGGAGGAATCCGAAGTTAATTAAAGATTTGAATACAACTTTGATAACTCAATTCCGCCCTATCTTCCTTTGTAATGTGAATTATAAGTGCATTTCAAAGATAGTGGTGGAAAGATTAAAGCTAGTTCTGAGGGACAGAATTCTCTTTTTCAGGCAAGTTTTGTTTTAGGACAAAAAATCTAAGATAATATAATAATAGCAAAGGAGGTTGCTCATATAATGAGGAGAGTTAAAGGAAGAAAAGGCCTAATGGCGGTGAAATTTGATTTCGAGAAAGCCTATGATGGATTAAGTTAGAGTTTTCTAGAAGATTGTTTGGTAAATTTTGGACTAGATGAGTTGATAATTAAAATAATAATGAGTTGTGTGCAATCTATGTCATACAAAATTTTATGGAATGGAGGAAAAACCAATAGCTTTTAGCCCACTCGCAGAGTGAGACAAAGAGACCCGATTTCTCCATATCTGTTTGTGATAGCCATGGATGGGCTGTCTCAAATGATAGAGAATTGGGTGGACAAGGAAAGATGAAAATCAATAAGAATAGGCAGATTAAGACCAAGCATATCTCATTTGCTCTTTGTGGACAACTTGCTAGTGTTTGCTGAAGCAACATGGGAGCAAATAGAGGAGATTCAACGTTGTATGAACAGATTTTGTAAGCTCTCTAGATTGAAAGTAAGTGTGGCAAAGACACATGTGGTATTCTCCAATAATATAAGAAGAAAAAGTAGAGACTCAACTTTAAAAATCTGCAATTATCAAGAGAAACCAAACCTAGGACGATACCTTGGTGCTATGTTCACAAATTAGAGGAAAGGAAAAGAAAGATTCAAGAATGTAATAGAAAGAATACAAAGTAAGCTAAAGGGATGGAAAGCTAATTGCTTGCCACTAGCAAGAAGAATAACTTTGACCAAAGCTACTCTAAGCTTAATTGCAAATTTCGAAATCCAACATAATAGGATACCAAAGGGAATCTATATACAGCTGGAGAAAATGCAGAGAGAATTTATCTAGGAGAACACATAAAATTAAAGAAAAATACATTTGATAAGTTGGAACACTCTATGTCTCTTAAAAACTGGGAATGAAAAATATATAGAAAGTTAATGATGTTTTTCTCATGAAACTAATTTAGAAACTTGTGACTAATTTCAACAGCTTGGGGCTAAAATTTTTAGTCACAAATACATCAAAGGAAGAGAAAATACTAGAAAAGTTCAAAGCAAACAAGTTAACTCTCCACTCTGGAAAGAACTGGTGAAATTATGGCCTATAGTTACACAGAATTGTAGCAAAATGATAGGAAATTGAGAACAAACATCTTTTTGGTTTGATAACTGATTTCTAGAGGAAGGATACCTCTACGAAAGCAGTCAACAATGTACAACAAATTCATCTGGAAGAAACTGTAGCAGATTATATTGATGATGATGGGGATGGGATATACGAAGGATGGAGAATAAGCTACCGAGTTTGATTATAAACAAGATTAGACTATTCCTCCACCAAGATAGAACACAGAATATTCTTTTAGATGGAAGCACAATACTAGAGGATAAGTGACCATAGCATCAGCATACCAAGTGCAAACAAAAGATTAACAGAAAGAAGAAAGAGGCATATGGAAGGCCATTTGGAGCTGGAAAGGGATGGAAAGAACCAAAACCTTCATGTGAAAACTATCCCATGAAAAATTCTAACAGCGAAAAGGAAGATGGGAGCACATCTAACATGCCACCATTGCCAAGGCAAAAGAAAACCATAATACATGCGATGAGGGACTGCCCAAAGACAGCCAGAATATGGTACAAATTATACATCTAGCAGCAGCGACAATGTTCTTTGGCACAGAATTGTTCAACTGGATAGAGTTGAATTTGGAAAACTCTGTGGGGATATCTTCCACTTTTTCTTGGAGGGGTGAATTCTTCATGACATGTTGGTGGACTTGGAATTGGAGGAATAAGGAAGTTTTCTTTCCCCCATTCCAGAGGTCTACTAATGTTATCAAAATAATTAGAAATAATATAACAAATTATCAGGTGGGTTGTATTAGAAAGAGAAGCGGGAGAGAAAGGCCACTCCCGAGAAGAGAGGAAATAGCGTGGAATCTACCTCCTAGAAGGTCCTAAGCTAAATACTGATAGGATGGTCAAGTTGAAGAATAGTGAAGCTGGCTGTGGAGAATTGTTGCGATATTCTCACCCAAACAAAGGTGAACTAACATGATATTCTCACCCAACCAATTCACTTCTATCAAACCCTATCTCAACAACGGGGACCAATATATCAATGGCAATCTAAAACAAGTCATTGTCTAACTCAGTTATCAAACAAGGATAAAATATTCTCGCTCTACTATCACATCCCTAACAAACATAGGGGACCAACATACCAACGGCAACTATTGCCTAAATCAAATATCAATCTATCAATTACTCAAATATCTATCAAGTCGAATTCAAACAATCCAAACCAAAGCAATCTCACCAACACTACCCTCATCAACAAACAGTGAACCCCTCGAATCCTCACATCCTCACTTACCCAGTTATAAGAGTCGTGATCCTCAACTTTATATTTTTTCTTACCTACAATTCTTTCAGAAAAGCGAAAAGAAGAAGAAACAGTGGCAGTAACACAAACTAACCTCTTTTACGCATGCCTTTAAGACTCCAAAACGCTTCAATAGGAAAGTAATGCCACATTTAATGAAACTATTCAGTTCCATGAAAAACCCTAATCATTGCATCTATTAAATCAATGGTTCAAAATTACATTAGAAAAACTAAAGGCACAATCAATGATAAGACTATTACACTTTTTAATACACGTTAACTTCAAATCACGTCTGAAATTCAAATTATTTTATTCTTTATTTTTATAAAGTAAGTTGATTTGGAGGCTCCATACCTATAACTCAGACCGCCGAGTTATAACTAAAAAAACTCAACCTGCTTTATCAAAATATAGCCAGGCTAAGCTTGGGAGCTGTGATATGGCCGCTATAACTCATCCTTAATACTATAACTCGGCAGTATACGTTATATGGCCGTTATAACTCGTCCTTAATATTATAACTTGGCAGCATACGTTATAGATCAGTTATCAATAATAGGCACCAAAAGAAATATTGTAATGCCCTGATATGTTATTACTCTCCATTAATGCGAATTATTGAGAGTATAACTGTCAATGCTTCATCCCAAAATATAAAAAGGAGGTAAAACATTTATTTAATTCATTGCATTTTCTGCAAAGCTTATTACTCATTTATTAACTTGAGTGTCAGAATGCCTTTTGCAGGTATTCACTCCTTTATTTTCTTCTTATCGACATATAACTCATCCCAACAAAAAATTTACAAATACTCATTAGCACACAAATTATACACCAACCAACCTCTATCAGAACAGTTACCATTGTATATGTAGATATATACATACATATGTAGTGTGCAACAGTTTTAATTATTATGTATCCTATATATGTTGTTTGTCTAAAGGGGGCACTCATATATAAATTAGAGATATATGTAGAATACAGAGAAATATTCGTTGTAAAAAAAAAAAGAAAAAAAAAAGACCCACATAATTTTTTCTCTCTCACTCTATGTGTATGCATATTTGATTTTATATATGTATAGGACCAACCGAGCAAGTACCTCGACTAAAATGTCCTATACATGTATGCACCAATTTAACCCTTAAATCGTCTTCCTTATATCAATACTTTATCCATCTTCTAATTACGTTCACTAAAATTAATTTAGTATTATTAGTTCAAAATTAATTAGCGTCACTTATATAGGATTTGATGCGTTTGACATCTCATGATGCCTGTATAATAGATGCGGTAATAATAAAAAAAATAATATCTAAAATTATTTTATATAATATAATATCTATAATTTTACATACATAATATTTATAATTATATATTTATTATATTTAAAATTATATAATTATTCTAACAATAATTAATAAATATTAAATAAAATAACTTTAGATTATTTAGACTAGTTTTTATTATTTTTCAAACATTATTGTAATAGATGCATCTCCTTGCACTAATTAATGTGATTTTTAAAAATCATAATTACATTTTTTTAAATATATAAGTGCTATGTTTTTTTCAGTTTAATAATAAAAACGTTTGGTTCAATAAATAATATATCAATTATTATACTAAATATACATTAAAATTAATTATTAATATAAAATATATATTAAAAATAAATTAAATAATATATATTATATATAAATATATTATAACTGATTTTAGTAATTAATTTTAATTCATACTTAGTATTTTTGATAATCTATTTATTATTAAAGTTCATAAAATTGAACAATATTGTTTACTCCATTGTTTAATAATAAGCGATAGACCAAATAACTACTTTGCGGGATTAGCTATACATTTTGTTAACTAATTTGGGTTGGTCGAGTGGTCAGCTCACTCGTTCGCTTAAGTAAGTGTCGGAGGTTCGAATCCTGCCTTATGCATGCAGTAACTCATTGGCCAGCGGCAAACCCTTAAATGAAACTCCGATCCACGACGGATTAGTCCTTGTCCTGTCGGACTGGAGGATAGGACAACCAAAAAAAAAAAAGCTATACATTATGTCTACGTTGGAAACATCAAAACAAAATACTATTACTTTTGTTAATTAGTCTAACCCTAAAATTTATATATGCATTATTTGGCCTTCATTATGTATGGCATAATAGTCTGAATCTAAATCTGGTTCTAGAGCTGTGTATTCTGAGCATGCATGCATGTCAGCATGTGCATGTATCTATCTCCAAACCAATAACTACACTTTCCTTATTATTCATTCAAAATATTGAAAGAAACATTTGTAGATGCATCCCATTTTGCCACACCATCTGAAAATGGGTTGTATGTATGGCACTCATCAATATAAAGTCTCTGCTCATTTTCAAATCAACTTAATTAATTCAACCCTTGCAGCCTTATATTAATACCACCCCATCTACCTATAACGGAGGGGATATCTATTATTTATTCTCTATGCATCCTAATAATTAACCAACGCGTCATGTTCATCCATTTAAATCTTGAGTGTTTTAAATCAAATTGGATGATTTAAGTGTTCAGTTTACTCATCTGTTTAAATAAGTATCGATACTTTTGTATTTTATTTTATATATATAACAATTTTATTATTGGCCAACGACAGTCAATGAACTCTTAAATGAAATTCAGATCCACAATGGATTAATTCTTAATTTATCAAACTGAAAAATGCGAGCAACCAAAAAAATATTAAGGGCTTGTTTGGTTGAATTTCTAAGAAAATATCTTTTTTTGAGTTATCTTTTTTTAAAAGATATTATGAAAAAGTAAAAGTAATTTTATGTTTGGATATCTCATGCAAAAATATCTTTTTATCTATCAATTATGTTTGGGTATAACAATATAAAAGTATTTTTTTGTTTATTTATTACATGGAAAATATTTTTAATTTTTTTAAGAAAAAAATATCTTTTAAAAAAAGATATAAATTACAACTTCTCAAAAAAAATATTTTTTTTTTATTTTTCTAGTGTTTTTACTTTTACTACTAGAAATTTGCCAAACATACTAAAAAATAAAAAAAAAAATCCTTTTTCGTTAAAAAAAGATCTTTTTTTTTACAAAATAATAACACCCAAACAAGCACTAAGTAAAGTGTTTTAATTAGCTGATTGGTAATTCATTACTACTTCTTTTAGAAAATTATAAGTTGCATATTTATCTTTCCATAAGTAATAATCTTGTTAAATAGATCAACCATAATAATGTGCTTGAGTAGTTAATTAATTAATTATGGTTCTCTTTTGATAAATAAAATTAAAATTTAATTTTGATATATTGTAAATATAATATAAACGATTAAATTTTATACATGTATTTAATAATGTATTACTAAATTAATAAAAATAACTAAATTTTATATTTGTTGTGAAAATATTTATCAAAAAAATAAATAATATAATTGAATAATTATATCAAAATTTTATACTGGTCAATACATAAAATTAAACTCATAGTTATCCCCATAATTCTTCTTTAATTTACACAAATCTATAAAGTAAAATAAATAAATAAATAAAATTGATTAGCACCCTTCTCTAATGATGCATGCTCACATCAATCTTCACCACTGTTATGTTTTTTTTTTTTTTTCCAATCACTGTTATGTTTATAGAGGAATGGAGTCACATTTTACAAAACAATTAGGTAATGAGCACAGTGTGAGAATTACAATATATAACATCCATAAGACTACTTATCACAACAATAATAGCCAAGAGGATTAAATAAGATTTTGGGGTGCTTTGACTTTAATTTGAAAAATGCATAAAATATATATAAATGTGTTAAATATATAACTATTTATGGTTTTTTTTTTGTCGGTCTAAATTTTTGGATCACAAGAATAATAGCTAAGAGGATTAAATAAGATTTTGGGTGCTTGACTTTAATTTGAAAAATGTATAAAATATATATAAATATGTTAAATATATAATTATTTGTGTGTCTTTTTTTATTGGTCTAAATTTTAAAAAAAAAATAATTTTATAATATAATATTAAAATATTTATAATCTAAAGATTTAGAGTTCAATTTTTACTTATTTAAATATAGTATCATTATGTCACTAGTAACACAATACAAATTAAACACAATAGAAGAAAAAAGAGAGATGAAAGGGAGAAATCCTAATAAAATTTGTGCAGAGAGAGAGAGAGATGTTGTAAATAAAAAGAAGAGAGATAGTAAAAATACATATGATAAAAGTTAAATTAATAATTTTATAAAAAGTTAATAGTAGTTGATTATATAAATTAATTGTTGAGTAAATATTTAATTCAATTTGTTAAACGGAATATATCTTTAAAAAGTTATTTTGTTAATCACATCTTTTATAATTTATTTTATTAAAATTAAAATCTTTCAGTGTTCAGAATATCTCTTTACTGCAAAGTAAATGTGCAGTTAGTCAATTATTGTATAATATATATATGTATATGCAAATAGCAATATTTAGCTTTTAATGTGAAAATTAAAGTTTCATATGAAATGATAGTAGTAATAGTAATGAGCATCAGAGCAGAAATAACTTTTGAAATTGAGCTGACATGCGCGTGAACTCCAACTAAATGGCTTCATCAATGTAATAGGCTGCAACAGAGGCTTCTTTGACCAAGGAAAAATGCAAGCAGTGAATTTGTTGCCGAGTTTGAATGGTCGAACCAAACTTAAAATTTTAAACTATCGAAACAAATAATGAAAGTAATGAAGAAGGTAAACCGATAGAATTGAAGAGAAAGAAGGGGAAGAAGGAAGGATTTATTCAGTTCTGCTGATTAGCCGTGGGCAAATATATTATCCCCTGGCTAAAATACTGAATTTCATGAAAGCAGCGTTACTAACAACTTGGCCATCGGTACTATTAAAAGTACGAATAAAAATTAAATTTTAGATAATATATTATTTATTTTTAAAATTGAAAACTAAAACTAAATTCAATTTTAATTTGTTGTCATTCGGTATTGTATTTAAAAATTATAAATTTATTTTTAATTACTTATTATTTATTAGTGACGGTCGATAATCAATTTAAATTTAACAAAAATAAAAAATAAATAAATTATATT
Source organism: Arachis hypogaea (assembly GCF_003086295.3). Lineage (NCBI taxonomy): Eukaryota > Viridiplantae > Streptophyta > Magnoliopsida > Fabales > Fabaceae > Arachis > Arachis hypogaea. The sequence goes on from NC_092050.1 coordinate 145,502,734, forward strand.
ACCAACTTTACATTTTTAAATAATTAAAAATAAGTTTTAATAGTAAAATATGAGAAAGTATTGGGAGACAATCATTTTAGTATACAATGTGTATAATAAAAATAAAATAAAAAAATTAAATTATAATTAATAACTAGATTTTTCATTAACTTCAAATTTTAAATTTTAAAAAATTAGGATTAGCAATTAAACGTTTAAATACGTACAGTTACTTAACATCTCATCAAAATTTCACACTCATTGGTGTCTGACATTGACGCTGCAGCAATTCCCGGCCGACCGTTCTACTGCCGCCGCGTGGTTCTGGCCAACAAAACCGCACGTGGTCTCTCCGTTGGCGTATCAGATCCCTCGGCAGGTCCTTCTTTTCTTCCCCGTCGCCGCGGCCACTTCCGGTTACTGCGCAACTAGCAACCGTTCAACGCTGCACCCCCTGGATCCTGGCAGCCGCGCTCAGATTCAATTCGCACCCAATGGCCTTCTTGAACGTTCTGTTACCGTCAGAAAGTAACAGAACTTCGTCGTTGATTTTCAGGAGGTCTTTTTTCCACACCTTCATCACGAATGCGTCGCACGCGATTCTGTCCACGCCTTTCGCCTTTAGCTCTGCTGATGGTTGAACGTGCTTCTGCAAGCAGGTTGGTGTGAAGGCTCCCGGGATCGCAAAAATGATGGCTTTTTTGCCCTTCGTTAGGTCGAAGATGATGGTGGTTTGAACTTCGCCGGCGTTATCTAGGTAGGAGAAGGTCGCTTCTGAAAAATTTGAGATAGATCTAAACCCAACAAACAATCATCCAGATACCTATTAAAATAAACATCCGACTACCTAATGAAATGAACATCTATCATTTGTTAATTATATATATTTAAACTAACCATTCTCGTAAAAATTACGATAACCATCTGCCAACCTATTGAACTGAACATCCATCAATGGGCACATGAGGGAAAAGCATGGGTGGGGAAGACATGGGTACAATTGTAGGGCTGCGGGGTTAAAATTTGAAATTTAAAATCGGTGAATTTGAAATTTAATGGTTATTTTATCGTATATTTTGGAAAATTTGGTAGTAGGTAAAAAATAGTTAAAATTTGAAATCGAGGGTAAAAGTTTTTTGTTATTAGAATTTAGAAGGTTTTTTTATTTTTTAATCCACCGTGGATCATAAATCAGCTCATTGTATATATTGTTAAGATTTTTCATTGTCTCCCTAGCGGAGTTCGTAAAATATTTATCAACTGCGTGGTTATAGGTAAATTCATTGCATTGATAATATGATACGTACCAATTAACGCCAATATTTACTAACAGTTTGGTCATCGATGACTTGCTATTCGCTGATTTTTTGCCAATATTTCTCTAATAGTAACATATGAAATTCCAAAACATGCATATCCTCCAATTCTAAGATAGCATGAAAGATGGAATCCTAAACGAATATTGTGGTAGTACTATGTTGATCGAGTTAAGTCTCACGATGGTCCCTAAAGTTATACTCAAGACTCAAAGTGACCCCTAAAATTAATAGTTACTCAATTTTATCCTCGAAGTTGCACTCCGGGACATAATAGTTTCTTAGACAATTTCCATCCATTATTAGCGTAAAAAAACTGAGATGGACTCATTCCTTCCACGCTGATACTGTGATGGCTAACTGATGTGGTGAAGGAAACTCTATTTTTACAATTTAATCCATTTTTTCCCTTTTAAAACCCTAATCTCCAAATTATGTTCGCTATCTGCAGATCTTCCATTCCCTTCTCCTTTGTTGAAAACTCAAAGCAGGCTCCATTATTAGCCTCGACTGATCCTACCTCATCAACTATTTCCCGCATGATATGATCCACAATTTGAGAGTCGTTTCGACTCTTCTTTGCTGGTCCTAGCCGGAAAAGGAAGACGGAGATCGTTGCTTGCTGCAGCTTCTGAGAGAGGTTTCGTTTCTTTGATGAGGAAGGCGAAGGGGTGGTAGTGGCAGCACCCGAACCCCAACCCGCACCCGCACCCGCACCCGTATGCTGGTCGTTGTTGTTGCTCTATTATGGCAAGTATTATGGTTGAGTTATTGAAGGAGAAAATGAATGTTCTCGACCTTTTTTCCTCTGTGCTCTCTGCCATGCCGCTGATGATAAGATCCATAGTAGAAAGATTGTCACTAAAATCAAGTGGCATCTGCAGGATTTCTCTAAGGGATGGTAGGAATACCTTGCGCTCATGTTTAATCAATTTATGATGCGTACTCAAGGTAGACAACATAATCTTGGTTTTCTGCTTGATCCTATTCCCAATTTTCTTTCTCTTAGTTTGTATATAGTGATAATTTTATTGGTATGCTGATAAGCCTTTTTAGTTTATTTCTTTCTGATTTTCATTTTTTTTATGGAAAATGGCCATTGCTGTCTAGATGAGATGCTTATGAATTTGCTTCTATTTTTCTTCTATAACCATTTGGCAACTGATGAGTTATCTTACTAATTTTTACAGCAGTTGATAACTGCCAAGTTGGATATGTTCTTCTATCCCCAACCCATTGAAATTGAATTGCTACTTAACCCCCGCATATAAAAGAAGCAAAGTAGATAAGTTTCCATTGCTAATCTTCCGTGTCTTGAGTTACCTATACCTTCATTCTCATATGATCTTTCTATTTCTCTCCATTGAATTGGCAATTTTAAATATGCTTTAGTTTGTATTTTGATTATGATAGGCTAACATTTTCTATACACGAGTCAGATACATAAAAAAAAATCCAGCTTGAGCTGTCTATTTCCTTCATCATTATCGTGCTCTATTTCCTATATGTATTCATGTACGTAGTTCAAAATCTATAGTTGTTGCATATATTCATGTATATGGTTCATATTGGATTTGATGGATGGTGTTCTAAATAATAAAATCCATGTGTTGAAGAATGGGAGTGAATGTTATTCGATGGGGAAATTTTAATCTTTTGAAGCTCCATTGTTCACCAAATAGAAGGGAATGTCTGCATTTAGAGAATATAATTTGGGGATTAGGGTTTTAAAAGGAGGAAGGGACCAAATTACCAAAAAAAAAAATTTCGCCACATCAGCTAGTCGTTACAATGCCAGCTTGACAAGAATCAGTCCACCTCAACTTTTCAGTAATGGATGAAAAAACTGCTTAAGGAACTACTATTATTAATATGAATAATTATAATAAATATATAATTGAATCAGTTCACGAGTCCATTAGCTGAGCTTACCAAGTACAATACGAACTTAAATCTAAACTCAAAATTAGCTTATAATCTCATAAGTTTAAATTAATGAGTTGTTAACGAGTTGAATTTAAGCTGGCTCACGAGTCAACTTGACTCACTTCCAACCCTCATTTACATCGTCCCATGCATCCTGATTTGCATATGTGATTTTATAATTTACTTCGAACTCTTCGTTATTTTCACTAAACTTTTCTTTTCATTTCATCCTTCTAATTCCTTCTAAAAGATTTGTGATATCTTCTTCCTCGATAGGTGATTATTATTTGAACTGAATTTACAACTTCATGGTTGACACATGAACTTGTGTTTGTTGAAAAATTACAAATATTTTTTGCATATTACCCTCATTAGTTACATTTATTATTGTTTGAAATGGTATATGAACTTACCGGCTACTAGTATCTAGACTTAATATAAATGTTTGTGACCCTCTTCGGAATATATATATATAGCGCAGCGCCTAGTATCCATCGTTTACGACTAGGACTACTGGGGTATCTAATCCCATTCGCTCCCCTAGCTTTCGTCTCTCAGTGTCAGTGTCGGCCTAGCAAAGTGCTTTTGCCGTTGGTGTTCTTTTCGATCTCTACGCATTTCACCGCTACATCGGAAATTCTCTCTGCCCCTACCGTACTCCAGCTTGGTAGTTTTCACCGCCTGTCCAAGGTTGAGCCCTGGGATTTGGGCAGTTATACTTTGTCAAAATTCAAAATTCACTTTGTAGCTTCATAAATGACATGGTAAAAGGGATGATAAAAAAACTCACATGAATCTAAAACCCTCAATGTATATAATATAATTTTAAATTCAAAATTCACTTTGTAGCTTCATAAATGATATGGGAAAAGGAATGATAAAAAAACTCACATAAATCTAAAACCCTCAATGTATATAATATAATTTTATCATTATATATTGTGAATGAATATAATTGAATTAGTTAGTCTCTATTAGTTTTGATTGTTGTTATACTACAAGTAGTTTTACTATATATGTTGTACTACGCCATTACTAGTATAGTAGCTACAATCACAATGTATGAGTTTTAGTTTCACTTCTGTGTCTCAAATCTCCTTTTCTAATTTTATTTTCTGCATCAGTGCATGAAAACACACTCATGCTTCCAATTCTTTACTCTATCTCAATTGCTGTTATGAAAACTCAAACAAGATTAAAGATTAAGGCTTTGCAAACTGATAGAGGTATGGAATTCATGTCACACTCCTTCACTCAATTTTTACTGAACATGGTATTACGAATCTCTTGTCCCTACACACATCAACAACAAGGTAGTGTAGAGAGAATACATAGGCATATAACTGAAGTAGGATTGTCACTTTTGACTACTGCTGCATTATCAATGTCATTTTGGAAAGACTCATTTACATCAGCAGTATATATCATCAATAGATTACCAAGTTCTGCATTAGAAAATAAATCACTTTTCGAAACTTTATTCGAAAAATTACCAGATTATAAGAACTTTAAAATATTTGGATGTGCTTGTTTTCCTTATTTAAGATCTTATAACAAAGTAAAGTTTGCTTTCAAATCAGAAAAGTGCTAATTTCTTGGTTATGATAGTAGCTACAAGGGTTATAAGTGCATGACTAAAGATGAAAAAATTCACTATTCGAGATATGTGATATTTGATGAAACTGAATTTTTTTATAATTCTCTATTTCATGATAAAAATATAGTAGTGAACCAGGATACAGTTAAAGATCTACTAGTTTTTACATTCAACATTTCACCCCAAGACTCCTAATTCTCCCTAAACTTTACCTCTTCCAGATATCTCAAATTCTCCCTCATCAACTACTTGCCTTGACACTCAAATTACTGAGCATACCCCTTCTAGTACTAGCCTTAATCAGAATTCTTCCATCCCAATTTTAGGCCTTGAAATTTGTCTAGCTTTTGAAAATGCTACAAACACTAGTTCTACTACATCTTCTAATACTCACAATATGCTCACAAGATCAAAAACTAAAAACAATAGACCTCAAACATTAGCTATAACTTCAGTAGAACCTTATGATTTGATTAACAATACCCCAAAGAATGTTAAACAATCCTTTCACTGTTTACACTGAAAAAATGCAATGAATGCTGAAATTCAGGCTTTAGTAAGATGTAATACCTGGGATTTAGTTGAACCACCAAAGCATAAAATTGTTATTGATTCTAAATGGGTATTTGCTATAAAAAAAGATCCGTTAGGCAACATCATCAGGTATAAAGTCAGGTTGGTTGCGAAATATTTTTTTCAAGTTGAAGGCATATATTACAACCAAATATACAGTCCAGTTGTGAGACCTACTACTGTGAGAATTGTAATTACTATAGATCTATCACTTGAATGGACACTTAAGCAATTTGATTTTGATAATGCCTGTCTGAATGGCATTCTTGACGAAGAGGTATACACGTCTCCACCAGCAGGTTATCAATTTGGAAATACATCATAGATTTGTAAGTTGAACAAAGCAATCTATAGATTGAAACAAGCTCCAAGAGCTTGGTTCAATATACTGACTGCTACATTATTATAGTTTGGTTTCACCAGAATCAGAAGTGATATTTCATTATTTGTTAAACACACTAGTACATTTACCGCCTTTCTCTTAACCTATGTAGATGACATTGTTGTCACTGGAAGTGACACTGATGAAATAGACAAACTTATTTCTGATCTCAATAAAATTTTTTCGCTTAAAGATCTTGGAAAACTCAGTTATTTACTTAGGTTAGAATTCTCTTCTTTAACAGATGGATCTATTATAGTTTCTCAACAAAAGTATGCCCGAGATCTATTACAAAAAGTCAAAATAGACACTGCAAATTCAATGCCTACCCCTATGGTCTCAGCCTTGAAGCTTACATCAAATGGTGCTGAACATTTCAAGATCCAAAATTGTATAGAGAGATTGTTGGATCACTTCAATATTTGACTATTTTAAGACCAGATCTTGCTTTCTCTGTGAACAAGGTCTCTTAATACATGCACTCTCCAACAATTGAGCACTGAAAAGCTGTCAAACGCATCCTCAGATATATTGCAGGTATAGTATTAGCATACATTAAATTTAAAAAATGTGCTGACTTAAAATTACTTGCATTTGTAGATGCAGACTGAGCAGGAAATTTGGAGGACATGAAATCGATTACTGGCTATTGTGTATACTTAGGAAACAATTTAGTATCATGGAGAAGCAATAAGCAAGCCAAAGTTAGTCGCAGTAGCACTGAGGCAAAGTATAGGAGCATAACAGCATCTTAGTCAGCACTAGTTTAGTGTCTATACAACAGCTTTTAAAGGAACTTCGAATTCTACAACCAGTGGCACCTACTATTTACTGTGATAATCAAAGTGCTTGCTCATTAGCTGCTAACCCAGTCCTTCATACTAGGTGCAAACACATGGAAATTAACCTTCAATGCCTAAGAGAGATAGTGAATCAAAAGTAACTCTATATCCTCCGTATACCTTCTATAGATTAAATTGGGGATATTTTCACCAAACTCCTCCCATCACCTTTATTTCACAAATTTTGAGACAAACTTAGAGTGATTTTTCAACCCACTGCTAAGTTTGAGGGAGTTGTGAATGAATATAAATAAATTAGTTAGTCTCTATTAATTTTGATTGTTGTTACACTATAAATAATTTCACTATATATGTTGTATTACTCCATTACCCAGCACAGTAGCTACAATGCAATCACAATGTATAAGTTTCAGTTTTACTTCTGTATCTCAAGTCTCCTTCTTTAATTCTATTTTCTGTATCAGTGCATGAGAACACTCTCATATTTCTAATTCTTTAATAATTTTTATAGAGTAATACCCTATGAAGCACGGACACTTTGCTGAGTTGCCGTGTCTGCTGTGTCCAAACCGTGTCTCAATAAAAAATAAAAAATTCTTCTCCGGACACATTTGGACACACCTAAATACCATCACATGTCAGCGTGTCCGGTCTTATTCTTAATATATATTCTTAAAATAAATTTAGATATAGTATATATTATTATTTATTAAAACAAAAAAATTTTAAATACTTCGTATAATTAAAATAAGATATTAAAAATAATTTAAAAAATTAATTTATATTTTAATATTCATTACGGTTTATCTAAAAAATACTTTATATTTTATATGTATGCGTGTTCCCGTGTCATGTGAAATTTTAAAATTTGCGTGTTGGCGTATCTCTTGTCGTGTCCCGTGTCCGTGCATCATAGGTAATACCTAAATTTTTTAATAATTTTTATTCAAAACATTATGTATTTTTCATCAAATAATAATTTTTTAATAAATTTTTTCTTTTTTGCTATTTTTAAATATAGTCTTTTCGGTTACAAATTCTCTTTCAGCAAAAGGGGAAAAAAATTGAAAAAAAAAAAAAAAAAAAGGCTAAAACACGACCACCGAATTTGACCCCAGAAAAGGGCAAAACCCAGCCAGCAAATTCGAATAGGCCATATGTGTGCATTCCACCAACTATACCCGTTCTTATGCATTTCACACATATATTACTGCCATTTGCAAATTTAATTTTTCATTAACTTCACATACTATTTTATCTTTTAATTATAAATTTTTATATTACGTAATAAAATTGTTTATCTCAATTTTAAGGCAATAAAAGGAGACACATAATATGCCTAACCTATGCTTTAAAATAGGAGAAAGAAAAACGGTTATTTTATAGAAAATTCTTGAGTTGTTAATCCTAGAACATGAAACCTAAAACGACTGAAAGGACCCTAATTTTACACCTAATTACAACAACTGATTATTATCACTATTCACAACATCAACATTAAGGTTGGTTGACTTTTTATTTATTACCGAAGGGCAAAGAAAGGACACATACATAACTACTAAAAATTAGGATGTTTATTACAATTTTGAAAATGTTACAATTTTTTTTTCATGTAGGAATGGGAGCGTTACATGGACATATATATTAATAATATAATAATTCACAAGAAGTTTTACAAGATGAGATGGATGTTAGCTATCTAGCAAGCTAGAGCTTCATATACATTATTATATATATGCTTTTCAATTCATTCATCAATTTACCAAAGGGAGTCCAAATTGAATGGTTGCTCCTGTTGTTGTTGTTGCTGATGTGGCATACATTCCAAAACTTTTGATGAAGAAGAAGAAGAAGCATTGATGAGATTTGAAGAAGTTGTTATTAGGTCATCATTATTGGTTCCAATAATAACTTGTTGATGAGGAACTACTACTCCTTGATGATGAGGCATAATATATGATGATGGTGCAAATGTGGATGCAACTTCTCTTTGTTGATAATTATTCCTAAGCTGCAATGCCTTGAGAATCAAGGAATTCATTGATGAAATACTTGGATTCAACAACCCTACTGAAGGCCATGGAACATTATGATCACTTGATGGTGGCCAATTCATTGCTAAGTTCATGTTTGTGTTAACATTGTTATTATTGTTATTATTGGTTAGGTCATGGTGATGATGAATGTGTTGTCCTGAAATAAGAATGTTGTTAGGGAATAATGCACTTGAGGATGATGATGAAGAATTATTATTATTATTATTGGTATTATTAATGTTGGTGTTTAGATTTGGAAACTCAATAACATCACCAAATTCATTGACCAAAGAGGTTGTGTCATCACATGGGGATTCAGGTTGGGAGGATGATGTTTGTTGCGGCGGTTTTTTCGCTGCTGTGCTCTTTTGGAATACCCTGCACACTACCCATTCATCCTACAATAACCATATATTAAAAAAATAGTAAATTAATTAATTTCAGAAGACATATCTATTCACATATGTATGAATAGTTGCCTATCATACTATAAACTTTCATAATTAACGATGGAAAGAAATTAAAATATAAAATCACATTATTTTTTCATCATTAGTGTACATATTAACTAAGAGTGTTTATGTATTGGATATGACTGAATTTAAGTGGATCCGGTCTTAAAAGACAGCAGGATTTATTTTGATCTGACTCGAAAATGACCTAAACAAATTGGATTAAACCAAGTCGATTCGATGTAAAATTAATATATACAAATTTGTAAATTTTATATATTAAAGTAATAAAATTTTATTTTTAAAAATAAATTTAATAAACATTATATTATATTTATATCAAAATAAATTATTTTAAAATAAAAATAATACCGTATAATATAAAAAATATTAATTGAAATATAAACATATAATATGACATTACTAATTTCACTCTAAAATATAGATTTTATTGTTAAAAATAACTTCTAATCAAGTTGGATGCCTAAAACATAAGTCGAATCTAATCCAAAAATAATGCTGAGTAGAAATTACAAACCCAAATCCAACAAAATATACCTCAAATCCGGACTAGGTCTTAAACAGCCCTATTTCTAACTATGGATATTAACTTTTTTTTTTTAATATTTTTGTAAAACTATAACTATCTTCCTATTATGAACACTTTTATTCAATTTTTTTTCATGATTTTTAGATTTTTTTTTCTGTACCTAAAACTCAAACTTGGCATTAATGATTAATAGAAAAAAAAATCTACTGCTCTAACCATATTTTGGTAGAATATATATTAAAATTATCACAATCCGACTTTAAAATTGTCGCTATATATCTATCGTTATTTATATAATGTCAGCTAATATAAATTAATTCTTTTAAAATTATTTTTTATTTTAAATTCTAAAGTTAAATCCTCAACTCTAAATCCAATGAATGTCAAATAATAGTTTTACAAAAATAAGTTAAAATTATCTGATTAAAAATTAAATTTTTATATTAATTTTTTAAAAAAAGAACATAATTCTCTATATGTAACTAAGAAAATCTAATTAATTAATATAGTGTTTGTGAATTGCTTGTGATGAGTGATGAGGTATGCATGCATGATAATAAATTAATAACATATAATTGTTACCTTAGTTCTAAAGGGATTCTTGTTCTCAAGTCTATATTCATGCATGACCCAATTACTTTTCTCACCCCTTGGAGCCCTACCCTTATAGAAGACTAGGGTTTTCTTCATTCCAACCAAAACCCCACCACGAAATATCTCTTTGTCTTTGCCTGTGGTCTTCCAATACCCTGATTCTGTTGCCCTATTTGTTCTTAGTCCTGTTGGATACTTTCTATCTCTTAAACTGAAGAAGTACCATTCCTTCTCACCCATGCTTGCCTTACCTGTTCCAACACAATAATAATCATTTATTTATTTATTTATTTTGGTTCACCAAATTAAGAGAGTGGCTTAGCTTATAGCTACTACGGTATGGTACACCAATATATATTAACCAATACTTTTACTACCATTTAAAAGGTAAATAGTTGAGTTATTTATATATATGAGTATGACTAATAAATGAAAAAGTATAGGGTATTAACATATTATCTGTCAATTTATTACTAAGAATAATTAATTATTATGTTTTAAACACATGTATAAAAAGACACATCCAGGAAATATATCTATAAAGACACTTCTATTAGACACAATCATAAAAAAGATATTTTTATTAGACACATCCACAAAGACACTTCCATTAAACACAGTTATAAACAAGAGTTGATAGAAGTTAGTGGAAATACTGTTGGTAACTTAGCGGGATTGCTAATAAATTAGGTAGTACTACATGCGCGTATGCACATTGGGAAATGTTGTTATTTAGTTATTAATTATTATTTATTATTATTTCATGGATTATGAAGCATATATATGCGCAGCAAAAGTAGAACGGGTCAAAATACAACACTATATGCATAGTGTAAAAATTAAAGAAATAATTTTCCTTGTTGATTTATGAAACTCATCAGATCAAAGCTGTGTTTTTTTTTTTAATCAATTACAATATATATTATAGAGAGACAAATTGAAAAGATCACCATGCATGGATCTTATTAACTCTTATATATATATGGTTGAAAAATTACTTCTGCTCATCAATGTTTTCTATTTTCCTAATTTCATAATTCAATTTGTTCCTATATATGTTTTCAAAAATTTGGAGTCTTTTCGATACAATCAATGGCAAGTTAAAAGCTTTGTTTCAATAATTAAACTTAAAATCTATAAGCCTTTATTTGCAAATTAAATCAATTGTAAAAATAATCCTTAGAACAAAAAATAACAAATAAATTAAAGCTAGTTTAATTTTCTCAAGAAAGAGAGTACTAGTCCATTATTATGTATATATAGAAGAAAGTAAAAACTCACGTGAATTTCATGTGAAGTTGATAGTTGAAAATTATTAGATCATAATTATTTAATCAAACTTATTAAATTATTTAATGATTCTCAACTATCAATTTCACATGAAATTAACTGCACCTGAGTTTTCATTATATACAGAAGAAAGAAATAAAATAAAAAATAAATTGAAATTAGTTAAAGCACTATAGTATATGTGTGTGTATATATATATACCTGGAAGATCCCAAGGCTCAGACTTGTTGAGATCAACAACAGCAATAGCTTTAGAAGTGAATCCATTTTCAGAGACTTTTCTTGTAAGATAATATGTTATAAGCTCTTCATCTGTTGGGTGGAATCTGAATCCAGGAGGTAGATTCTCTTCCATCAATTACTCTTCCTATGAAGAACCCTAAAACCCCTTTGATGATGACCTTAATTAATTTCAGTTTACCAAGCTATGATGTGAAGAATCCTCATCAATTATAACATACATGACCAAGATGAAGCTCTTATTAAATGGTTCTCCACTTTATGGTTTTATAACTCCTCACAACTTCAACAAGAAGAATCCTCATATTAGATATCATAGTTAAATGCATATATCTAACCCTTTGACAAATATGGTACCCTACATCAACAAAACTATACATTTAAATTAAATAAATATATTATATTAATTATAAGATGAGGTTAATTAATTAATTATTTGGAATTGACCAAATTGCCACGAGGGTTTTGGTATTTTTACTAGACAAAATGAAGTATATATACCCAGCGACCTTGACTATATCAATGTGATGTGTTATGTGTCATATTCAATATGAATCAGGCTTATGAAAAGTGAAGAGATTAATAAAATGGAAAAATAAGTATTCAATTATTTTTGAATTAAAATAATAAAATTTATATATGATGAAAATTATAAATTTAATGACGATTAATTTTTTATTTTATTATTTTATTAATTTTTTATTTCAAAAGAGCTAAATTCTTCAATAATAAATATATATTTAAAGAGAGAATAATATGTGAAAATTAATATGATTTTTATTTAAATTTAATTTTAATATATTATCAGTTTATAGTAATTTTACGTATGTATTTAATTACGTATTATTATATCAGTAAAAATAACTATTTTTATATTGATTGTAGGAATGATAATTTAAAAGAAATGATATAATTACACGATTGTATAAAACAACACACTAAATTTTCTATTATTTTTTTAAACTAATTAATTTGAAAAGTAATTAATATTATGTTTGCACGAGGGGGTTGAGTCTATGTTGCACCATACTAGCTAGTTTTATTTTTATTATTATTATTATTATTATTTTGCATGTTTTCTTCTTCTAATAAGATCTATCCTGTCCAACCACCTCACCCATTTCTACCCACCAAAACCTTTCACGTTAGTCCAATGAGAACATGACTTATTGTAACCATATTCTCTTTAATTCATTTTTAATTACTCACACTTGTATTAATCTATTAATTATATATTGTCTACGCCACTGCCGTCTTTTTCTCTCCCTCAAATTCTGTATATTTCAAATTAATTAGTAATTAAATTATATATAATCATTTAACTGATCAGACTTTTACCATCACATACAGCTTAGTTCTTTTGCAGTATATTTTCTAGTCATGTAGCAGGTAGCATTGTCCTTAAATAATATAATAAATTATATGCATATAGCAATTTCATAGTTTGTAGTTATATATATATATATATATATATATATATATATATATATATATATACTTATGTTATGATTTGTTATTGATTATTAGTAGGAAAAAAGTTTAATACTATCATTATTCAATCACATACATTTATCTATAAAACTAACCATATATAGTTTAGTAAATAACAATACATTAATTATATATATGTACAATTTTTTTATACTAGAAATATATTGAAATTAAATTCAACTTTTAACTGCATGTATATATATATATATATATTGCACAGTTAATTCATTCAGAATCTCAATCATGCATAGTTTATGGTCCAGACTAGGAGAAGATCAGGAACAATCTAAAGTAATTTTTTTTTTAAATATCAAGAAGAACGACTATTCAGTGTTGTATATATAATGAGAAATTTTTGGAAGTGAATCATTTTTAGTATTTATAATTATTATTTGATGAGTATAAATACTAAATTATTTTTAATAAATAAATTTTATTAATTTATGAGTGTAAAGTACAAATTTTAAAAAATATAGATACAAATTATATTGAAATTTTGATAAATATATATGTAAATTATATAATTTTTTATGTGTAAAATTTCTATAAATATAAGTGTAAATTATTACTAGTCAAATACTAGTAAAAGATAATAATATTTTTAGTGTAAAAAATGTGAATTTAATTTCAATATAATTAAGAGTGTTGGAGAGCTAATAATGTTATTACTGGTGGTTAAAATGGTGACCAACCAAGAAGACCGTACGTATATACATGAGGGTAAACCTTTCTGTTTGAAACCCTTTATATATATATATAACTCTCATCGTAATTATTCATCAATTAATCTTCAAAGTATCATTCATAAATGTCAATCCTAACAAGAACTTTGTGTATCTTGCATATATATCTTCTTGTTTCCTCACTACTATAGTGTATAGCCTAGGGTTTCTAGAAGAAAGCAAATAAGTCCCAATAATTAATTATTCTAACATTTTTAATTTGCCAATTGAGAAATGAATTATAGGTGTCATGAAATCACTTAAGCTCATAAAAAAAATTAATATAAATAATTATATCTTTAACCTTTTCTTTTAAATAAGTCTTTTTTTTTATTTTTTTTATTTTTGTATATATATATATATATATTTTATTTATCTTATGCTATTTTTTTTTAAATTTACCAAAATTTAAATTCTTGACTTTTTAAACTTAAAATCCGATACTATATTATAAAATTATTTATTTTAAAAATTTAAACTAATAAAAAATAATATAAATAATTATATTTCTAACCATATCTATATGCCACAAAACAAAGTCAATAAATAAATATAAGATCAACGTAAGCTAATTGTGTTAAATTAAAGAACACATGTGAGATGAATGTGTGTTGATGCAAAATAATTAAGATTTCAACATCTGTCGTTTCGTATCATTCCATTAACCTACTCATCTCTATCTCCTTCTTTTCTGTCCGACCTACAAATTCAACAATGCCTACACAATAAAATAGCCTTCTAAATTACTCTTTTTCTTCATTTGTATATATGTCTATATATATATATCTACTATATAATTGAGATATCAAAGAGAGATAGTAGATCTTTTTAAAAAAATATGCATTATCATTTATAATTCATGATTTTTCGGTTTTTAGTATAATGTATTTATCGTTTTAGCCAAAACAAAATTTATTATTATTCACATTTGATATACATAAAAAATTAAAGGTAGACTATTAATACTATCATGAATTCACTTTTTTTTTTAAATTAAAAAAATAGATACATGAATGATTATATATATTTATATATTAGTATATAATGAAAGTTAATAGTTAAACTTGTTTTTATTTCATTTATTTTTTTTAATTAGAGAAGTTTGTACAAAACCAACTAATAATCATTGGATTGAATAGTACTATAAAATTTTGCATTAATCAAGTATCGTTTGACAAATACTTTATATACATTTAAATTAACCTAGTATGTGGTTCTTTATTAGTGTAAGGTATAAGAATTCTTTAGAGAAGAGTAATAAAATTGTGAAAGAATGGGAAAATAAAAGAATTGTGAAAAAGAAAAGATGAAATTTTATTGATTGTTGATTGAATGAATTGTAAATTATGAAGGTAAAACTAAGTATATATAGAGTATTGGCCTATGAAAGATAAAAGTAGATAAAGATAAGATAAAGATAAAGATAATTATAAGATAAGATAAAGACTAAATTATAATTTAATTTGTGTATTCTGTTGGGCTGAATTTGTGGGCCGTGAGATGTCTTTATTGTTGTCATGGGTTAAGATGGAAGAGTGGTTTAATACGCCCCCGCAAGCTGGAGGATGAAAGATGTCAAGAATACTAAGCTTATTCAGATTAAGATGGAAGGGTTGAGGAGATAAAGGCTTGGTGAAGATGTCAGCTAGTTGCCCAGAAGAGGGAATTGGGAGAAGTTTCATCACTCCAGCTTGAGCTTTTTGTCGAACCAAGTGACAATCAACCTCTAAATGTTTGGTCCGTTCATGAAAAACCGAGTTAGCAGCAATATGAAGAGCACTCTGATTATCACAATATAAAACTGGTGGGCGGATAGGAGAGATGCGTAAAAATTGTAACACATTTAGTATCCATTGAAGTTCACAAGTTGTGTTGGCAAGTGCACGATATTCTGCTTCCGTGGAAGAGCGGGCAACGGTGGTTTGTTTCTTGGTCTTCCAAGAGACTAAAGAACTGCCTAAGAAGAAACAATAACCTGTTAAAGATCGCCGAGTGTCAGGACATCCGGCCCAATCAGAGTCACTGAAGCCGAGAAGCTGAATTTCTGATTCCCTTGGAAAGAAAAGTCCTTTGCCGGGACTAGTTTTCAGATATTGTAACACATGCTTGGCAGCTTGAAGATGAGATTCAGTAGGAGATGCCATGAATTGACTTAATTGTTGAGTGGCATACATGATGTCCGGTCGAGTAGTGGTGAGATAGATAAGACGGCCAACCAAACGACGATATACAAAAGGGTCGGATAGCAGGGGACTTTTGTCTTGATATAGTTTTGTAGTACTATCCATTGGAACAGAGGCAGGTTTAGCACCTAATAAACCAGAATCCTCCAAAAGATCAAGACAATATTTTCTCTGAGATAAGCAAATTTCCTTCTCTAATTGAGCAACTTCAATACCCAAAAAATATTTTAATGGGCCCAAGTCTTTAATTCGGAAGTGTTGGTGCAAAATAGACTTAATGGCAGCAAGTTTAGAAATGGAATTACCAGTGAGAACAATGTTGTCAACATAGACTAAAAGGATAGAAATTTGATCACCAATGAATTTGACAAATAAACTATAATCAGATGAGGTCTGCTGATATCCATGAGATAGCAAAAGATGAGAAAGTTTCTCATACCACATACGACTAGATTGTCGTAAACCATACAGTGATTTTAGTAGCTTACAGCATTGATTCGGTTGAGGAGATATAAATCCGGGTGGCAGAGTCATATAAACATCTTCAGAAAGATCCCCATGTAAGAAATCATTATTGACGTCCAACTGATGTATAGGCCAATGCTTCATAGAGGCCAATGCCAAAACTAATCTGATAGTGGTAGGCTTGACAACAGGGGAGAAAGTTTCCAAGAAATCAACACCTTCAGTTTGAGTGAACCCTTTAGCCACAAGGCGTGCTTTATATCGATCAACTGAACCATCAGGCTTACGTTTGATGCGATAGACCCATTTACAGCTAACCGGCTTAACCCCTGCAGGGCAATCAACAAGACGCCAAGTTTTGTTCAGCTCAAGAGCATCCAACTCATCTTTCATAGCACTACGCCAATTAGAGTGTTGATTGGCGTCCTTAAAAGACTTTGGCTCAATGTCAGAATGTAGAGATAAAAGAAACTTTTTATATGAAGATGAAAGAGAAGAAAAAGACATGACTGAAGACAAAGGATACTTGCACTTTGAGGGAGATTGATTTGTAGAGATGAGAGAGGAATTACACAAGTAATCAGAGAGATATGCTGGAGGTCGGTGAGGCCGGTCGGAATGACGAGGATGGGGTTGCTCAGGTGGTGAAGAAGGTGACGGGGGATGAGAAGGTGATGGTGGATTGGTGTCTAGTGTTGAAAGTGATTCGGTGGTCATGGGTTCAACTTGGTTAGGAAACGATAGTGAGGAAGAAGGAGAGGTTGTTGGAGAAAATAAAGAACTATGTGGAGTTGGGTCAATGGGTATAGGTGAGGGTTCAACTGGAAGACTAACTGAATCTTGTTTTTGAGAAGGTGTGTTTGGCAATGTTGGGCTGAGTGTCTGAAATTGGACATTTTTTGTGACTAAGGGCAAAATCTTTTCATAAAAAATCACGTTTCTAGAAATCTGAATTCTTTTATCTTCTAAAACATAAACAATATACCCTTTAAAACCAGATTGAAAGCTGATAAATACAGCCTTTTTGGCTCTTGGATCAAATTTTGATCTGTTTGCCATTTGGGTAGAAACAAAACATAAGCATCCAAAAACTTTAATGTCCTAATAATTTGGTGGATGATTGAATAAAATCTCAAATGGTGTTTTAAAATTATTTGCGGATGATGGAACTCTATTAAGTAAATAAACAGCATGTCTAACAGCATAAGACCAAAAAGATGATGGTAAATTAGATTGAAACATAAGAGCACGAGCTATATTCAAAATATGTTGATGCTTGCGTTCTACCCTTCCATTTTGTTGAGGAGTTTCAACACAACTACGTTGATGAATAATGCCCTTTGAAGCATAAAAATCAGGTAAAATAAATTCTGGTCCATTATCGGAACGAATAGTTTTGACTTTGGAGTTGAATTGTGTTTCAATTAAAGTAATAAAATTTTTATTTGATTTTTTACTTCTCCTTTTGATTTTAATAAAGTAACCCATGTAAAGCGGCTAAAATCATCAACAATAGTAAAAAAATATTTATGATTATGAATAGAATTTTGTCGAAACGGACCCCAAATATCAAAGTGTAATAAATCAAAACTTGCATTAGCTTTGTTAAAACTTTGAGAAAATGAAAGTTTCTTTTGTTTAGAAAGATGACAAATGTCACAAGCCTCGTCATGATGCATAGAGATAAAAGGAAATTGTTTATGTAAATGATTAAGTCTTTGCCCAGAAAGGTGTCCTAAACGAAAATGCCATATATTGGAAGGTGTAATGGGTAGAGATTGGATGGAATTTATGGAGTGTGTAGTGGATGAATTTTTACCGAAATTGGGTTCAAAGACATATAATCCCTCTCTCATTCTGACCAAATCAATTGTCCCCAAATTGTTGCTCTGCAGAGTGCAAGAAGAAGATGAAAAAGTGAGTTCACATATGAGTGCTGAAGTAATTTTTGAAACAGAGATAATATTAAAGTTGAAATAAGGTAAATAAAGAACATCATGAAGAACCAAGGATGGTGAAAATTGAACGATGCCTTTATAAGAAATAGTAGTTCGAGAACCATTTGGTAAATGAACAATAATAGGAGAAATTTGTGTGTAAGAAATAAACTAAGACAAATTTGATGCAATGTGATCTGTGGCACCAGAATCAATGATCCAAGTATTCAAGAATGAATCTCGATTTGAAGAATTGTTAACAGTAGAAAAGGTATTGAAAGAACAAAGATAATGAGTAGTTGGACTTGGCAAAAGCTCAAGTTGGTTTGAAGGACGAGCTTCTTCATTGAAAGGAAGTGCCATGAAAGAAAAGTGTTGGGCTGACGAAAGGTCCAAAAGAGGCTCCGGATGAAGTTGCTGGTGTGCCCTTTCTCCTTGATCCATGGATGTCAGCAGAGCTCAAGAGGAGCTCTGATACCATAATAAAATTGTGAAAGAATGGGAAAATAAAAGAATTGTAAAAAAGAAAAGATGAAATTTTATTGATTGTTGATTGAATGAATTGTAAATTATGAAGGTAAAACTAAGTATATATAGAGTATTGGCCTATGAAAGATAAAAGTAGATAAAGATAAGATAAAGATAAAGATAAAGATAAAGATAAAGATAATTATAAAATAAGATAAAGACTAAATTATAATTTAATTTGTGTATTCTGTTGGGCTGAATTTGTGGGCCGTGAGACGTCTTTATTGTTGTCATGGGTTAAGGTGGAAGAGTGGTTTAATAGAGGATGAGAACACACCAGTGAAGAGAGAAAAAGAACGAGAGAGATCTAAAAGTTCATAGAGTGTGAATGAGAAATAATTTTATTAGCTAATTATTACATTGACTCTTAGTCTTATATAGCAGCTCTTACAGCAAATACTAATTAACAACCACTAACTATTTTCATAACTAACTAAACAACTCTACCAACTTATTTTACTGGCTCAATTGCTATTTATCCCTGACATCTTCCCTCAAACTAAAAAGGGTTGTGAAACCAATTTCAGTTTGGACCTGAGGCGTATAAATACATCATGAGATAGAGGCTTTGTAAGGACATTGGCAACTTGATCAAAGGAGGGAAATATGCACAATATATGTCTGCTATTAAACAACCCAATCCTGAACAAAATGCAGGTCAATTTCAAAGTGCTTTGACCTACTGTAAAGTATTGAATTTCTACTCATTAGTATGGTGCTCTGATTGTCATAGTACAGTGTAGGTGTTGGGCTTTGAGGAAGGTGTATTTCAGAGAGCAGTTTCTGCAACTACATAGTATCTGTCATAACATCAACTAGAGCCTTGAATTCCGCTTCAATACTGGACCTGGACATTGAGACTTGTTTCCGGCTAGAATAAGAGATGATGTTCAATCCTAGGAATACACAGTAACCCGTAGTAGATTTACGATCAACGGGATCAGTGGCCCAATCCGAGTCACAAAACGCTAAAATCCTGAAGTCCTCGCTCTTATGGAACTCAAGCTCCATGTCTACTGTGCCTGCCAGATAGCGCAGAATGCGCTTCACAGTTTTTCAATGTTGTTCTAAGGGAGAATGTAGAAACTGTGAGACTTTGTTCACAGCGTATGCAATGTCTGGCCTCGTTATGGTGGCGTATTGCAAGCTACCAACCACCGATCAATACAGAGTTGGCCTATCAAACACTGCTCCAGATCACGCGTTAAGTCGAAGACCACTCATCATAGGGGTAGGCATATTGCAAGCATCAGCCATATCAGCCCTCTTGAGCAAGTCCTTCACATACTTTGTTTGTTTCAGCACTAAAGGACCAACGACTATTCTCTCAGCCTCAATATCCAAAAGAAGCTCATTTCTCCCAAGTCCTTGAGCGTAAAGACCTCATTCAAATCAACAATATGCTTGGTTACCTCACTTGCAGCAGTGCCGATCATTAGAATATCATCAACATACCCCAAGAGATAAATAGTAGAGAGGGAGCTGTACTTGACAAACAAGCAAGGGTCAGAGGTAGTACTGATGAACCCAACACTCTCAAGAGTACTTTTTAGCTTGAGGAACCATGCACGTTGAGCCTACTTGAGGCCGTATAGTGCTTTCTCTAGTTTACACACTAAATTAGTGCCAAAATTGTAGCCGTCAGGCTGCACCATGTAGACATTTTCAGACAAATCGTCATTGAGAAAGGCATTGTTAAAATCAAACTGACGAATTCACCACTATCTCGACAAAGCAACTACCATGACAACACGGACTGTCATAGGTTTAGCCACCGGATTGAATACTTCCCCATAATCAACGCCTTCCCTCTGATGAAAGTCTTTTGCCACCAGCCGCGCCTTGTACTTCTGGATACTTCTATCCGGCTGTCTATTGATGCGAAATACCCATCGACATCCAATTGAATTTGCTGCTGTGGAGGGATCTATAAGCTTTCAGATTTTGCACTTCATCAAGGAAGCATACTCTTCGTCCATAGCCGCCTTCCACTGTGATGAGGTAAGAGCCTAAGCAACAAAAGAGGGCTCCACTTATGTGAGATCAGATGAGGAAGAGCAAAGCTAGGAAGAGTATACCTTGGGCTTGAAAATACCCGCCTGACTTCTAGTTACCATAGGGTGAGTGCGCCCAACCTTTGCTTCAGGCTCAGGAACAACACACGATGATTGTTTAGTTAACCCTGCATTATGTAACAGCCCAGACCACCCGCTAGCACGATATTATCCGCTTTGGCACACAAGACCTCACGGTTTTGCCTTTGACGATAGGGATGATAGCTGAAACCCCCCACACTCACTCGTCAAAACGCGTCATGCTAGGGAGAGGTATCCACACCCTTATAAGGCATGCTTCGTTCCTCTCCCCAACCGATGTAGGACCTTACAATTCACCCCCCTAAGGGAGCCCAACGCCCTCGCTGGCATATCGATCTGGGCTCCAGCTCTGATACCATCTGTAACAGTCCAGACCAACCGCTAGCATGATATTGTCCGCTTTGGCACATAAGGCCTCACAGTTTTGCCTTTGACGATAGGGATGATAGCCGAAGCCCCACACACTCACTCGTCAAAACGCGTCATGCTAGGGAGAGGTATCCACACTCTTATAAGGCATGCTTCGTTCCCCTCCCCGACCGATGTGGGACCTTACACATTACTCAAGGGAAACTCAAAAGTAAAGTTAGAGATGCAAGTGTCAGCAGTGAATAGGCAAGAATCAGTACAAATAGGACTGGCAAATGGCTCAATTATGGTTAGTGGAGAGGTTGAGGTTGCTCGGATGGAACTAGAATTGGAGGAGGAGATATAATAATGGCTGACTCTGGAACTCTCCCTTAACAAGTGGACGAATTAAATTGAAGAGGTGAGGACTCACAAAAACTTGATGAGGGTACCGTTGTGGCTGGGGGATCTGTTGAGGGTATTAGTGTTATGGGTGCAGGCGTACTAGGGGGTGACTCATGAGAAATTTCGAGAGGTATTGGTGGATGGCGCACATGAATAGGAATAGTGATAAGCTTGGTTGTATGAGGAACTGATGCCTTTAGATTTGAGTCCTTGTTAAAAAATAGCAACTGATAAGAAAATTCAGATTCGTCAAAGACTACATGCCTTGTAATATAGAGTTTTTCAGATGGATAAAGGCACTTGTACCCTTTGTGGTGTGGTGAGTAACCTAAAAACAGACACTTGTGAGTCTTAAAGTCAAATTCGTGTGGTTGGTAAGGGCGGAGCTAAAAAAAGCATGAACATTCGAAGATTTTAAGGAACATATAGTCTGGAGTTCTATTGTTCAAGAGTTCATAGGGTAATATGTACTATGTGGTGGCAGAGAGCAGCAAGTTAATGAGATAGGTTGCAGTGAGGCAGGCTTCATCCCAGAATTTTAAAGGCATGGATGCTTGAGAGAGAAGGGTTAGAGCAGTTTCAATGATATGCCGATGCTTCCTCTCGGCTTTCCCATTCTGTTTATGGGTGTATGAATAGCTAATTCTATATGCAATCCCATTCTCAATCAGGAATTTGGTAAAAGCTTGTGAGGTATACTCTTTGCCATTGTCGGTTTGAAGTGTTTTAATCTTATGCCTAGTTTTGTTTTCAATTAACAACTTGTATTGGACAAATGCTTGCAGGGCTTGGCTCTTGTTTTGGAGAAGATACAAAAGGTATATATAGTTTTAGCATCAATAAAGAGAATATAGTACCGAAATTCCGAAACACTGGTAATAGGAGAAGGACCCCATATATCTGAGAAGATTAACTCTTGAGGTTGACTATAGACAGTTTGAGAGTCAGAAAAAGAAAGATTATGGAGCTTGCCTTGGCAACATGCATTACACAGGCAGTCTTTAGGTAAAAATTTGCTTTTATTCATATAGCCAACATTACAACTTTGTAACACTTTTTCAACAATTCGTGCACTTGGGTGACCTAACCTCTTATGCCACATATCAAACTCATACACTGACTTAGCATTACAGACAATGCCTACATTATTAGTGCTACTTGCTACTGTAGAATTAGATATAAAAAAAATTGAGATTACAAACTTTATGAGTGGGTGATAGATGAAGGTTCTTAGACTCTGAATTGCCTGATTTATTGTTTGATGGTGCTGCTTGTGCAAGCACTCCAACATGCTCAAAATGGTATAACCCTCTTCTAAGAGACCCCTTTAACAGAATTTTCTTGGTCTCCTGACATTTTACAAAACAATCAAAAGGATGGAATTCAAAAAACATATGATTGTCAAGAGCAAACTTGGCCATACTTAGTAGAATTTTGGTGATGGAAGGTACATAAAGCATATTTAATAGTTTAAAGTAGTGAGGGTTGGTCTCATTAAACAGTATAATTTTGTCAATACTATTTATACTCATACCTTGACCATTACCTGTTAGCACTTGATTTGTCCCTACATACTCTGAGCCTGCAATCAAGTTGTTTGCATCAAAGGTCAAATGATGCGAAGCTCCGGTGTCCAGGTATCAGGCTTTGTCAATGAGAGGTGTTACTGTAGGTGTAGTGGCTAAGAGAACTTGAGCTTGCTGGTCTTGTTGTGGCTGGTGGAAGGAAGAGGGAGGCGGTGCTGATGCATTACCAATAGTCTAATGTGGATTCTGAAAATTGTAGGTTTTCGAAGTAGTCATAAATCAAAACCTGAAAGCTCTAATACCATGTAAGGTATTAGAACTCTTTAGAAAAGAGGATGAGAATACACCAGCGGGGAGAGAGAGAGAGTCAACTCTTAATCTTATATAGCAACTCTTACAGCAACTACTAACAACCACTAACTATTTTCATAACTAACTAACCAATTCTGCCAGTTTAACTTACTGGCTCAATTGTTATTTATTCCTGACAATTAGATATGTCACAATGAATTATTTAATCATATTCTTAATGTTGTCGTTTTATTTTTTTTTTTTGTTAAAAAATTTTAATTTGCACAAGTTACTTATTCTTATTCATAAAAAATTTGGATTCTCTAAATTTTGAATTTTGATTTGAGAGAGTAAAGTGTGATCTCTCACTCATAAATAGTTTTTTTTTTATATTTTCTCTTGGTCCTATTTATAAAATAAATGATAAAAAATCACACTTTATCTTCTAAAATAAAATTCAAAATTTAGAAGATCCAAATCCTATTCATATAATAAGTCATTAGAATTCGATGTCCGGATTGATAAAAAACAATACTTTAATATTTTATACAAAATCATTGAAGAAACAAGTTTGCCATACAGTAAGGTTTAAATCGAATTTTTCTTACATATATGTAGATTTTTCTCTATAATTAGTTCATTTTCCTTATAATTAGTTCATTTTCCTTTTAACACTACTTTCAATAACAAATAAAAAGCATATATAAATAAGAATTTAATTTGTAGGCGTTATCTATATGCTCTTCATGAAGGACATCATTTGTTTTATATAATCAGTTTTCATGCTTCTCTTTTTATTTTAACATCCAAAACATGCTTGTTTCTTTGAAAATGTGCTAAAATGAGTAATCATATTAGATAGACACAACAATTACATAAAGTTATGGTTTTAATTACTCTTGTTAATCCCAGAAAAATAGATATTGACTAAGAAGTAACTATATTCAAGCATGTTATTAATGTATAGCTTTGTTTTATCTTTTGAAAAATGTGTGTGGGTCTTGGAATTTAATTGAAGTGAAAATTGCCACCATATCTATATATTGGGTCAGATTTAAGTTTCAGCCATGAGCCCATCATTTCCCCAATGTAATATTTAACTTTTATATTGGGCCTTTTTTCTTTTATGCAACCACAATGGTACGGGTACCCCCTTTTGTACTATTACTATACTTCAAAATTTATTTTGACTTTTGAATGATTTTGGAAAAAGAATAATAATTTAATCAAATTCATATATTTAGATAATTTTTTAATAATGAGTTTAAAAATTAAATAATTAATTATTTTTATTAATATAACATATGAAAATTACACCATGGTACACGCATGAAAATTACATTAAAAAATTCTTCTTCTTTTCCTCCCCGGAATACAACCGTTTATAAGATTCAAGAAGCTTATTAATTGACAAGGAGCATAACATTCAATTCCTTCACATGAATCCAATCTTTCTCTAATTATATTTGTGCATTATTTCCTTTTCCTTTGTCCTTTATTATTATAGGTTTCTTTCAAGTTTAATTTATTATTTGTTCCTCTTTGCCGACTCATAAAATAATTAGGAAATGATTGAATCCGTGTGGTGATGCCAAAGAGGTTTGTTTTAATTGCAACTTTTTCATTACAATATAATGTGATCATATACATAACTTACATTGAACAACTAAAAAGTCGGCCAAATTTCATAAAATAAATACTAAATATAACATTGCAATAATATCATAATAATTAAAATAATCATACTACGTAAACAAAAAATCAGTTATTAAATTAATCATACATATAAATATATGTTAAAATATAAAATATATATTTTAAATAAATTAAATATCGTATATATTTAAATATATAATAGTTAATTTAATAACTAATTTTTAATGTGCATATAGAATTTTTTAATTAAAATGTGAATAATTCTACTAAATAAGTGAAAGATATATTTGTTAAGGTTTCAAAAAAAAAAAAAAAAAAAAACAAAATTTTGATAGTCTCAAAACAATTCTTATATATAAAAAGGAAATAAGCAAAGAAATCATCACTTAACTAAATATGTTCTCTATCTTTTCTATTAATTATATATTGACTAAAAAAACTATTAATTATCTAAATTTTCACTGATTTAGAATAAAAAAACTCTTGTAATAATATTCATCACTAATTTTGCCAGGACAAATTAAAACATATGTATTGTAATATTTGCTAGGGGTGTGCATGAGTCGGGTGAAATCGGGTTTGATGTGATTCAGACCCGACTCGAAATATATACCAGGCCTATTTGTTAGATCCGATGAAACATATACACTTTCGGGCCACGATTATACCGGGTAAAAATCGGGTGAAAACCGGGCCGTTAACATTATATTACCTTGATACCTTCTTGTAAGTTAGCATGTAAAAATATCCAAATTTCTAAGACTCCAACCATTATTTGACATGATAAAATTCACTTAGAAAAATATAATAAGAACTATCTCTTCTCTAAAATTAAAGTATAACCATAATCAATACTAATATTACCTAATAACACCAAATATTTAAATCAATACAAATAACACAAGATTATGCATTAGTCTAAAGTCTTATGCATTTAAAACATAAAACATTAACTTATAGTCTTATATATAATGACTAATAACACAAAATATTAAGGTTTATAATACTTAAATTTCACATAATAATAGCCATCATCCATCACTAATAACACAAAATATTAATTGTGTATGATGACCGGGCCACGGGCCGATTTCGGGTGACCCGAACTATGGTCCGAACCCGACCCGAAATAATGACCGGGTCTACTTTTAAGACCCATACTCAGCCCTAAACCCGATAAAATCACATTAAATTAGCTCCTAAAGTGTTCGAGACCGAGCCGAGTCTTCGGACCGGACCGGGCTATGCACACTCCTAATCTCTGCAATTTTAGTGGCAAGTCAAAGTCAAAGATAGATTATAAAGATTAGAGGAATTCCTAAAAGCATTTTCAATTAAGATCTTTTTTAAAAGCAATTTTATTCCTTATTATTAGGTAGGTGAAGAATACACTAAAACACTTCATTAAAGAGAGAAAATTCTTCCACGTTTTCAGTGTTTAGGGCCAGAAGCAAAAGCCATTAATCATTAATATTTAATAATTTGGTAGGTTAAACCTTAATACACACTATACGTGCATGCTGATAATAAATTTATATCTTTCAATCAACTTACTTTTCCTGAAATAATAATTATATAATTCTTTTTATAAAGTGAAGTTCATATCATTGTCTAATGTCTACCTATGCGTGTGGCTTGGTTTTGGTCTCTTTTTTTTTTTTTTTTTTTTTGTATACTTCACTTCACATTGTTTGATATATTGGGAAAAATAAAAGCATCTTGTTTTACACCATCTCATTTTCCATTTTTCCACATTACATACATACACATTAGAAAACAAGATTTACAAACTTTTGATGAAAAGTATAGTAGAAATTATTCCCTTAGCTAGGGTTCTTTTTTATTATTATTTATTATTATTAGTATTTAAGATAAGATGAAAACTATATTGTCCTGATCCATTGTAAGTGAAATTAAATGAATTAAGATCGCACCTCATCCGACCAAGATGTTATTTAATTACCAATCAAGGCATGCATGAGACACCCTTTTTCTTTTGTTTGGCAAAATTTGGATTAGAAAAATGTTAAGAAATTAGTTATTAAATTAAACGGTATGTATTTATGTATATTTAATTATTTTACGTATTTTTTTAGCTAAATAATAAAAATTAAAATTATCGGAACAGAATAGTAAGAGTATAAAACCTTTTTCACAACAATATAGTCAAACTTTTTATGAATAATAAAATTAGATATCATTGTATTTTTGCATATTATTTATATCTTGATTATAAATGTTGTAATTATTTGATTATATTGTTTATAAAATTGGATTATAAATATAAATTAAATTTGATTATATTATTATAAAATTTGATAATATTGCTTATATAGTTATAAATGTAAATATGTGGTCATTCTGTATTTACATATATCCTATATTGGGAAAGTATCATGGTTCATTTGCATAATCCAAATTTATGAGGGAAAAAAAATAAAAAAAAATAATAATTCCACAATATGTCTTTTAATTAGTACATAATTAATCAAATAATAAACAAATCTATTTCCTTTATAATTTTAGATTCTAGACCAAAAAAAAACTAAAACTATTTTAAATTTAGGTTTAATTATTCTGTCCAAAAAAAATTTAGGTTTAATTACTTTTTCGGTTTCTATAGTTTCACCGAATTTTCCATGAGGTCTTTATACTTTTTTTTTCTTTTTAATTGAGTTTCTATACTATATCAGATTTTGTAATTAAGTCCCTGCCGTGACAAAAACATTGAAATTAACGGAATATTCTGTTAAACAAAACGAATATACCTAACACTCGACTGAATATTCTGTATAGCTTAGTAGAATATTTTGTTAATTTCAACGTTTTTGTCACGGTAGGGACTTAGTTACAAAATCTGATATGATATAAAGACTCAACCGAAAAGAAAAAAAGTATAAGGATCTAATTGAAAATCCGATAAAATTATAGGAACCGACAGAATAATTAAACCTTAAATTTAATTAGTCAAATTCATACTAAAATATAGATAGTGATTACACAAGAGAATGTTCTTCTAAACTCTACATTTTAAGTATATACTTTTAAGATGTTGAGAAAGAAGGCACAATTATTCAATCTTGGAGGATATCCTGCTGAGTCCAAATGACAGATTTGCCCTTGTTCATGAAACTAAACAAAAACAATTTGCAATATATAAATAAGAGATTTTTGTCTAGAATGTTTTTTGGATATGCATGTTAGAAAAGCAAAGCAACTAAGGCCACTTTATATTTTTTTTAACTTTGCTTAGTGGTGAAGTCCCTTTGGAGCAATTGACAGAAAGAAAATGCCACCATGTTCTAAAGAAGAAGCTCTTGTTAGACTCTTCTACAATGTCTCAAGCTCTTTTCAGCTTCTCTTCATCTTTCTCTTCTCTTCTTCTATTTTGCTTCTCAACTTCATCAACTTCATTGGAAGCTACTCCATTTTCCAAAGGTAATAGAACATGCTTGGTTAACATAATTGTTTTTGGTTTTGGTTTCTTATTGTTTGTTTGTTATGTTGCAGGGATCAGCAGTATGAATATGTGTCTTCTGAATATGATGAAGATGAAGAGATTCAAGAAAGTTATAATAATAATAATAATGATGATGAGGATTATTCTATGGAGAGAGATCATATAGTAGCAGATATCATTGGTGGAGGAGAAACCCTTTTGTTTCTTAAACATAATCAGAATCTCTCTCATGAAGAATTCATCACCCCCCAAGAGAGCTTCATTGAAGAAGATGATTCAGAAGAAACCTTTTCAGTTCACAAGTCACCAGTGGTTTCAGATTTTGGAAGTGAGGAACCAGAAGTAGTAGTAGAAACTGAAGAAGAAGAAGAAGAAAAAGAATTGTTTCCAGCAAGAGATGCTGATTCTGTTCCAGATTCTGTCCCAGTTGAGATAGTGACAAAAAGTGACATATTGGATAGAGACAAAAACTGTGATGGTAACATCTCACATCATAGCTATAAGACTATATAGTTTAGTTTGTTACATCATTATTATTCACATGCACAACATAGTTCTTGATTCTACTTTATGCAGAAGATGATGAAGTTGGTGTTGGACTTGTCAAGAATAAGAAGGTGCAAGATTCAAACAAGATCACAAGGGATGATGAGAAGAGATTCTTCTATGTGCATGCTGGTCCTACTATTACACAATTGGACAGTACTAATAATAAGAAACTTATTGGTGAGGAAAAGGATCATAATAATAAATATGATGAGGAAATATTTGGAGATTCTTGCACTGTAGGCTCCACTTCTAAGAGCTCCTCTGAATGGAGGAGTTCCATCAAAGATTCTTGTTGTGGAACTGAAGACCCTTTTTCTTCATCATCAAGGAGAAGCTGCCCCAAGTGGGAATCTTACACTCTTTTTCAAAAATATGATGAGGAAATGTCATTCCTTCACAGGATTAGTGCACAGAAACTTCAAGAAACTGGTAAATTACCTCTCTCTCCTTGTTCCTTGTTTAATTCTGGCTACCCCATAATTTTTTTTTTTTTTACCAATGTCACCTTTTTCGAAATTTATTATCAAAATTCCATCTTTTACAACTAAGTACTCAGATGTTACTCTTACCTTTGTTATTTCATTTTTAATAATATTTGTTGGTCATGTAACTAACGTTGCTCTCAGTTTAAAAAGGGTGGATTTTTAGTAATAAGATACGGAAAAAGTGACACTTTGGTAAAAAAAAAAACGCCATTGGTTTAGATTGAGATTGCAGCTGTTTAAAACCTTTGGTGCAAGTTTAGATAAGGACTAATTACATTTATCTTCACTAAATCTCAGAAGAGGAGAGTGTAATTTGTCCTTTAAATTATACTAATGTATTAATCTTTTTAGTTACATAGTAACAATTCAATTTAATCAGAGTCTTTAAGATCCATTAAGGTGGCTCCAAGGTCAATTTCAGAGAGAATTGTGTACAAGTTTTCAACTGCAAATAAGAAACTAGAAGGTGATAATAATATCCACCATAACCCATACAATGAACTAGAAGCAGCATATGTGGCACAAATCTGCATAACTTGGGAAGCACTTAATTGGAACTACAAGAAGTTTCAGTCAAAAAGAGCTTCAAGGGTTGACCTTGCTGATCCTGGTTGTCCAGCCACTATTGCACAGCAGTTCCAACAGTTTCAAGTTTTGTTACAGAGATATGTTGAGAATGAGCCTTATGAACATGGAAGGAGGCCTGAGATTTATGCTAGAGTCAGGCTCATGGCTCCTAAATTGCTTCTAGTGCCCGAATATCGAGGTATGATAGCTTCGTTAAGAAATATTTTGTATACTTATTTTGTTTCGTCCTTTAAATCGATATGTACTTAATTAATTTTGAAGAAATATACATTAACTCAGTGTAGAAGGCAAAAATAGTAAAATATTTCATTAAAATTGGAAGTTGAAAGATTTATAGCAAAAATAACATTTTTCAAAATTGATATACATAGGATACCTATGGTATGTTATGAAAGTAAGTAATTTCTCTTGCTTTGATTTATGTCATATAATTATTTGTCAACTTCCACTTTTGTAAATTACCTTTATCTTTCTAACCATCATAAAAATAACTTGTCATGCAACATGGTACATGAGAAATTGAGTGTACATAATCCAATTATACACACTATTATTGAATACTGATTAATAATAACTGAGTTTTGTTCTTATTATTTGTATTAAAGAATCAGATGATGATCAGAAGGAAGATGGCTTAGACACAAGAATATCTTCAGCTTCATTTCTTGTGATAATGGAAGATGGGATCAAAACATTCATGAGTTTCCTGAAAGCTGATAAAGAAAGACCATGTCAAATTCTAGCATCCTACTTTAGGAGAAACAAAAGGGCCTTGGTTGATCCAACACTACTCCGCCTTATCAAGAAAGTTAACCATAAAGCAAGTACCGAATTCTAAACTAATTTCTCATTAGCTTCAGTGCTTTCCATATCATTCCATAATATTTTAGCTATAAAACACTTTAGCTATTAAATTCTAAATTACTTTCTCATTGGCTTCTTAAGTTTTCAATGCATAAAGTACAATAAAAGCTTCAAAAGTCACTATTCTAAAAGAACAAAATGTTTGGGAGACAATAAAAATCAGTACAAAACGGTCTAAAATTACCTTATTTTGCCTTTTTAATTATCGCTTATCTTGTTTTATATTTTGTAATTATTGTTGGAATAATTGAGTAACACTAAAAGTAATAAGTATATATTTATCAATGTTATATATATATGAAATTATAGATGTTAGTTAAGAGTAAGTTTAGATTATTGTCTTCCTAACATAGTCATTTGAAAGACTTACTTCATTAACAAAACTCATTACGTGATTAAATGTATATGCAGAAGAAGATTAAGGTTAAGGACCTTCGGCGTTCCGGCAAGTGTTTGAGGAGGAAGAAGCTGAAAGTGGAAGAAGAGATGGAGATTGTAATGGCTCTGATAGACCTGAAAGTGGTGTCAAGGGTGTTGAGAATGAGTGAGTTGAGTGAAGAACAGTTGCATTGGTGTGAAGAAAAGATGAGCAAAGTGAAGGTCATGGATGGCAAGCTCCAAAGAGATTCCACCCCACTTTTCTTCCCTCCTTCTTCTTCACATTGATATGACCCCACTCCACAGAGGCAAAAACACAAACACCAAGAATGCATGATGCGTGATGACATGGATCATGGATCATGAATGTGCATGGGAGTTTGAGACTGCACAAAAAGGAATATTCATAGCACACACTTTGGTGTAATATATGGTTTAAAGAAAATGTGACCCTACTAACCAAAGTGTTTGAAACATGTGGGGGTGGCATGGATTTTGGAGCCTAAAATCGAAAGAAATATTTTGTGTACTTATTTTGTCTTGTATATCAAGTCCATACATATTCTTTTACGATCAGATCAGTTATACGTTATAAAAGAATAAAGTGTATTGAATTGATATACGAGGCAAAAATAAATACAATTAACATGTATGATAGAAAAATGTTGGGTTGCATTTGTGTTAGTGGGTTGAATGTTGAAAGTGAAAGAGCAGAGGACAAAGAAAAAGAACATGAAGAGATAAAGACAAGTGTAGCTTTAGTTTTGCTTTATTAGCTTTTTTATTAGAGAGTATATCTGCTACAACAAGGGATTTGAGATGAATCATAAAGAAGAATATATGAGCATGACTTTAACAGAAAAAAAAAAAAAAGTAAAATCACATGATACACTAAAGTAATGGACTAATATGGTAGGCTTATTTTATCTTCTTTTAGAATAATAGTAATGGGTTTATTTTATCTTCTTTTAGAATAATAGTGGAATGAAAGTAGGAAACCCCACCAAGTTTGGTGAAATTGCAAAATGAATAAATAAAATAAAATGGAATAGTTCAACCTTTAAAAGGGTTTTCTTCCTTGGGCTACCAACTTACCATGCATTGTACTATTTTCTTTCATAAAATTAACCGAGGGACTTATGATTTCCTTGTGAGAATTTGAGCAAACCTAATTGCTTTATGAAAAGTCATACTTTTTTTTACATAGAATGAGAAGTCATACTTCCTAGTATAATAATATTATATAGTTGTGCACTTGTGCTATAGATATTTCAATTATCTGAATTTTTGTTTCCTTTTTCATCGTACTTACTCAATCCTCATATCATAAGACAAGTGTCATATT
Source organism: Arachis hypogaea (assembly GCF_003086295.3). Classification (NCBI taxonomy): domain Eukaryota; kingdom Viridiplantae; phylum Streptophyta; class Magnoliopsida; order Fabales; family Fabaceae; genus Arachis; species Arachis hypogaea. The sequence continues at coordinate 145,535,789 of NC_092050.1, forward strand.
CCAAATTGATCTTTAATGATTTTTATATCGAATAAATTATATTTTGATAAAAAGAAATTGTCAAATTAATTCTTAATATTTTAGAATACTAGACAAATTATTCCTTGACATAATTTTTCGCAAGAAAAATATGATGATTGAATAGGATATAGTAAATTTGTACCATTCTTGTTCATGTAACTCTTCATACTTTCCGCGAGTATAATTGAATTTAATGACGTTCCAAGTTAAGTAGCGGAAAAGGTTCTAAATGTCGATGCATGTAATTAAATTTCATTACAAGACTACATCATTTTAAGTTAGACTATTTAACATACTTGTTCATGGGAAGGTGATTTATTTTGGCTTTCAATTATGAGTTTGTTTATGAAGACTAGGTAACGTGAACATAGGTTCATGTGTTTTGAGGCTTCGATTTTGGTGAACAATTTTGATGTCAGCTTAATTTTGAGGATTCAAAGGGGTTACATTCTTCCCAATTTCCACGAATTATATGGCTAAAATATTCTGTGTTTTAATCCAAATTAAAATATATCATCATCCCTTGGTTTATTTGATTACATGCCACTGTATTCCAACAATTCCTAATCTCTGTTTTTTATGTAGTTCTCTGTAGAAACTATTGTAGTATTTCTGATAAAATAAATATCCACTGAAACAATTCATTCAAGTTTCAATTGAGAAACTTGCATACATTATTTTGTTGTTGAAAGACTAGAAACTTGCATATATAAAATTGTAGCACTATACAATTTTCTTTCGCCTACTATACAAAATTGAGAAAAAAAAAATCTAGAAATGTTTCTATAAGAGAACTTGCACTCTGAATAACTGCATCAATTCAAATGCTGCATAAGCTCCAGCCACTGAAATCACCCCAATAAAAAAAATTAACAGAAGAAAGCATTGCAAACTTTAAACATACAGAACCATTTACATTTTCACAAATAATTTAAAAAATTTTTCCTTTTTCTCCCAAAAGGAAAGGCAGGGTCATTTACCTGTCTAAGTAGGTCTGCAAGAGTTCTTGGCAGTGCTTCAATGTTCCTCAGAACGACATAGTAGGGAAACGGAAAAGAATCCATGTACTTGGAAAACCTTGGTGTTCCGTCCTCAAAAGATGCTTCCTGCAAAACTCGACGAGGTCAAGATCAGGGGAAAGTGTGATGTGCTCTCATGAAATATGTAAGTTGCGCAAAAAGAGAAGATACCATGAGATCCATAATTGACTTCTCAGATTTATCCAGAACCAAAAACATAACCAATCGATTACTAGTCAATAAATCTCTAACACGTCGCCTCAACCTCTCCTGGAGACATCAAATATTGTAGACCAGTCAGCAAAGAAATTAAGCGTTATGAAAAAAAATACAAAAAAAAAAAAAAAAAAAAAAAAAAAAAACTCCCTTGATATGTGATCAGATACCTTTTCATGAAAAATACCATCTGAAATTATTAATACAAGTTGCTGTAGAGGGTTATGACCGGATGGAAGGCGCGCTTGTACAACCGCAGAATCTAATTTGTTGGTCAAATACTTTAACAGATCAAGAACTGGTTCATCAACTATAGTATTCTCTTGCTTGAATGTCAAATTAGAGACCATCTGCTCATCAGTAGTTCAAATCGACAGTTAGATCGGTTTTCATGAATATACAATTCGAGTACGTCAACTAAGAGAGTACGTCAACTAAAGAGAGAACCAAGCTTTATGTTGATCCAACTAACCTTTATCCCAGCCTCCACAGAAAATGACCTGTCAAAGTCATGTAGTAACTTTATGTTTCCTTTGGTTCCAAAGCTTGCAACAGCAAAGCTCCCCAATTCGAGTTGAGAAATGGCACGGCATACCGTGACCAAAGCTTCGATAGCAACATCACCACTACTACTCTCCGACATACTGAGTGAATCATCAACAGCAATTACTACTTGGTAGTCACGCTTGTTGGGTCTGGTCAGCCTCATCCATATTTTATCTTTAGTATAGTAACTTGCTATGAATTGAATCACCTGATTTTTTTTTTTTTTTTATTGAAAGTGATGAAAAAAGAGTCAATAGTAAGTTCACCAAAATGCAGATAAAATGTTATTCATAAGAATATTAGCATTTACCTTTTTCATATTTATCCTTTTGCCAGTTCTATAATCCCCTTGCAGCTTGTTGGCTACAGTTGGTTCCATTACAAGGCGCAATTGTTCAGCTAACTCCATAGACAATTTTGTTGTGCTAACCTCGTATCTCCTCCAAAGAGCAGCTGCATCGCGCTCACAACTAGGATCATCAGAAGCATCTTGACCTTTGCCCAAGTCATTGTCATGCACAGAAAGTTGTCCTAATTTTTCTGTGTTTTCGCTTAAGTATGATTTCTGGAAAGAAACCAAATCTTCAGAGCGATTTTCAAGATCAATACGTTGACCGGTAACAGGTTTATATGACCCCTCATCTGGCGCCTTCTCGATGTCCGGCATATTAATTTGCTCCCTTTTTTCAGTTTTGGGGAAAGACAAGGAGTTACTCAGAGAATTTATTTCTGATTTTTTCTTCTCAATCTGCATAGCTGCATCTTTTTCTCCAGCAAGACATTCTTTATCGGTGTCACCATTAACATTTTTGTCAACCTGCTCCATTGATGCAGGCCCCAAAGCCTGATCTGTCCCCTTTTCAAATTCTGAAACATAGCCATATTCATCTGCATTATCATCGTCCATTTCACCATGCTGCTCCATGTTATTTTCCTGAAGATCACCAGACACCCTAACCCTTTCCTTCCAGTGCTCAAGTGCATCCCCTACACTTCGATAAGGATTAGGTTGATTTTCCTGAATAAATGAATGCTCATTCTGCGGAAGATGGGATTCAGATCGATTTTCATTGATTCCTCCAGTATTTGATGAATCTGACATCTTAATATCCATCTCAGACATACTATTAGAAGGAAAGCCTCCCAAGAGAGCAGGATTATCAATATTATGTTGGCTATTTGAAAATTCAGGTTCTGCTGTTATATTTTCAGAACTGGAAGTCTGCCGATCAACATTAGACTGTGATGACGATTTAGCAGTGAAAATTTGATCGTTTACCATACCAGAAGATTCAGATGTATCTTTCTTAGGATCCATGAGATCCATCTCGGCATTCTTTTGGCCCTGTCCAACATCTTCCTTTTCTGTGGTTGCATCAACTTCAGTATGAACTTCTTCCATAATTTCATCAGGGGGGCCTGTCTCTTCCCCCTGGTCCCCTTCTTGCATTTCATTCTCAGCTAACTCACCTTGTCCTTCAGGATCTCCCTCTTCCATGGGTTCTGCATCTTCCCCCATATCCAAATCCTCATCCATGTCAGAAGTTTGATTTAACTCATCAGGCATCAACCCAGTAGATTCAGAATATGCTGTTTCCTTGTCCATATTCAACTCTTCTACATTGTCTCCATCCCCAGTTTCATCTTGGCTCGCAGTTTCATCATTCTGAGCATTGCCTTCGTCATAATTACCATTGCCAGTTTCATCTGTGGCATCATCCTTAGCTCTCATCTCTTTAGTGCTTCCATCTTGATCCCTAACTGAAGGTCCAGATTCATATTTTTCATTTGAATCATTCGGAGTTTCATCTTCATTCTTATCCCAGAATTTCTCATCAACTGCTTCACTATCTGGCCCAGTTGGCCCCATTTCAGATTCAAGTTCATCATTCTCACCATCAATATCTTCATCATCCCCTGAGTCCTCACTTAGGCTTACTGCATCAGCTGTAAAATCCTGTTCCATCTCGATACCAGAATTATTGCTACTAGGGACATCCTTGGAGTCATTTAATTTTTCATTTTGCTGCACCATCCAATATAAACAAGAAATATAGTTTAAAATTCCAAGTCCAACCAGAAAACCTCATCAAAACTTACAAAATAAGCAGGTTTGAGGTTGCTAACCTGGTCACGGGATCCCAGCAGCTGGTCTTCGTCATTAATCTGATCACTGACATCATTCAGTCCTACACCCTCCCCCATGCCAGTTCCATTAGCATCTTCAGATGATTTGAGGTTACCATCTTCATCCCGGTTTTCATTAGAAACTCCAAAACCTTCCGAAAACAAAGACGCTAAAATAGTTGCAATCACATGAGTTGTAACTGAAACCTACAAGTTGGCATTCCAATCAAATTATCAAATTCGGCACTGGGAAAATGACAGTGAATTGATGACAATTTATACCCCCCCCCCCAAAAAAAAAAACAACACACACACAAAAAAACACTCTGAAAACAATTATCAGTACATCAGAAGATGAGATTTTCTATAATCAATCATTATAACAGAATATGGCAACTATAAAAACACAGTATTAAAAATAAGCTCTGGAATGAAAAAACAAAAAAAAATGAGATAAAGAGATAAAAAAAACTGTATGCTTATACATAAGATGAGATAAGAGATAATTAAGCTTACAGATCTGTGCATGTCTAAGAAATTTTCCATGAGCTCTTTACTGAAATTCAGCAATAGGTCCATGAGCATATGTAGATCTCTAAAGCTGGCTCCTACTTTGCAAGAATAGCTGTTAACTTTATTGTCAGCATGATTGACCAACTTCTCCTACAGAGACACAGAAAACCCATCATTGATTGATTTATCTAGCAAGAAACAGTACCGAGACAAAACCAAACTTACCCCAAAAGCAACTGTTTTGAAAATCTCATCACAGAGCATGTCCAAGCTGAGATTTGCAACAAATGACTGAAATAGCAATTCCCCCGTGCCAAGATTTACCAAGGACTCTTCAACAGTAGGGATGTTGCTAGACAAACATAAATTCTGGAAAACAGTTGCAATATGTTTATATGTAGACGCAAGGGCCTGATCGAAGTCAGCATTGAGCTCTTCACAGCTTTTTCCATCAGAGCTGTGTTTAGCAGATGACTCTACAGGAATGGAACTTTCCATTTTCGCAATGGTTAACTCTTCCTCAATTAATTTTGCCTGAGAAGTAAATGATTTTTCAACTGAGTTTCCCAATCAAATAATCAGGTTTCGAAAAGGTTATACGAACAGATCATGTACCTTCTCAATTATTTCTTGAAATTGATGAATCAAAATTTCTTTGACTTTGCACCTATCAGGATCATGCTCCCACAGTTCTAGAAGACGTGAGTTGAACACATTTAAAGCCTTGAAATTTTCGGTTAACAGCTGCTCCATATCTTGTGTAACAATGCAAATATGTGTGGTTGAAGTCAATGCAGTGACAGCTTTCGTCCCCCCAATCAGGTAACGATCCAATGATTCCTGTATTACGTTTTGATATATACCAAGAAATAGGAATGATTAATAAAGAACTTTGCATGATTCACAACCTCAAGACTGATATCAATAATCAATATAATATTCTTAGGAAGAAAAAATAATTTACAGAGAATCAACGAAATCAACTTCTGGGAGGAGGAGGAGGAGGAGGGGGGGGGGGGGGGGGAGGAGGAGGAGGAGGAGGAGGAGGGAGGGGGAGGGGGCACTAAGCAGCCCCTACTCTCCAATGCCTAGGCAAATGATTCCCTACCACATTAACACCCTTAGCCCCCTTCAAATAATAACCCTCCCACGCACTTACACAGCATCACACACGCACATGGCCTCTCACACAAATCCTAGTAGCCGAGTCAGCAAGTTAGTTAAAATAACAGGACCTACTAGATTAACCCAATCCCCATGCCCAATCTCCCTGGTGTATCCTCAGCTGTCCCCCTATTCTTCCTCACTCTAACTTGGTATGTGTATATATCCAGTTTATTAACATAAGGGTAGGTCTGTAACACGTTTACATAAATGCAATGAAATAGAAACTAGCACAAATTCAATGCAATTTAGAAACAAAATCATCAGCAGAACCTTTGATTTGAAGAACGACGGTAAAAATTCGTCAATATAAGCAATCATCTGACTGGCTGAAGAACATGCTCTTTCACAAGTGCGTAAATGGCTATGTTCTAATGTCCTCAACAAAAGCATTTGCTCATGTGACACAGCACATAGACTATCAAATAATTGCTGCAGGAAGAGAAAAGAACATCAGAAGCACTGCAGTCAATAAGAAATATCAAAATAAAGAAGAAATGAGGACACTTACTTTTTGTTGCCACAGGCATTTATAAGTGGCAAACTGATTTGGAATAATAGAACACATATCAACAGTACTGTTATCAGCATCCAAGGAAACTTTAAACAAATTTGCCAGAGTATAAACACATTCTCTTAAACATTTCAATTGCTTGCCAAAATCACTGGCAGCAGCCAGTTGATTCTTTTGTATTCCAATGAGCTGATTGAGGAAAGAATTGGACCTATCAACCTGCAGAAATCATTCACACCTTAGACATATAAAATGGCAATGGTAAAAGTATTCATAAGCTTGACAGCGATGACAGAGTGGGTCACTAATATTAAATAGTTCAGTTGTCATTACACAGTATGGTTCAGTTGAGGTTGAGGTTGAGGAAGTGGAGGTAGTGGTTAGGTTGAGGTTGAGGGTAAGGAAATGGAGGTGGTGTTGACAGTGGGTGTGGGTGTGGGTGAGTGTGGGGTGGACGAAGATGAAGATGATGATGATGAAGAGATGATGATGCTGATGGAGGTGGGGTTGGCTGCTGGCCGGAGATAAGGAAGATGAGAGAGAAGTTGAGGATGACGACTATGGTGTATTGAAACTTCGACTTTGACCATCAAAAAATTCAACAAAAAGGTAAACTTGAAACTTATTTCAAGTGTTAGAAATAAAATTAAATATTAGGGGTATTTTTGAAAAACTTTAGAAATATAAAGTATACTTGACATATATATGTGAAAAACATTTCCAGAAAGTATATGTTGAAAATCTTTAAAAATAAAAGTGAAAAAGAAAAGAAAAACTAATCACCAATAAATAAATTATCATAAATTTAGTGAGCCATAGGAGTGCCAATATGAAGAGAGAGATTCCACCTGTTCAAGAGTTATATCTTTATGAGGATTAAGGCATATCTGCTGCAAAAAAAGCACAGATATAACACTTTTGAAATAATGTTCACTAGCTGTCTTCCATTCTATAAGCATGCTTTCTTCCGGGACATTCTTATCTTCAATTTTAGCACCATCTTCGGATGTTATAAGAGGTAGCTTACTATTTGTTAATAGTAAATGATCCACGCTCCCAAAAATTTCAAGAAACCACCAAGATTTATGCTGATCCTATATGTATAAAAATATTAAGGGAATCAAAGGGGGGAAGTTAGAATTTTTTCTAAAAAGAAAAAATAAAGACATAATATTAACTTTCATGGGAACTAAATATTAAGTTTCCCACCTCCTCATATGCAGACTTGTGTCGTGACAACCCACTGCTCTCTAAAAGCTTAAGTAGATCGGACAAAGCTCTTCTCTTTCCACGACTCTTTTTTTCTTTGTTCCAAATATCACCACAGTGAACAGCTGTGTCATATATGTTTTCAATCATATTCCACATGTCTTTCCATCCCTGCAAGTGAAGTTTATCCTGGGAGACACCACAAGCTCTGAATACGCTTCCAATATCTGCACAAATTGCAAGGTCATAAAAAATTGTGGACAAGAAACAAACCAAAATTTTTATTTTTATTTTTTTTTAAAAAAAGAATGAAGTCAATGAATCACAAGTTTGAGTTCTAATTATCTCTTAATAAGAAATAAGGAAAAAGATTTCCATTGAATTAGTATGGTTCTATGTTGCATGAGTACCGGAACACTAGATTACCGGAATATGTATCTAGCACACTGTAGTACAGGATATGAAAAGAGCGAAATCTACCTTCATATTTTGTTGACAAAAATTGCACATTTCTCTTAAGCTGTAAATTCTGCAAAGCTTTATCCAATTTTTCACCACATTTCTCAAACCACAGTGATCTACATCAGAGAAGACATGTTAACAACTTAAAGATTAGAAATATAAAGTGTACAACTTATATTGGATGTCAACTAACCTGTTCTCACCACTGAACAATGTCAAATCAACTGCACCACTGAGCAAGCCCTTATTTATAACATCATAAATAAGCTTGTGCCCACGAAAAGATTGAGCTTTGGCTCCTCTTTGTGCAGCTTCTTGGTTGAGGAATAACAACACTGGCTCTTGCAGAACATCCTTCATGAGAAAGGAAAGAAGACAACATATATAAGGCAGGAAGAATAAAATGCAGCGCTGGAAAATAGACAGCTGGATGAGGAGAGAAGTTTGCACAAAAGAATGAGCCGAGAAGGAAAAATACATGGATACTTGTGTTCATTGCCTAACTTCATATGGATTTATGGATTTAACATGATTCTAATGTTTGGTATCCTTCAAGGGCCCTAACTTGTTTTATATACTTTATAATGGTTTCTTATAACAGAAAAAATCGTAATTTAAGGGAAGTTGATTACACCAGGGGAAAAAAGTGAAAGGAAAAGATGTTGGTTGCACAGAAAAATTAGCTCTAATACCAAAAAGAGATGAGCAAATCTGGAGAACTAGAAAATATGAGTGAATATGAGATAGTTATTATGACTGAGAAACACTGATACAGCAGAATATATAGTAGAATAAATGGGGGCAGATTGGTCCTGTCACTCACTACTGCAGTTACAGGTCTATTATTGACAGTTGTCGCTAACAACCAACTGCTGATTGTAGTTAGTAACTGCTATAATAGACTACACATCTTCTACACCTCATTATGGAGAAGAAATGCCTCCGATTTAGACTCCATTCATAAGTGTTGCCAATCAAGAAAAACAGTGTTCATTACTACTATTACCTGTGTATTTTATTTCCCAGGTTATTGTTAGTGGGAGTGGGAGAGAGGCCAAGCATTATCCAAGTTCAGTGTTTCAACAAAAAGGTTCACCAGGTAGACTAAAAAGTTTTAATACGCAATCATATGATGTATTAGAAGCAACACCTAACTTTTTTTCTTCAAGAATTTTCACAAAGTAGAATATTTCAAGGAATGGAGAGGTAAAGTTAGTTGATTATTTGCTTATGTCCACATATAATGCTGAACCAGAGAAAGATAAGGTAATAAATTAAAAGAATAAAAAATAACAAAGACTGATGCATTAATTATCAAAATGTTATTTAGAGATTCAAGGATCACATACAGTATACTTCTGCATAAGCTTCTTCAGCTTTTGCCGGCTCTTCTTCAACTTTTCAATTGATGCATAACTCTTACTATCATCCCATCGGCATAGTTTCACCAATTCTTTTAGTTCAGTCTCAATTTCTTTCTTACTGGCATCAATGTACTTCAATACACTGCAATAAGTGTCATAATTCAATGTTCATAGATTCCCAAGGTTGAAAAAGTAAAAGACAAAAAATTGAATACAGAGCAAGATTAACGAACTTACATTGGTAAGAACTGCACATAAAAACCAAATATATTGTATAAGTATCCCAACTGCTTAATCCGAAAAGACCTGTCGTTATAATTAACAATTAACAAAGAGAATATTAGAAAATGGGTTATAACTTATAATTTCAAATAAAACTTGCTTGACAAATATTACACATTTATGCTAACTATTCATCAACATATCTAATGGCATAAAAACCGTTGAATTTTGTTGAGGGAGAGAAAGTGACACAATAATATCTATTGTCCTCCATAATGGTTTTCCTTATTCTTGGGCATTAGGAGACAAAGCAACAGCTAGAACTACAAACAAATCATACCTGGAATCATAGTCTAGGCACACACTTATATGGTTTTGTTTAAGGAAAGCAAAAAGAAGCTGGAGACGTTTCCCAAATTCACCAATGCTGGATGTTTGAATGAAGTCTTCCAGGCTGCAATACAGTAAATCAATAGAACAGGTTCAAAGATAAAACAAAAAAATAAAGGATGTCAAACTTTAAATGGAACAACAGAATGAGCTTTTGTTTCGAACATGCCTCTGGACAATGGATTGTGCAGATGGAGAACTGGTCTGAAGAATCGAATACAGAGGAAACCATAACTGCAACAAAAGCAAGTGAGAAAGAAAATAAGATATAGCATAAAAGAAAAAATCAGGATATTCATAAGAACAACAAAAGTAACAACGATAAAGAAAAGGTTTTGCTGGCTCATCATTATAAAGAACTGTAACTGCAATATAATTTAAAGATCATTCTTATCCAAACAACCAAAAGTTGCCAAAACCCTTCTCTAGATCAATTGGCGCAGGTCTCACTAGTTGCCTCTCACAATTTTGTTTTTCTCCTTACTTTATGGAAGTTACAAACTATTTAAGAAGTTACCATCTTTCGTAGTACAAAATTTAATTACAACCAGCAATATAAGGGACTGGATATTATGCCAGGATATTGACAGAATATCTGCCAGTATATCAGCAGAATATTTACTCATTCAAATATACAAATTCTGTTAAATTGTGCTCATGTAATTCTGGGTTTGAAGAAAATAAGAAGCTAAAGTAATATTGGTTTTAGAAGAGAGTCTGTGACAGCAGATGAATTTCAGAGAGCTCAATGAGGATACCATCGCTCTGCTACCATATTAAGATTCATGGTTACTCAGCAGAAATATTAGAGCGACTAGACCTGGGAGAGAGAGCGAGATAATATATTACTTGCGTTAATGCACCATCTAAACTACTAACCATTATCTAACAATAATTCAACAAAGACCAAAAGAGGATCTTGCATGAAGAAACATGTTAGATAATAAAACAATTAGGATGTGTTTGGATTAGCGTTTTGACTATGAAAAGTACGTTCAAGTTTCTTGAACGCTTGAATATTTCATTTGGCTTTTTTTTTTAATTCCAGAACGCAGATATTCTCACTCTCAACCCACGTTTATGATAAGTTATAAAAGTTGTAGCTTATGCGTTGCGTTCACTTGTTACGTTTACCTATTTTATCAATTCTACCCTTTATTCTTTTCTTCAAAGAGGCACAAATAACAATTCATCTTAGGAATCATTAATCCCACTAAGAAGGATAAATTAAATAAAGGAAAAACAACCATTTGTACCCATGAACTTTACGAACGCTGACAAAAATACCCATTAAAGAAGAAAACTAACGTTGTATCCATCAAAGATGGATTCCGTACGACAAAAGTACCCAAATCCTAAATTTATGTTGACTTTTTAATAAAATTCCAGAATTACCCCATCCTTTATCTTTAACCCCTTCTCTCTTCTTTCCCAAATCTCAAACACCTCCATTGCCTAAAAACCCTAATCTCAATGGAGGTGTTTGAGATTTGGGAAAGAAGAGAGAAGGGGTTGAAGATAATGATGGGAGTAATTCTGGAATTTTATTATTCAACATAAATTTAGAATTTGGGTACTTTTGTCGTACAGAATCCATCTTTGATGGATACAACATTAGTTTTCTTCTTTAATGAGTACTTTTGTCTGCGTTCGTAAAGTTCATGAGTACAAATAGTTATTTTTCCTTAAATAAAAAACTAACCATAAAAAAATAACAAAATTATAAGTAGTGAAAAATTATAATCCAAAATAGTATCAAATAAAAGAGTACTACTATAAAAAAAATATGGATTCTATTTTTTTCAGTTTTGTAAAATTTGACAGCGTAATTCTTGTATACTGTTTATTATTGTAATTCTTTTAAAATATGAATGATTTTTTTTTTTTGTGACTCAGTTTTTTTTGGTGACTAAAATATGAATGATTGATCTTATTAGAAAGGACAAATTAAATAAAAATTTAACCATAAGTAATAATAAAATCATAATTAGTAGAAAATTACAATTCAAAATAGAACTAAAAACAAGAATACTGAAAGTACTAAAAGAATACGATGCAAAAAAGAGTATTGAAAAAAAAAACTAAAACTAAAATTCTTATGTATATACCTTAAAAAATGATAGAATAAACCAAACAAGTTATTCTTTTAACCATAATATCAATTAATGATCTTATTAGGTAAGCAAATTAAACAAAAATAACCATAGATAATAACAGTGAAAAATTATAGTGTATAACAAAAGAGTACTAAAAAAATACTATATAAAGATATACTAAAAAACCTAAAAAAGTATAAAAAAATTAAACATGTTTGAAAGGATAATATTATAATGTAATATCATGTCTATTTTAGTAATCATCTATTTAAATGTGATTTTAACTATCATTATCTAAACAATATTCATTCTATCAAAATTAATTTTCTAGAGTTGCCAAACATAAATCACGTTGCTACAAATTCACTTTTATCCAAAATCAATTCTATAAAATCAAGTTCATTCAAATTTTAGTTTGATAAACGTCAATCCAAACACACACTTCATGTACCTTTATCTGAAATGTCAACATTTTCAAAGAGATGTTTCATGATACAAGATAACCAAGGAGAGAGTATATTTAGCCCAAAAAAAATTCTCTTACGTAAGTGTACAATTAATTAACGTTAACAAACCTGAAAGCTATTGTGAAACGAAAACAATATCAAAAGAGTAAAGTATCATTTTTGTCCACAACGATTGGGGTAAATCCTATGTGTCCCTAACGTTTAAATCGTCCTATTTGTATCCCTAACGTTTGTAAAAGTGATTCAATGTTATCCTGCCGTCAATTACACATCATGAGCGCTATAGTTTGAGTTTTAAAAATCTCTTCTTGAAGTTAGAATATAAATGTCTGGGATAGAATCGATGATCTACTCCGAAAAATAGCTCCTCAGATGTTGAAACTAATTTCTACAACATTTACATAATTCACTTTTCTAGGGACATAATTGAATCTAAACACAAATAATGGGTATAATATTAAAATCGAACACATCCAAATAAGACCTAATTGAGAATGAATACATCAAAGTGAGAATAATTGAAAAATATAATCTGATTTGTTAGTATAATTGATAGTAGGATAACATTTAATCACTTTTATAAACGTTAAGGATACAAATAGGATGATTTAAACGTTAGGGACACAAATAGGACATACACCAAACGTTGGGGACAAAAACGATACTTTATTCGTATCAAAATAAAGAGGAAATGGTAAATACTTTGCCAGCATGTCAGGGATCATATCTAGCCCATTTATGATGAAGGTTAAAAAAAAAAATAAAAGAAGTGAATTTCCACTTACTTTGCCAGCATTATGCTCATATCCATGCATCACCTCATCAAGCAAACCAGGCCAAGAGCCCAGTTCTATCTTTTGCCATGATGACAATAGATCATAAATATTATTCAATTTATCTACAAGCAAGTTAAACCAGAAAAATTAGTAATATTAGGGAGTACACAATGGATAAACAAAACTTGAAAGAAGATTCATACCTGGGAAGGGGAACTTTGAACCATGTTCTTGCATAAGTTGAGCCTTGTGCAGTAGAAACTGCAATCCTGAGAAGGCCTGAAGTAGGGAAAAAGGATATAGCTTAGAAAACACAATATATTATAAAAAAAATTAAGAAAGTGTACCCATGGCATACAACTAAACTAAGCTTCATGAGTCTTGTTAGAATATCTGTGAATAAATGAGTTAGCATATTATAGGAACCCTTAGGATATGGTAGTTAATTGTGTATATCCTGCAATTATGTATAGATTCCCTTTTCAGGCTACATAAATTAGTCTCTGTTGTTCAGCTAAAACAAATGGAATTCTTATGTCTCGCTCCTTCTCTCACATTCAACAAGGCTAAAAACAACATTCTAATTCAAAAGAGAACATTGAATTAAAACTTTCCAGAGAATAAACTTTTGAACAGAAAAGGATAGCAGATACACAAGAAGGCTTGAATTGGGTTAAAGTTACAGTTAGATTGGATTTGAAAAACTTGAAATCATATTCAACACAAGAAAAGTACCTACAAACAATTACTATTAGAGAGCAGTAATAAATAATAACCGTATTACATTATACATAGGAATTTTTCCAAGTCAACTGTTACATTTTCTGCATAAAAACAATCTGTAAGGAACGTTGCAGTCTAACCAGTCATGATTACTACCTTTGCTAACGGGATATTTGAAGGAAGAGACAAGAGCATGTCAATTACGTCTGAAATTTTCTGGAGATCATTATGATTTTCCCACTCATTTAGCACGGATAGGATCTCCCGACGGAGAGGTGCAAGTACTTTCAACATATTTGCCATCTCTGGAGCATTTGGATCCTAGTACCGAGAAGAACAAAAAGGATATACATGTCATCATGCAACTACAGAAACATCAAGGGGGAAGAAACACATCTTAAAGTAACAGCCACACCTTGTAAAAATTGTATCTGGTGTCAGATTTGTGAGATGAAATAAACTTCCTCTGATAGTCTAAACAGAGATAAAGTAAGTGCTCTGGCATCAGTTTAACATCTAATCCAGGCAAAATTGAAGAATGGATTCCTGAAAGCAGTTGGAAACAGATACATGAGCTAGGCTCAGAAACAAAAGTTGCAAACATTAACAAAAACAGTGATTACTACCTTTCATTAAATCAATTCCCAAAGAATACGAGTCACTAAAGGAATGCAACCAATCTTCATTAGAAACCTTGAAAGATCCCGACTGAACCAAACGCGAACGTTGTTAAACACAACATATAAATCAAGTTTGCCAATCCAAGCAAAGGAGACAGAAAGTAGAGACAAACTCACAGTCTGGACAAGATCACTAGATCCAAATAACTGGTTGTGAATGAGAACCACATTGCTAACAATAGACTCTTCCAGTTCCTTCCATTCTTCATCCAATATTTCACATTCCATTGACTGTTCCGTCTGATTGAAAGAATAAATTTCATTTCAAATATACATATAGAATCAACTAATCAACTAGAAAAGGATATTTAGAGTTGGAAAACACTTGCATTTGAGTCAAAGGGTTTTTCCTCAGAAGAAACTAACCAACTAAACAAATAATAAAGGATATGAAAGTTGAAAGCATTACTGTATCATTGGGTTTTTCCTCGGAAGAAAATTGTTCCCATTCTGAAAAGGTTTCAGTTGCACTTAATTTTGCAAGAGTTGGCATGTCAACTTCAATAACACTCTCGATTTGGAAAGCTCGAGGTTTAAACTTGTATTGCTGAGATTCATAATCACTTTTGGACTTAGCATGAACTTTCATACCCATCCAAAGGGTTGCAAACTCATCAAATATCTTGTGCAAGAGCTGATGCAAAAAATATTTGTTAAAGAAAGGACTTGTAGAATTCCATACAAATGATTCAGCAGAAGTTTAAACTACAGTAAAGATACTGACCATATAAGTTTTAACATCCATTACTTTTGCATGTGCTATGGAATGTGCAAGCTGAACAAGAATGTTCTGATAGACAGAAGCTCGATATTGCAATGAAGATACCTGTTTTACTTAATCCAGTTACAAACGGATGAACAAAAACAAATTGATTCTATTGATTAAACAATCGAGAAAGTTATTTTACATAACTCAATCCATTGGTATGTACCTTCATATTAGCAGCAATGCCACTGGAGAGACACATAAGCCTTTCCATTAAAGCAATATCAAGCGAGTAAAATCCTTTACCAAAATCAAGTGTGTATGATAGATGCATGTCATGTCTAATGTCATTCCTAAGAGAGATAAACTTGCGTGAAGTTGCACGCGGGAAGCGCATAATTGTGTATAGCATTTCCTGCAATATTCAAAGCTCACCATGTCAGTTGTCAAAAACCAAAACCCCTCAAAACAAATTGCTAAAAAAAGGTAGAAACAAACAACAAAAACAAAATACCATATCCAGGATGATGTTTTCAAGCCCAAGTCTAGCAAGATATTCTTTTTCCAAGCTACTTGACAGAATCAGTGACAATCCGAATTTTATCTCATACACAGCAACTTGTATTGGTTGAATAATATCATTAAAACAAACGTATTCATCCGTCAACCGATCAATGAAATGTGTTGCTGTTTCCTGAAATTCAAAATTGGCAGCTAATGTAAAACTAAAATAAATGAAATGAAAGTTGTTACATGTAAGAATTGGACAAACAGGAAGCATATGTCTTTTACAGGCAATACATCTTGGTCTAGGCCTCCTACATCTGTCTCACGACAGCATGTCATCATTTCTTTGTTTTATTCCGAATTCATGCATGCTTCTCGTATCAAATTTGAATAATACGTGCATCCGAGACCAACTGTCTCCACTTATTAGTTCTTACCAATACCTACCTTGCTTGTCAAGCTGTCATTGAGGAAATTCCATGACAAACAATTTTCATGAATCCTTCAATTTCTTGGAAATTTTATTGTTCACAAGCATACTGAGAACCATTTCATCTGTCCACCTTTTATAGCATGTTATTCTTGTCCTATTTATCACATCGCAATGGGTTCTAACATATTGTCCCATTTTGATAGAATTTTCTCACCTCAAAATAAATAGGACTTGAGAACCATTATTTTCCAATGTTCTTACTCGGCATTTTTTAATTTCAGATGATAAGAAGAAAATATGCATTGGTTGTTCTAATCACAAATAAAAATTTTCTGTGATTTGAGTTACATATAGAATAACAATAAATAGTAGTAATTCAAATTAGTTCAACCAACAACACATGCCTAAGTAGTTATACCTGCCAGTTCCGAGCCCGATCAGCAACCTGTTGAAATTCCTTTACTTTAATACTGCTTTTCAAATCTTCCAACAAAGCAAGTTGTTTTAGAAACTCATGACATTCATTCATTAACTTCTTGTATTTCCATGGTTCAGGGCGGAAGACAATCTAAGTAAAAACAACAATGATCAATGTTGGTTGCTTCACAGAAAATGTCGACAAAGATACAAACAGAAATAAAGATGCAAAATAATTTCATCATCGAACCTCATTAGACACAGGAGGTTTTGGAGAGAGAGAGAGAGAGAGAGAGAGAGAGAGAGAGAGAGAGAGAGAGAGAGAGAGAGAGAGAGAGAGAGAGAACAGCTTGGAAAAAAAATATTGAAACAAGAAAAATACAATGCCAGGTAAATTGCAGTAGTACCCACAAAAACGGAACAAACGCACGAAACAAATGAAATTGTTTAAATAAGTTCTCAACTTGGTAGACCAAATCAGCCCCTTGAAGATTTTTATAATAAATTTGTTTCGTTTCAGTGTATATAAGATATCAATTAAAGAACAAAATTGAAGTGCAAGACTATATTTCATGTCAAATAATGAAAAACCAAATTGATGCTCAAAGACACAAATGTTCAAAGAATAACTTGATATCATGTATATTCCCAACTATATTATTAAGGCTATTGGTACACCCTGAAATTTTTGAGGGGCAAAAGTTAAGGGAGAAACTAACTAGTTATTAATGGCCAAAAAAGAAAAAATCCCTTTCAACTTGTTCGGTAAAAAGTCGAAACAAAATAAAAGTAAAACCACCATGAACAAGTCACCACTGCACATAGCTAGTAATGCTGCCACCATCAATCTGATTCAACTACTCCACCTTGAACAACACCATCCCACTACCATTAATCAAGCCCCAATACCACCACCCCTGTCAATCAGTGTCATTGGCACCACCATCAAGTGCCAGAAACACTACCACAAGCACCAAGAAGGTCGGCATTACTGCCACTTGAAGATCAGCACCATAGCCACCACCATGACTGACGTTGAGTTGCCACCATAAACAACACTACATCCTCCTGTAGTGCAATGCTAGATGACTATCGGGCAAATAAGCGTACAAGTTTGATGGCATTGGCTACACAAAGATGGGTGAACTACAACCCAATGGTTATCAAATACAAGTGATGGGTGAAGGAGAGAATCAGTTAGCAGAGCAATGTCGAGAATAGTATGCATAGGAAGTAAAGGACTTCTATGATTTCAACATAATTGGGAGGAAAAATACCATAATGTGGATTATGGGGACATTTGACCTGAAAGGAGATGAAAATTTTATGCCAATAAAATTGACCCTGGTTTATTATTGATAACCCAAGCATGGATATCAGAATTAGATATGTACCAATCTCTTAATCAAAACAAAAATCTTGATACCACAATGCTGAAAGACAGTAATTATATTCACATCATTCAAAGCTTAAAATTTTGGATGGAATAAATTTGGAAAGTTGAAACAAAATTGAAATAATTTAGAAACCTTTCTTTGAAGCTTCATATGTTCTGCTTGAAGCTTTTCTAGCCTTTCTGCCTTTCTTTTATCAGCTTCTCTTGTGAAAAACTGTCCTGATAAATACCCACATTCTTTCCGCACCTGAAAGAAAACAATAATTATAACCCAATTCACCCAGAAGACAAATAGATTAAGTACATAGGAGTACAAATCATAAAATAACAAACAAACAAGAACGATTAGCTGCTACAAAGTGAAGAAGACAATCTTGATCAAATTCGTTGACTCTAGTACCTGAATTTCAAGTTCAAGTGATGATACCATTTCTTCAATATGAGAATACTTGCAAGAGTACTTAATGGCAGGATCAACATTATAGCTGCTAAGCAGCAGATGAATGCGTAATCCTCCAATATGTACCCATGCACAACCAATGCTATAACTGAAATCTGAGACAAAAATAGCTCAAGTTAAATATACATGAGATTCAAAGAAAAAAAAAAAGATAGTTAACAGATACCAGACTATGTCAAAGTAATAGATTCAAAATACAACATAATATCGAATTATATGCTTAAGAATTATATTTTCTTCCTATATATATATATATAAGCACAAATAATTACCATCAGAATTCGACTGAAGATACAGCTCACTGAGCAGCGGAACAATGATTTTGGGCACTGAGTTTTTCAATCTATGGTGGCTTGAAGAAGCAATGAGAGTGCTCACCAAATTGATTCCTTCTTCCTACATTCATTCAAGGGAATGAGGTATAGAACATAAGCTTGGACTCCGAGCATCAACAATTCAAAAAACCATACAGAACCACCACACAACATTATACAAATAAAGAGCAACATGAAGCAGAAAATGCATCAATAACACATTTCAAGTTGAGTTCCTCATTCTGTCCTAAATTTATTTCATCATTACAACAAGGTCATCCTTATTCATAGTCCCAGATGTAATGAAAACATAGTTGCTATCTGCTAGAGATACATCATCTAATTACAAAAGCTAAAGTACAGGATTATTTCAGTTAACATCAAATGAAACTTTTTACCTCAATTTAAAAGGCTAGTTTTATAAGTAGTAGAGCAAAATATTGAGGAGCTAGAACATTAAATAATAAGCCTACTAGAACTAACAGCATTTTAGAGTCAATTTTCGCAATCTTCTGGTAAATACTGGGAACTTGTGCATACATATTCATAATAAAGGAAAAAGACGCTATAAATGACCCAAAAATGAATAAATAGAAAAGACTACATATCCCAGTCCGACAGCATTCGTTCATTTTAGAAAACCAGTATTCTATAACCTGTTGTCCTAATCTATCATATACGTGAAAGAAGAAATTGAATTATACAATGCTCAACTTAATATCAATCATTATACTAGCTAATGTTGCATTCAAATATATCTCCAAATATTCACTCTGAAAAGTATAATCCATGCTGCCAATTGACAGAATCAGTTTGAAGATAAATTTATCTGTACATTGGTGTTCCTAGATTTTCCAACTTCAATTTGCTACATATATCAGTACATCCAAATGAGCACTATATAATAAAGGTAATAAAGCATCAGCGAATTAATTCCAACCGCATTCAAAAAAAACATCAGCTATCATACTCGTTCAACTGTAATGCCATTATTAAAAAATAAAAAGATAAAATACTGACAAAAAGCATAATAAATAAAATAAACATACCGTGACTGCATTATTCTCTAAAGAACAGAAACTAGACTTGAGTCCTTCGAACTGATCCACATCAAAAGATTTTTTGTGCGCATAGACAATCTACGTTTAAGCAAACCCATAAATTCATGAACTTTTCAAGCTATTTATGAATTTAAGAAATAATAACATAAGGCATAAATCACTGCAGAATTGAGGAAAGCAAAACCTGTTGAAAAAGAGCACGGGCCGCTAATAAAAGAAAACTGGGTAGATCAGGTCCATGACAAGAGCAACGCCACAAATTAGACATTGTAACTCTAAACTTATGACATTGCACTGGAAGTTCCTTGATAGCATGAGTGTTTTTCCTGAATCATGATCCCCAAGAAAATATTTAAAAAAAAAAAAAAAACGAATTCAGTAGAAAAAATAAACAGCTTTATGTGCTTATTTGGCATTATAAGGAGTTCAGAAACTTTTAATATCCATGCTAGGTATTGAACAACTCATGAGTCTGAACCTAAAAGCTTAGATATCCAGGAAATGAAATAATATAGTGTTTAAGCATCAGTAGAGATATCCAGAGTTGAATTACTGTTTGAATTACTCATGAGTCCAAACCTCTCACATTAGGTGGTATGGGCATGCTTTGAGAAGATTAAAAAAAGCATCAAGTCAAGAGGGTGGATAAGATGGCAGCTAGCTGAATGAGTTTTGGGTAGAGGGAGACACAAGGAGACTCTATAGAACTAATCAAACGAGATATAAACATAAATAGGCTACGTATAGACATGATCAAAGATAGCCACACAATGGCATTATTTGATTTATATAGCTAACTCCATCAAGCAGTGTAAGGCTCTACTGTTGTTAATCCTTGTCATGAAACTATTTGTCCCAAAAGATTAAAACTTATCAGAATAGGCACATGAACTATTGTATCTCTAATGCGCCCCCTTATTGTAAGAGCCTTTTTTACTCTTTATTTTCCTTATACTGGAATTCTTTCTATCCTTGGCTGAAAACCAACTTGTCTGAAGACAAAACAGCTATGATCAACAACTTCAACCTCTATATACTCTTAGTGCTCTAATTGGATGTCAAACTGAGGAGTGCCCATAGTATACTCTTGCAACTCTAGTTGATTGTGAAATTGTTCCTTTGGGCGGGAAACCAAGGCATCTTTCCCTTTGGGAACACGGTACTGGAGATTCTTCTTATCTTCTAATTTTGATAACCTAAAGGGGATATTTCTCATCCTTATCTTTATGATATAAAATTCTATTGAAAAAAAAAAAATATGATTGCTTCAACTATTTGGGTGCTTTGGAAAAAAGTTTTCATTTGATGATTGACTTGTGTTCTAGGAAGGAAGGCAGTCTGAATCTATATGATTTTGGTGTCTTAAAGACTTAACAGTTTTTCCTGAAAACTAATATATAACCTCTCATTTTAGCCCCATAAAATTAATTTCTCAAGGATTTACTACATTAGAATATCTTCTTTCCTCAAATTTAAAGTAATGATCTCCTGTGAGCTTCTGAGAGGAGTATATAACAATGAACAATGCACCTTTAAGTCACCTTTCTCTCATTTTCATCATTTATTCTCATTACATAATAATCCTATCTGAAATTTCGACAATGTGCAAAACTTTAATTATTCTAAGAATGCAAACTTTTCTTCTGCAACCAAAAAGATAGGTCTGCTCAAGATTTGAGACAACAAAACAAAGCCAAAATTTGAAATATAAAAATATATTATAAAAAGGTCAAGAATTGTCCTCCTATCTTTCAAACTCTATGGTGCATAAACTGTACTCACGTGATATGGAAGACAGTTGATGCATTGACGGGCTGCAAGAGTATGGGGGGTATAGCAACACTGCTTACATCAAAACCTTCAACCTTTGAGAAATTCTGCATAAAACCGTATATCATGAGTGGTAAAAAAAATTGCATATCAAGCAGGACAACTTACAGAAACAAGTGGTAAAAAAAATTGCATATCAAGCAGGACAACTTACAGAAACAATGTATGCTTGCACATACCTTAATGAAGTCAGGAAAGCATATCCACAATGATTCATGCCACGTAAACCACATCTCTAGAATAAAGCTTGCAATCTTCTTAATCCCTGCAACATTCCCCCCATACCCCAAGGGATGTAGAAGAGGGTTAAATGCCATATTTGAGAAAGTGGATAATATGAAACAAGCAGCAGTTTTGCACGAACCTGCATCCACCGAGGTCCATTCACTCAGGATCCACAATATCTTTCTTTGGGGAGAAAACATTTGTGGAGGGATTGATGATAAACGCAATGAAAACTTTAATGCATTGTCCAGATTGATTGTAAGATAGTCCATAATCTAACAGGTAGCCAAATTTGCCAAGTCAATAAAACAGACAACAAATGAAGCCCCAACAGAAAGAGAGGAAATAAAAATAAAAATAGTGATCGTATTACTCGGTCTTCCCCTTTGAAATCATCCCAGTGAATTGAGGTGAGCTCCTGTAGCAACTCCATATCCCAGAATAAACTGGTATAATCCAGTGGTGGAAATGTATCCTGCAAACTCTCAAATCCTGACATTTGACACAACATTTCGGGAGTAAATGAACAACAAGAAGCAGAACTTTCTACAACAGATGAAGAGTCTCTGTGTCCTGTATTCATCTGCAACTTCTTTTTTTCATGTTCAAACCTTCTTAACAGCATCTGTAGAGCAAAATGAGTGAGAACTACAAGAGAAAAACAAAGGTGCATCATCATTATCATCATGACCTCATTGAGAACATGAAAAGCACAAACCTGATACATCTCCTCCAACTGCTTAACAATTTGCAGATCATCACCATCATGACCCCATTTCTCCATTATAAATGGTGACATTGAAACAGCTGTAATTAATAAAGAAGAGAACATTTGAAGATATCCATTTACAAATAAACAAGTGTGCAATAAATCAGGCATGAACATAACTAACACTTCTACACCAGCAAACAGGTAGTACCAAAAACATCCATCATGTTATTTCAATATGTACACTCCTGAGTATACCTTGCAAACCCAATAGACGAATTACTCAAAACAAAGCCAACACTTTCTACATGGAGAGAAACCACAACAGAGATGCCAAATAATTTTAAACCAAAGAATTAAAGCTACATCATGATTGAGAGGGAAAAATATTTTACAGTACGAAGCCAAAAACAATTTTACACTTCCAAATTCATCATAGAACAAGAACAAACCATTCAGTATATATTGAGTCATATGTATCATTGTATTTGTCAATATAAGTTCAGATGATAAACAAAAGAGACAGTAACCCAATTGGACTAAATGGCCCATAAATATCATTGTCTCTATTATAATTCATATAGCATTCTCAGTTTCTCACACAAAAGAGGAACAAAATGTACAAAATCAGTCATACAAGGAAATAAATATACAAAACTCAATAAAGCAGGGAAAGGAAACCAGGTAGCCAACCATATACCTTCCATCACACCAAAGCGAAGATCTTGATCAAATGATGCAACAACATCAAGGAGATGTCCTGATTCTACAAAAATTAACAAAACATCAATTACAAAGGTTAGAACATTTCGCTAGAACTACTCCAGTTAAAGAACAATGAACCACTAAACCAGTTTTGATGTTCTCAAGATCAAGAGGGCTTGAATAACAAATAAAGAAACCAATAACCTACTGCAGTCATCAAATTATTCAAATACCGAAGATATCGCAATCAAGAGTATTTTTACAGCAATATTCCTACAGATATAGACAAAAAGTGAAATATTGCAAACCTTGATTAGCAGATGCTGTCTTTCGTGGCCAAAACCTTTCAACAAAGTTTAAAAGTTGTTGTTGTTTATCATGTAAAGCAGAGGAAGAGGGCAAAAACGGGTGACCACCATAAATCCACAGCAAGGATTTTTCCGGAAAAGAATACCCCTCCAAATTTTTGCTCTCCATCTATTGAATGTTATTAAAAAAAATTAATTGTCTAAAAAAAATACAGAAAATAATACATATATTTATCATGTTCTCTGCTTATCTTACCAGAAAATTCTCTACCATTTCTGGACAGATATTCATTAGTTTTCCAGCATCTTTCACCAAAGAATGCCAAGAAATTAGCAATAGATCAAACTTTGAAGAAATCAGGTGTTGCCAAAATAGCACATGATCCTCAATAAGGTTAGTGTAGGACTGTATGAAATAATCAAATGTTGAACACTCAATTAGCTTAGGACTTGAAGTAACAAGTTTATTAAGGAACTCATCTTCCAATACATGAAGAGATTTCAAAAGTGGAACAAAGCACCTAGCTCCATCAGTAAAACTATGCTCGCTCTCAGAATATTGCTGCTGCAAAGTTAACCTTAATGGATCAATGCAGCGAATGGCATTACAGATATAGTTAATTTGGCTATTCGATGCAACCAAATCAACTAAATCAAATGACAACATAGGAATTGACTGCAAACCAAAATCAAGTGGGTCACGCCATGCAATGTATTTCCAAATTGGATGCTCCATCATCTTCTTCATCAACTTAATAAAGTCATGGAAGAACTGACAGAAGGGCTGCAACTGAGAACCAAACCAATTAAACCAGAGCAGATAGTACTTAAAGTCATTTTCAGTTGCCTGCTCAAATGTCCAGCTGGCAGCAAAGGATAGCATTTTATTTGTCATCTCCAAGTCAATTTCAGTTTCCTTTTCATATTTTGCAAAAAAGACTTTGGAAGACTTTGGAAACATAATTTCTTGCAATGTCTTTATATCTACAAAATAATGGTTCCAACAGGCAAGAGAAGTTTGCGGAGAAGCTGTTGAGTACTTTTTCCGAGCATTTTGATATTGTTGTGCAGCAAACTGCCTACCAAGAAACTCCAGATACATGCAATCTTGTTTAGTGCACGCTTCTCTTGAGTAGCATGTATAATCCACTAACCTCAATGGCACTTGCCATCCACCGGGTAAACCTAAAGGAGAGTCTGGATAACAGCCATATCCACACAAATTACTTTCGGATAAAAAAGCTGTTTTTGCGAAATTTATTATTTTCTCTCCTTTAACATCACCAAATGAGGAGATATATGTGTGTTCCCAACTTATTTGCAGACTCCAAATGGGATGACAGCCATTCATAAGAAGTTGCTGAAAAAGATGAATCCAATGCGACAGCTCAAGATAGGTTATGCGAACATTAATCTCTGAACCTTCTTTCTTAGCATAAATGTGGGCTCTTGCCATGTAGTCAACGATTGGAGCAACAGGGATACCAGACAAAACAAGAAATCTCTTCACATCTTTGAGTTCTTCATTCTCACAGTTGTATCCACCTGTATCATTCAATGCCCAATAAGGCTGCATCATAAATATTTCAACACCCCTATTTCGCATTGCCCGAGAAACTTCACCGTAGTGGGGATTCACCGTGAGAAACAGGCGGAAATTTGGGTGTGGATGGACAACATAGGGGTTCCCATCAACAATTCCACGCTCATTGACCACAATTGAGCCACTAGGTTCCACCAAAGAGTTAATTCTATCAAGAACCTGAAAACCAAATAAAAAATGCAAAATACCTAATTAGATACATACATACTCAAAAATTTACTGGAATATGATTTCAGTTACATTAGCTAAAAATAATAACAAAACAGTCATCAAAACAAGGAAATATTACAATCAATACACTATAAATTTAAGCTTCTTGGGGATAAAACAAAATGTAGGAAGACTAAAGATGTGACATTTCACGAGGAACCAGTTGTATCTGACACACTTTCAGTATCTGTAGAAAAACAATCAGATCAAGGGAGAGAGAAAATCATACAGATTGACAAGCATTATATACCACACAAGTAAACAACAAAATCTATGCAGACATAATATCTTTAAAAAGCATGCATGATGCATTCAATAATGTCATTAATAATATCACTATTAAATATTGACATCACATACCGTAGGGTTGCATAGATTTGCATTGTCCAAGACAATCCATTCACCTCTCTCTATAGCCTTTATCAATAATCCAGTAACCCATTCAAACTTGGTAGAAATCAATCTTTTCTGATCATCTGCTTTCAGCTTCAAAATTGTCTTCAAGACCAAATCTAGATCCTTGGTTGAATAGGATACAGGAAGAGGATTCTTTTCTAAATTCAACTTAAGCTGTTCAATGATCTCAGCAAGCAAACTAAGAGAACAAACAACTTGCTTCCAGTTTTCGAAATAATTTGAAGCAGAAGCAGCCAAGCTGTCAAAGTTCAAGCTGGACAAGAAAGTAGTCCATCTCCTACATAAATCTCTGTGCCTAAAAATTAATTCCTTTGAAGCCTCCAATTGCAAATTGCTGTACTCATTAAAAAAGTGCCCAACTTGAACAACAATACAGTGAAAATTACGTAGGGCATCATATTGTTCAAAAGATCCAAGCAATTCAGAGATATCAGTTGCAGATGAAAGATTTATTTCATTAAGTACATTGCTTGTGAGATTAGCAAGTAATCTTATCAATGAAGTTTTCCCCGAGCTTGAGGGGCCAATCAAGATGCATAACCATTGGCGCTCTACACACTGAGCAATAGCTTCCAAACTTTGACAAATTTCCGGAAGTATAAGAAGCTTACTTTTGTTGGGCACAGATAACTGGACTTGACTCCTCTTAACAGTAGCATTCCCCACAATTAAATGACTTGAATCAAGCTTAACATGAGGATATGGATTTATAAACGGCATCACCCCAAATACCTCAGTGAAAAGCCTTAAAACTTCCTTGCGGTCAGCTGCAGAACGCATTCTCTGAATATAGACAATGTTCAAGAAAGAATATTCTCCCATCTGCTTGGGTGACCCTAAATTAAGGACAAGGAAATATTAAGATAAAAGATGAGAATGACCATCAGTGGGATAAAGAAACAAATCTATCACACAGGGAAACATAAGTATCAAAATGGTATTAAAGGAAAAAGAAATGTTGGACCTTCAATTACTTCACAAGATCGAAAAACATCACGCAGATTAAACTCCCATGGAAGACCATCCTTAGCAAACTTATGATGCAACATGGTCTCTTCATGCATCCTTTGATTGAATAATATTAACTTTGAGAGTAAAGGTGTGGGGATAGTTGGATATTTTGATTCACAAATTGACAGATAGTCATCCTCAACTAACTGGTCTACATATACCTGTCATCAAATACAAATTCAACTGATAAACTTGCAAATCAAGAACAAAAGAAAAAACTTATCCGACAACTCCAGTTTGGACAAGATGCGAGAAAATAGGACATACACAAGAAATAGAACATTAATACAAACCAGAGGTTAAATAGTATCCCTCTTTGTTTTACATGCTTCAAATTATATAGCTCGAGTAATCCAGCAGGAATTTTGAAATTTTAAGTCAGTTATGCTTGTTTGAGCCTTACCCTTCAAGCTCTAATTAAGATACTGCCAGCATACCTTGGTGAAACGATTTAGAAATGATCTTGGAAGGCTTTTCCGGCCACCACCTTGATGTGATGGATTTTGACAGGCAAAAACTCTAAACGATGGTGGACATTTATAAGTATTTCCTAGCTCTGGTATAAATACCTCAGCTCGGTGATCCAAAATAGCATTTAAACCCTGATTAAAAAAACTGTTAAAACCCATGAGAGAGAGAGAGAGAGAGAGAGAGAGAGAGACCATTAATTCCCAAAGAAGCATAGAAAAAGAAAAAC
Organism: Arachis hypogaea; assembly: GCF_003086295.3. Lineage (NCBI taxonomy): Eukaryota > Viridiplantae > Streptophyta > Magnoliopsida > Fabales > Fabaceae > Arachis > Arachis hypogaea. The sequence goes on from NC_092050.1 coordinate 145,563,307, forward strand.
AAAGAATGAACAGTTATGGTGGAAACAATGCACTACTATGGTTATAAATTGTGTTAAGAATGAAGAACAACGAGGTCCAAATAGATATTAAAACTGATCAGGAATTTACCTCTAAAACGGGTTGTGGAGCAAGATTAAGCTCGTCTAGCAAAACCCAACAGCCTTCCCTGAGGGCCTGCATCAACAAAAAAGATAAGAAGATAAATACACGTAACACGTCAAAGCTGGTGATGAATGTTAGATCATGTTAATTTTTATGGCAAAAAGTTTAACCTGCAATAGTATCCCATCGGACCAGGAAAACATCCTGCCTTCATCACTTTCCACTGGTAAATCGGATCCTAATAGATCCATCATATCAGTCTGCAGCAGAAAAGCACATCATCATCATCATAATACATAAGTGAAAATTATCCCATCACAGAAAACAGGAAGAACCATAGATCACAGTAAAGTAGGAACGCACAAAAAAAGACTAATTACTCACCTGTTCAGATAGGTTTATCCGTACCACTCTGTTCCCAGAACATTTCCCCAAAGCCATGATTAAACTTGTCTTACCAACACCAGGACTACCTTCCAGTAGAACTGCAAACCAGAAGTCAATTAAAACAGAAACATGCAATTGTTTGGATGACAAGATTCAGAAAGAAATTTTGGAAAATACAATGCAAATGAAAACTGATGCATTAGATACATAATTATTGTTCAGTTTTATGAATATTTTCAATTATTTTGTACTTTAATTATGAGTCCTACAATAGAATGATTTAGGAAATGATTTTGTAACTTAAAGGGTATTTAACCCTAGAAGTCCCACATCCGGAAGTCCTCAATAAGAACTTGTGTTTTGAAGGCTATCTATAGGGCCTTGGCTGTGATGTTGAAGTATTATCTTCTAAATATCAAAAGTCACTTTTTATCTTTAAGACCGACTCTCTTATTGAATCCCAGTGAAAGTGCCCAAGTTTAATAGTTTTTTTCCATGTTCTGTTTTGCTGTACTATTCCACATCAGTAACATACCATACTATTTCAACATCAGTAACATACCAGGCTTTGAAAGCTGCATCGCACGCAAAACTCTAAAGGCATTTTTGCGGGTAGTCGGTGCCTTGAAATCAAAATAGCCATCCTCACAATGGCCAGAACCTAGAAGCATAACCAAAAAGTCACAGAATAATCCAAAAAAAGCAATCTGATCGGTACTTGGTAGTACTGGGGGGAGGGAGGAGGGGGATTGGTAATGGTAAAAGACTACAAAAGGATAAAAAAGAATTCTTCAACATACTTCAAAAAAAAAAAAAAAACACATCTAATATATCTAAATAGTTTAACTCAATTTTGAAATAGCTCCTCAATAGTTTTAAACTTTTCTAATTCGACCAAGTCCCTTTTAAAAACTCCGTGAATAATTCTTGATGCTTGATATTAAGTTGTTCTTCTTTCTGAAAATTCTAAATAACAAAACTTTCAAACTAAAGGAACCAGGTCAGATAACATTTGTACAATATAGGGGGCTGACCATACAGACCTAATTGAAAATTTTTATACACTACAGAGACTCGATTACAAACTTTCAAACAACAGCAACCTTAATGAAAATTGAATGTAACTATAACAACATTTGAAGTAATTAAAGCTAGAAAACATAAGTGTCAGGCATTGCTATACAAACCATCTCAAATATGAGTTGAAGATAACTGAGCATTCGCAAACAGACACCAAATAAGACACAAGTAGAATGTTATTTACGGTGTTTGGGCTAGACTGTATACACCTATTACTTAATATATAACATAAATTTATAAGATTAATATAAGGGGATATGTAACATTATCTCTCTAAATGAAAAATTGTAGGTATTTGAACATGATTACCTTTCTTGATATAGAATGGATCGATGCCAAATAAAGCATCGATTTGAGAATTGTCAATATGCAAGATATTTGAAGTTGAGGCAAATTCACCCCATCCATAACTTTCCATTCTTGAAAGCTTCGAATGTAACAAATTGCCTTCATCAACCTGCAACAAAAATCCAATCATCATTTACAACTACTGAATCAGAATAATAATGATCCGAGACAATAGTAATATTGAGCAAAGCCTTGTCCCAAATATATCATAGTGCTGTAACATGTAGAATAATAACCCACGACATGAAAATAAAAGTTTTTATCTATCATGCCCCGCAACATGGAATCATTACGATCCATCAAAAGAAATCCAATATTTTTATTTTAGCAGATATTGAAATAAATCCTACTACATCACATGCAGAGGAAGAAGGAAAATTTCAGCATTTTTATTTTGGAATTTAAAAAGCTATTTTTTGAAAGAATCAATCAGCAGCATCTACAAACCGCACAGCAAACAGAAACAGATAAGCCACTAAGCAAGCAATCAATTGTGTAGAAGAAAACATACATGACAGACAGGAAAGAACACCAATGAAAATGGGTTAGCATCCTATCATTTAGGTGAAGACCAGTCTAACCAATCAAGAACTGGACATCAAAATGATTATGATTCATAAAATAATGCACAGCCAAACCAGTTCCAAGTGTCAAACCAAGCAAAATAAACCAAAGCACAGTTTGGACCAACCCAGTTCAAACACTTAAAATCTATAGATTAAAGCTCCTTATTTCACACATTTCACTAACTCTTACATGTATTTCATATCACTTCAAGTAGATTATCCTTATAACATCACTGGATTTGACCAGTTTTGATATATGAACATGAAGAACGAGTTCTGCGAGTTCAATGTTTGGTTAGGTGTTTGACAACATAGGTGTAAAGTGTAAACCTTCAGTAATGAGAATATGCCGAAAATTAAACAGATGTTAACACCAGCAAGAATAAGGAAAAGTAGTATGTACCAACGTACATCTGACTCTATAATAAATGTTAAAACTTCTACTGGGTATATTCTTCTAACTTGATCAGCCAAGTTACTAACAGCACTATTGCTTACTACAGACTTGCATCCTATATGTGCCTCACTGAGGAACGTAATTACATAAATATATCTTTAATATATCAAAACAAACAACCAATAACAAGATATTCCAAATGTTCTTTGATACTTTCACATTCAAATTGCTCAAACAATGATAATTTATTGGGAAAATCCTCCATGTTATATCACTTGATTATAGGAATTTTAAGTTTTGACTTTCAATAAAGATTGATAAAATCACGTGACCAATTCCAATACTGATGTGCAAGGAAATGGACAAGAGGTAATCAGGTAGTGTATAGCAGATGAGCACGGAAACAGGGTAGATATAGTTTCAACAGAAAACGTAGAGGGAGGAACATACTCTCAGCTTTTGCAGAAGAAAAGATAGACATCTCTCCCTTAGCTCTTTAGAATACCTTTCTGAAATTCCAGTGCCTGGCAAAAAATGAGCAACTGTTAATAGAGAGAAAAAAAGAGGACAATAAAGCGTCTCAATTCATAAAGGCATGAATGCATGTAATATGTCATGTTACTGTATACATGAGTTGTGGAACGAGTATGTTATATAGTCCACCCAATCTTGTTGATGCTTATTCTTGTAACATTCGAAGCATTTCAGGCATATGCAAGCTAGTGAAAACTAGATATTTTATTCAATCTTTAGTACCCGAGCTAGTTACGGTTAGATGCAGCTATTTGGATTTGTTGGTGAATAATAAAACCTTAACAGTCAACAATTTCCATCACCACCACACTAACCATAACTGATGAAGAATTCTTTTGGGGGAAAAGAGATCATTCTTAAAAAATAAAGAAATAGAATGAGAGTAGAACTAACATCAAAATTGAAATTTAACTGATTCTAATATGGCAAATAAATAAACAGAAATTCAACATTCAGATGAACAGAATCAAAAGCAAAGAAGAAAACCAACTTCTCAACAGTAAACGACTCAAATATATAACAGCATCCATGGATCAGCATTGCATTAAAACCAAAAGGAACTTCATTTATACAGATAAGAACATATTAGAAGATTAAAACGAGACCAAAATAAAAAAAAGAATAACCCCTCAAGCCTTGTCATACTAGATGGAATTTCTAAAAGGATAAAAGTCAAACGACACCAGAGACATATTAAAAGAAAAGCAGCACCACAAAAATATTCAATATGGCAATAATATATTTGAATGAGAAATCAAAGATGAAGGCATAAAATAAGTGGCAAGCTATACCTAGACTTAATCCATCAAGCAAAACAAGAAAGATTCCATGAAGAAGTGCATATTTAGGACCTAAGGTTTCTTCCATTACATCCAAAAAGTCAACCCAAGAAATGAGATCTCTCACAGTAAGCCTTCTGCTAGGATGTATTTGGTTGAACCACTGAAAAGAAAAGTTATGTAATGAATACAAGCTAAATAACACTATATATAGGTCTGATCTGATGGAATTGATAGGAGAAAAAAAAAAGGCATAAACACCATTAACAAAATTAACTGCATATATCAAGATAATATACCTCAAAAAAACTTATCATAGCATTAACAACTTCCAGGAGCCTTTCACGATAATCTTCCTTTATGTTTCCCGCATTTTTAAGCTTGGAAATTCTGTAAATAAATCAAATAAACCAAATATTAAATATCTGCATATCTAAATTTGTATCCTGTAACAGTAAAGGCTTAGAGAGGTACCTTCTCAGCGCAATGCCTTCAAGCTCATTTAGATCGCTAACAGGAGGAACCCATATCTCTGTGAAGCGATTGCGCAGAGCCGGAGATAATTCCTTCTTTCCAACATCACCACCGGGGTTCATTGTAGCAAGAACAAAGAAATTTGAATGTGCAGTTACTTTCTCCATATTAGACCCTCCTTTTTCAGCTAAAGACTGCAGCAAAGAAACAAACACCCAGAAACCAAAGATAGTGAAAATCAAATCAAACAAATTATTGATGACAAGATCATATGCATATAAAAACATCTTCCACCAGCAACCAATGCCATAGAAAATATGTAATTGTGTTTATTGCTTGTATTGGGAATTTTTCTCTTCATGCTCAACAGCATTGTCTTTTAAAAGAGCATTCCTAGAAGATATCCGGACTTAATGAGACCCCACTCATTATCATTATCACACATTTAAATACCTTTTCCATTTTTTTTCAGTCATTAGGGCATAATTAAGGAGGTAATTTACCCCCTTTCAAAAAATTTCTGTTTGTTATTTCTTCAAAACTGTTCTTTTGGCAGCCAAAAAGAGTTAATAACCCCTCAATTAGTCCTAAGAAGATGTAAGGCTTAGCCTCTTCATTTCACAAAATACTTCTTGAGTGGGCAGCAAGCAGCAACCGACATTTCTTTACATACAAGAAGAAACTCTATGAAGAGAAAAGAATATGCAAAAGAGGAAGAGACATCCTTAGCAAAAGAAAAACAAAAACATTCCATTACTTGACCACCATAGGAAACCATGAAAATAATCATAACTTGAATAGAATAGGACAACCCACATGTCATATAATTTCAGAAACATTAAAGGTGTGTTTGGTTTGCGTTTTAATTTTCAGTATTTTCTGCTATCAGGACTTTGCAAAGGAAAAAGAGAAAACAGTGAAAACAATAAAATCCTGTTTTCTGTTTTTCCCTCCTATTTTATCTTTTATCTTCACAAAATTCTAAAAATAAAAAATACTGAAAATGAAAACACAAACGAAACACACCTAATTTTCTTTGCAGGGAACAGAAAAACAGTGATCAGCGATCCTATATAAAGAAAAAGGTGGTGCTACTTGATACATCATGAGTCTAAAAGGAAGTTAAAAACAGAATGTCAGTATGAGTTAACTTACCAGCGTCCTTTCTGGCTCCAACACACTATTCAATCTCTCAAGTACACTATCATCAGCCAAAGATATCTCATCAACAAGAAAGAGATCACCCCCTCTCATTGCTTTTACAAGGGGACCATCCTGCCATTCAAATATGCTCTGCCACTTCTTGTGCAAGACATCGAGCTCAAACTTTAACTGCTCAAAAGCACAAAGATCTTCCCTGCTGACATCAGGAATTTGAATTTGACCTTCTTTATATTTCCTTATCATGCCATTAAGCAGATCAAGGGTTGAGGCAGCTTGCTCTATGTCAGAAGAAACTAACTATAGAAGAGAACAAGAAATCAGGATTTATGCTACAAATGACTTGGATTAAGAAAAATGGGTACAGAAAATAAAACTATTGCAGAAAACAATGTGAATACAGCAAAACTAGGTCTCAGGTCTCTTACTACATGATTAAAACAGAACTTTGAAATTTATCATCTGAGCCAAGTGGTTAACAATAACAGAAAAATAGCACTCACTGGCTCTTCAGGAAAGTATCTAAATCCCTCTAGCTTCTTCAGTTGTTCAACAATCTCTTTATAGTTAGAAATCAGTCTAGATCTCTCTCTTAGAGGACGGAACCCCTGGAAGACATCATTCTAGTTAGCACCGCAGCTATTAATAGTATTTGAGCTCAAGCCTAAAAACTAAATAAATTGAAGGGGGAAAGATATGTACCCCAATGAAGTCAGATGTTTCTGTATGCTTATGACAGTTCAAAATATGTAACTTCAACTGCAAATAGGCACTTAGTAACTGACATACAGTAGTCTTCCCTCCACCCGTTTCACCAACAAGCAATACAGGTTCACGTAATTGAAAGCAGCGCTCCACAAGGAAGAACAACTTCTGCATGCTTTTGGTCAAGAATACACTGCACATGGAAAAAACCTCAGCAAGTAATAGTGAAGCTATGATTTAGGATCAGCGGGTAAAAGGAGCAATAAGCCCATAGAGCCATACCTATGAAGAATCTCCGAACCTCCTTTCACAACATCCAAATTGGAATAATTGTTGCCTCCAGGAGGTATCTGATATAGAGTAACATTAGCAACACATTAATTATTAGCATTTTTGCGGGAGGGGGAAGGGGGGAGGGAGGGAGGGTGGGGGAGAGACATATTTCCAAAACTGTAATCCTGTTATTATAGTTCAGATACTGATGCTGTGCTTTAATACACACAGCAAGCTAACCCTAAGGTGTAGAACAGACTTTCTACCATAAGTCCATAACTTAATTAGGACAGCTGTCAGGGGGCACTGCAGTTTATATACTAATCTCTATTCTCCTTAGATATCTTACTAGCTTACTCTATTATTAATGCTATGCCATTTCAAGTCTATTAAACAAGTTTTGCACACACAAGATGTTGACGGAAATCCTGAAAGAATAATTTTATTAAAGACCATATCTCTACACAGAAAAGCAGAAGTTAAAAATCATGCATAATTAATCCAATATAGTCAAACCTATGATACATTATTAAACAAACAAGAATAAGCATGATAACAGAAAGTGAAGCTAAAAAATATAGCCAAATGGATGAGTCTCCCACTTAAGAGATTCTCCAGAGGGTAGATATGGGAAATCTTATCACTACAAGATGCTACCAGGAATCCATGACCTCAAGGTAACAATACAGCAACCTTATCCTTGCACTAAGGCTCACCATCCTATCCCTTTGGTTTGTAACAACACAAATTACTTATCAAACAACAACAACAAAACCTTGTCCCACTCAACCAAGACAAAAATCGAATGACTAAGTTCACAGTGCTGAATCCAGGAAACTATATAGGGTGACTTTTATTCAGTATTTTTTATTTAAAGTACATGATGACTACACAAAGATACTGCAATTAGAAAGTATACATAGAAAAGGTAAATCAAATATAAACTTTTTATGTTTTCTATGTATTAAATAGATTGGAAAAATTGAAACTTCCCAGTTTTATCCTCTCAACCTATAACTTAGGGCACCTTTAGTTAAGTTTTATATTATGCGAAATCAGATGCAACACAAGTTAACAGCGCAGGAAAAATACCTGATCGTACAAATTATTTATATTCAGTTTAACCCCTAGATGCTTTTCTAGAACTTCTCGAACAACAGACTTCTCATCCTCATCCCGTAGCCTTTCAGCCAAAAGATAATAACCATCTTTGGCCAAATCGTCAGTAGACACACAAAATTTCCTGTAACGATCAGCCCAACGGAACAAGTCCCGAGGAGTAACGAATCCATGACGAACAGCAAACTGTTTGTAGTCTTTTTTACTAGAACCCTGTGTCTGAAGCCCATGCATGACCCCAACCATTTTTTTTGCACGACTATCAGGAATTTTACACTTGTTTGCCACAATTGTACTCAGCTCATCATCAGGAATTTCACCAACATGAATCTCTACAAAACGATTACGAAATGCACGGGACAAAATTTTACGCCCATTATAAGATGGTGGATTTTGAGTGGCAAAAAGCATAAAGTCTGGATGTGCTTTAATTGTTACTTGCAGTTCAGGAACAAAAAGCTCTCTGTTATCATCAAGCAATCGGTTCAATGCCTCCAGCACATCAGATGGAGCCAGGTTAAGCTCATCCAATACAATCCAGTAACCATTTCTTACAGCTTTAACCAAAACACCTTCATTAAAAACAAGCTTTCCACTAGTGTCAGTTATATAAGAACCTAGATAATCTTGCAAATCAGTGTGTTCATGATTATTTATTCTTACAAACTCATGACCAGTTAATGCAGCAAGATACCGAACAAGGCTAGTTTTTCCACTAGATGTGGGACCCTGTAAGAGGACGGGATATCTCTTTATGAGAACAGCACGATCCAAATTCCGAAGATGCTCCTTGACACTCTTGGTTAAAATATAGTCACTTTCAGATTTGAAGGTTAAATAGGTGTCATCGGGAGGTATATGCCCTCCTAAAAGTAGAGAAGATATCTTTTGCCTCATTATTTCAGTACTGCGTACATCCAACAATGTGAGGAAAAACATACTAAAGCCATCGTATAATGCCTTTTGAAATCCAAATCTTCTCTCTGCTATCCTTGTATATTCTAGAGCACGATAAAGAGACCTTAAACTGAATTGAGGGCTCTGATCAGCACCATCCAGCAACCTCTCTTCAGAATCTTTCTTTGCTGATTTATAGAAACTTACAATTTTATTTACCAGCTTTTGACCCTTATTGCCAATAGAGATGTACTGACTAACAAATAGACTCAAATCATCATCATCCAAAACATCATCAACAAAATACTCTGTAAATCTACTTCTCAAAGACCTTGGCAAATCCCGCTTCCCAATATCTGTTGCTGGATTCATGCAAGCAAATATACGGAACTTTGGATGACGATTTACATAATCAACATCACCTCGTTCAGCTAAACACAAAGCCCCATTTTCCCCTTCTAGAACACCAATAATTCTCTGCAAGGTCTCCGGAGGTGCCAAATTCAACTCATCAAGTAGAATCCATTCACCATTTCTAAGAGCAGTTACAAAACTTCCTTCCACAAAAGAAAACATCATCCCTGAAGACGAATTACTTTCGCAGACTCTGTCAAGTTTTGTAGAAAATCTCTCCCAAGCTTGAATTTGTTCTTCATTTAGTTTTTTACGCTTTTCTGAAGGTGCAGTTATTCGAAGCTGAACTGACTTCGAAACGCTCCGAATTCCTTTGAGCAGCATTTCCCAATTCTTATCAATTAAAAAAACCTCTAGACGACTAAGCAAGTCCTTATTGCTCTGCATAAAAGCAACCAATTAAAACCATTGACAAAAGGAATAGATAAAACAAATTAAGGGGAGAAAAAAGTATTACATACCTTTTTAGAGAATGTCCTGGAAAATAAATCCACAAACTCGTTATACAGAGGGAAATATACAAACTGTGCGTCAACAGGCTTAAAACCCCCAAGCAAGTCCGCAACATCACTTTGCTGACTCATGTTCTGGAGAGAAACCCCATCATGAGTAACTAAAAAGCACTTGAAATAAAATTGAAACAATAGAAAGTAATATAGAAATAACTAACACACCAGAACAGTAAGCTTCTGACCAAGCCTTACAGCCAAATTCTGAACAAGTGTAGTCTTCCCTGTACCAGTTTCTCCAACTAGGAGTACAGGCTCATTATGCTTGACAGAGCACGCTATGCGCTCTAATGCATGCAGCGAACTCCGGATCTCTACCAAAGGTCTTATATTCTCACGTAACTGCATAAGAACATTAAAACCATGTTAATGGAGTCATGAGATCTATGAATTAAAACTGTATCACCCATAAATTCCAAATTGAAAATTGACTATACTGACAGGTTTTTTAGTGTATTGGAGAGAAACTCGGCCTATGCTTAAATCTGTGACAGAATCCTGCATTTCAGAATCAGAAATAATAAGATGAAGCGGAACAACAACTTCTTTATGGCATAGATAATGCACTAAATAACACCTGAATTATAGGTTTGTCATGGGGATACAAGGTCTCAGCAGCAGAAACTGGTACCCTCCACAACTTTGCTATTTCTTTCATTATAGACAACCGGTTTTTAACTGAGGTTGAATATGTCGCAAAAACATCAACAGCCTGACATACAAGACAATAGCCACACATCAAGTCATTCTACCATTTGGATAAAAAGAGAAAGGGGAAGAAACAGACACAAAAACTCAAACCTCTCTATATACACAATAAAGTTGGTATTCCGATAAGCTACTGTCAAAGCAAAAACCTAAACCTACAATCCTGTTGCACCATTTAAGGAGATCCCTGCCATGGAAAACCAAAAGCAACAAAAAGAACATGTTGAAACAAGCATGGGAAGAATTTGATTAATTTAAAAAAAAACAAAAAAACAAAAAACAAAAACAAAACAAAGAAAAGATATAACAAGCACATGAAGAATTTGATTACTACCTTAATGAGAATCTTTTGTCACCATCACCAGAAGCAGAAGTTCCAGCGTGAAAGCCAGCAATTAACTGGGAAAAAGAGTTAACTCTTTCGAAGGTTTCTGTCAAAATTAAGCATGTTTATGTTTCACATTGAGAAAATAAAGAATGAGTCTGTATTAACCATGTTAAAAGTTACTACTAACCAGTTACAGATGTTGAAATTAATCCACATAAAATATGAAAATGTATTTAAACAATATAATATTACTACCTGTAATTTTGTCAACTTGGAGCTCCAAAGAGGGATATTTCAGTTTGACTATCTCTCGCAGATCTTCATTATCTGGTGGCCTAATCATCACTCTTCTCCAAAGCACACTAAGTTGACCTACAAGTACAGAAATTGAAGTTTCAAGCTCATACTTCCAGAAAGAAGAGAAAATAATTTCATCAAACAACAGAACCCAGCTTTCTACTAGATTAGGTTGAATTCACATAACATAAATCATTAGGACTAACCAAAGAGCTTAAAATTGAGAGTTTATCCAGTAAAATGGAAATTATAGCAGAAATATGACTGCCAAAGAGTGGCATGGCTACAGTTTTCTAGATTTATTTGGAAGACATTTAAGGGGAGGAGTGGAATGGCTTGGAAGGCCAACATTTCCTTAGCATGTCGCTCAGCCTTTTTTACTCTGACAAAAAAAAAGATCAATTTATTTTGTGTGCTTTTTGTGGGGTGAGGGGTTACTTTAATTTCTCTTTCCTTCCATCATTAAGATTTCTAAACATCCAGACAAGGGAATAGCCTGCTTTACTTAACCCCAATCCTGGTCTTTCATTTTCCAATTCATTATTAACCACTATACCACCATCATCATCATCATCAATAAAACTTGGGATAACTTTCGGCTTTGTCACCAATATTTAGGGGATATTTCAATTTCCAATCTTTATGTGAAATCTTTTACCCCAACCTTTTCAACATGATTTAATTTTGTCACTGCAAATATTCAAATCATAAGCAGACAAAACATAATGTTGGTGAAGATGCACTCACTATCTATTTGAAACAGATGATATTGTTTACCATTATGTTCTCATATTTTTGTAAAAATTGCTCTATGAATACTAGAAATCAGCCACCAAGTGTGTATATTTATAAGTGTTTCATATATTTTTCTAGCAAAATAATCAAAATTTTCACAATAATCAAAATTTTCACAACAGAACTTGATTATATTGTATATAAAATTTGATTATATATATGAATGCAAAACAATTCCATTCCATATTCCTATATGGGTGGCTAATTTCTTGTGAGCATTTAGTATCGTATCTTTCTAGGGTATGAGAGTGTTTCTCTTTAATTTAAACATTCTTAGAACTCAATTAATCTTTTCCGTTTTAAGACCTAAACACAAGCCTTTTCTTGAAGAATTGAATAAAAGCAATCCAAAATGGTGGTGTTTGGGCATCATTAACATCAGAATTTAACCTTAATTTTTCTTTTTTTTGTTAATATGTTGGAGTTTATTCACCGAAAAGGCAAAAATACAAAATTTTGAAAATGTTAGGTGGAAAAGAAAAGGTTAGGGGTAAAATTGAAATCATGCCTAAATATTCGGAACAAAAAACATATGTTACCCTACTGGAAACAAAGTTGACTAAATAGAAACTAACTAGGTTTTATCCAATATTGCTTATTGGGAGGATCCCTACTAAATCACAATTTACAAGCTATTATGGCCATACCATCATCCCGGGATAGACATTTTTAACAGAGAGGTACAATTTTAGCCATCCAAATTCAATAACTATTTATGAGATATTTATTGTTTATTACATAAGATACTTTAAAAAGAATAAAGGAAAAACAAAAGGGTAGAGAGAAACCTGCATTGTCGAAATTTGAAACGGAAACAGTTGAAAACATTCGAAAACTTTCTGCCACCCTTATTACCTGCAAATATTTTATGCTTCAACAATTAATTACCACCACAGCAGAACACAGTGCAACAACAACAACAACAACAATCTCTTTACAAAAGATGATGCATATATGATCTTTTGGTAACCAGGGTATGTAGAAGATACTAAGGGATTTTATCAGTCTGTTCTCATTATTTTCTTTTTTACTTCCACAGAAAAGAGATACAAGAGTTCATTGCCAAATTGTGTCTTTAGGCAGCAGTTTAGTGTACTTGAACAACCTCTATTTGAAAAGAACATGAGAGCAGGATTATCAACATAACTTTCCTTACTAAGAGAGGCAAAATTGAGGGGAAATTGTTGAAATGTAGCAGACATGCAACTTTAGAGAAGCAGAAAAAATGCACCAAAACTGAACTCTGTGAGCACTAATATACTTATAACACAACCAGCATATGAATCCAATAACTTCATTCAAGAAAAAGTCGCAATGTAGATAAATCACCTCTCCGTGTCCTGTCATAAACGAAGCAGCCCCTTCCAATAAAGGCATTAAAATGGCTTGTACATCAGATGGTGCTCTGTCGATGTCCTCAAAAACAATCCAACGACCACTCTGCACAGCCTGTAATGTCGACAATCCACACAAATAGGACAAGAAACCCCCTCATGATACTTTCTAGCATAGATATCAAAACATCTGAATCGGCTTGTTGATTAATAACTATAAGATAGCAATAGTCAACATACCTGAGTTAGTGACCCAGGTTGCCATCTGAATTCCCCAGGCCTATCTGCGCATACATAACTTCCAACCAATGTTCTACCATCAATTTGATCATCCATCTGGATAGATAGAACTGCAAAAGAGAATAAGAGCATAAACAATTAATAATGTGAAAATGTATTATCATAGAATAAAATCAAGAATGATCAGAAAATAACAAAGATGCAAAAATATTTAAGGTAAAATATTTGAAAACTAGTAAACTAAGCAAGCACATATCAGGTGCATAGCAGATGCTTTTCCAGACAGGACATCAATTCAGCTTACTTCCAGATGTTCTAGTCTAATAAGTAAATCTGAGTGGTCATAGAAGTTTATTCTATGAATTGAGGATTGAAACCCAACATAGTTGCACCATCAAGCTATAACATCTACGTAGAGCCAAACTTAGTTACCATAGTCCCAAAAAAAAACATGCAATGATAATCTACATCAGAACCACATGGAACTGGGGATCTGAACCAAATTAAAAACAGAGGGACCAAACATACCTCTGTTTCCACTATCCTGAGCTAGCTTGGCAATAAAAGCAGATTTCCCAGAGCCAGAGGGGCCATATAAAAGAACAGGCCACTTCTGACTAACTGCCAATAGAATTCTTTCATAGCTTTTCTTCAACGATGAGGTCAATATGAATGTATTACTTCCTGATATGCCAGCCCTAAAATAACACAATTACAAATATGATTCAAAAGGTAAACTGTTTTCCAAATAAAATACAGGGGCACACATCAAGTACTCATCAACATCGAGAAGCAACAACAGATAAACCAAGGGAAAGCAAGAGAGGTGCAGTTTATGAAATTTCAAGCACAATTAAAAGCAGAATAAATGGTATTCAACCTACAATGCAAAATCAAAATTATAAATGGCAGAATAAATGCAAGTGTTTGAATTTAGAGTAAAAATGAGCTAATACCCTTTAACCACACGTTGACTCTTAAAAGGTGGCGGCAACTCATGACGCTTTGGTGAGCTAACAGACAGAGAGTTAAAGCCGAAAGATTGTGAACAGGACTCTCCATTAAAATCTGTGCTTTTGTTGGGAGAAACAGACACAGAATCTGGAACTGGCTCAATATACCAGCTAGCTTTCTCTAGTGATGTATCGTGACAGAACTCTTCCCACCTGAACGTAACAAGTTGTATTATATAAAACATTCACAACTCTAAGTACAACAGGCAGCAAAACACTTACCGTAATAGGCACGCAAATGCTTCCTCAGCTCCAACACTCAAGCTTTCTGTAGCTTTATAACCCAATTTGAGCAAAACTCCTAATATTTGTACTGCACACCATGTAAGGTCCGGGCTTTTAGTCTCTTTTTTAAGACTCAAAAAATAAGACCAGTCCCAACACTTTGAGAAAAAATCAGGTTCCACTAGGAGGAGGCGGTATGATATTCGGTAAACACACAATGCATGGATCTCAACCTAGGAAAACAGAAAAGGTCATTATTATGAATACAAAAGCTTAAAAAATAATATTATCATTAATATTAGGACATCAAAATAGGGGACTCATGCCAAGTCATTACTCATTACAAGAATGGGACAGTAGCACTGACCTTAACTTGTTTCCCTAAAAGTCTCTGAAATGGAGGAGGAGCAAAATCAAAATACCTTAATATGGAACTGTATCAAATAGAATAACACCAACCAGAGAAAGTTAGAACCGTACAATGGCCACATATCTACAAGGCTTCAATTAGAAACCAAGATTATCAATTATAAATAGGGGCCACCTGTGTTGTAGACAAAGTAATAGATGATGAGATAATACTAGTATACTACAACTTAGAGCACACCACTGTATGGATTCTCATCTATCCATGTTAAGAACCACCAGCAAAATTTGAATTACATCTCCAAATATAAACTTCAATCTACTATATACTATATTTTACAGGAAAGAAGGAAATCACCAACCTCAGTAAAAAAGGAAACATGTCAAAAGCACGACAGAAGGCCAAACAAGCATGCTCATGGAGATCTAAACCCCTTTTTCGTTTACTATAAAACTCTATGACATCAACAACTTCATCCAAAACTTCATTTTCCAGAACAGTATCCTCAGCATTAGAACTCAAATTCGGTACAAGACGAAGCAAGGCAATAGCTTTATCTACAAAATTTCGAGCAATTGGACGGAAACACCCCATCAAAGGAATTGTATAATTGGGGTGAAGAAACACCCCCACCAACATATCAACTACTTCATCTTCTGTGATCAACTGTCCCTACAAAAGAAAATACGAAAAAAAAAATAATTTTAACAAAAAAAAAGGCTATCTAGAGAAAATCAAGTAACAACAGCATTAGCAACTAATAACAACAATTCAATTAAAACTGTTCTTACTTGAACCGAATCACAAAGCCATACCTTCTGTGCTAAAGAATCAAACTTCGGAAGTGATTCAAGTTTAGGGCATCTATCAAGAAACCTCTGAAGCGAAGCTTGCACACTAAAGCTACCATCTAATGCCATTAAACCCTGAAAAGAAAACTTTGCACCACACGTAACAGGGTAAACACAGAAAAACAGAAAGAAAGTTATAATTTATATATATAAGTAAAAATTGAAAATTAGTTTAAATGATGAGAGGGGGAAAATTGTGTGAGTGGAGAGGAGGAGATGCCGCTGCTACGCCGAAGGGGAGACTCTGTTGTGTGCTGTGTGTGAAAGAAAGGGTTCAAAGCTTCAACGAAACTGCTTAAACCCTTGTTTGTGACAACACACTGCCTTAAACCCTAATAAGTATTTGTTTCCCCTTTGTGACTGTAGTTAAAACTTAAAAGGGTATTTTCACCAATGCCCCGGGAAAAGCATTATTTACATAAAAGCATACCTCCAAAGAGTCCACGTTACAAAATACTCTTGGAACATTAAAGCGACAAAAACGTCTAAAAAGATTTTTAATTGGGAGAAAATAATCAAATTTTATATACGGGATTTAGCCAAAAGTTGTTTTAAGAAGTAAGAACACATCTTAAAAATATAATAATATAAACTTTTTTATATTTTTATTATATTTAATGAATAAAAATATAGAAAAAATAATTTTAGTTTCTAATCAAATATTTTTTATAATAATTTTCAAATATATCTTTTATGATATTTTTTAATTTGACAAAATTAAAGATTAATCAGTTGCAGATCAAAATTTTATTTAAAATATTTGTCACTAGCTAATTGTTGTATAATTTAAATTTAATACTTATTTAAGTGCAGATAAATAAACTAATTATTAAACTAAACTAACATAATTAAAAAACAATTCTTTTGGTATAGTACATCTGGAGACAGCCCATGAACCATGTTTTGGGCCTTTAGAGGCCTAAATCTAAAGAATAGGCTCGTGAAGTTTTAGAATATGGTTGGTTTGTATTTTTATTTTTTATTTTTAGGTAGGAGTGTGCATGGTTCGATCCGGTCTGAAGATCCGACCCGACTCTGAATATTTTAAGGGTTAATTTGATGTATTTCACCGGGTCTAGGGTCGGGTAAGGGTCTCAAAAATAGACCCGGTCATTATTTTGGGTCGAGTCCGGGCCATAGCTCGGGTCATCCGAATTCGGCCCGGTGTCCCGGTCATCATACACAATTAATATTTTGTGTTATTAGTGATGGATGATGGCTATTCTTATGTGGAATTTAAGTATTGTAAATCTTAATATTTTGTGTTATTAGTTATTATAAGATTATAAGTTAATGTTTTATGTTTAAAATGCATAAGATTTTAGACTAATGTATAATATTGTGTTATTTGTATTGATTTAAATATTTAGTGTTATTAGACAATATTAATATTAATTATGATTATGCTTTAATTTCAGAGAAGACTTGGTTCTTGTTATATTTTTTTAAGTGAATTTTACCATGTCAAATAATGGTTGGTGTCTTGAAAATTTGGATATTTTCACATCTCTTCTCTTTATATATAATAGGAGAGCACTTCAGGGTTATTTACTCGACAAGTGGAGCTGCCAATTAACAACAAATGTCACACTCCAATGTTTGACAAGTGGCAATTATAAAAGAAAGCTTAAAAAAATCATTTCTATTATTATCCAATAGATTATTACACATTACATATTGTGCAAAAGGGGTCTGAGTTCAATAGACTATTACACTTTACAATGTTGTTGTACTCGAATCTTTCTTTTTTTATTTGACATTTTAAATTGTTTATTCTAATTTTTAACCTTCCCTTTAAATACTCTGTCTCTCCATCTTCTTTAGCCATCTTTAAAATACTCTTTCTCTATCTTTAGCCATCTTCAGAAACAAAAAGGAGTAAACCCTCCCTCTAAATACTCTGTCTCCATTTTTTTTTTGAAAAATCAAACACCAAAAAAAAGTATAATGGCCAAAACATTTGACTACCTGCTCGATGTCAACCCAAGAAAACTGGCATGGAATTTCAACGTATATGTGGTGAGGATTTGGGAGGTTCCAAACAAGTACAATGAAAAGGAAATTTGATCAATAGAGATGATCATTCAAGACAGTAAGGTAACTAATCTTTTTATATATAGCAGTAAGATACTTATTTCTCCCTTCTCCGCTAATTTCAGGGTGATAGGATTCATGCATCCATACCCAAGAGTGTTGTTGCTAGGTGGAGGGGCAATATTTTTGAGTTTCAGATGTACGTTATGCGTAACTTCATAGTTGTGGGAAACAAAACTAAGCCAAGGACTACCAATAGCAACTGGATACTAATGTTTTCCCAACGGATAACAGTCACACATGTAAACAACCCAAGCTACCCTCTTGAAGCATTCCGTTTCAGGTCTATTTTGGATTTGTTAAATGCTGAAAGATTGGACAACACATATCTGTTTGGTGAGTATTACTTACACTGTTTCAAAAGTTGTTGTGTGAACTTTGTTCGAAATCTATTTTTTAAGATTGATAGTCATAACTTATTGATGGTTCTTGCTCTTTAGACATGATTGCTGAAGTAGTTGGAAAGGAAGATCCAAGGGATTTGGTTACCAGTACAGGCAAGGAAACCAAACGTATGGCTGTTGTGTTAGAAGACTTAGAGCCCGTTTGGGAACGCACAAAAGTTACTTTTTTTGACTTTTGAATTATGAAAAGTTACGATAAGCGTGTTTGGCACTATTTTTAAGAGGAGCTTTTAACTTCCCGAAAAGTTAATTTATAGCTTTTGGAAGAAGTAAAAATAGATGACTTTCTCCTTTTTGATAAGTCATTTTATCACTTTCGTGAAAAAAAATTGATTTCAAAACAAAAAAATTTACTTTCGTTCTTGATTCTGTGGAAAAATGTTTCCTGTTTCTGCTGGAAATACTGGCCCTCCACCACCATTTTCACGCAATGTTCCATCTTCTAGAAGCATTGGCCTTCCACCATCATCCTCACGCAATGTTCCATCTACTGGAAGTGTTGGCCTTCCACCACCATTTTCACATAATGATTTATCTGCTGGAAGTATTGACCCTTCACCACCATCTTCTGTTCCATCTGAACCAGCATATATTCCTTTCAGGTATTTTTTTTATCATTTTATCATTCTATTTTTATTATTAAATTTGTATTGAATATTTTGTATGCAATGAAATCTCAATTTTAATTTTATTTTTTTTATATGTGATTTTATTTTTATACAACTTGCTATTATTTTTATAATTAGTTTTATAATTTTCTTTTTTTTTATGTTCTTCCCCAACAAATTCATGAAAGTGGCAAGTCCGGAAGAAAATTTAAAGCTGATTGGAATGAACGAAATACTATTATATTCATGAAAATATGTAAAGAAGAGATGGTGGCTGAAAATAGACCTGGAACACATTTTAACAAAGTTGGTTGGGCAAATTTAAAAACAAAATTCTTGAAAGAGACTGGTTTAAATTATGATTCTAAACAATTTAAAAATAAGTGGGAGGCTATGAAAAGAGAATGGGGACTATGGGCTAAACTAAAAGGAAAAGAGACCGGTCTTGGTTGGGATCCTATTAAGAAGACCATACAAGCAAGTGATGATTGGTGGGATGCTAAGATTCAGGTATGTTGCATTTTTTAAAACTATTTCAGAAATATCAATTTTATCGAGAAATTTTTAATTGTCATTTTATCGTCTCATAGGAAAATCCTGATGTGGCAAAATTTAGAGAAGAAGGTCCAAAACATCTTGATGAAATAGAGTTCCTTTTTGAAGATGTTGTAGCTACTGGTGTAGGTGCATGGGCACCTTCTGAAGATATAAATGATAGTTATAACGATAGATATAATGACGAAGATAATGGTAATGAGGAAGAAGGTTTAGAAGATGAGTTAAATGATGAATCAACGCCTCCTAGTGCAATGAGACAAAAGAGAAGAAAGGTTGGAAAAGGGTCTGGAGCCTCTCAACTTTCAACTCAACTAGAACGTATAATTAATGTGTTTGAAGAAGAAAAGGCCAACGAAATAGCTCATAAAAATAACGTACCAAGTATATCTACTTGTTTAGCTGTTCTCAAACAATTACCTGGGCTAGAAGTGGGGAGTGATATATTCTTTATAGCTACAAGACTAATGGCAAAAAAGTCGAATAGAGAGATTTTTATGGGACTAGAAGATTCTGCCTTACAACTTGGTTGGTTGAAGACTCATAGTTTAGCGGATGTGTCTGGTTCTTAAAGTTTTTTTTGCTAGAATGTCTCTTTTTAATATATTTATGTGTTGTTCAAAAAATATTTTCTATGATTATATTTTTTTATTATTTTCTATGGTTGTTTGCTATTTTATATTTAATATGTGAACTAGTGTTTATTTGATATTAGTTTAAAATATTTGTATAACAGGATATCTAACAGCTCAACTGAAAGTTTGATGTCAAATACAAATGCGTCAGACGAAGAATTTGAAAACAAACAAAAGGTCGCAGCCAAATGTAAAAAGAAGACAATGACTTTAATAACAATCGCAACTTGTGTTGATTATTTTCTAAAGTACATTGTGAAAAATCCACGAAGAACTTCAAGGTTGACAGGAAGTAGTTGGGTAAATGAACTTTTAAATGGGCATCCTATTCATTGCTACCAGCAATTTAGGATGAAAAAGCTTGTGTTCCTTCATCTCTATGATGTTTTACAAAGTACTTACAATCTGAAGACAACAAAAAGAATTGGAATTCATGAACAAGTAGGTATATTTTTATATATCATTGGACAGCCAGGTTCAATACGTAATGCAGAAGAGAGATTCCAACATTCAGGAAAAACTATTTCTAGACAGTTTCATTGTGTATTGGATGCTGTTTGCAAGCTTGCTCAACATATTATTCAACCAACTGATCCACAATTCACAGATACTCCAGTGGAAATTAAAAATGATGAAAGATATTATCCATATTTTAAAAATTGCATCGGTGCAATAGATGGAACTCATATACCTGTTGTTGTTTCTGCCGACAAGAAAATTCCATACATTGGTAGAAAGGGGATTACAACTACAAATGTGATGGCAGTATGTGATTTTAACATGTGTTTCACATTTGTATGGGCAGGTTGGGAGGGATCTGCACACGATACTAAAATTTTCAATCAAGCTGTGTGTAGACAAAGTCTTCATTTCCCTCTTCCTCCTAAAGGTTAGCATATTTGAGACTGATATTATTTATATTAGATTAAACTCTTTATTTTTATTAACTGATTTTGTGGTGCACTAAATTTTTGCTAGATAAGTACTACTTGGTAGATTCTGGCTATCCATATTTTATGGGGTTCTTAGGTCCTTATAAAGGTCACAGATACCATCTTCCACATTTTAGATTGGGTCCCAGAGCAAGAGGAAGAAATGAAGTATTCAACTATTATCATTCTAGCCTTAGATGTACAATTGAACGCTCATTTGGATGTTGTAAAGCAAGATGGAAAATCTTAGGTGCCATGCCATCGTTTTCCTTAGACACACAAGTTCGAATTATTGGTGCTTGCATGGCTTTACACAATTTTATTCGACGGAATGACACAAGCGATGAACAATTTGAAGAATTCTATGAAAATTTTGATCTTATGGGTGAAGGTGAAGGTGAAGTAGAAGAACCAGTTTCTAATGATATTACGTGGGAAGAACCGAATGCTGAAAGTGCTAGAAAAATGGAACTAATTAGAGAACAAATAAAGAATCAATTGCCTGATCGATTGTAATTTTAGTGATTTGATTATGTAAAATTAACCTTCAATAATGGAAAGTATTTGTTATTATCGTTATTTTAATATCCATTCTCTTATGTTAAAAAAATTGTATTTTTTGAGTTATTTATCCAAACGCTACAACTTTAAAATAAGTACTTCTATAGTTAAAAATCCAAACACAAAATAACTTATTTATAAGCTACTATTAATAAAAGTCCTTATACTTTAAGCTCCTTTTCCAAAAGAACTTATTTAAGTTATTTACCCAAACTGGGCCTTAGAGTATGTGCTATTTTTAAAAATTGACTTTTTTTTGTACACATATTTTCAGACTATAAAATACCATAATGCATCCTTATGTTTTCAATAGGAACAATAGGATTGGGTGTACTTTGTTTGGGGAGATGGTGGATCAAATCCGACCACACCTTGAAGAAGAAAATGTGGAACCCCTTATTATTGTGCTGCAATATTTCAAAACATCCCGGTGGAACGCCAAAACCACTGTTTAGAGCCACTTTTACATCTCCAAGATCCACATTGTGAGGGATTTAAAAGAGGTGGTTAGTTTTAGGAACAGGTTTGTTTTTTTAAACTTTAAGCAGTTTATATCCAACACATTTAAAGAGGGTCTAAAGTTTGAGAAGTTCAATATTTCATTGAATTGTGTAGGCTCCTGAGTGGTGCACCACTAAACTCAATTAGGATTAGTCAACTTTCATCTCAGGGAGCTTGGTCTGCGGCTGATGAACTGAAGCAGGGGTCGGTTGCAGTTAAGACCATCGAGGAGGCCCTAAATGTTGCAGAGGTAAACTAATGGAAGAATTTACTAATTAATTTTTTTATAGGAATATATTTTAATGTTAGAAATTGATTGAAGTGTCTAATTGAGTTCTAAATAGGTAGCTGCATGTTGGATTGCTGCAACCATTATTTCTATCAATGCTGGAAAGAATGATTGGTTCTACAAAGCATGTAGAAAGTGCCCAAAAAAAGTTGAAACTTCAACTATTGAAAGATATTAAGTGGAGAGCACCATAATATGAAGACTATATTTCATCTTGAATTTTATTGTTAGCTGTATAAAAACAAATGGAGGGTATAACTTATGAATACGGGTTGAATGACAGGTACAAGGTTGAGGTGATTGTCTATGATGGTACTGGCAATATGACTTTGCTCCTTTGGGATAGGGAAGCAATTCAACTTTGCGGAAAGAGGGCAGATCAAATAAAGGAAGAGGAAGTAAGTGCATAATCATTACCTCATAACTTCAAAATGTTGATGTATCCATGTAAAATAATTCTTTTTTGTGAATTTGATCACAGCCTATTGGTGAGGTGGAATACCCCCCACCCTTGATAACATGCTAGATAGAAAGTTTCTCTTTAAGATTAATATAAAGTCAACTAACATCGAGCAATATGACCAAGTTTATACTGTTAGCAAAGTTTGTGATGATGAGGACATCATAGAAAAGAACCTCCCAATAAAATCAAATACTAATTCATCTGTTAACCTCACTGTGAGTTAATAAAGTATTGTCAATGTCTGTTATACATTGTGTTTTTTAAAGATCAATTGTTCACTAATTATATAATTAGAATTCTCATTCCCATATCTGTAGGAAATCGGATGCAATGATTCCGTCAAGATCGCAGAAAATGTGGCCGATATTAAGACTGATAGCGATAATCTGTGTATTCCGGTATGGAGATAGTTTTATTTGTAGTTTTTCTTCAGTCATAAATGCATTTAAGATTTAAGATATGTGTTATTTTATACCATAGCAGTGGGTTTATATGTAGGTTACGTCTTTAGTTTTTGTATAAATCAGAACCAAAAGAAACAAACTACTGAGCAGTATCATCATAGACAAAGTATATCAATTTAAACCCGGTTTGTTGGTTGTGAAAATATTCATCTTTCTTAATTTATGCAATTTTTAAAGAGTGAAGAAAAATAAGTATATTTTTCTATGCATATTTCCTAAAGAAATACTAAGAAAGATTAAAAATACTTAATATATGTTTCACTGTAAAGTTGATACTAAATACTATTTGATATCCATTACTTTTTGTGAAGGATGTTGTGGAAGAGGCTGTTTCAAGCCTCAAGTGCAAGACCCTCGCTAAAAGAGCTCTCAATTGTGTAAAGTCAAGTACAACAACTATTAATGAAAATGAAGAAGGGCAGCTCTCAACCAATAAGTTCAGCCATAAGGGGGGCAAGAAGCAAAAGAGCCAGCTAATAGATGTGGCCAACTGAGTTGTTTATGCTATTAGTGATTTTCAACCATATGCATCTATCTTATTTAGTAGCAATTTCATATTTTTTTTATAAAAAAATGTTGTTTTGTAGGTATTAGTTATCTTAATTTATAGAGTAGAAAAACTTATTAAGATAGGACATTTTGGAAGTGCTCAGTCACTAGAAATAGATGAGAGTCATTTTGTTAACTTTTTTGGATGTTGCTAAGCCAACTTCATATTAGATCCTTATTGTTAGCTAAGATTTCTTGAATTACTCATCTTAGATACTCCTAAATTTTAGTTTGAAGTGGTCGGCCATGTTATATAATTGGCTTATATCATATCCGTATTCCACAATGATATTTAAAAAGAAATGTATTTATAATTAAAGAATATATATTGTGGGTTTATAGGTGGAATATTTTTAACCTGAGAACTATATATATATATATATGGATTAGTATTTTAACTTTTCAGTATTATATTTTATAAATATTGTGGGGATTGACAATAAATATTAATTAAATCTTTCAGGCAGGAGTTAATAACTTGCAACTGTAATAGTTCTTAATGAAAAAGCTAATTTCGGAAATCTATATGAAGTTATGAACTTACTCCTCCTCCTCTCCTATTATAGATTGAGATTATAAAGAGATTATTATATATTATGACTTTTTTGTTAGTAAAATAAAAATAATAAAAAATAATTTTATAGCATAGGATTATAAGAATAATAAAAAATATATTTTTAATTTCATATTGTCATCTTTATATAAAGCCAACATTCAATAATAAGATAGATACCACTGCATTCAAGAGTACCTTAGAGAAATTCTATATGATCGTTGAAATTATTAGGAATCCCAAGATAATGGCTCTTTACTGTTGAAGAAATGAAGTATGCATTTTTAATTTCCAAGATATTGGCTTTTTTACACTGCATATAAAAAAGTTATTAAAATATTATATTATAAATTATTGGAAAGCTAGAGTAATTTTAAGAAATACAAGTTATCACTAAAATAATTTTTATTTTTAAGTACATAGGACTATAATCTGAAGGACTATAAGAGTTATCACTAGAATAGTCATAATAACCAAAGAATACTAGAGTTATGAGTTGGCTATATGGATGCAATCAAAATACTAAAATTTGCCAAAAAATAGGTAGTCCTTGGTATACTATATAAAACTAGGTAGTCCCCTTGAAAAATTTACGTTTAGGTCAATATGTGGTTTTTAAATTAATGGGATGTCATTTTCACGAATAAATATGTGGTAAGCTGGATTCTTGGTTTTGTAGTCAAATAAGACAATATAATTATGTAGGGTTAGAAGCAGGGTGTAATGCTCTAGATTTTACTATACCAGTGTTTAAACACAATACTAAGTAGTAAAGTTGAGGTAGAATGTAACCAAAGTTACACAACTAAGTGTATTTGTGTGGAGAAGGGGCCTAAAGATAGATTTTGCTTTGGCTTACTAAAACAATATAATGGATAGGGTATAAAGCATGGAGTAACGTGAGTTTTGCAGTTGCAGTGTTTAAAGGCAATATCATATAGTAAAGTGTGAAGCATAATGGAATCAAATTTACAGAAGTAATTGCATTTTTTTGTCATTGTGCAATAAATTCTAAATTACTTTTGATATAAAATTGAAACAGAGAAATAAAATTGAATTAGTAGGTTCTAGGCATCAATCTAAGTCAGATACAATGTACAATTTTATTTTTAAATAAGACAAAGAATGAAGAAAACAATAAAGCGTGAGACTTAACAGTTTGAAATGCTATCAGCATGCACTTTCAGCTTAATCACATATTTTTATAGCCTAGATTATATGTTAAACATCCATTGATTCAATTATTTAGAGACGTATTTCATTAAAAAATCAACAAATTTCGTAATTGAAGATAAAGAAAATTTCAGGTAAACATATTTGAAGATGCTTTTTAATTCCAAAGCTGTATTCTTTGAAAATAAGGTTGATTATATATAGTCAAAAAATAATAAACCTGAAGAGACATTGAGTTTTGAAATAGTGTGCTGTTAGAAAAATATATATTTAAATTTAGATGAGATTGAATATGTTTTTTCTAATATTGTATACCTCTGTACCTTTATACTTATTTTTCTTCACTCTTTGAACATTGATAAATTCAGGAAGGAAAAAAAAATTCACAACCAACAAAGAAGGTTTAAATTGCTTATATTTCACAATCAATAATAAGGTTTATATTTAAATTATAATGAGGTTATGTATGCTTTTGACTGATTTATAAAATTCAAAAGGGAGATATTTCTTTAAAAAGGAGATAACAAGTGATGAACTTCATATCCTCTGTCTGTCCTTATTACATGTTTTTTGATATATTAAAAACAAAATGGAATGAAGTGGAGTGTTGACAGGTTATGTTATGCAATTCCAAAATTTGAAACTGAAGTGACAATGTGAAAAACTCCTTTTTTTTTGTTATTGATGATGGAATGCTTGACAATTCATCATTTATGGTAACTAAATGAACTAAATAAAGACAAATTCAGCAATGGTGAAGATTTGATGTTACCCAATGGAAGATAAACTTTTTTTTTGCTATGGCAGTCTAATAAAATAATATAATTATATAGGATGAAAACAAAAAAGGCTACAATCGGTTTTGCTATAGCAGTGTTTGAAGGCAATATCAAATAGTAAAGTGTAAAGGACAACATAACCTATTTTACACAACTAATTGCATTTTTTGTGAATAGTCCTGCAGCTGGATTCTGCTATAACAAGATAATATAATGAAATAAAGTCCAAAGCATAGTGTAAGCTGTTGGATTTATGCTATAGTAGTGTTTAAAGGCAATATCATCTATGAAAGTGTGAATCAGAATAGAATCAGATTTACAGAAGTAAAAGCTTTTTTACTTGAATGTGTGTAATAAACCCAAGACCAATTTGAACATACATGATTATGAGATATTGTCAGATCTGCTATGTAAAAGGGATCAATGGGAAATTCCCTTTTCATGTAACCAAGATATATGCAGTTGAATTAGTGGGCTTTAGGCATCAACTTAGGTTAGCACACAGTGTAAAATTTTCTTTACAATAAAGAAAAAGTTAGTTGTATGGTTAATTATTAATTATTTCAATCTAAATCCGGCGGACAGATACCATGTAATGAACTATATGAAAACACATGTGAACTAATTATATAAATAGGGTAGAGTAAACTGTTGTGTGGTATTCCAATTGAGTGATCATTCCTCTAACTCACTAAACCCCATTAACCAAACGTTCAAACCCTTTACAACCACAATGAATGATATCCCACCAAAGAGAGGCGATCTTCCATTCCTGAGTGATGATATTATCTTGAAAATCTTAGTGAAAGCAGATCCAAAGACCGTAGGAAAGTGCAGAAGTCTAAGTAAAGCTTGGAATTCTAGACTATGCACCAACTTATTTATCAAGCAAAACTATAAGGAAACCAAAGACAGAGACCAAAGCGTCATTGTCGGGATTGGGTCCCCCCCAAGTGATCAAAACTCAATGTGGTATGTTCGAGCCTCAGTTGATACTGGGCGACAGTTTAATTTCAATGTGCCGATAGAAATCAACCATTATGGCTTCTACTCGATCTTAGGCTCCAACCATGGAGTCATTTGCTTGAGGATTTCCATGGGGGGTCTCAATTCTAGGCTACTTATGTGGAATCCCCTCACCCGAAAAAGGCGTGTTGCACCAGACGAAGCTAGCAAGCACTGCTGCCACGTTGTATCTCTTTTTGCCTTTGGATATTTGGAAGATAGTGTGGAATACCACATTGTGCATGTACACAAGCGGCACTACTCTGACAGCACCATGTCCTGGAGTCTTTATAGTTCCGTGGAAAGGGAGTGGACTCATGAAGGTTCATTTGAGAGCAATGTTCAGAAGCTTGGACCCAAATCTGTTGTGGACAATGGCGTCGTTTACTGGATAGGTTGGGAACGTCCTAACTTTCCTGAGCCGGTAAGCATTATCACATTCAATCTCAAGCACAAATCTTTCCATGAGGCTACAATACCCGCAGAGGTGAAAATTTGTGTTTTCAAAAGAGAAAACTGATTTCTACTACACTCTTCTGGATCCATACTCTCTCATGGATTTATACGAGTGCAGAAGATCGAATTTCATATCAAGTGTAACTTCAGAAGTCAACAATATATACACCATCAACTAAATCAGCTTGCAAACAATTGCTCTGCTTGCAGCGGTAATCGTTCTTATAAGTGCCAGATCTGTTTTTAAAAAAGAGGGTGTTTAATGGAATAGAGAAGAGGAGTGGGTGATAATAAATTCTCATTGATGTGGGTTGGTGGTAATAATTGCTAAATGCCAAAAAAAAAAAAAGATGCAGAAGATGTCATGTGTCTTACGTGTGTCTTGGGGAGTTGGAGAGGGGGAAGATTTTGGCGGTGAGAAATTTATTAATTGCTTGCAACTATTCAAATTCAAAATATATCTTCAAAAGTGACATATTTACCCCGAATTTAAACCACGAGTATTCTGCTTACAAAAATAAAGTTAAACCCAACATTGTGATAATGTAATGCTATTTACTGTTCTTTTTCTATGGATAAATAAAAACATGTTCCACACACTATAACTGAATAAAGCATTGCGGTGATTTAGTTAATGGGATTATGGGAACATGTGTCATCGGCGCTATTATTATTATTATTATTATTATTTAAAAAATTTCACTTTTTTTAAAATATTTTTTAATAATTTTTTAATTATTAAATTATGATTTTGCCAAAATTTTAATTAACAATTATTTTTTTACTTTACTACTATCTTTTCGATTGGTGAGGTGGAATACCCCCCACCCTTGATAACATGCTGGATAGAAAGTTTCTCTTTAAGATTAATATAAAGTCAGCCAACATCGAGCAATATGACCAAGTTTATACTGTTAGCAAAGTTTGTGATGATGAGGACATCATAAAAAAGAACCTCCCAATAGAATCAAATACTAATTCATCAGTTAAACTCACTGTGAGTTAATAAAGTATTGTCAATGTCTGTTATACATTGTGTTTTTTAAAGATCAATTGTTCACTAATTATATAATTAGAATTCTCATTCCCATATCTGTAGGAAATTGGATGCAATGATTCCGTCAAGATCGCAGAAAATGTGGCCGATATTAAGACTAATAGCGATAATCTGTGTATTCTGGTATGGAGATAGTTTTATTTGTAGTTTTTCTTCAGTCATAAATGCATTTAAGATTTAAGATATGTGTTATTTTATACCATAGCATTGGGTTTATATGTAGGTTACGTCTTTAGTTTTTGTATAAATCAGAACCAAAAGAAACAAACTACTGAGCAGTATCATCATAGACAAAGTATATCAATTTAAACCCGGTTTGTTGGTTGTGAAAATATTCATCTTTCTTAATTTATGCATTTTTTAAAGAGTGAAGAAAAATAAGTATATTTTTCTATGCATATTTCCTAAAGAAATAATAAGAAAGATTAAAAATACTTAATATATGTTTCACTGTAAAGTTGATACTAAATACTATTTGATATCCATTACTTTTTGTGAAGGATGTTGTGGAAGAGGCTGTTTCAAGCCTCAAGTGCATGACCCCCGCTAAAAGAGCTCTCAATGGTGTAAAGTCAAGTACAATAACTATTAATGAAAATGAAGAAGGGCAGCTCTCAACCAATAAGTTCAGCCGTAAGGGGGGCAAGAAGCAAAAGAGCCAGCTGATAGATGTGGCTAACTGAGTTGTTTATATAATAAGTTTTTCAACCATATGCATTTATCTTATTTAGTAGCAATTTCATGTTTTTTTTATAAAAAAAATGTTGTTTTGTAGGTATTAGTTATCTTAATTTATAGAGTGGAAAAACTTATTAAGATAGGACATTTTGGAAGTGCTCAGTCACTAGAAATAGATGAGAGTCATTTTATTAACTTTTCTGGATGTTGCTAAGCCAACTTCATATTACATCCTTATTGTTAGCTAAGATTTCTTGAATTACTCAGCTTAGATACTCCTAAATTTTAGTTTGAAAGTGGTCGGCCATGTTATATAATTGGCTTATATCATATCCGTATTCCACAATGATATTTAAAAAGAAATGTATTTATAATTAAAGAATATATATTGTGGGTTTATAGGTGGAATATTTTTAACCTGAGAACTATATATATATATTTATATGGATTAGTATTTTAACTTTTCAGTATTATATTTTATAAATATTGTGGGGATTGACAATAAATATTAATTAAATCTTTCAGGCAGGAGTTAATAACTTGCAACTATAATAGTTCTAAATGAAAAAGCTAATTTCGGAAATCTATATGAAGTTATGAACTTACTCCTCCTCCTCTCCTATTATAGATTGAGATTATAAAGAGATTATTATATATTATGACTTTTTTGTTAGTAAAATAAAAATAATAAAAAATAATTTTATAGCATAGGATTATAAGAATAATAAAAAATATATTTTTAATTTCATATTGTCATCTTTATATAAAGCCAACATTCAATAATAAGATAGATACCACTGCATTCAAGAGTACCTTAGAGAAATTCTATATGATCGTTGAAATTATTAGGAATCCCAAGATAATGGCTCTTTACTGTTGAAGAAATGAAGTATGCATTTTTAATTTCCAAGATATTGGCTTTTTTACATTGCATATAAAAAAGTTATTAAAATATTATATTATAAATTATTGGAAAGCTAGAGTAATTTTAAGAAATACAAGTTATCACTAAAATAATTTTTATTTTTAAGTACATAGGACTATAATCTGAAGGACTATAAGAGTTATCACTAGAATAGTCATAATAACCAAAGAATACTAGAGTTATGAGTTGGCTATATGGATGCAATCAAAATACTAAAATTTGCCAAAAAATAGGTAGTCCTTGGTATACTATATAAAACTAGGTAGTCCCCTTGAAAAATTTACGTTTAGGTCAATATGTGGTTTTTAAATTGATGGGATGTCATTTTCACGAATAAATATGTGGTAAGTTGGATTCTTGGTTTTGTAGTCAAATAAGACAATATAATTATGTAGAGTTAGAAGCAGGGTGTAATGCTCTAGATTTTACTATACCAGTGTTTAAACACAATACTAAGTAGTAAAGTTGAGGTAGAATGTAACCAAAGTTACACAACTAAGTGTATTTGTGTGGAGAAGGGGCCTAAAGATAGATTTTGCTTTGGCTTACTAAAACAATATAATGGATAAGGTATAAAGCATGGAGTAACGTGCTGAGTTTTGCAGTTGCAGTGTTTAAAGGCAATATCATATAGTAAAGTGTGAAGCATAATGGAATCAAATTTACAGAAGTAATTGCATTTTTTTGTCATTGTGCAATAAATTCTAAATTACTTTTGATATAAAATTGAAACAGAGAAATAAAATTGAATTAGTAGGTTCTAGGCATCAATCTAAGTCAGATACAATGTACAATTTTATTTTTAAATAAGACAAAGAATGAAGAAAACAATAAAGCGTGAGACTTAACAGTCTGAAATGCTATCAGCATGCACTTTCAGCTTAATCACATATTTTTATAGCCTAGATTATGTGTTAAACATCCATTGATTCAATTATTTAGAGACGTATTTCATTAAAAAATCAACAAATTTCGTAATTGAAGATAAAGAAAATTTCAGGTAAACATATTTGAAGATGCTTTTTAATTCCAAAGCTGTATTCTTTGAAAATAAGGTTGATTATATATAGTCAAAAAATAATAAACCTGAAGAGACATTGAGTTTTGAAATAGTGTGCTATTAGAAAAATGCCTATTTAAATTTAGATGAGATTGAATATGTTTTTTCTAATATTGTATACCTCTGTACCTTTATACTT
The DNA here is from genome assembly GCF_003086295.3 of Arachis hypogaea. Classification (NCBI taxonomy): domain Eukaryota; kingdom Viridiplantae; phylum Streptophyta; class Magnoliopsida; order Fabales; family Fabaceae; genus Arachis; species Arachis hypogaea. The sequence goes on from NC_092050.1 coordinate 145,595,091, forward strand.
ATTTTTCTTCACTCTTTGAACATTGATAAATTCAGGAAGGAAAAAAAATTCACAACCAACAAAGAGGGTTTAAATTGCTTATATTTCACAATCAATAATAAGGCTTATATTTAAATTATAATGAGGTTATGTATGCTTTTGACTGATTTATAAAATTCAAAAGGGAGATATTTCTTTAAAAAGGAGATAACAAGTGATGAACTTCATATCCTCTGTCTGTCCTTATTATATGTTTTTTGATATGTTAAAAACCAAAATGGAATGAAGTGGGGTGTTGACGGGTTAAGTTATGCAATTTCAAAATTTGAAATTGAAGTGACAATGTGAGAAACTCCTTTTTTTGTTATTGATGATGGAATGCTTGACAATTCATCATTTATGGTAACTAAATGAACTAAATAAAGACAAATTCAGCAATGGTGAAGATTTGATGTTACCCAATGGAAGATAAACTTTTTTTTTTGCTATGGCAGTCTAATAAAATAATATAATTATATAGGATGAAAACAAAAAAGGCTACAATCGATTTTGCTATAGCAGTGTTTGAAGGCAATATCAAATAGTAAAGTGTGAAGGACAACATAACCTATTTTACACAACTAATTGCATTTTTTGTGAATAGTCCTGCAGCTGGATTCTGCTATAACAAGATAATATAATGAAATAAAGTGTAAAGCATAGTGTAAGCTGTTGGATTTATGCTATAGTAGTGTTTAAAGGCAATATCATCTATGAAAGTGTGATTCAGAACAGAATTAGATTTACAGAAGTAAAAGCTTTTTTACTTGAATGTGTGTAATAAACCCAAGACCAATTTGAACATACATGATTATGAGATATTGTCAGATCTGCTATGTAAAAGGGATCAATGGGAAATTCCCTTTTCATGTAACCAAGATATATGCAGTTGAATTAGTGGGCTTTAGGCATCAACTTAGGTTAGCACACAGTGTAAAATTTTCTTTACAATAAAGAAAAAGTTAGTTGTATGGTTAATTATTAATTATTTCAATCTAAATCCGGCGGACAGATACCATGTAATGAACTATATGAAAACACATGTGAACTAATTATATAAATAGGGTAGAGTAAACTGTTGTGTGGTATTCCAATTGAGTGATCATTCCTCTAACTCACTAAACCCCATTAACCAAACGTTCAAACCCTTTACAACCACACTGAGTGATATTCCACCAAAGAGAGGCGATCTTCCATTCCTGAGTGATGATATTATCTTGAAAATCTTAGTGAAAGCAGACCCAAAGACCGTAGGAAAGTGCAGAAGTCTGAGTAAAGCTTGGAATTCTAGACTATGCACTAACTTATTTATCAAGCAAAACTATAAGGAAACCAAAGACAGAGACCGAAGCGTCATTGTCGGGATTGGGTCCCCCCCAAGTGATCAAAACTCAATGTGGTATGTTCGAGCCTCAGTTGATACTGGGCGGCAGTTTAATTTCAATGTGCCGATAGAAATCAACCATTATGGCTTCTACTCGATCATAGGCTCCGACCATGGAGTCATTTGCTTGAGGATTTCCATGGGGGGTCTCAATTCTAGGCTACTTATGTGGAATTTCCTCACCCGAAAAAGGCGTGTTGCACCAGACGAAGCTAGCAAGCGCTGCTGCCACGTTGTATCTCTTTATGCCTTTGGATATTTGGAAGATAGTGTGGAATACCGCATTGTGCATGTACACAAGCGGCACTACTCTGACAGCACCATGTCCTGGAGTCTTTATAGTTCCGTGGAAAGGGAGTGGACTCATGAAGGTTCATTTGAGAGCAATGTTCAGAAGCTTGGACCCAAATCTGTTGTGGACAATGGCGTCGTTTACTGGATAGGTTGGGAACGTCCTAACTTTCCTGAGCCGGTAAGCATTATCACATTCGATCTCAAGCACAGATCTTTCCATGAGGCTACAATACCCGCAGAGGTGAAAATTTGTGTTCTCAAAAGAGAAAACTGATTTCTACTACACTATTCTGGATCCATACTCTCTCCTGGATTTATACGAGTGCAGAAGATCGAATTTCATATCAAGTGTAACTTCAGAAGTCAACAATATATACACCATCAACTAAATCAGCTTGCAAACAATTGCTCTGCTTGCAGCGGCAATCGTTCTTATAAGTGCCAGATCTGTTTTTAAAAAAGAGGGTGTTTAATGGAATAGAGAAGAGGAGTGGGTGATAATAAATTCTCATTGATGTGGGTTGGTGGTAATAATTGCTAAATGCCAAAAAAAAAAAAGATGCAGAAGATGTCATGTGTCTTGCGTGTGTCTTGGGGAGTTGGAGAGGGGGAAGATTTTGGCGGTGAGAAATTTATTAATTGCTTGCAACTATTCAAATTCAAAATATATCTTCAAAAGTGACATATTTATCCCGAATTTAAATCACGAGTATTCTGCTTACAAAAATAAAGTTAAACCCAACACTATGATAATATAATGCTATTTACTGTTCTTTTTCTATGGATAAATAAAAACATGTTCCACACACTATAACTGAATAAAGCATTGCGGTGATTTAGTTAATGGGATTATGGGAACATGTGTCATCGGCGCTATTATTATTATTATTATTATTATTATTATTATTATTATTATTTAAAAAAATTTCACTTTTTTTAAAATATTTTTTAATAATTTTTTAATTATTAAATTATGATTTTGTAGAAATTTTAATTAACAATTATTTTTTTACTTTACTACTAATTTTTCGATACTCAATATGTATTATTTTAACATTAAATTAAAAAATGTTACCACTGTTAATATGTTTAATAATTAATATTAATAAATAATTTGATTAATAAATTTATCAAAAATTATTAATAACTTTATCAAAATTTAAAAATAAGTTGTGATGGATAAATCCAAAATTTAAAAAATTAACATCTCATTTCTTCACATATTGACAAAGCAAGTTTCTTAATAATTAAAAAATTATTGGAGGGTATCTTAGAAAAAACTAATTTAATCATTCAAAATTTTTTTTATAAATATCTTGAAAAAAATATAATTTAATCAATAGAAAGATAATTTGTTAAAGAGTATTTTGGTAAATAAAAATTTATTATAAAAAGTAAAATTTTTGTTAAATAATATTTTTGTAAAAAAAATTATTTTTTCTTGAAAAATACGTAAAGTTAATGGTAGTTAATAAAAAAAAATTTAAATAGATTAAAAAAGAGATTTTTTAAAAGGTATATAAAAAGAAAATACATATTTTATAAATAGAAGATAGAGCAATATTATTTTTACATCTCTTAAAGAAAGAGAATGAAATTATTATTATTATTATTATTATTATTATTATTATTATTATTATTATTATTATTATTATAATAATAGGAGGCCTCAATGTCATATCGAGTGAGTAGTAAAAGAAAAAGAGAAGTGCTAGGGCCAGCAGATTTTATAAGTTATAGCCATCAATTAGCCATTAATAGTGTATTTAATGGTGTGGGATTTTATCTAATGATAAAGAATCACTCATTTTTATTTTGCTGGCTAAGTATTGACCAAATTTTAACAAATCTGCTGGCTTCCTAGACTTTTCCAAAAAAAAAATAAATATCGACCGAGGAAATATATATCATATACCAAAAAAAGAAACATTATCCTTCTACTTTTTCGTACTTAATTGGGACATATTACATTATACTCAAAGTCAATATATATCAAGTGATTTAGTTAATAGTAAGTATGATTCCAAAACAATGCAAACTCATATGAATTATATAACAGTATATACTATTAAGTAATTGAAAAAGCGTCCCGCACTTCGCGCGGGTAGCTCACTAGTGTTAGCTTATAAGAATGTATCAAGGTAATGTAATATTAACGACCCGGTTTTTACCCGATATAATCGTGGTCCGAAAGTGTATAGGTTTCATCGGGTCTAGGGCCGGGTTCGGGTCTAATAAATAGGTCCGGTATATATTTCGGGTCGGATCTGAGTCACATCATAAAAATTAAAATTCAATACACAAATTATTTCTTAAATAATTTATTTTGATATAAATAATATATAATATTTATTAAATTTAATATTTAAGATACAACTTTATTAATTTTTATTATATAAAATTTACAAAATCATATATATATTAATTATGTATCATGTAACCTTTTTACTACTAGAATGTCGTGCTTTCCGTTGCATCACTCTAATAACGAGAAGTATTACGACGACTTTAAATATATCTTTATATAGTGAAACTCTTTAAACTGAAAACCACATTTTACTTTGTGTGAAAAACCAAAAATACTTTTTCTTTTCTTTCATTATATAATCATGCATACATACACTTCAACCACAGCACATTACATATGTTATATATAAAAGAAACCTTTATACAAGTAACATACCAAACTTCATACATTTCTCATTACAATTCTTATCCCTCTTTACAAGATATAATAATAATAATAGCAAGAAAAAATAATAACTAAGGCATTAAAACAGATCCAACGCAACCGAAATACTCAAAAAGGTCTTCCCAGGCTTCTCGTTCATTTCTTGAAAAACAGAGGGCTGTGGAAGTAAGAACTTAACCACACGGTCTCACCAGAAAAATTTTAGAAATGGTCACAATATATATATATATATATATATATATATATAAGAAATTTTAGTATATATTCGATATTCTATTTATATATAATATATTTGATATGAATATAGAAAAAGTAAAGAAAAAATGAAATTGTCGAGAACCCTTTAAATCAAGTAGTAATGTAATGATTCAAGGGGTTCTCACAAACAACAAACATATTTACATATAATTAATTCAAATTTTGTTATGTGGTTTATTTCTCTTTTTTGGAGGGTTGTATTGATTTTCATTAAAAAAAAGTTAGAAAAAATTTGATAGAATGGCTTCAATCTTGTCAACCGGAGTGAGAAAATAAAATCTGGATAAATACCAATACTTATTACGGGTTTAAGGATAGAAATCGAAATAAATAATTCTCGCGGACCAGAATAAAAAAATACGAGTTTGGTGTATTAAAAAGCTTGTATCCATAGAACATCGGCCATAACATGGATAATGAATAAATAGGAGTTAATATAATTCCAATTTTGTTTAAAAAAATTATTAATATTTTTGTCATTAAAAGATATTTTTGACTGGTTAGTATTCCAAAAAAATCATCAATTCTGCAACAAAACCGCTCATGCCTGGCAATGCAAGAGAAGCCATTGATAAGATACTGAAAACTGTGAATATTTTGGGCGATGAAACTCTTATTGTTATTTATTTGATCAATCGACAGCGCGACGAAAAAAAGTATAACTATACTTAACAATAAAATACTGAGAAAAGCCCACCTACGTCGAAGATTTTTTGTTGCTGTGGAAAAAAATAGAAGTCCCGCCCCTATCAACATAGGAACTGGAAGCGGAATGAAAGGTATAATCCATAAAGATTGATGTGTATATTCCATAAAAAAAGAATAAAAGATAAAATATTTTTTTTCCTAATGAGTTTTGTTTCTTATTCATCGGTTTTATCTCTCTTTTTTTTTTTGCAAGTTAAAAAATTTTTTTACTGGCGAGCCACGACAATTGCACCTATCAAAACAGCTAAGAGAATTATTGAAATTAGTTCAAATGGAAGAAAAAAAATATGTTGATAAATGAACTCCAATTTGTTGACTAGTACTTATTAAATCTTGCTCTATAATCTGATTTGGTCTTGTAGTCCAAATAAGCCCGTACCATGATGCATCTGGAATAGTAGTTATTAGTGAAACAAAAATACTTGTACAAACCATCAAAGTAATTCCTATACCTGTCATATTTCTTGGATTATTTACAAGCGGTATTCAAGCCCTTATTTTTGCTACTTTAGCTGCGGCTTATATGGGTGAATCCATGGAAGGCCATCATTAACTTAACAAATTTAGGAAATAGTCTTTTTTTTTTTAGTTTCTAGTTTAGTTTGACTCGCCACAATATATGTGCGGCTAAAGAATATACTTAGGTAACAAAAATACATAAAAGAGAAACAAATAAGTTTTGAATTCTGATTCTATTAATTGAATATTCATAAATACGGGGTTAAATTAAATGCAATCAAAGTATAAATAAATAAAATATATGATTTGGTTAAAATATAGAAAAGATTACTTGAGAGCTGTAAAAAAAAATAGAAAAAACATCTTTAAAATAATGAATCTTTTTCCTATTTTTTTTTACTAAACTAAAAAGAATCTTTGTTTTCAATTTTTTCCAATAACTTTTTGGTATTGTTTTCGTTGTATTTTATTTTGTTCATTCTATCTATAACATAAATATTTTTTACATTATAATATAGATCTAATTTGAATATTATTTGATTAGAGTCTATTAATGTTGTAAATGTAAATATTAAGAACTTTAACTTTGAACTTTGTAGGATATTTCCGTTTACGACATGTGAAAATGGATATTACATAAAACTAGAACGTATTTGTATTTCATTCATATTCAATTCAACAATAAATAAAAATTCTATTTAGATCACTCAAATTTCAATATTTCGTTGCAAAGATTCAGTTCTTCGATCGAACGAATTTTTTTAGATTGATTATACCATATGGATATAAACAAGGATATAATCAAAAAGAAGAAAATGGCTAGCAAAAACCTAAGACTAAGATTTGAAAGAGGAGCAACAATCGGACAAGTGGGGAATGTTGGGGTAAACCAGAAAACTTTGGGTAGAGTCGGATCTAAATGTTGGCTAGGTAAACGTCCTGTAGTAAGAGGAGTAGTTATGAACCCTGTAGATCATCCCTATGGGGTAGTGAAGGGAGGGCCCCAATTGGTAGAAAAAAACCTGCAACTCCTTAGGGTTATCCTGCACTTGGAAGAAGAAGTAGAAAAAGGAATAAATATAGTGATAATTTGATTCTTCGTCGCCGTAGTAAATAGTAGAATAGAGAAAATCAAATTTGTTTCTTCATCTTTATAAAAAATAGGAGGAATTCACTATGACACGGTCACTAAAAAAAAAAATCCTTTTGTAGCCAATCATCTATTAAGAAAAATAAAAAAGCTTAACACAAAAGCGGAAAAAGAAATAATAATAACTTAGTCCAGAACATCTACCATTATCCCCACAATGATTGGCCATACCATTGCTATCCATAATGGAAAAGAACATTTACCTATTTATATAACAGATCGTATGGCCTATATATATAAAAGGCGGATCAAATTTAACCGTAGTGATCATCGTTTATCTTATGAATCTTACCGATCAACAATTAATTACCAAAAATCCATATTTACATTTCAACTAATAAAAACTCCAATAAAAACAAATATATAATAGCATTTCACTACATATATTAAAGAAGCAATTTTGCCAAACTCACCGCTGATTCAACCAATATAACATAACCAAATTACAGCCTCTGGCCAAACACAAAATCACATCACGGCCTTCGGCCCAACACAATATCACATCACATCCTCCGATCCAAAACAATATCACATCATGGCCTCCAGTCTAACATATACGCAAATCACGGCAATCTGAAACCACGAGTCACAATCACACAGACAGTCAACCAATCACACAAAAGAGCAAGTACAACAAGTAGTACAATTAGCAGTTAACACGATGTCAATTAGGCAAACCAAGTAATTATGCAGACCCAAGCAAATGCAATATGATATATGTCTGTCCTACTGGCCATGAGCTCACTTGTCGGTTATCTGCAAAACCCGACACGAAATCCAATTGACACTCCGGATGGGTCTCTCGATATGCATCCCTAGGAGGAATTATACAAATCATGGTACCATTATCTCAATGGATAGTGTCGTTTCACCTTCTCCTGTAGGTATAAACCGTGCCAAACAACGGAAAGTGCCATCTCACATCAACGCAGAGTACCGTCTCACCTTTCATCCGAGAAAAAGTGGGTGTTACGTATCGCCATCCCCACTATCACACCGCAACCACGAACAAGTAGGAAGAGACCTCCGTCCTTACCCAATGCAGGTGCCAAAACGGTCTCAAGTGGGAATTACGTATCATCGTCTTCACGAGAGTGTCCTCAAAATTATATCACGCAAGCGAGATAAACCACCGTCCTTGCCAATTCAATGATCAAATTTCAATAATAGTCATAATCAATCATAATCATAATCAAAATCGGCACCACAAGTCTTTATATTTATATTTATCACGAAGATGATCATCCTCAACCCATGAGCGGGATAACACCACCGTCCTCATCATGGGCGGGATAAAACCACCATCTCCACGAATTCATAACGCATTGAGTAAGCAGGATGACACCACTATCCTTACCAGACAATCAATTAATGTCACATACTTTCTTTAGTCATATTGCATTTAACAAGATTTTTATTGGAAAAATTACTCAACTTAATCTGTTATAACCACCCCAGCGCATTCAAAGATTTTAAAATAGTTCTCATACTCCATATGGAGGTTACGGGAGTTTACAACTCACCGGAGAAGTTTAACAGCTCAAAGCGGCATTCAAGCATTCACCCGACATAAAACTTTTTCTTTAATCGCACTTACAAATTCTCAAAAATCAATCTTATTACTTTAAATTCTTTGAAGTCCTAAAATTGTAACTCTATAATTAGAATCAATCAAATAAACTCATTTTTAGAGTTAACCAAGTTTCCAAAACCGATTTCAATTTCATTCTTAAGTTTAAAACATTACCAAAGGATTCAGAAATAATTCTATTTTGCTAAATAAAATTTTGAATACTTTAACTTCTCTTTCAAGCACCAAAACTTTTCCTCTAAGACTCAAAAAATCCTTTATTTTCAAATACACACTTACCTTATTTTATTTTTCATTAAAATCCTCAAAATACCAAACTTTAATTCATATCAATTCACTAAAATTCATTTTCAATTCAATTAAATAACCAAATCATAATCCTTTTTATAATTAACCAAACCAAAGTAAGCTAAATCTCTAATTCACTTCTATTACGCTAGTTTTCTCTAAAACTCCTATAAAACATAATACAACAACAACAACAACAACAACAACAACAACAACAACAACAACAACAACAACAACAACAACAAAGCCTTGTCCCACTAGGTGGGGTTGGCTACAAGGATCAAATGACGCCATTGAGCTTTATCATGTATCACGTCTACAGAGAGACCATTTACATGTATATCTCGTTTGACCACCTCATGGATGGTCTTCCTAGGTCTTCCTCTGCTTTTCACCCCTTGTCCATCTTCCATCTCATCCACCCTTCTGACTGGGTGCTTTGTCGGTCTTCTTCTCATATGTCCAAACCACCTGAGACGCGATTCCACCATCTTTTCCACAATAGGTGCTACTCCAACTCTCTCTCTTATATCTTCGTTCCTTGTTCTATTCAATCGTATATGACCACTCATCCATCTCAACATCGTCATCTCTATCATACTTAACTTATGTTCGTGCTCTCATTTAGGCGCCAACACTCTGTACCATAAAGCATAGTCGGCCTGATAGCAGTGCGATAGACCTTTAAGTTTTAAGGGTACTTTTTTGTCATATATAAAACCAGACGCACTCCGCCATTTTGATAAACTTGCTTGAATCCTATGATTTACATCCTGTTCAACTCTCGATTATCCTAAATATATGATACACCCAAGATACTTAAAACTTTTAACTTTCATAGGATGTTTTCTCCAATCTTTACCTCTGTATTAGGGTTTCCCCTTCGGCGGCCGAACTTACATTCCATATATTCTGTCTTCCTACGGCTTATGTGCAGACCATACACTTTTAGAGCTTCTCTCTATGAACCCAACTTCTTATTTAGTCTTCCTTTAACTCTCCCATAAGGACGATATCATCGGCAAAAAGCATGCACTATGGCATAGGCTCTTGGATATGCTCTGCGAATACTTCCAAGACTAATGTGAAAAAGTATAGATTTAAGGATGATCCTTAGTGTAATCCTATATCAATAGAAAATTTCTCTATTTCACTACCTTGAGTTTTCACACTAGTTGTAGTCCCATCAAACATGTCTTTAATTGCACAAATATATGTGACCTTTACTCTTTTCCTTTCCAAAACCTTCTATAAGACTTCCTTTGGCACTCTATCGTACGCTTTTCCAAATCAATAAACACCATATGTAGATCCCTTTTATTACTATGACACCTCTCCATCATCCTTCTTAACAGGTATATCGCTTCAGTGGTGGATCTGCCTGGCATAAAACTAAATTGGTTTTCTGCTACTTGGGTCTCTTGTCTCAGCATCCATTGTATCACCATTTCCCATAACTTCATGGTATGGCTCATGAGTTTGATCCTTCTATAATTTTCGCAACTTTGTATATCCCCCTTATTCTTGTAGATAGGTACCAAGGTGTCCTTTCTCCACCCATTTGGCATCTTCTTTGACCTTAAAATCTCATTAAAAAGCTTGGTTAACCAACTGATGCCTTTCTCTCCAAGGCCCTTCCAAATTTCAATCGGAATATTATCAGGTCTTACTGTCCTACTATTTTTCATCCGCTTCAGAGCCTCTTTTACCTCGAATTCTTCGATAATAGTCGAAGTTTTGATCTTCTTCCCTCGTGCATAACTGACCAATGCTCGGAAGAGTCTTTTGTCTTTCACTAAATAACTCGTAGAAGTAACTCTTCCACCTTTTATTGATCTTCACCTCTTGAGCCAAAACCTCTCTGTCTTTATCCTTTATGCTCTTAACCTAATCCAAGTCTCTCGTTCTTTTTTCACAGCTATTTGCAATTTTATATATACATTTTTCTCCTTCCTTCGTGCCTAAAGACTGGTAGAGACACTCATATGCTCTTGTTCTTGCTTCACTTATAGCCACTATTGTCTCTTTCTTAGCCGCCTTATATTTTTCCCAATTAGATGCATTGTGACACAAAGATCACTCCTTAAAGCACTCCTTTTTTGCTTTTATCTTTTCTTGTACACTCACATTCCACCACCAGGATTTTTTGTCTATTGGTCCTATCCCTCTAGATTTACCAAAATTTTCTTTTACTGTTCTTCTAATAACTTCTGCCATCTCCCTCCACATCTCGTCCGCGCTTCTATCCCCTTCCCACTTTGCCTCTTCTCCTATCCGTCTTAGGAAGCTTATTTGTTTCTCACCTTTCACCCGCCACCACCTCGTCCTTGGATTCTTCGTATGATGTCTTTTCCTTAACTTTTACTCAACACAAAAATCCATGACGAGTATCCTATGTTGTGTTATTAACTCTCTCTCGGAATAATTTCATAATTAATGCAAAATTTTTACAATTAATTTTACAAAATTTTTTCTACTATTAGGCAGAGAATAATTCAGAATGCAAGGTTCGAAACAAGAACTTCAAAAGAACCAAATTCAATCAGAATGAGATATACATAACATGCAAGACATGAAGCAAAAGAACCAAACCTCATCTTAAGAAAAGCAGATATTTCAGGGAATTCAAGTAAGTTAAGATCAAATGAAAATAGCATATGAAAAAGGAACAAGATTGGGGAATAATTAGTTCACTTTCCAAGAAAGAAACCCCAAACAAAACTTCAAGATAAACCATGGAAGAACAAGATACGTGACTGAGCAACCCCGAGATGTAACTTCTAACATTCCCAAAACCCATAATTTGCATCACCTATTAATTCTATTTCGTCTATGACAATCCATTAGTATTTCCGTATGCACAAATCATCAGTATTAAGTTGGCCAGACCTAATACCATGAGAGATGTAACGGTCGACTAACAGCATTAATCAATAGACAATCATGCATTTAAAACTCAAACTCTTATCATTAGGACAAGTTCTACTGCATGATAGACACTTAGAGTATGCAGTAAAGTATAGTCAGTCCATTTTCAAGGCTCTAATGAGAACGAACTGCTCTGATACAATAATGTAACACCTTAACTTTTAGCACCTCGTGATCGTACCAAAGGTAAGGCGATACTAACCTAATTTCTTTTATTGTCTATTTAGTATTGAGCCTTTACGCGTAAATCTATTGATAGTTTTACTAAAACTTATAACTTATTTATATTTATATTTTTAAAATTGAGGATCGTTACACAACAAACATAGCATTATCTGGCAACCAGTTCAATAACAACCAACTCAATTAACAATCAGAATATTCAGCCTTCTTAATCAATCAATAAATCAATCAGATGACAATCACATCCATCCAAAACCACTCAGTTTAACCCGTAAGATTCACATAATCACAAAAATATATTTTTCATTCCAATATCGAGTTATAACAATTTCTGAAATAATATGGGTTTTAAGAAAGAACCCCTATCTCGAATCGTCGAACTTAGCAATTATTAAACGCAACGAACCCCTTTTTTCTTTCAGTTCATAGCAATGACAACAATTTTGACCGTTACCGCGGCAGCAACAGCCATTAAAAACCGCATGCAATCACAGTAACTCAACCCTAAGATATTAACATTGAGTAAAACTCAACAACTTATAATAGGATAATAACGTTAAGAGTTTCGGGGAAAGGACTACTTACTGTACTAAAGAGGAATCAAAGAATGGAGTAGTTGCAGCTCCAGCAACTACCTCCGGCAAGCAAAACTCCAGCAAGGTACTTATACCGGAAGCAGAGAAAACTACCAGCAGCAGCGCCTGCAAGGAACGGCCTTGCTGGCAGCGCACGGCTCGACGTCGGCTTGGCAGCGACAGTGCGACGGCAACGAGGTGTAGTGGCAGTGCGGGAGAACTCCGTCCGTTGATCTCTCTCTCTCTCTCTCTCTCTCTCTCTCTCTCTCTCTCTTCGAAGCTCGTTGGCGGCGGCCATGGAAGCTCGGCAACGGCAACCTAGTAGCAGCGGTGATAGATCGACGACGATAGAGACACGAACGGCGGCGACGAAGGCTGGCGTGACGCCTTCCTCTCTCACCCATGAACTCTCTCTCTCTCTCTCTCTCTCTCCTCCACCATTGGCGACGACGACGGCGACTAGGCGGTAAGGCATGGCGGCGGCAGCTCCTTCCCCTACTTCTCTCTTCTTCTTCCTCCGCGTGTGGGTTCCATGTCTGTGTGAGTGTGTTGTGCGTTGAGTGTGTGTGAGATAAGTGTCATGAGTGAGGGTGGGGTGAGGGAATGAGAGTGATGGCGTGTGTGTAGTGAGGGGATGAGTGGGTGTGGTATGTTAGGGTTTAGGTTAGTGAGTGTAAATTAGGGTTTGTTTTGGGACTTTGGGGTTAAGGTAGCGTAGTAATTTTAATAAAAATAAAATGGTAAGGTAATAATTTAAAACTAAATTAAATACAAAATAATTATTTTTGAAATATCATTTAATTATCAATTTGTAAATTATTTTTAAATAAATATTAATTCGATAAAGATTAGAAATAATTAAATTAATTTTTTATTTATAAAATAAGATTTAAAATCAATATATTCAAATTAAAACATATAAAATTCTTATTATTTTTTAATTATTAAAACTCTAAATTATAAATAAGAAATTGTTCCACTTATATTAAAAGTTTTTAAAAATATAATCTTAAACAAATATAATAAATCATAAATAATTTATTATTTAAGTTCTAAAAATTCAGAGTCTTACATATCAAATTAATATAGTTTAGCCCGATTTATTTTACATTAAAATCGAATTCGAATCTTTAAAATAGATCAAATACAGAGGAGCCACCTCACTCTGACGGTGACTTAGTAATAAAAATCAGAAAACTATTGAATTTTAATTGGGAGATTCAATTCAATTTTATTAAAAAGAGAAGTTAATGTTGTGGCTAATCTGATAGCAAAAGGACAAGCGTGGAACGGGACAGAATTTACCGAATAGTTGGACCCTTGATCGGAGTTACGATGCTCTCCGCCATAACCTTGTTGTGCTATCTTGTTGCTAAGTGTCTTTTTTTTTTCCCCTGAGATAGCATTATTTGTTCTAACTTTTTCTTAAACATAAAAAAATAGATCAAATAAAATATCAAAATCAAGTCCAGTTCTAAGTGTATGTTTGGTTTAGGTTCAAAAGGATGAACGCACGTTCAAATGTCTCGAACATTGAATCAAACTTGGTTGGATATGATTTTTATTCTCAAATGTACATTTACTTGAAGCAATATTTTGTAACTTTTGCTTTCAATTCTTACCGTTAAGAATTGATTGCAAAATTTATTCTCTCAACTACTCTGCTTCATATTCTATTTTCTTTCTTTTTCTATATACATAGTTATCTTTATTTTATTTTTCTATTATCCTTCTTTTCCTTCTTACTTCATCTTTTTTACATGTAAGATCATCTTCATTTTATTCAACTATCCTTTTTATCCTTATTTTTCTCATCTTCAATAATCGAGGTAAATTTCTTTCTTCTGTCATAATTTTGTTTATTAAATAATTTTTGTATTGAAAAAATCGTTTTTTTTTGTTTTAAAATTAGTCAAATACTAGTTCACTCCAAATTAAAAAATAAAGATAAATTCTACCTTGTACCACTCATCAAGAAAAATATATATTTGAGTTAAGATAAAATATTACGATAGACTTCAAGAAAATTATGTATTTAACCTAAAATGAAATTTGTTGATATGTTTTGACTTGTTCTAAAGGTTGTCTGCTCAGCTCTGATTCAACATGCCAATTTACAAGTTTTGTTATGTATTAGAATATCTTCACAAGCTTGTCAAAGCCATTTCTTTTTGTTAGGAATATGACCAATTTGTCTACTATGTCATACATGCTTTCGGAAAAATAATGGTGGCACACACACATACTGGTAATGGAATTTATCCAGAGCATTAGGGCTCCATTATGTGGTGTCCTATTTTAGTTACTAAAATAGTTCAATGTATTATACTATTTTTAATTTAATTTTATTTTATTGACCTTTCTAATCTTTTATGGGTATAGTGGTTTTATACTTATTTATTTAAGTGATTGTAGTGTAATGAGTTTAGTTTTTTCATTCTTGTAAGTAGAATAATAAGTAATAGAAGAAAAAGGATTATGGACACTGAACCTCAAAAGCTAAAGACTGCATAGGATCTGGATACGACTTACCACTTTATTTAAGTATGCTTTGGTCAAAGTAAAGAACGTCATGGAACCACTCTTACAAAACAAGGTTGAAAAAATGTTATACTTCAATTCAAGCAGAGGAGTGAAAGATAATATGATAAAAGACAAATGGGATAACCTTAAAAAGGAATGGATTGCATGGTGCAAACTATTTGAGAAAGAGACAGGTTTAAGATGGGACGATAATGTTAAGTATACTGTTGATGCACCAAAAGACTGATGAGATAAAAAGATATTGGTATATAATATAAGAAAATAATTCAAAATTTTAATTAATGGTATTGCTTATTGCATTGACTTAATCAATTTTATATATGCAAGAAAATCCACAATATGAAAAATGGAGGCATAAAAGACTTCCATATTTCCATATGCTCATCATGAATTAACTGTCTTGTTCAAAGGTGTTGTAGCTACTGAAAACTATTTATGGATACCCTCATTGTATTATTTAATGAAATACATAAAGATGATGATAGGTACCACCTAAGCTTTGAAAGTGATTTTCTAAATTTAGAAGAAGGTTTAGGAGATAGTGAGAAAGTGTAGGCTATATAATGTTTAAGATAATATTTTATATAATAATATGTTTTAATTTAAAATAATAATATTAAAAGTTTAATCTAATCTTTATCCTTTTAGTAATTTTACATTTAAAAATAAT
Organism: Arachis hypogaea; assembly: GCF_003086295.3. NCBI lineage: Eukaryota > Viridiplantae > Streptophyta > Magnoliopsida > Fabales > Fabaceae > Arachis > Arachis hypogaea. Next base: position 145,610,833 of record NC_092050.1, read on the forward strand.
TCTGGTCATTATTATTTAAATAATATTTTATTAATTGTAATTACTTTTAAATCAAAATATCCAAACATAAATCACATTGAAACGAATTCAATTTTAGTTAAAATCAATTATAGTATAATCAAATTGAATTCAATTCCAATTTACAAAAGCTAAACTAAATATACACTAATTAAATTTGGTTTGACCCTGTAACATAGAGTGGTAAGTGCTTGGTGAAAGAGAGAAATATGATTGCAATAATGTAAAATTAAAAGAGGTAGAATGAGCAATTAAGCCGTCATTCATTCTAACTTAAGTATATTCTCTAAATTACTCCACTAACCATAGGCATGCTAGTAATTTAGTAGCACTAGGTGGCTTAATCAACATAATTAGTAAAAGAAAATATTATTAAATCACACATCAATTTTATCAAAATATTTAATTTTAAAGAAATATAGACGTTAAAGTTTTGGGAGATACTTTTTCCATTATAGACTTTTCCTTGTCTTGGTGAAGTATTTGATGACCATGTATGCTATGCTTTTACTACGGTATGGATTACCCTGTCTGATATAATCGTGGCTCGAAAGTGTATAGGTTTCATTAGGTCTAGGACCGGGTTTGGATCTAATAAATAGGCCCAGTATATATTTCGGGTCGGATCTGAGTCACATCAAATCCAGTTTCACCCGACCCATGCACACTCCTATTTTTAGAGATAAGTATTGTTTTGGTCCCTAAAGTTTAGGATCGAAATCGAAATCGTCCCTCATATAATTTTTTATTTAGAATCATCATAAACGTTTTATTTCGTATTAAAATCGTCCTTTTAACTTTTTATAGACAAAAATACCCTCCACCAATACCTTTACTACCACCATCAGCATCTTTACCACCACCAAATACACCGAATCAGATTCAATAACACCAAATCAGATTAAACAACATCAAATTCAACAACAAAATCATCACACAATAATAATAAAATCAGAAAATAACAAATCAAAATTAGAATTAGAAGCAAAGACAGAAGCAGAAGTAGAAGAAGCAAAAGAAGACAAAGAAGTCGAAGAAGCAGAAGTTCAAGCAGAAGCTCAAGCAGAAGCAGAAAAGAGAGGGGGAAGAAGGGGTGACGGCAAGCCAATGACCAAGAAGGGAGGAGTCGCCATCGTCTCACACGCGTCGCCGTCGTCGTCGCCGTCGCCATCGTGTTGCACCTAGGGGAGAGGGAGCGAGGGACGCGAGCCAGTGACCAAGAGGGAGGAGTCGCCGCCGTTACACGCGTTGCCATCGAGGTGAAGAATGCATCGCGTCCAGCCGCCGCTCAGCCTCGTCCCGCCGCGAGATGGAGGTCGTCGCGTCCCCGCCGAAGAAGAGAGAGAGAGAGAGAGAGCCTGCAAAGATGGAGAAGACGCGACAGTGGTGGTGAGTGGTCACCGTATTGCCGCCACTTTCGTCTCCCCTCCCCTCTTCCCCTCCTCCTTCCCCCCCAACGCATTCTTTTCTTTTGTTTTTTTAAAAATTTTATAATTTTGTTAACGTAGGGATAATTTAGTAATAAAATTAAAAATTTTATTAAAAATGACGATTTTAATTTGAAATAAAACGTTTAGAACGATTCTAAATAAAAAATTATGTGAAGGATAATTTTGATTCCGATCCTAAATTTTAGAGATCAAAATAATACTTATCCCTTATTTTTATTTTCAGTATTTCTATTTTTTGGATTTCATAAAAAAAAAATAAAAACAATAAAATTATTATCTTCTATTTTTTATTTTTATCTCCTATTTTTATTTTTCCTTCAAAATTTTCAAAACACGCTAAAATAAATAAAAAAATAAAAACGCAAATTAAACGCACTATTATTTTTCCTTTTCCAAGGTAAGTGTAGGACACAATGCAAAATCGTTGACCAAAAAAAGGACACAATGTCATGTCTACAGTCTATTATTAAACAATTCTTATGTTTGTACATCGAATTTTGGTAAAATTTTCTACAAACATAATTATAAAAATAAAATATTTTATTCTTAAAAATTAATTATTTTATATCAAATAAAATTTTTAATGATAAAAAATCTATAAATCAAATTTTATTTATTTTTTACATACGTCTTTTTTAATAGTCGTTTAAATATTCTCATAAAAATTCACTAATAGGATTTTTGACAGTTTAGAAATTCACTAATAAAATCTCGTTGTAAAGTATAGTTTCTAAACCAAGCAATAATCCTTTCATACAAAAAGTTGTTTATCACTAGTACAAACCCCTAAAATTTATAAACCGAAGTATTGGACCTCGGGTCGTTCTCCCTAGGAATTGTAATGAAGTGGTTTGTTATTGGTTGTGAGTTATTTTGGGGTTTTAATAAGAAACATGAAAAATAAATGGCAAGAAAGTAAACTAAGGCCTAAAAAGGTCTTGGCAAGGGTTGGTGGTCAAAGATCTCTATCCTAATCACTAACCACAATATGAGAATTGGCAAGGATTAATCTCATTAAATCATCCTCTAACTAGTAGTAAAAGAAAGTCAAATGAGCTATATCAATCCTAGTCCATAGGTCCTAACTCTCCACTAATTCAATTAGTGAGAACTAGAGTCAATGGATCCCAATCATCAATTACTTGGACATTAATAACTCAAGAGTTCCTAAGTTACCTTTCCAAGCCAAGAACATAAAGCTCTACTCTAAAATCCAACCAAGCATTTCATCAAACACTTGGAAGACATAAAAGGAAAGCATAGTAAAATTGCAAGAAAAGTAAATCTACACTACTCAATTTACAAGGAATTAAACAACAACAAATCAAATGAACACAATTATTATGATTTACCTTGAATTGAATTGAAAGAGAAAGGAAGGAACAAAAGTAGATCTATAACAAAATATAAGAACAACATAAAGGAAATTATAACAAAAGAATAGAAGAAGAATGAATGTAACAACAAAGAATTGAGAGGTAGAAGGAGATGAAAGCATGAATTAAAATCTAGATCTAAGAACTAAACATAATCCTAATCCCAATCCTAGAGAGAAGTGAGAGCTTCTCTCTCTAGAAACTAACTCTAACTACTAAACTAAGCTAAACTAAACTAATGGTCAAAAGTAAGTAAAAGTATGTTGATTCCCCTTCAATCCTTGGCTTAAATAGCATCAGAAATGAGTTGGATTGGGCCCACAAGGCTTCTAAAATCGCTGACCACGTTTGCATTAAGTGGGTCATGTGCCACCATCGGCACGTCCGCGTACCGTGCGCGTGCGCGCCCCTATGCGCGATGCAACTATGGCAAATCTTGTATCGTTTCGAAGCCCCGGATGTTAGCTTTCCAACCCAACTGAAACCGCATCAATTGGACCTCTGTAGCTCAAGTTATGGTCGTTTAAGTGCAAAGAGGTCGGCTTGACAGCTTTCCGGTTCTTTCATTTCTTCATGAGTTCTCCAACTTGTCATGCTTTCTTTCTTCATTCCCTTGATCCAATCTTTGCCTCCTAAACCTTAAATCACTTAACAAACATATCAAGGCATCTAATAGAATCAAGGTGAATTAAATTTAGCTATTTTGAGTCCTAAAAAGCATGTTTTCACATTCAAGCACAATTAAAGGAGAATATACAAAACCATGCTATTTCTTGAATAAATATGGGTAAAAGGTGATAAAATCCCCAAAAATCAATACAAGATAAACCCTACAAATGGGGTTTATCAGTACCTCATTATTGTTATTGACAAAATGGTCCTTAAAAGATTTTAAAATTTGACAAGCGTACCCACGAGTTCACCGGAGCACATTTCCGGCAAGCACAGTGCTGACATGGTCACTGCGTTTTGATGACATGGCAAATACCCTTCCCCACCCTAATTCTTCTCCTTCTCCTTCCCCCTCCCCAACGCACTCCCCCCTTCCCCTTCCTGAATGCATTCTCCCTCCTCCCCAACCCTAATCCTTCCCTCCCCCTCCCTAATCCTAATCCCCCATCTCCAACGCACTTCCCCCCTCCTCAATCCAAAATCCCCCTTTCTGAACCCTAATCCCCTTCCCTTATCCCTTTTAATAAATTCATCAATTTCCGCTAACCTTTCAAAATGATTTGCAGATTTCATTTAGCATTTCAGATTAAAACCATATATATTGAATAATTTTGTGATTTGGCATTTCACATTCCAAAATCAAACACTTTTTTCTCATGCAATTCTCAACGATGTTAACAATTCAATCAAGGAGAAAATCACACGATTTAGCAGAAGGAAGAAGAAGGAATGGTGAATGCAAGATGATTTTAACAATTTTTTTTAAAAAGAACAAAACCAGCAAATTCGCGAGAAGGAGAGAAGAGAATCTGAAGCAGGACGGCGAATGAAGCGGTTCCGAATGGCAAGGGAGGAGGCAGTGTAAAGAGTGACGGGAACCACGGGAGGGAGCTACTTGCGAGAGAGGAAGCAGTGCCAGAAGTGAGACCTCGTCTTCGATACACGGAAGAATGCGAAAGGGAACGGGGGCTAGTAGCAAGCACATACAAGTAGTGAAGGCGACAGCAGTGAAGACGAAGGGGAGAGAGAGTTGAGAGTGTGAGACACTGTGTTGGGAAGGGGATTAGAATTCAAAGGGGTAAAGGAAGGGGATTAGGGTTCAGAAAGAGGGATTTTGGATTGAGGAGGGGGGAAGTACGTTGGAGATGGGGGATTAGGATTAGGGAGGGGGGAGAATGCATTCAGGAAGGGGAAGGGGGGGGGAGTGCGTTGGGGAGGGGGAAGGAGAAGGAGAAGAATTAGGGTGGGGAAGGGTATTTGCCATGTCATCAAAACGCAGTGGCCATGTCAGCACTGTGCTTGCCGGAAATGTGCTCCGGTGAACTCGTGGGTACGCTTGTCAAATTTTAAAATCTTTTAAGGACAATTTTGTCAATAACAATAGTGAGGTACCAAAATGTCAGCGTTTGAATCTTTCGAGTATTGATTTGGTCATTACCTCTAGTTTTATCTGAGCCGGATTATAGCCAATGGATCACATCCCCAAGCTTGACCTATTGTATTTTTGTGGTGATACGACGGGTTGAATTTATGAGTTTTTGTGGTGTTATAAATCGGAATGATAAGTATAGCTCGGAATAGTGATTGTAATCATAGTTCAGAATGGTGATAGTAATAGTAGTAGCTCCCAAGCTCAACTTGTTGTAAGTTGAAAAATGATAGTCATGCTTGAAATTTGGTGTAGATGAATAGTAAAGTAAAATAAATTTGAGAATGATTAGGAATAATGGTTAAATAATGAGGATAAACCCCTAAGTTTAATCTGATGGCATGGAGGATAAAATATTTCTTTGAAAAAGATTCTTGGTATGCATCGGCTGATTTCGACTTATAGATGCAAATTTGTTTGGAGTTATTATTCCGACGTATAAGTGTCGGGTTGTTTGGGTTGAATCAAACTTTATAGATGAAAATATGATTGGATTTGTTCCGACATATAACTGTCGGGTTGTTTGGATTTGGTTTTGTTGGTAACTGTGCTTTTGATGAACTGATACCCAACATTCTTAGGTGAACTCATTTCCTTTATATATGTGATGTTTTTGCTTCGACATGTCTATAGATTTATGTCAATAAGTAATTATACAAGATAGGCTAAGTGATACGTATGCTCTTGAAATTGTAAGATTGAATAGGTATGACTAGTAGTAATCAATGAGAATCGTTGTTGATAGATCAAATGGATATCGTTGGTTGTTGTTGAGTTGTGTGGAAAATTGGTGAACCGATGTAACAGACCGGGGCATAGCATATACGGTGCCGATATTTGGAGTTGTGCCAACTTATAAATAGGTTTGCTTGAAATTATTCTGACTCATAGGTGTCAGGTTGTTTGAAATGAGTCCGACTTATAGATGTCAGTTTGTTTGAATTGATAGATAGTTTAGTAGCTTTGAAAATCGAAGTATAACTCGGTTTTGATTAGTTGATTAAGCCACTTGTTGCGGTTTGAATATTGTTACTAATTGATTACTGGGTCAATAGCTGATTTTAGATATTTGTTTGTGGATAGTATCTTCAGACAATAGAGGAGTAAAAGTCGTGATTTGCTTGAAAACCAAATTATAATTCAGTAAGGAGAGCTGAATTTGAATAATGGATTTGGATATCCTTTTAAATAATAAGTTTCAGCAGTTGACTCAATGTCAATGGATTTGTAATTTGCTTTTGGAATTTAACCATCCAAATTGTAAATTTTTTTTGGTATGGAAAGAATTGGTGAAATATAAATTGGTAACGAGCTTTATGGGGGGAGTTATATATCTCAGTCAGAGATTCGTATATGATTCTAAAGATTCATGGCGGAGTAGTTTATGTTTATCGTGTATGATATGACTTATAGATCAATTAGGAATGTTGAAAATGATAGGGAAAATAAAAGGTAAAAGAGTAAAGATATTTTATTAATGAAAACATAACACATTACCGTATTGTCGTCTTATAAACTAGGTTGTGATACACCTGTTAGGCTAGTCTTTGTATATTGATTTTGGTGTCGAGTGGTCGTTAGAAAATGCAAATTGTCCGAGTTAAAATCCGCATGGCAATACTGATGTTGCAGTTGTTTTGGTGAGATGATCCATAGCACTGTTTGACCTTTTTTTTATCGACGTGATTGTATTATCCTGTATATAAGACTTCGACGCAGAAATGTATAATAGAAAAATTAGTACCAGATATATTTAAAGAAGGTCAATCAATAATGAAATACAGATTGATAATATACAACTAAATATAGCGTGTTCAAGGTAGGTATATAAAATGTTAAAATACAATAAGGTAAAATGGATCAAGTATATAGGTTAGTGTATACTTTATAAAAGGCTGTGTCATATTGAAGATTAAAATAAAAGAATTATATAAGCAGGATAGGTTATGCTTATGAATTGTTTCACCGTAATATAGGACTTGTCAATTTTATGTGTTGAGGTTATTCGCTTCTCAATTGTCATTCAATTTAATTTTTAGGTTTTTTTTTCTTTTTGTATTGTAAATTCAGTTTTAAATTCGTCGGTTAAAACTAAAATTGAATCCCTTTATTACGGGAGCAAAATAATTGAAGAAAATGAAAGAAAAAGACTTGAATAAAATAGCATGAATTAAATACTGAGAAATTAAAGCGTGGTTTCAAAAGCAAAATAATAATTATAGCAATGGCAATGTAAACACTAACGGGAAAAATTTGTTGTAAGTTGGCTTAGATTCATATATGATTCACCTCTTGGTTATGTATCAGAAATAATAAAATCAATTTATTTGATCAAATACTTGCATAATTATGCTAATTCAAAATTTTTAAGGAAAACATGGGAACTGAAAATGCAAATATGTAGTTAAAATTGTGTACCGTTAGATAATATTACCAGAGCATTGGTAGAATTTGTTTCTTCTATTGATGAGTTTGGAGTGACTATTACCACAGTTATTATTTCCAAGGTGTGGCCATCACCACTGTCACTATTAATGATTTCTTGATCATTAATAGTTTGGCTATAGTAGGGAGTTAAGGAGGTGAATTATTTGCTTTTTTGCTAATGATTAAAGGTAGGGTGAATAATTGATTCAAAGGTATAGTTCATTTTTCTGATGCTCGGACTCGCTGGAGAGAAACAACGGTGTGCACCTACAAAGGCGCTCCAACGCTCAAATTAGTAAGAGTAGAAGATAAATATAAAGTTATTCAGAATGAATAACGTACCTCTTTGCGTAGTTGAAGTTTTGTATTCATAGAATTATTGTGTTTGGGGCGGTTATAAGTATTTTCAAAACTGCTTTACGGAGCTTTAGCTAATTATCTAGTAACTGTGTTTTAGTGACCCATTTGGGTTTGTTTAGAGAGATTTGCGGAGAGATTTCTGTGCCGATTTGGGTTGACATGTGGTTGTTTGATTTTATAGAATAAGTCCGTTAGGAGAGAAAAACACATACTCCACATACTCAACGTGTTTATTTAGTTTTAAGCAGATTCTGATTTATAGTTTTATTTTAGTCAGGTTATAGCTAACGGATCAAAAATTATTTAAAAAATAAATTTGTTATATTTTTAATACATTGAAACATTGAATACGTCAAAAATATTTAAAAATATCTATTATTATATATTTCAAATGTGTTCTTAGAACACAAATTAGTTATATCTTTAAATTTATAAAACTTGCAGCTGAAAGACTTAAGGGACATGTCTAATGATTATGGTTTTTTTTTTTAAAATAAACATGTAAAAAAAGGAAAAACAACGAAAAACAAGTAAGAAAGAAAGATTAAGCAACCCTGTGAAGTAAGAAAAGCATCACGCTACAAAATCTGTTAAAGTTTATCCTAAAATTCCAACCACGTTATCTTCTATTTGGTTATTAGAGCAACTCTAACGCTATTAAGAGGAGTTTCCCTCCTGACACATAAGAACTATTGTACCGTTAGAGTGAAAAATGAAGAGAGGTCTTTTATGGAGATTAAGGTTGAGAGTTCCACTAAAAAAAACTTTTAACATTTAATAATTTCTTGATACGTGACAAGTTAATAAAAAAAATTAAAAGATACATTAAATATATGTTACGTGTACGTTAATTAATATATAGGAATAAGTTGTTTTGGATCCTAAAGTTTAGGGTCAAAATTAAATTCGTTCTCAACGTTATTTTAGATTCAAAATCGTCCCCAATGTTTCATTTGGTATTAAAATCGTTATTTTAAATAAAATTTTAAATTTATTACTAAATTATCCCTAATAAAAAAATAAAAAAATAAAAAAGGAAAGAATGCGAGGGGAGGAGGAGAATGGAAGAGAGGGAAGGGGGAAGGGAAGATGAGGGGAAAGAAGAAGAGGGGGAGGGGGAACAGCGCCGGCGAAGCTTGGAGTCGCCGTCGCCGTCGGGAATCAGAACCAGAGGGAGAGAGAGCTCGTCAGGGAGAGAGGAGACGCGACCTAGGGAGAGAGCTCGCCGTCGCGTTCCACCACTGCCGTCGTTGCTACTGACCTCGCTGCCAGTTTGCGTCCTCGCCGTTGCGCATTGCCGTTGCACCTCGCTGATTTTGCTTCTGCTTCTGCTTAAGCTTCTGCTTTCGATTCGGCTTCCGATTCGGCTTTGCCTTCTGCTTCTGCTTCCGATTTGGCTTCTGCTTCGCCTTCTGCTCCTGCTTCTGCTTATGCTTCCGATTCTGTGTCTTCTTCTACTTCTGATTGTGATTTGTTTTTTTTTTTATTGTTATTCTGGTGTTGATTTTGTTGTTGAATTTGATGTTGTTGTTTCTGAATTTGAATAATGTGTTATTGTTGGTGTTGAATATTGTGTTCTTGAATCGGATTATTGGTATTTGGTGGGAATAAGGGAGGTGGTGGCATTGGAGAGTATTTTTGTCCGTAAAATGTCAAAAGGACGATTTTAATATCAAATGAAATGGGGGACGATTTTAAATCCAAAATAACGTTGGGGACGAATTTGATTTTGACCATAAATCTTAGGGACCAAAACAGTACTTATCCCTAATATATATGAGTGTATGATCATTGTATATATCTTATATATAACATATATATTAATAAAAATATATAACCGTTATTATATTATCATTATTATTAATAAATGAATATTTTGTTACTTTATATATATTACTTACATACACTTTTATTCTCAAAATTTTTTCTACTCTTTTTTATTTTTTTAAATTTACGAAGTTAAAGTTCTACTGATATTATTTTTTGTTCAAAAAAATAGATCCAAACCAATTCAACTCTTTTTTTAATTACTTACAAATTTTTTCTCAAACTCTAAATACCCAAAATCTCAAATTTTAAATTGTCAAATTCCAAATCAAAACTTCACACTATCATATATATATTTCAAAGTCCAAATTCATAAAATCTTCTTAATTTCAATTTTTAAACGCTTTATAATAATCAATTTTCTATTTTTCAACCACATAATCAAAATACACAAATACTACATTATCCATTTTCATCTATATTTAACCTCTCTATCCGAAATATTACTCCAACATTCTTGCCATTTTTAACTCAATTCAATGCATTGAGACATGACTCAACTAGTGTTGGTGGCTCTTCTAATCCAGCCCTTTAACTGATACAATCTAGTCCATATTCGCAATATTCAGATTTTGCCAACCCTTGTGGATTAGATGCTATCGATTTCAATGATGATGTCTTTGAAAATCTTAGGCAAGATAATATTCAACACGGAAAATCGAAAGACAATGAGATGTTGATTAGTGCATGGTTGAATATTTCAACTGACCTTATAGTTGGTATCGATCAAAAGGATGAAACATTTTAGAATCGAATTTACAACTATTGTAGAATTTAGCGCTGACATAAAAAAGGGAACAACTGCATGTAAGAAATAATGATATAAAATTAACAAGGTAGTTGCACAATTTGCTTGTTGCTATGATCAAACTAGTTGAAACATAAGGAGTGATTTGAACGCTGAAGATATAAAGGAGTTGACCTATAAACTTTTTTCGACAAATTATGGTCAAAAATTCACTTTTGAGAGGCATTAGAATATTTTTCGTTTGGAGTAAAAATAGAGAAGCCAACTATTAATACAAAGTGGAGGCTCAAAGAGAACCAAGGTCAATGCAACTAAAGCGTACTCATCATCATCAAACTCAGAAATACCGTTGGCTGCGAAAATCGGTGTGGACTCTCTCGTTCGCCCACAAGGATCAAAGAATAGCAAGAGAAAGGGTAAGCGAAAAGTACAAATGTCTGAAGATCTTAGCGAAAAGAAATCATCGACTGTTAGATATTAAAAATGTTAGAGAAAAAGAGCTAATGGATAGGGAAAAGGAAAGAAAAGAGGAGACGGAACATAGAGAAAAGATTATGGCAATCAAAGAAAATGAGTTACAAATTCAAGCAGCGATGGAAGAACAAGAATTACAAACTCAGAGGTATATTAAAGAAATAGAGATAAATGCAAAGGAAAGGGAAATGGAAAGGATGGTTAAGGAAAAGACAAGAGAAATAGATATGAAAATACTTAATGCTGACACTTCTTTAATGAGTGAAAAACGATGAGCTCTTCATGAGATTGCAGGTGAAAAAATAATTAATAAGTGGTTTACTTAATTCCTTGTATTCATAGAGTTAAGTAGTCTGTTTTATTTTATTATGTATTACCGTATGTGATGTAGTATGTTTTGTTCATTTGTGATGTAACTTCTAAAATTAGTCAATATTATTATGCGTTATTATTTATGAAAGTAACCATTGCAAAACTAGCCGTTTTAAAATCAGATAAGAAAAAAGTTAGCCGTTGTGAGCTAAACGTTGCAAAACTAGCAGTTGAAAAGTAGCTACTTATTGCGAATACACTTATAAATATCAATTATCAAATATTTACATTCACAAACTCCATTTCAAAGCTAGTTTCTCAGCTCAAAAGAATACTAAATATTAAATTTCAAGAAATGGCTAGAAATTTTGATGACATGTTTAATGAGGCTTTGTATGGTAAAAAAAGGGCGAGATAACACATTCATGGATAATTGGATCTATAAGTGTTTGTTCAATGATTCAGGAGAATAAGATACCGAGAGAAGCTCTTTTCAACCCCTCGTAGATGGATCGATAAAGATTGAGAAGCAGAACATGATCGTCTTTTCAAAGATAACTTTGCAGATGAGCTGGTGTATAATGCTGACATTTTTCGACAAAATTTTCGAATGAGAAGACACGTTGTAACCACCCTACCCCACGAGGCCTGTAATTTCTGATTCTTTGCAGCGTTTGTTGACATGATATATATATATATATATATATATATATATATATATATATATATATATATATATATATATATATATATATATATATATAACAAATTAGAATTAGAACACGTAGCGCAAAACTTTTCTTTTAGTACTTCCAAGCGACGAACCTTTTTTCGATTCAATTATTCTATGGAATAAGTACTCCCAGAAGATTTTAATAATCTCCTTGGTTGTTCTTGAAGAGAACTAATGAATGAATCATTGAACCATATTAGTTAGATAATCCAAACCCTTGAACCGGTTTGGTTTTCCTTCTCCCGGTTCAACCAAACCATGCTTCCCTTAAATAAACCAGAGCTAAAGAAACTCTGATTAAACTCATCTTCTCTTCTCCTCTCATAACCGAACGTGTTTTCAAAGGAAATCATGGTTACCTCTTCATGTAATCTATGTTGTGATGTGGTGTTGCAAGAGGAAGAGGCCACGAAGCCTTGTCACACCAGCTCACTTCTTCCCACCTTCTGTAGATATATATAGATGAGCCAAGTCTCTCAATTTTTCTGGAAACCACACGAAGAGAAGAAAGGAAGCAAGAGTGGCGTCCTAGAAGAAGGAAGAGGAAGACCCAGCAGAAATCATCATCATCTGCGTGCGTCACCACCAAGAAAAAGGAGAAGGGCCATCAAGAGAGCTGCTACCCGAAGCCAAAGAAGGAACCCTACCTCTTTCCCTTCCTAGTTTTCTTAGTGTTCTTCTTGTTGGGTAAGAACCAATAACTCTGTGTTCTGTTGCTTTTCCCTAAATTAAGGATTCTACCCATATTGAGCTTCAATTCTTTTAATTGGTGACCAAACCAATCAAATTCAGCCCATCACAAGAGTAAGAACTCTTTTCTTGCTCCATATGCAACTCGGCCAATTAGCCCTGTGAATTGACAAATCTCTTTATTTATGTTTGTTAGGGTTTTCTGATTTAATATAGCAAAGGACAGACTTTGGTTTGTGAAATTCTCGAAGAGAGGTAAGGGATAGTATATGTAGAATATCTTGTTTGTAGCTATGTGTACTGGTGATGATGGATGGTTTACTATGTGTTTGATTGATGAGAAGTGTTTATTAATTTTCTGTTATGATGAAATGCAGAAAAGTGAATTAGAATTATGAATTTGCGTTTGTAAAAAGGGATAAATTAATGAGTATGAACTTTTAGAGCTGTGCTGACCATGCTAGCAACTTCAGTTAGTCAAAAGAAAGGTAAAATTATTATTTTAGATGAATTCTAGGCTTGAGTATGAGATTTGGTACATGAGGTTGTTGGAAATACATTGTGCAGAAATTCTGCAAAAATCTGCATAATTGGCAGCAGAACGAATGACTTTTTGAGAGCAGTCCAGACCTAATTTTTAGATGAAGTTATTTTTATGTAAAACTTTAGTGTGTCTTGAATATGCCATAAAAATTTCAGGGAATTTTGCCAAGCGGTTTGGAAGATATGAATTTTTGAAGTTTAGTGATTGCTGCAGATTTTTCTGGTTTTCTGGTTCTGCAGTACCAATTTCCAGACGCTATAACTTTTAATTTAAACAAAATTTTGAGTTCCTCCCAAAAGGTATTTAAAGATTTATCAGTCTATTTTAAGTGAGAACAAGTTTCAGGTTCATATCTATTTTGTAGACTTAGATAAGTCATTTGGAAGATGGGTTGTTTGCTGGAAACTCTGAACTGGTTTATGAAAATAGGGTTCCACTTCCAATTGATAATTAATTAATCAAATAAAGTGATATAAACCTGAAATTTGTGGATTCTGAAACTTAGGGATGTTGACTGTAATCTCACCAAAATTTAGAAGCAACAAAATAGAATTGAAATTATTATGGAATTTATAAAAAACATGGCTGCTGTCTATTTTTCTGAAATTTTGTAAATGCAATAGCAGAATTTTAAAGCTTGTATAAAATTCAATTCTAATCCAAATTCAGTAAAACCTAACTTAAATTAAAGATTAGAATCTCTAGAATTACCTTACCAAGAAAAATAGGTTGTGCATAAGTACTTACAACATAAGAAGGTTTTAGATTAAACAAGCTTAAGAAATGAAAAGAAATGTAAGTTGCCCCTAAGAAGGGTTAAAGTTAAAGACAATGATATTGAGAGATAAAGAAAAGAAAGAAGAATGAGGAACAAGGAATGGAACAAAAGTTGAGAATTATATTGAATGGGTCTTGTGCCGAACTGCTAATGCGAAAGTGCGCGCCTAACGGATAGCCTGAGATTGCTAATACGGGAATGTTCGCCTAATTGATAGCCCTGTTCCTTACTATGATACATATTGAACTGTTATTATAATGAGGCCTAATTGACACGGGTAACCGTGATGCTAAGGTGTCTAATTGACACAGTAAAGGGACCATATTCGGGGTCACTCCGAGTAACGTCGGGTTGTGGGTAGACAACCGACGCATGAGCTCATGGCCTACACTAGGAACAGGCATGCATCATCTTGTTTGCGCATATGTGCTTCTTGTGAATTATTTACTGCTATTTCCTTTTTGTCTATGCTATCTACTTGTTATATGCATGTGTGTGCCTTAAGTCTCTGTGTTTGTTTCCCTTTTCTTTCTATTTCGCGACAACTTAGAGACAAAGACCCTAGGTTCCCCTTTTACCTTGCTGAGAACTCTAGGTTCTCACCCTTCTTTCCTTTCTTTTCCCCCTCCTCAGATGGGTTCGGCAAACGAGTCTGTTGAGTTTCGGGTTTCGGTACATCGCCCACGTTTTGACCCCGGCATGTCGTACGTATTCACTCTAGCTGAAGACCATTCCGAAGATCGACCTAGCTGACTTTTTACTCTTTTGGTGATCTTAGTATTACTTTTCTCTCGCTTTTGTAGTACTTTTAGAGGGGTAGGACATCTTAGTAGTTCAATTCCAGTTTAGGAAACCCGTGTGAGGGTTGGGACTGTTTTTCTTTACTTTTGTCTCTATAAATATAACTTGGTATAGTACTCGTTATTTTGATACTTGGCATGTATCCTCAAACTTAACTTATGTTTATATGATTAATATATGTCTACTGAGTTTGATTATACTAAGGTTCAGTGCTTGACTGTTGAGTTTGATTATAAATGACTACTGAGTTTGATTATAAATGTTTATTGATTTTGATTATAGTCAGGTTCGGTGCTATATTTGACTACTGAGTTTGATTCTAAATAGTTTATTCACAATTAAACCGGTAAAGGCTTATATTAAAATCTGAGTCTAGAGCCAAGTACGTCCTTACGACAAGTAACACCTAAACAATTGACATTGGTCATGACGTATCGAAAGTTGGGGTGTTACACACGTTTTTCTTTGGATAGTAGACGCCATTTCAAATGTCTATCCATATTTCCAACAGAAGGTCAATGCAACTAGGAGAAGAGGCTTGTCACCACTAGAAAAATGCAATGTTGCGATATGAATGTTAGCATATGGCATAGCAGCTGATCCTGTTGATGATTATGTTCGCGTAGGCGAGAGCACCACAATTGAATGCTTGGAAAAATTTGTTGAAGGTGTCATTTCGGTGTTCGAGGATGAATACTTGCAAAAACCAAATTCAAATGATGCATGGTGCCTGCTACAATTGGCAGATGGTCGTAGCTTTCCTAGCATGTTAGGTAGCATTGACTGCATGCATTGGCAATGAAAAATTTGTTCAAAGGTGTGGAAAAGTATATACATGAGTGGTTATCGTGAGGTAGCAATCATAATAATTGAAGTTGTAGCATCTTCAATCCTTTGGATATTGCATGCATTCTTTGGAGTGGCTTATCACCACCTCAGTTGAAAGAAAAAGATTTTGCACCATGCAATTAATTTCTCCAAAAAAATACCCAACTTTAAAATAAACTGCAACATCAACAACTGAAAGGAACTTGATTGAACACATGTGTCAATTTCACAATGCTTGTCATCAACTATAGAATTTAACTATGTTTTTCTTTATATTGCGTACGCACAGGTTCAAAATTTTGCGGGGCGTGCGTGCGCACACAAATCAGAAATCACAAATTCTGCAGAATCTACAGAATTCAGATTTTTGGCCCAAACTTTCAATGATCATATCTCCTTTCACAAAATTCAGATTTCAACCAAATTTAAACCATTTTAAAGCTTATGGAATTATCTTTCGATTGATATAAAAATCATCAAATTCTGAAAATAATAACTCAAGATATGATCCGTTGAAATTCATCAAAATTCCATTTTTACCAAAACTCAAACTCCCAAATTTCAAAACATACACTTCCAATTCCATTCAAAATCAACCAAAAACTCAATCATCCTAACGTCAATCATTTCCAAACCTCATCCAGTTATCAACCCACCGATTCCACCACATTTAACCAAATCTCAATTTAACAAATCTCACATCATAATCAACATTTTATATTTCAATCTTCAAACAAATATTCAATTCATCAATCATCATACATATAAATACATATCAACATCATACTTCAACTCATGCTCATCAATAAGAACCCCAACCTTATCATCCATTAAACATATCTCATACAACTTTTACATGCTTTGCCAACAATCATCATCATTCACAATCTTTCAACCACTACTCAAATATTCATCTCAATCCAATTTAATCAATCAACCACATCAACATTTCACAATCCACTAAATTCATACACAACAACACAATTCATTTCAATCCATCAACAACATTAATAGTTCAACTCCTATCTTAAGGTTTCTAACCTAAGTTTTCACACCACATTACATTTTAGATACAGGAAACTGAAACCATACCTTGGCCGATTCCTGTTCAACCCGAAACACTCTCAAATTCAACTTTCAAGGTTTCCAAACTCTACCAATAGATTTCCAAGCTTGGTGATCCACTCCAAAGCTTTCCAAAACCACCAATTAAGTCCCAATACACATATATATAATGCCTAAGCTAAAATATCACACCAAAACACAATAACTCAATACCCAAAACTTTAAATTCAACATCTTCACTAGGATTTGAGATCTCTTACCTTACCCAAGGATTAAGGAAGCAAGAACAAGCCTTCTCTTCAAGTTAATTTGAGCCTATACATCCAAACTCAAAAATCTCAACACTTTACCCACTAAATTTCGAAAATGAGGGCTGAGAATTCGAAGATGGAACTGTGGTTTACCACAAGAATAATGGTATGTATTTTGTAGAGCTTGACGCCGTAATCGCGTGGCCGCAAACGATGCGTCAATCGGAGTTCCAGATCAAAAGTTATCAACAATGGAAGATTGAGATGAATAGGAGCAAGGGTTTTCTTGTTTCCCTTTCCATAACCAGCGTGTGTGTGTGTTTTGAAGAGAGAGAGAGAGTTGAGCTCTCTTTAATGAATGAGGTTTGGCTGGGCCCTTGGGCCCAACTTGGGTTCGGTTGGTCCGATTTGGCCCATTCGACCCAATTTTGGGTCGAATTTTTTAAAATTGGTGTCAAAATTCTCGTTTTAAATTTCTCTATCACATTAAACCATAAAAATCTCATTTCTCACTTTCTAGAATATATTTTAATTTATAGGTTAATTAGTCATTAATTAACCGAATTTTACAGCAATAATATTTGCAATGTCAACATTCATATCGGTAGGAACTTTATGAATGTGGATCAATGTACGAGACAAAATTTGGATATGTTTTTGTGACATGTGCATCTAGGAAGAGCTCTGAAGATATACTTAGTGAATTGAAGGTAAAAAAATATATAATATAGAAAGTTCATCATAAAGACATAGTGTTTTACAAAAGGATGATGAAGTATATTTTTTATTATATAGACGTGCTTTATAAACAAATAGGCGGTTGAGTTGGATGTTGCATCAACGAGGAAAATTAAATTTATAGAATTACACATTACAGAGCTTCTTTTAAAGAAATCTGTCCAAACTATCAACAAGGGATATAGTAATCGTTGTTTATTTTTGTTTACTTTTAAAACCTGTCTTAGCATATTAAGGTACCTTTTTTTTTAAAATTACTATCTAATAACTTGGGAATTGTTGGTTTCTTCTAATTATACTAAGATTTTTGCAAACGGGTTGATATTTTCAGTATTAGCGGAATATTCAGGTGAAATAGTTAATGACAGTTTAGATGGGACAGAGATTGATTCAGAAAACAATGTAGATGATATCTCCTACGTTGGAATTGACATCTCCATGCAGTTTGATCTGAATAAGGTTCCGAAAGAAGACAATAAAACTTTAGATGACCAACAAAGAGAAGATAACGTATACGTTGCAAAATGGGGCTTTAATCTGAACAAAAAGCCATGGTTTGGAAATGACATATTAGATCCTCTATCACGTAAAGTAGTAGATTCTTGACAGAACATTTTTGGCCAGGTCAATACGATGTTGAAGAGAAAATTTGACCTTTTATCTTAAGACTTACATTATTTCCCTTGATTTAATGGTTTGGGTTGCGTTATTACATATTTCACTAAGTTAAGAATTTATTAATTTAGGTTTAGTAAGGTATAACTTCGAAGAAGCCTATTATTAATATATGCTCAATTGAAATTAGCATTAATTTATACATATTTTACATATTTCTTTTAGATTTATGCTTGAATACAAACTTAAAAGATCTTATAGTAAACGAAAAAATCTAATTTGTAAATTTGTTCACATAATTAAATAAACATATTTTTAAATTAATTAATTTTTTTACGTAAAATAAATCTAAAAATATTGTTACGATTTAGGTAATAGTGATTCAAACATATTTCTCAAAATAAACTTATTAGAATATATCGAAAATTAAAATACGGACAAACTCAATTTAATTACTAATGGAAAATTCTAATTTTACAAAAGATAACATTTTTCTATTACAACAGTGAAGAAACTAGTGAGAACTTAAGTAGTGTATACTCTGTTGGTCTTTAAAAAGAGACTACATCCGAATATCAAAGTTAAGGTTTTTAATAAAATTAGCGGCGGTTGGGATGAAACCACCGCTAAAAATAAATATTGAATCACTTCCCGCAATTAGGTTAATTTAGCGGCGGTTAGACCTTGACCGCCACTAAAAGCCAAATGAATACCAACGCCCCACATAGTCGCCACATCAACCTCCTTTATTTTTCATACTGTGGCAGTTTTTTTCAACCGCCGCTGCTATCTGTCGGGATTGTTGTAGTGTTTGAGCCAATACCCTTGGAGTCTCTCTACACAAAACGAAAATCAACTCTCTATTGGCAGTATAAGATGCTAGCATCAAATTGACTTTCATTGGGTTATCCGAAGAGGGTTTCCGAACATCAAGCCAAGAAGAATATATCAAGGGGCTAATCTTTACCAGGAAATTTGAAGCTTATTTGCCACCAAGCTTTTAAAGAGTTGAAAATGTCTATTTATATATGGTGGCGCCAAATCTACCACAAGCTCACAAAGAACAAGAATTTCTTACCATTTCATTAAATCTGAATACAATTTTGTATAGACATGTTACCAGTGTCCCAATAATTGAAGCATCCAGCCTCTTCTTTCAAACATTTTCAATCACAGTCTTGAATGCATTGAAATTTTTTTACCATTATTGCATCTGAGGCACATATCGGAGATTGTTCATCCATGCGTAGCCCTAAAAGCAACAGTAGATAAAGCATTATGGAGGCATAGCCATACAAAGAGCTTAATCTTTTTCTAGAATCTTCAACTTCGAAAGTCAATTAGAATTTTGAGTTTCATTCCAAACAAATTGGCGTTGTGCCAGCCACCTATATCCCACTCTAATTGTGTACACCTTTAAGGTTGTTGAGTTCCAGCACCATCCTTATTCATTACCATTTTGTAAAAACAGATAAAATCTCAAAATTGCCTCCTTTACTATTTTTTTTAGAGAAGTCTTTTCATGACATATTATGAGAATTTTAATGACCAAACGATTTAAAGTTCGATCCATATTATTCTCCAAAGAAAAAAAATAACATAAGATAAATAAGAAGGGAAAAAATCTATGCAAAATTCATGCAGACCCAAAAAAAAAGTTATCGCATGAGAGAACATGATAGAGATATAATTATTCGCGTACCTTCTTATGTCAGCTTAAACTCTCAGAAGTGATTTCATAACATTTCAAAATGAGAGTTGCAAGATCACTTAGAATATATGAATATATGGTAGTACCCTATAATTTTCCCAGCAAGCTCAAAGCAATGTTAATAAGATTGATCAAGAGCTCTTATACATTAAGAAAACCTCTTTCTTAAATACCCCCAAAGTTCGGACTATACTGCACCAATATCCTATGACATTCCTTGGTAGAGAAGTAGGTGAAAACTCACATAAAAATCATTAAATAATTTAACATATTTGACTAAATTATTATTCAATAATTTTTACTATTAACTTTATATAAAGGCAACTGCATGTAAATTAAAACCAGAGAAATATCCAAATCCAAGTTCCCCTTCAAAAGCATCCTTAACATAATATGCACCTAAAGTTTATCTCTACAATTAAAAATAGGATTGTCAAACAGGTCAATCCAGTCCATTTAGGCCCGGTCTACTTAAGTTCGTGGGTTATACGTGTTGGCTCGTTTAAATTCGCTTTGTTCATGTGCCTTGGGCTTGGGGTGATCATAGATTGGATCTGATCCACGGATCTACAATATTTATCTACATCCGATCTACAATTTACGGATATTATCTGATCCTTATGATCATCGAATCGGATCCGATCCGCAGTCAAATAGGATCGGATCACGGATTATATATTTATATCCACATATCCGAAAATTAATTAAAAATTATAACAAAATAAAAATATATACTCTTTTTAATTCTCATTCCCTCCAAATCCTATTCCCTCTAGCTGCGTCCCCCCAAACTCACCTCACTTCCTCTTGACTCTCCTCTTCTCACCAGCTTCTTCATCTTATCATTCAACATTGCCGACACGCCGGAGGCCGTCGACTCCCCTCACCTCCTCACTCTTCTTCAATGTTGCCAGACCGCCTAGACTAGGGATGTCAACGGGACGAGGTGGGGGCGGGAGATGTCTCCCTGCTCCCCGTCCTTGCCCCAGATTTGCTCCCCAATCCTCGCCATGCAGGGATAATTTTTCTCATCCCCGTTTTTCGCGTCCCTGTGTTTTTCGAGTCCCATTCTCCATCTCCCTATATTGAACATTTATATGAAAATTATAGTGAAAATTTTTTAAAAATAAAAAAAATCACAAAACATTATTACAACACACAAACATATCTTATCCAATATTATAAGTCCAGAAATACAAAATAAAAAATCAAAGTTCATAAAACAAAATCTTAAAATATATCTTCCATTCTAAAAAAAACCATAAAATAAAGTCTTCAACATCGAATATTTTTTCATTGTCAGCGTACAACTTTCAACAAATAACTCTATGTTCTCTGTTAAAACAATACAAACATGAATATGTTAACATACATCATAAACAAGAATACCATATATTAAATAAAAATTTGACATAATAAAAAAATAATTACCTAAACTCCTAAATCTCCTATAAATTATAAACTATAATAAATCAACAACAAGAACACATAATAGAGTAGATTATTCAGAGAACACATAACAAAGATTATCCAGAGAAGTATCAGACCCTAACTATTTCATAATTATTAACGCTATGTGTCTAAGTGCAATAGATTACAGGAGATTATACAGAAAATACATAATAGATATTATACAGGGGAGATTTTAAACTGCAATAAATCCACAAAAATGGCAAAAAACACAGACGAAAAAAGAGCATCAAACCTGAAATAAGGTGAAAGTGGAGGAGGAAGAGGACAGACAACTGGCAGCTGTAGTGGGAGAATGCGATAACGACTTCATTCAAGGAGTTGGGGGACATGTCAGTGAGTTCTTTCGATGAATTGGGGGCACGCTTCGACTGGGAGAGTGGCAACGGTGCGGTGAGAAGGAGAGTGGCAAGGGAGGTGGCTGGCTGGGTGAAGAGAGGATGGAGAGAACAGAGAAGGGGGTATCGTGAGGGTTTACGGGTGAGAGTGACTGGATAAGCACGATGCTAGTTAGGGGAAAAGGAATTAGGGTTCTCACTTTTTCTATATATATGGAAGGTGAAATGACTAAAAAACTAAAGTGAGAAATAAACTATTAAGGGTGTTTAAGTAATTTAATATATTCGGAGATTAGCGGGGACGGGGATTGGGATCCCCGCTTAGGTTTCGCACCTACCTCGAAAGAATTTTGTCCCCCATTCTCGTCCCCGCAAGGAAAATTCTCCGTCATTAAGGCTCCATTCAGGGTGATCCCCACGGGGATCCCCGCCTCCCGGGGAGTTTTGACATCCCTAGCCTAGACTGCCCAGTCCTTTTCTTGCCACTCTCCTCCTCGCCTCTGTCCATCGCTTTTGTTCCAGTGTTTCTTGAGGTTCATCCATGCCATTCTATTTCGAGATTCTACTTCTGGCTTCTGCTTCTATGTTTGTTTCTTCTTCTGGCTTCTGCTTTTGTTTCCATTAAGTTATGGGTTCTGGCCTTCTGGGTTCTACTTCTGTTTCTTTTAAGTTTTAGATTCTGACTTCTAGTTAAATTCTCTTAAAAAAAATTTGGATTCTATCAGCTATTAAATTCAGATGTACTACTATTAGAAAATTTGGTTCCATTGTTGTTTTCTTGAATTTAGTATCACTATTAACTATGAAATTTCTGGTTCTTCAATCTTCTTTGTTGTTATTTGAATTATGGTTTTGGTTCTTCAAGAGAATTTTTTCGAATTTTTTTCTCTTTTTCTTAATTTTTAATTCCTAGAAATATTTCTTTAAATTTTTTAATTGGATGTATCTAATACCTGATCCGATAATTTTAGTGTGGATCAAAACAAAATTTTGATCATATTCGATCCGATCAAATCCAATCCGTTCCATGCATAGTCTTATATGTGCCATAATTTTTCAGTCTGATTCATTTATGACCAGACAAAACGGGTTAAATAGGTTGGCTCTTTACTTTTTATCAAAATAATGTTTTGGCAAAAAAAATTTATTTGGATCGAAAACTTAAACAAATAGAGATTTTTTAGTTGATATATTAGTTTTTTTGAGTCAGATCAGGATAATATTAAAAAAAAAGTGCTAATTTTTTTAGAGAAATACAAAACAAATTTAAATGGATTGTCCAATTATTTTATGGACTAATGTGTCCAACCTGCTATTTTTTTGTGTTAATTACATTCAATCCGTTTATTACAAAATTTAAACGAATTTAATTTTAATAGCAAAAAATCTATCGATTTAAATAAATTGATTTGACAAATTTAAGTTATTTTGACGAACGCAATTAAAAACTTGCCAAACCTTTCTAATGATAAGATGTAAAAATTTTTAACCAAATAAAATAATTAGAATATATATATATATATATATATATATATATATATATATATATATATTTGATAAACTTTTTTAATTCTGACGATGCATAGATTAAATAAATCTAATATAAATAAAAATATTAAAAAAAATTTAAACGGCTTCTGATAATTATTTCGAAAGACAACAAACTCCTTAACAAAAAAAATATTCAATTTAGTTCCTAAATTTTATTTTTATAGAACTGATTAGCTTCTATGTCAATAATTTTTTTTTTTGGCACAGAAACTAATCAATCCCATAAAAATGAAATTCAAAGACTGAGTTAGATATTTTTTTTTTGTTAAAAGTTTCATAATTCTTTTAAAGTAATTATCAAAAAACTGAATTGAGTATTCACTCTAAAATATTCACTACACGTTTATGTTTAATAAAGGAAGATAAAAATATGAATAAACGCTGTCATCACTAATCTACAATGCCCCTGGATTTGTGGGTGTGTGCTAGGGAAATAGATTATTCTTAATATAGAAGTTTGCTAGTTGCTTTAGATTCTATTTTTCTGGTTATGATTGGCTCCTCTATATGAGAAAGAGCTTCATCTGTTTGTATTATTGAATATGTTATTTAGAGTACCATTTGAGAATTATTGGACTCCTCTTTCTCTCTTTGTCCCTCTCACTCTTTTTCACAAACCCTTCTCGGTTTAAATTTTTTTTTAAGTATATTAGTATATTAATAAATTTCAATCATTGATCTTAATTATATTTTTTATATATATATTTTTATAATTAAAATTAATAATTAAAAATTATTAGAATAGCAATGTATCAATACACTAAATTTTTCTATATATAGAGTATTCAGTATTACATGTTTGACTCAACAAACCTACTTTTGGACTAAAACTTAGCTTCCACGTGCTTATATATTTCTATTTCGAAATTATTTCCAGTAGCCCCCACACACTTATATTACTTTATTTGTTTTAAGATAATTATTTTAAAAAATAAAATTAAAAATATTAAATTAATTAACTTTAGTAATATATGATTTAATCATATAAATAGATGAAATTATTCATAATACTAGATACATGATTTTTAATTTAATTAATTATTTAATCATATAATTAAGGTATGAATATTATTAAAAAATTCACACAACAATAATACAGCATGAAAAAATATACGGAAAACAAGAAAAGGAAGTTGTCCCCACCAATTTAAATCCATTGATGTAAAAGCAAATAAGCATATATACAACACATAAAGAAAAGGCAGAAGGGTGCGATCCCCACTTGTATGCATCTTCATTCGTGTAAGCACATGCTATTGCCAACATTCAAAGTGCTATTGTCACTTCCACTTTGCACCTATATTTTATTGGAAGAATTTTAAGTGTACTAAATAGGCTAATTTTTTTTTATATTGGAAGAGTGTGTGAGTTTTGCTTGGTTATGGTGTATACAGGTGTTAGACACAAGTGTGGGAGAGGGAGAAATCGGACCGTCCGAATTCTTTGTAAAAAAATTCGTTAATCACAAATCGGACCGTCCGATTAGTTTTTGTTTTTTTTTTATTTATTTAACATGAAATCGGACCCTCCGTTTACAGGTTTTTTTTTTTTTTTAAAAAAATTGAAAACGGACCCTCAGTTTTCCATTTGTGTTTTTTTTTTATTTTTCCTTTAAAACAAAACGGACCCTCCGTTTTTAGTTTTTTTTTTTTTTTTTTTAAAAATCAAAACGGACCGTCCGAATTTTATAAAAAAATTATTTTTTTGTAGATCTCCTCTAATCGGACCGTCCGAATTCCTTATTCCAAATCGCTCGGTCCGATTTCAGCCTCTTGACACCACATGCATGAAAAGCACCCCTATTCTCCATAATGCTGTTACACCCCAGCCCTTCCCCCATATTAAAAATAAAAAACGTACTAAATATATCGATGTTTCAATTATTTTAACTATTAATTTTAATTATAAAAAATATATAATTTATATTGTTAAAATATTAATGTTTTAAATATATTTAAAAAAATTTTTATTTATATATATGGTATATTTTAAAATGGTTATGCTATGATGATTATAATAGTTATAATATTTTAAAAAATTATTAAAAATTAAAATAATATTTTTTTATTATTTAATAATATTTTTTAGTTTAAAAATATATTATCAAAATACAAAAAATATAGTTTATATAATCACTGTAATTACTAAAATATCTTCATATATATATATATATATATATATATATATATATATATATATATATATATATATATAATTAAACCTTGTTGTATGACTTTGATATTGCTACTTTTGTTTTGAGTTGGGTATTTTAGGAATGTCAATCCGATAGGATATAGAGAGGGAGAGTGTCTCTCTAATTTTCATCCTCATGCCCCTAACTTTTTTCTTTAATTTCCGTCCTTAATTTTCATTGTGGGAGAATATTTTGTTCTATTCAAACTTTTTGATAGTCTCCAAGAGAAATATCAGTATTTGACAAATATGAACATCCAAAAAGAATAAAACACACACAAGAGCTAATAGGGGAAAAGTAGAGAATGGTAAACAAAGAAAGGGAGAAGAAAGAGAAATAAGTATTATTTTAATTTTTAAATTTTTTGTTAAAAATCACTAAAATTATAATTGTTTATAACTTCTTTTTGTTTCTAAAACTGTCTATATCATTACAACTAATTTTGAAATGGCACTTTCCTAATCCAATCTTAATTTTTAGATGAAATTACTTCAAATAAAAATAAAATTTAAAAATAAAGTAAAATGACACTTTAATTTTTAAAAATTTTGATTTTAGACTAGTTAATCTTTAAAAAAAAGTATTAATTAGGTCAATTATAATGACAAACGGTATACATATTATAATCTTTTGTCTATAGATAATTGACGAATGGATTTTTGACGGTTTAAAAATTCACTAATAAAATCTCGTTGTAAAGTATAGTTTCTAAACCAAGCAATAATCCTTTCATACAAAAAGTTGTTTGTCACTAGTACAAACCCCTAAAATTTATAAACCGAAGTATTTAAACCTCGGGTCGTTCTCCCTAGGAATTACAATGAAGTGTCTTGTTATTGGTTATGGATTGTATTTTGGGGTTTTGGGATAAGAGACATGAAATGTAAATGACAATGAAAATAAACTAACAACTAAAAAGCACTTGGCAAGGTTGTGAGAATTAGAAGTCCTATCCTAGTTATCCTCCTCGATTGTGACCACAATTGTCCATTGCTACCACTTAGTTAACCTCTAATAATGGAGGAAAGTCAAGTGGATGAATCAACTTGATTCCACAAGTCCTAGCCAACTCCCAAGGGAAAGACTAGCTTTAGTGGTATCTAAATCAATTAGCAACTTCTAATTATCAATCAACAAAGGAATTAGATGACTCAAGTGTCACTAATTACTCTACCTAGGCCAAGAGGAACAAAATCTACACTAAAACTAAAAGAGGCATTTCAACAAACACATAGAGTGCAATAGAAGTAAACATTATTAATTGCAAGAATTAAAGAAATCTACAACTACAAAGGCAAGAGATCAACAATAGAAAAGCAAAGAAGAACAATTATTATGAATTACCTCTTATTGAATTGGAAGAAAGTAGAAGGAACAATACTAGATCTACAACAAAATATAAGAACAACATAAAGGAAATTACAATAAAAGAATAGAAGAAGAATGAATGTAACAACAAGGAATTGAAAGGTAGAAGGAGATAAAAGCATGAATTAAAATCTAGATCTAAGATTATTAAACTAAACCTAATCCTAATTCTAGAGAGAAGTAAGAGCTTCTCTCTCTAGAAACTAACTCTCAAAACTAAACTAAACTAAAAGTGATTAGTGGTTGGGAATGATGATGATCATTCCTTATGTCTTCCCCTTAATCCTTCATCCTTTTATTCCTTTCCCTCAGCAATTTGGCGCCAAAAATGGGTTCAGAAACCCTCTCAAATCGCCAGGCACGTGTTGCATTAATGAGGTCATGTGCCATCATCGGCGCGTGCGCGCATGGTACGCGTGCGCGTCCCTGGTCGATTCTGCAATGTGCGCGCGAGCGCCTTGTGCGCGTGCGCATGCATGGCTGACTTTGCTTCTTTGACTTTTTATGCTTCTCTCCACTTGTATGCTTCCTTCCTTGCTTCCTTTGATCCATGCCTGGCCTATTTCAATCCTGGAATTACTAGCAAACACCTCAAGACATCTTATGGAATCAAAGAAGAACTAGAATTCATCAAAATAAGGTTTAAAAAGCATGTTTTTACACTTAAGCACAAATATGGGAGAGACAACAAAATCATGCTAATTCCTAGGTTAAATGTGACAAAAGGTTATCAAAATACTCTAAATTCAATGCAAAACAAACCGTCAAATTGGGGTTTGTCAATAATGTAGTTGTCTATATATTCTATTATCTATAGTGACATGTCTTATTGTCACATGAGCGTGAAAATGATATTATTTTGGACAATAAAACTCACGTGAGAACGTTTGGATCACTAATTTTGGCAATATTAACAGCTCCATTATAATAAAAATAAGTATAAACCAACCTTAGTTGACCAAGTTAAGGATTTAAATTATACCTCTTATTTTTAAGAGAGCCAACTATAGTAAAAATATCTATAAACTCATATTGGTTGTCCAAGATGAAGATATAAACTAAACTTATTCCTAAGATAGTTTTTTAAGAGTAAAATAAGCACAAAACTTATATCATATTCAACTCAATTTCACTTCACAAAAAAAAATTTTTCTGAAGTAAAACTAAAAAAATCTTTAATTCTAGAAAAAAATTATTCTATCTTTATTTTTTGGAATCCAACTTTTTTTTGTTTAGGAGAACTTCGCCTAAAGCCTTAAGCGAACTTTAGTATTTTGGACAAAATTCTCCTAACTCCTCAGCGAACTTCACATATTTTTTATGGCAAACTTTATTACCGTACTCGTCCAATTAAACACAAATTATAATAAAAAGATAATACTTTTTATAAATAAAAATGTCATCTACCTCTATCATATATCTATAATAATTTTTTTTACTTTTTACGTGTGTTATTGACTATTGGCATATACCTTAAAATTTTTTACATTGTATTCTTAATTATTTTTTTTATTATGTTTACCCTTATTCTTCTATTTTACACCATATTTAAATATCTATTACACTATAAAAAATATTAATGAGTACACAGCGTAGGAAGTAAAAAAAAATTATAATGTAATAGATATTTAAATATAACGTAAAATAGAAGAATAAAGGTGAACATAATAAAAAAAGAAGAATAAAAATTAGTTAAGAATACGACGTAAAAAATTTTAGAATATATACTAATAGTCAATAACACATGTAAAAAGTAAAAAAAAAAAATTATTATAGATATACAATAGAAATAAATGATATTTTTATTTACAAAAGATATTAAAGAACTAACTAGAGTAATGTCTCTTTTAGTTGCTGAGCAGTAATTATTCTGTTATAAATGTACAAAGAAAGATTCAATTAGAACATAAGAGTGACATTCTGTTAAAGTTGTTAGGTAGAGAGTCTTGATCATATTCAAGGGTATAGAGTTGTATATATAGCCTTGAATCACACTAAATTCTGTAACTCTTTTAATACAATATATCACAAAGTATTGTTGAGTTCTCATTCTTTCTTATTGTCTACCCTTTGTTCTCAAATCTTCATTTCACTCAAGATCCGTTCAAAATGTATTATTTTTTGTTTATAATTTGTTTTTAAATCTTCATTTCACTTAACATCTATTCAAAAGGCATTATCTTTTATTTATTAGTTGTGTTTAAATGGGTGGATATGGTAAAGTTTGCTGTTGAAAAATTTGGCAAATTTTGTCTAAAATACTAAAGTTTATTTAAGGCTTGAACGAATTTCTCTTAAACAAAAAAAATGTTGAATTCCAAAAAATAAAGATGGAATTATCTTTTTTTGAAATTAAAGATTTTTTTTATTTTGCTTCAAAAAAAATCTCCTAAAAAATGATACATGAGTTATTTATACTAGTGAAAAAGAAAAAATTTTTGTGATTTGAATAATGTGAAACTAATATATAACACAAATTTTACTATCCTAAATAATATAGGATTTGACGATTTGTATTTCCTTATTACAATTAACTAGTATACTTAATCTACTTTTTCTACTTGCTCCCATGGTATGATGTACGGACACTGACACGGACACGACACACGACACAACACGACACGGGACACGCTGACACGCAAATTTTAAAATCTTACATAACACGGGGACACGCATACATATAAAATATAAAGTATTTTTTAGATAAACCGTAATGATATTTTAATATTTATTGATATTAAAATATAAATTAATTTTTTAAATTATTTTTAATGTCTTATTTTAATTATATCAAGTATTTAAAATATTTTTTGTTTTAATAAATAATAATATATACTATGTCTAAATTTATTTTAAAAATATATATTAAGAATAAGACCAGACACGCTGACACGTGATGGTATTTAGGTGTGTTCAAGTGTATCCGGAGAAGAATTTTTTTTTTATTGAGATACGGTTTGGATACAGCAGACACGCGTGTCAGACGAGTGTCGGTGAGTGTCGTGCCCAAAATGTGTCCGACACGCAGACACGGCAACTCAGCAAAATGTCCGTGCTTCATAGTTCCCATGTAGTCATTCTTCTTGAATTGGAAAGAACTCTTGTGTGAAAAAGACTTAAAAGACGATGATTTTATTAGCGAATCAACACTAAAAGATCATGTTGGCGAATCCACGGTAAAGACTTGCACTCACAAATCAAATAAAATTTTACAAGATCCGTGGTAGCAGATAGGGGTGGAAACAGGCCAGGCCAGGCCAGGCTTTGCTCTTAACAGGCCTGGCCTGTCATGTAGTTGATTGGCCTGCAGTCTGCTATAGACTTTTTTTTCAAAGTACTAAGCCTGGCTTAAAACCTGTTAAAAGGCCTGCTAATTTTTTTTTACAAAAATAAAAATATTATTTAAAAAAAATATTTTTAATAAACATATTTATATATAAAAATGTCATATTTAATATTTATAAAAAAATTTAAACTTTAAAGTATTTAAAATATACAAAATTATTTATAATTAAATATAGTAAATTTAAAATATCTCATTATTTTGTTAATAATAAAAAAATTATTTATATATATAATTATATATTAAAAGGCCCAGACAGACCTGACAGGCCATGCCAGGCTAATTAGTGAGCCTAGACCTGCCCTATTAACATAATAAGGCTTTTATAACAGTCTGAGCCTGTACCTATTTTATAACAGGCCAGGCCAGGTCAGACTAAACACAGGCCAAGTTGCAGGCTGCTTGACCTTTTTCCACCCCTAGTAGCAGACGATCTCATTCGTGTCTTGATGAGTCCACACTCAAAGATTCTGTTAGCGAATCCACGCCATGCAGCCATAAATCAAATAAAATTTTACTAAAGCAAGTGAGAGCTGCGAGAACTAACCTTATTTTGATTCCAAATTGATGCTGGAATATTTAGATCACTAATCTTAACGAGATTAATAATTTCACTATGATAAAAATAACCATAAACCCATTTTAATTGGTCAAACCAAGAATATAAACTTGACTTTTTATTCTTAAAATAGCCTAGAGTAAAATACAAACCAAATATATATCATATTCAATTCAACTTGGCTTCATAAAAAAAAAAAAGAATACATAAGTTATTTATACTAAAAAAAAAATCAACTTGGCTTCATAAAAAAAAAAAAAGAATACATGAGTTATTTATACTAAAAAAAAAAATCGTCATAACTTATGCAATATAAGATTAATAGATAACATAAAGTTCACAATTTTAAACAATATAAAATTTGTATTCCTTTATTACAATTAATTAATATACTTAATCTATTAGTTCTACTTGTTTTAGTTAAAAATATTCATTATCTTGTGAATTTTCATATAACATTCATTAGTTACTTTTTATTTATCACAAATTCTAACGAAATATGTGAAGTTTCGTTCCAAAAATTTTTTATTGAATAAATTACTATCTGTACCATGAAAAATATAAACGCGGATAAATGTATCCATATAAAAATGAAATGACGATTATAACTGCAAAAGATGGTCTTCTTGTGCCAAAAATACCCGCTGCTAATTACGCAATTGGTCCGTTAAGGTAGGCCATCTTTCATAATTATAATCCTCATTTCATTCTTATATATATGGATACATTTGTCAGCATCTGTATCTTTTATGAATACAAATAGTAATTTATTTATTTTTTATTTAAAGATCTTTTATAAATAAATAAATTACTGTAATTAACGGTATATAAAGACATGTTGAAAGTTTTATATGATGAATTAAAAAAAATAATATAACTATCATTTATTATCATAAAAAGCCTAATTAATATTTTTTTAAGAAAAAATTTATTCGAGTTCAAAATTTTCATTAGCTTAATTATCACTTCCCTCTAAAAGATAAAAGAAACTCTGCCCACTCTACTACCAGCACCCCCCACTCTCGGTTGGGACGCTAGCAGCCTAGCAGTACGCAATGTCAATTAATTGATGCCGTTTGTTTTTGTTGCGCCAACCAAAATGATTATTATACACCACTAGACGATGTTAATTATGTGTATTTATATTCCTTAATTACAATTTTTTAATTTACAGTATTTTATTTTTTAAAGAATTAACTCCTTAGTTTTTAGATTTATTAAAAAATTATAAGAATATTTTATATATACAAAAAAACCAATCACTAAATCAACTAAAATTTATTTGTATATGTTTATAAATATATTAAATTACATATTTTTTTATCTAAATAGTTGGCTACTAGAATAATTTAATAATTCTAAAATAAACAAATTTATAATAGACAATAATCAAAATTATTTAGATATAATAATTTTTTTATGAGATATTAAAGAAGTATTTAATTTGTATATGTGTTAGTTAATTATTGACTACTTTTTTATGTATATGTAGTATAATTAAAAAAAGTTAATATATTTTGGTATCTGAATTTTTTAATTAATCTATAAAAAACATTTATAAGAGTACTATTTTTATGGCACCCTTACTGAATTGGAGCCAGGTTGGAGTTTTAATGGAACTGTAGTTGTTTTCATAACTATTTTGTAATTATTTTTTTTATTTTTTTTCATCTTTTTCAGCAGATTTTTTATTTTAATAAATAAAATAATTATAATAATTATTAAAATAAATAATTTAAAAATATTTACTAAAATAAATATCATTCTCTTATCTCGTTTACAATATAAACGAGATATATGTATTTATAAATAATTAAATATAATTTTTAAAAATAATAAAAAAATATTAATAATTTAAATTGGACCAAACTCTAAAAATGGAACGTTTCAAATAATAGGGAAGATGAACGATTCTAAATAATAAGAAAGATAAACAATCAATTTTAAATAATAGGAAAGATGTAGGGTTCATTTAAAATAAACACGCGTTTAAATTATTTAAAATGGATAATCCATCTTAAACACGTTAATAGGGAACGTGTTAACGTGCTTATTTTAAATAGACAATTTATTTTTCTTATTATTTAAAATTAACTGTTTATCTTTTTTATTATTTAAAACTGTCCATCTTTTCTAATATTTGAAACATTCTATTTTTAAGAGTTTGGTCCAATTTAAATTATTAATATTTTTATTATTTTCAAAAATGATATTTAATTATTTATAAGATGCTAACTCAATAATTCATACAAATTAAAAAATGGCATGAAGTTGACGCACAATAAATAAAATAGATAAAAATGAGAGGAGAATTGAAATGGTTATCTCCCACTTCCTCTGTTTTATTTATTTCCATCAACCTCTCTTAACAATTGGCAAACCTCTTCTAACAATTGGCAAACGATTATTTCCTACTCTTCATTTATTTTATTTATCTCCATCAATCTCTCTTAACAATTGGCAAAGAGTTATCTCCCACTTCCTCTGTTCACTATTTTAATATTTTTACTTCCATAACAAAAAAATTAGCCACATATAAATGTTAAAAAAAAAAGAAAATAAAGTGGTAACAAAAAAAAAAGAATAAAATAGACATTTTTAAATAATTTTTTTTAAATATTTTAATATAAATATGTTTTATAGAATTATCTTTTATATAATAAAAATATTTTAATCTCATCCGTTGATTTAAATTTTTAATGGATAAAATTTATAAAGAATCTTAAACCACTAAAAACCCAAATATTCTTTTCTCACCTAAAAAGCCACCATGTTTCAAATCAAGAAAAACATCGTCTATTATGCACTAGATAGTATGATAAGATGCGAATTCAATTTATCTTGTTGATGTATTCTGGGACGGTGGTGCATGGATGGCGTAGGTTTCGAAGATAAGAGGTTCTGATGCTTTTTGTCTCGATGCATACTAAATGTTAATGCACTACATTGTTACTCCACATACACAAGGTTCCGTTACGTCTTACACTTGTTCATCAATAAATATTCATCATCATATGATACATATTCTACTTAGTAGTTAGAATAAGTGTCGTGGTAATAGTAGGGCATATACATAATTTTCTATGTGACAATTTTTTATTTTTGATATTAAGTTAACAATGATAATTTTCTATGTGATAGAATAATGTTCACCAATTTTTTTAGGAATATTCGATTCAGTAGGATATCAGATGTTTATTATTTCTGGTATTGAAATAATTATTTTGGATAGTATAAGTATATTATGTCTAAGAAATTAGTAGTATTTTATTTTAGATGTTTATTTTTTAATTTATATTGGACCAAATAAACAGCCCATTGTACATGTTGTACAGATACTTTATTGACACTTTAGATTTTTATACTTTTTATAATTTTTAAAAATATCAAAATTATAATATTGAGATATATTATTCACCTATCATAGATGAAGAAAAAAAATTAGTCTTTGAGTGTGTATAATTAGAAAAATTATAAATAATTTTTAAAAATTTTAAGATAAAAATATCATAATTTTATATTTGATTTAAAATTTAAAAATTTATTTTCAAACAAATTTAATTTCAAAAAATTAAAATATTATCATTTTAATTTTTTGTTTTTTTAAATATATTTAATTCCTATAAAAATAAAATTTTAATAACAAACTAATACTTAAACCTCACACTTTTTTTTATATAATGCGTGTTTATATGATACTTTTATTCCCTGATATGATTTATGTTTCGGCACTTGTCTGATTCTTTTATGTTTTGGTATGTCATCAGCATGCATCATGTATGTATGCACGCTCTCTTTAGCTATATAAGTGGAGAATATCCAAAAACAAAAATTTCTCTAACATTTTATTTTGATTTTGACTATCTACTTTATTCAAAGTTCTCTGGTTGGAAGATTTTCTAATATTACTTACTGCTATGGTGGAAATAGGTTAGAGGAGCTTACAAATTTTTTTTTGTTAAATCAGTCTAATTTAAATCTATGATTATGTGTAAAAAGGAAAAAAAAATTATAACCTGGATTTAAATTGTATGAAACAGGCCAGGAAAATTGAGACCGTTTGATTTGGCTTTATTTGGTTTGATATAATATAAAATTTGACTTAGAATTTTTTATAAAAGAAAAAATCTATTATTTTTATAAAAAATCAAAATCCTAATAAAATTACTAAAAGAAAGTTAAAGTCATCTTGTTCCAATAAAGATGAACACTGATTGATAAAAATAATCAAAATTATTTTGGGGTCATCTACTGTAAAGATGCATCTTTACAGATTTTTGTCTTTATTGATTCAAAAGCGTGTTATTTAAAAATATTGCTTAAAGAAAAAGTGTTACCTTTAATCGTTAACTTGGCTCTGATACCAATTTTTAAAAGCCATTTTTCGAAATTTCTATTAACTCTTTCATATAAATTTATAAAAGTATTGACTATTTCTACTATTACTAGTTTTTATAATTCTGATTTCATTTATAATTTTTCAATCTTGTTTTAGTTTATAATTCTTTTTTGCATGGATTATTGTATATAAAGTCTTTTATCTGTTTGTCTTTTTCTTTAATATAATTTCTCAAATCCTCAAAAACTTCTTTTATTTCTACACTTTCTGTTGTTTCTAGATATCTTTTTAATTTTTCGACTTCGTTCTCCATTTTTTCTTTTAACAATTTTAATAATATGTTTTTCAGGCATTTATAAATTTTTTAAGTTTAATTCCAACTTGTTTATATTTATTCTTATTTCTATCCTTTTTATTATAAGGTCATTAATTTCGAACTGAAGATTATTTAATTCCCTTTTATACTCTTTTATTTTACTTTTTAATTTTTCGCCCTTTTTCTTTTTATTTTGTTTTCTGGTCTTTCAATCTTTGTATGCTTCATTATTTATCTTAAAATTTCTGCAAATTCTATCATCGATTCATTACTATTTTCTAGAGACTCTATTAATTTTTCTAGCTCTTCAACTTCTCTTTTCAACTTGTCATAGATTATTTTTAGAGCTTTAAATGCTCTTTGATTTATTTCAGAAAACTGTAAATAATTTAAACGATTTTCTCTTTCAAAGAGCTCTTGTTTCTTGTCTTGATAAGTTACATATATTTCTTCTTTATTTATTGTCATAATTTAGTGTTTAGAGTTTCATTTAACTTTTCGACCTTTTTTGTTAATTCTTTTATTTCAGAATTTTCTTCTTTAATTTTTAACTTAGATAAACTTAAAGGGCTATTAATTTTGGATTCTCTTATTTGAAAATTCGATGAAACTAATTTTCCTGATGGTTCTTTTAATAATAGAACTGGGTTTTCAATAGCTTTATATTTTAGTATTTCTGTTTTTACAATTTTCTGAAATAATTCATCGACATAAATTCTTTCTCTGTTTTTAAATATTATACTATGATGGCTATTTGTTAAAGCATAATTTATAGCATATGTAATCGAAAATGGTTCATCATCTTGTTCCATTAGATTCTTTCTGTGAAATTTATAAGCCAAACTTATAGATCTACCAAGGTTTTCAGTTGATAAAGGTATAGCATATCCAAGATGGGCGTTGAATTTAACATTTACATTTGCCAGGTTTCCATGAACAATTCCGATTATTTGATCTATTGGGTCATCAGTAATTCTTTTGTCACAGATTGCTAAGCTTATTGGTGAATTAATTCCTTTTATATATGTAGATTTGATTAAGACTTGTATAGTACTAATATGAATCCATCCAATTTTAGATCTTTTTTGTTGATCCTTAATTTTCTCAATCTGTTTACTCAATTCTTCATCATTTATCAAAGTTATCTCAAGTTTTTCATTGGCGGATTTTATCTTTATAGGGGCTTCAAGTTGAATTTTTCCATAGTATATTATATTTTTTCTATTAAAAACTTCTTTTAAGAGATTTTCTTTATTAAAATTTTCATTTGATTTGAGATTTAATTCTGTTTTTAGAACAGCCTGTTTTTCATTATCTAATAAAGCAGTTAATCTATAATAATCAGATTCTTCTGTTAATTATAAACTTTCTAAATAATTCATAAATGAAAGACTAGGATGAAGATGTACCTTTCTGGAGAAAAACTTCCTTTATTTTGTATATTTTACATAAGGTGTTTTTATCTCCAGAGGGGAGATTGTAGATGCTAACTCCAGAGGGGAGTTTAGAATTATTTTTCCCTAAGGGAATTCTTCTTCAGACTATAGAATCGCCTTGGCAGCTTCCTCCTTGCTCTCCTAGCATATGAGTACTCTTAGCCTCCTGCTTTCTATTGTCTGATGCTTTTACAATTGCCTAAGCAACCTATTTATAATAGTTGGGTTTGATGGACAATTCCCATCCTTACCCTTCTTATGACGTCATTGCTTACGTCATTGTTTTGTTCTCTTGCACCAGCTACATTGTTGGTGCTCTATGACCTAAGTGCTTACGTCACTATGCAATAATGTTAAGAGATGCTTCAGATGCACTGTCCTCCTCTTTTATCATGTGACCCTCAGATGCATTGTCTTCTTCCTTCATCATGTGAGTTGATTCCGTTTCATTATTGCTTTCTTCAGATATCTCTGAGGCACATAGCTGGCACTTGTGGTCTTCTCTGTCTTTTATCAAATAGCAGAGATTCCTCTTTATCCCTTCAGGGAGCTTTTCTAAGAGTCCAGATAAGTTATAAAATGCTGATTCAAATTCCACCAAGAGTCTCATCTCTCTTTCTTCGATTTCATTTCTTTTACTGGACACAAGCAGAGTATTTCTACTTTTATAATTAATCCTTGTGTGAGATTCCTTCGTTATTTTTTGAGTTCTTTCAAAGACCCTTTCTAATGTGCTGGCTAGCCTTCCTTCATGACTGTAAATTGTTAAGTCTTGAATCTGATCAATTGGTTGAAAATTTTATGGGAAGACGGACATGAATATTACTTGGTGTGCTGGAACCAAGCATTCTTCTTCTTCATTAAAAATAGGTTGACTGTTTGTAAATTTTAGGGATATATCCCTTGGATTTACATTGTCAATCATATTTTTAAATCTCTTTACTGCATCAACGAATCCTGCAGGAAACTCACTAATAATTTTTAGATCATTAAAAATTAAAATTGTATCAATTAATCCATATTGAAAAAATTGATAGGTGTCAGATGGGGAAGCATCTAGAAATATAACCAGCTTTGTTAGCTGTTCTTTGGCAATAGGATAATATACCAAAATTGCCCTTTTTTCTTCAGTCCAATTCAGGACTATGTTAAGGGTTTCTCTGAGATTTGATCTACAGACCCTTTTCTTTTCCTTGATTTCAGCCCTTGTAGGAATGTCTCTTATTATCCCTGTTCTCTGGGTTTGAATTGGAGTTTTATCTGCTCTTTTTAGAGTTTGCTCTAGATGGAGAGCTTCATATTCCCTAAAGGATTTCTTTGTCTCTTCCAGTGTTAGAAACCCTCCTTTATGAATTATCCTTGACTGGTGTGTGAATGGTGCTGCTTTTTCCCAGGCATCATATACTCCTTTCATGGGGCCATTATAAATTACATAATATTTTTTATCTTGGGTGGATTTTTTAATGATTTCAGCAATTGTTTTATTTTCTGAAATTTTTTCTTCACCTGATTTGTCCACCATGCTTAGCTGGCTGAACTCTGATGGTTTTGCTTGTTGTGTTGATTTCATTGCTTCAATGGCCTTCTTGAGAGATTGGATCTGTGTCCTTATTTGCTGACAATGCTTGCATTTTTCGAGTTCTTGCTCGTATTTTTGAATTTCTTAATCTAATGCGTTGTAGACGAACTCCATTCTCTTGTTAATGTATCTGCAATAACATTTTTGTCACCCTTAATATATTCAATTTTTATTGGATATTGTAACAAAAATAATTGCCATCTTACCAATCGTCCATGATTATAATCAACTTTTAAATTATATCGTACGAAACCTGTTAGGTAACTTGAATCTGTCCTTAATGTAAATTCTCTGGGTAGTAAATCAATTTTCCATTTCTTAAGAGATTTAATTGCTGCTAGAGTTTCCTTTTCATGAGTGGTATATCTCTGTTCTGTTGGAGTAAAAGTTCCTGAAATATACCTGCAAAGTAATTTCTTTGGGGAATCTTTAGAATCTAGTGATTCTTTTTCTTGTTCCAAACTTTTTATAGCTTTCTTAACTTTTAGACATCCTGACCAGGTTATGTCTAAAGCATCTGTTTCTACTATTAAGTAGTCATTTTCTTCTGGAATATAAAGTTCTGAAAGTTTTTCACATAATTCTTTAATCCTTTGAATTTGCATACTATCTTTTTCATCCCATTTCCATTCTTTTTTAGTACTTATTTTTGGAAATAGGCTTTTAGTGTATTCTGTTATATTCTTTAAAAATCCTTGATCAGAAATATAATTTATACACCCTAAAAATCTTTGTAATTGTTTTCTATCTTCTATTTTATTAGGAAATAAATTTACCTTTTCTAGGACATTTGGCTGAAGTTTTAGCTTTCCTTGAGTGGATAGAATTAATCCAAGAAACTCTATTTCTTGTTTTGCTATTCTTGCTTTCTTTTTGCTAAGAACTAATCCTTTTTCTTTACATCTTTCTAAAACTATTAATAATTTTTGAA
The DNA here is from genome assembly GCF_003086295.3 of Arachis hypogaea. Lineage (NCBI taxonomy): Eukaryota > Viridiplantae > Streptophyta > Magnoliopsida > Fabales > Fabaceae > Arachis > Arachis hypogaea. Next base: position 145,650,105 of record NC_092050.1, read on the forward strand.
GATGATCTTATCTATCCTGTTTTGTAAAAATTAGTATATCATCAATGTACACTAAAACAAATTCATTTAACTCTTTTAAATTTTCTTCCATAAATCTTTGATAAATACCTGGGGCTTGTTTTAATCCGAATGGTAATACATTCAATTCATAGAGCAACACACTTGTTGATTCTTTTGTTGGGCAAGTAAAAGCAGTTAATTTCTTTGTTTCTTCGTCTAAACGAAGTTGCCAATATCCTGATTTTGCATCAAGAGATGAAAACCAAGTTGCTCCTTTGATTTTTTCTAAAATAGAATCTTTTCTTGGAAGTTTATGAGCATCACCAATAGTTGCTTCATTCATCTTCTTATAGTTAATAACCATTCTTCGTTTTCCCCTTTTAATTTCATTATTGTTTTCGACATAAAAGGCTGGAGCCGCATGAGAACTTTTACTTAATCTTATAATTCCTTTTTCCAAAAGATCTCTACATTCTAATGAGAACTCTTCTCTATCTCTTGCGGAATAAGGAATTTTATTTGGAACATTTATCTCTTTTGTAGGATCTTTTAATTTAATACTTACTAATTCGTTATTTGTATTTTTAATATCTAAAGGATTTTCAGCACAAATTTCATCCAAAAGTTCTTCTATCTTTATTTCAAGATTATTTTTTGGGATATTTATTTGAAAGTATAAATTTAAATAACATGTCTCTAATATAGAAAATATTTTAAATTTTAAGATCTTATCTATAGTAGTAGTTGGTATTTTTATACGTTTTGATTTTTGATTTATTGACGAATCGTGTGGAGCTTTTAAAACTATATATGTTAATTCTTGAATGAATGGATGATATAGCTTTAAAAAGTTATTTCCTATGATAAAATTCATTCCAGAATCTAACATATATATAGATGGAACAATGAACCTATAATTTTGAATAAAAATTTCAACCATCTCTGCTTTTTGGTCAATTTTATGTATTGATTTGTCAGCTATTCTAACTCTTAATGGTTTCTTTAATTTTTTCCAATCAAGTTTTATATTTGAACTAGCAAAACATTGTGTTGCTCCAGAATCTATGAAAGCATTTATAAACTTTTTTGTTATTTTTATAGTAATAAATGTGGCATTATTATTCAGTCTCTGAGTCTGTTTCCGAGACATATTAAAAAATATAGTCTAAGTTATCATCAGATTCCTCTAATGGTTCCATGAAACAAGACTTAGCAATTTCTATTTGTTTGGTAAGATCCTTTTTATCCTTCTTTTTTGGACATTCATTTGCATAGTGTCCTTCTTCTTGGCAATACCAACACTTACAATTTTATTTTTTATTTGGGCAATAGTTATTTTTTTGTCTTTTATTTTTATTGTTATTTTCCTTTCTAAAATACCTCTTTTTTCTCCAGTTTGGATAATATTTTCTTTTTCTAAATTGATATTTTCTTTTTCTTTGAAAATTTTTATTAAGACCATATTTTTGGGGTATCTCTTCATTATCCTGACAACAAATTCTAATTATATTCGCAAATCTTTTTTGAGTTGCTTCTTGCATACAACGTTCTTTTATTTCCTCTCTTATTGCAGAGGTTGCTCCACCAAAATTATTTTCAATTGTCCCTCTGTTTATTTCTCTTATAAATCTTCCCATTATAAATTCATTAGCAGGATATGGAAGTTTTGTTATATACATACTAAGATAATGATTTTTATCTTCTTCTTTTAATTTGTAATAATGTATTCTATATTCACATATATAAGATTCCACATTACATAGATCATATATCTGAATATTAGCTAAATGGTTTTTTGCTTCTTGATATTCTTTATTATAGACTTCTTGTCTATGATCTATAATATTTTTTCCAAAAAATTCTTTATATAGAATCATCATTATATATAATATCTTATCATAAGCTGTTGTTTTTGTTGCTAAATCTTCTATTATTTAGTTTTCTATTGATGTCATATAATCTCTTATAATTCTTTTAGTATGAAACCCTATGTAATTCCAAATATCTCTTCCAGACAATTCACTAAGCTTTGGATTAGTAAAAGCTTCTAATAAAAAAGAATTCAACCAATTTTCGAAAAAAAAATTTTCATTCTTTTTACAGTCTAAATCGAGCATTCTATCTCCTTCCATTTCCTGGATTTTAGGAACGTATTTTGATGATATTTTTGTATATTTTGAATCTTTATTTATAAACCCTTTTTTAAAAGCATAATTATCAAAACATGTTTCCCATTTAAATTGAGATTGATTATCCTTAGATGTTCCAGCTTCATTTTTTACTTGTATTGGAATTGCTGGTTTTTCGTCACTTGAATAATCTAGGATGTGTTCTTCATTTTCTATATTTTCAGGGTTTACTAATTCTTCTTCTATTTGAAATCCTTGTTCCATAATATTATTTTCTTGAGCCATCTTTAATTGTTTAAAAAGCATTGTAACTTCTTCTAATTTTTCTTCAATATTCATAATTTTAGTGGTGGTTTTACTTTTAAATCTGTTATGTTGATTATATTGTGAAATTTTTCTTCTTTGGGATTCTCTTTTTCCTTATTTCTTTGAAATTTTATAGATACTAATATTTCTTCAAGCATGTCTACTATAGAATTTAATTGTGGGTTAAAAGTATGATGAAGATGTGGTGAATCATTTCCATAGTAACATTTTTTAGAAATTCCATGTGAAAAATAAGTTTTTTCAGGTTTTTGAAGTCCTTCAATAAAACTTATAGTAAAATAAAGATTTTGAGAAAAATTATTTTGTATTGATTTTAAGAATTCGGTGTCATTACAGTTAACATTAGTTAAAATCATTAATTTTTTATCTATTAATTTTGATAACTTAATTATTTCTTCTCTTAAATCTTCTAATTTACTTTTTTCCATTAGGTGACGCTTTTATGAAGAGTTACGGTTTTAAGTGAAAAGTGTGGTTTTAGAATGTGTGATTTAGATTTTGCCACCTAAACACATCTTTAAATTTTGCTCTTTACCTTATATTTTACCAATTATTTTCTGTTGATTTCATTAAAATTTAATATTAAATTAAAAAGTAAATTATTATTTTTATCTACAAAAAATCTAAATGCTAACAAATTTATTCACAAAATAATAAAATTAAATTTATATCCCCAAAAAATCAGCTTGATACGATAAAATTATCGAAAAATTTTAAATTATCCTTCTTTCATCCATTACCATCAACATCATCATCATCGCATATTTCTCTCTTTCTACAACAAACAACATTAAATTTCATGTGATTAGAACAAGTTTAATTTAGGATGATAATGAGAATGATGATAGGTGAGGAAAGAGTAATTTAAAATTTTTGAAAAATTTTTTAGAATTTGAATAATTATTATATAAAATTAATTTTTTATAAATATAAATTTAATTTTATTATTTCTTAAATAAATTTATCAGCATTTAAAATTTTTATGAATATAAAAAATAATTTACTCCATTTCTAAAATACTTCTCCACCACATTCAATTTATAAAAATTGTCAAGACTCGGAAACATAATGTAAAAACCCAACCAATTTTTTTTTTATCATGTTTAATATCTTTTCTCTTTATCGTCTTTTTCATTTATAGTTTTATACTTTATTATTTGGAACACTAGTACCAACTCAAAACGTTGCCGTTTTAAAAGTTGTTCTTACATGAGAAAATTTCTATTTCTGATCACGAAAGGTTTCGACTTTCGATACTAATAATATTAGCCACGAAATTAGAAATATTTAAATGAATTTTTTATCTACCAAAATTTTGTCGTTTATTTTTTACAAATTAGTATAATTTTAGTGTAATACTTAATCATTAAATTTTATAATATTTTTTAAAATTATAAGAGCAAAATAATACACTTTCTTGTATTGATAATTTAAAAGGAATAAAATATACAATACAAAGAAGAATATTGTTAATACAAAAAAACGTTCTATTTTTATAATTTTAAAAATATTATAAAATTTAATGATTAATATTACATCAAAAATTTTTAATATACAAAAAGAATTAGCCAAATTTTGCTCCATTTGACAATACTTCTAACGAATAATCAATTTTGAACGAGTCACGTCATTAGCTGTTGTTTCTACAAGACAAGTGTCCAAAAATACATATGGATGATAATTCAGATGACAAAAATACTTATAAAAAATTAAAATTAAAAGCTCTTCTACAACAATTAAAGATAAAGCTAAGTTTGTACGAAAAATTTAACCGACCCACTTCTTATTCTTTTTTCATGGGTTCTGCGAGCCTTCACTTGATCTGAACACCTTTTTTGCGGCTCATTTTTTTGATATGAGAAGCATGTGTATTGTGCATTGTTGTAAAGACTAGAGAGTATGAGTACTAAATATAGATGTGAGATAGTTTTTTTGAAATAAAAAATAAAAAAATTAGATTATTCAATTTTTTTGTAAAAAAAAATTAAATTTACTAAATAGATAGTTTGATTATTATGGAAGAAAAATTTAAATTTTAACAAAGGTAATTGAACCCTTTGATTTAGATTTAAAAACTTAAAAAAATTTGGGGTACACAAGTTGGAGGGTTCGATTTGTGTATCCAAATTATTTTAAATTTTTAACACAAATTGGGGGTCCAAAAATCGAACGGTCCAATTTTTGCTCCTAACACTACAGTTGTGTAAAAAAACCTATATACTCCATAACTACGTCCTATACCATTTTTCCTTCTATATCTAAATTAAAAAGTGTTTTTTTGTGGCATTTTTTTTATTATGGAAGTAAAAATAGTAATATATCTTAACATTGTAATTTTTTGTATTTTTTAAAATAGTGAAAAGTATATAAATTAGATGGTTCGATTTTTGTATCTCAAATTTTTTATTTTTTTAACACAAATCGCACGATCCAATTTGTGTACCTCTAGACATCGGATGATCCAATTTTTACTTCTCTAATTAACGACTCCACATTTGAGAATAACACCCTAATAATTTACATTTTAAAAAAATATCATTACTACTCCAATATTAAAAATAAAAAGTTCTTTTTTTTTCGAACACAAAAAAGAAAAAGAGGCAAGTTAGTTAAATTTGTGAGACGAATTTTATTTTTAACGATTATAGGAGAGCTTTTATTTTTAATGAATATTTTGTCCCCTGAAATTATCAGGAATCTTTTATTATGATCTGGATTGAATCTTTCTCTTTCTTTCGGTTAGTAATTAGGATATTCTTTTGATTATTTCAAATAAAATAGAAATTCGATATCTTTATCGAATTGATAATTACTTTTTAGAATTCATTCTGTATATAAATTGAGAATTCTTTATCTTATGTTTTGGTTCGAGTGGGAATAGCATTTTTCTTCTGCATGTCCATGGAGTTTTGAAAAATTCAAACATTTCTGATAAAATTGTGAAAGAATAAGAAAAGAAAAGAATGCGAAATTTTATTGATTATTGATTGATTGAATTGTACTGAAGTGTATTGTAAACTATGAGGGTAAAACTAAATATATATAGAGCATTGTCCTATGAAAGATAAAAGCAAATAAAGATAAGATAAGAACAATTAAAGATAAGATAAAGATAAGATAATAAAGACTAAAATTAAAATTGAATTTTTGTATTCTGTTGGGCTGAATTTGTGGGCCACGATACTTCTTTATTGTTGTCATGGGCTAAAGTAGAAGAGTAGTTTAATACGCCCCCGCAAGCTGGTGGATGGAAGATGTCAATAATCCACAGCTTGGATAAGTTCCGATGAAATTGTTGAGAAAAGCGCGTCTGACGTGGTGACGCGGAGGAAGATGCGTGCGGCAGAGCTTGAGCTGCCTACTGCAAAAATATAAAAGGAGATGCTGTGCTTGAGCAGCGATCTTCAAAAACTGCGTGCGGCGGAGCTTGAGCTGCCGGCGGCAAAAATATAAAAGGAGATGCTGTGCTTGAGCAACGATCTTTAAATAATTGCGTGCGGCGGAGCTTGAGCTGCCGACGACAAAAATACATAAAAGGAGATGCTGTGCTTGAGCAGCGATCTTTAAACAATTGCGTGCGGCGGAGCTTGAGCTGCCGACGGCAAAAATACATAAAAGGAGATGCTGTGCTTGAGGGAGAGAGAGCAAGCAGCGATCTTCATAAAAAAAAAGAATGAAAAAATAAAAAATAAAAAATAAAAAAATAAAAAATAAAAAATAAAAAATAAAAAATAAAAAAATAAAAAATAAAAAAATAAGCGTGTAAAACGCAACAAGATTGATCTTTAGAGGGCGCGTATGGCGCAATAAGAGTGGTCTTCAAATGGCGCGTAGAGCGCAATCAGAGTGCAGATGGAACTGCTAGAACAGATGCAGATTGAACTGCTAGAACAGATGCAGATTGAACTGCTGAAACAGAATACCGACAAAACTCCTGGAAGAAGAAGTTGCAGATGAAATGCTAGAAGAAGGCGCAGACGGAATTTCTGGTAAAGAACCGGGATAATTAAAATTATGGTAGAATTTTCACTTGGATGCATGTAATTAAATCTATGATTATTTATTGTGGGAGGAAGTTGAAAAAGAAGCATGGTGATTTCTCACCGAAAAGATGATAACTTATATATCCTCTTCAAGGAGGATATCATGGCTCTGATACCATGATAAAATTGTGAAAGAATAAGAAAAGAAAAGAAAAGAATGTGAAATTTTATTGATTGTTAATTGATTGAAGTGTGTTGTAAACTATGAGGGTAAAACTAAATATATATAGAGCATTGTCCTATGAAAGATAAAAGCAAATAAAGATAAGATAAGAACAATTAAAGATAAGATAAAGATAAGATAATAAAGACTAAAATTAAAATTGAATTTTTGTATTCTGTTGGGCTGAATTTGTGGGCCACGATACTTCTTTATTGTTGTCATGGGATAAAGTAGAAGAGTAGTTTAATAATTTCAATAAATATTCTTTCTTTAACTTTTTTTATTTTTTTCTCAATTATTTTGACCGAATAAATCTTTATTATTAATTAAAAAATTTAAGTCAAAATTAGTTGCTTGTATCATTAACCATTTTCCCTTTTTTGGATGAGAGGAACTTATCAATGAATCACGAAATGCTAAAGTTCTTAAATTTTTTTTCTTAATTTATTAAAACTATAATTTTTTTTAGAAGTAATTCGTGGGATGATGCACTTTTTTCTATTTATATTACAAACATTAATTGATCGTGTATTAGCAGACAATATATATATAGGTTCGCGATGTATTGCCATTCGAAATCAAGATATTGGGATTGGATCTAGCCGTAAGAAGAATAGAATGCTTGACTGATAAATAACTCACTTCTTGATCTTCGATCCCTTTAGTCACTAGAACATCCCCGATCAGTGCAATGGGATGTGTTTATTTATCTATCTCTTGATTCGAAATGGCTCATTCAAGACTTACTCGAACTATTAGTCAACAGAAAATCAAAGTGTTGATTTCGGCTAATAGGGATAGAGATAGGAAAAAAAAAGGTTGAACAATCAAACCTATTTCTCGAATCAATAGAAGTCCAAAGAGGTGAATAGGGTCCAAAATAATGATAGATATGTAAAAATAAAGTAGGTCCAATTACGCCTATTCCTAATCTTAAATGGAATAGAACGACGCAGGAATCTATTATATGTAAACATAGTATCTCTTATATGTATATTATATTATTTTTAGACACTCTAATATTTAAAAGAAAGATAAAGATTGAAGAAATAAAAATTGAAATAAGTCTTAATATTATATTTAGAATAAAATAAAAAATAAAAACTGAAATAAAAATGAAACTCTAATTTAATTTATAAAAAAAAATTAAAATAAATTAATTGAAATAAAATTATTTTAAATATCAAATATTATTAAAATTTAAGTTTCTATTTTCAAAAATTTTAATCTCTGTATCTTTACATTTTAAAAGTACTAAAATTTTAAAGACAAAAAATAAAATTTTAATATCAAATTCTAAACCAATAAATATTTTCTAATTTTTCAATCTTCCTTTCAATATCTCAAAACAAACATTCATAGAGTTACGACTCACTTGCCATACACAAACACCTAACAACTGTGAGGTCAAAATTGACAATTAATTAGAAGTATCAAATAGAGTAAAATTTTGGTGGATAAAATGTTCATTTAAAACTTTCATGGTGAATATTATCAGCACAAAAATCTTTTGTAAACTTTTCTCTTGTTACCTTCTCTACAGCTAAAGGTCGTAGATCTAGTTCTATGGATTTAATTTGTGTACTTTCCGCTCTCTTTTTTTCGTTGTTGAATTTATAGGAAAATGATTGCGTTGTTTACTTTAATCATTTATTAACCGTAAAAATTTCATCATATAAATAAAACTAAAATTTATTTTAAATATTAAAAAATAAATTAAACTATATTACAACAACAACAAAGCCTTGTCCCACTAAGTGAGATCGGCTACATGAATCAAACGACGTCATTGTGCTCTGTCATGTATCATATTTACAGAGAGAACACAGAGAGAACGTTTACATGTAGATCTCGTTTGACCACCTCATGGATGGTCTTCTTAGGTCTTCCTCTACTTTTCACCCCTTGTCCATCTTCCATCTCATCCACCCTCCTGACTAGATGTTCTATCGGTCTTCTTTTCACATGTCCAAACCACCCGAGACGCGATTCAACCATCTTTTCCACAATGGGTGCTACTCCAACTCTCTCCCTTATATATTCGTTCATTATTTTATCCAATCGCGTATGACCACTCATCCATCTCAACATCTTCATCTCTGCCACACTCAGCTTATGTTCGTGCTCGCCTTTAGCCGCCCAACACTCCGTACCATAAAGCATAGCCGGTCTTATAGCGGTGCGATAGAATTTACCTTTAAGTTTTAAAGGCACTTTTTTGTCGCATATAAAACCAGATGCACTCCGTCATTTTGACCAACCTGCTTGGATCCTATGATTTACATCATGTTCAATCTCTCCATTATCCTGTATGATGCACCCAAGATACTTAAAACTTTTAACTTTTTGTAGGCTGTTTTCTCCAATCTTCACCTCTATATTAGGGTTTTCCCTTCTCAGACTAAACTTACGTTCCATATATTCCGTCTTGCTACGGCTTATGCACAGATCATACACTTCTAGAGCTTCTCTCCATAACTCCAACTTCTTATTTAAGTTTTTCCTTGACCCTCCCATAAGGACGATATCATCGGCAAAAAGCATGCACTATGGCACAGACTTTTAGATATGTTCTGTGAATACTTCTAAGATTAATGTGAAAATGTATGAAGTTAACGATGATTTTAAAATTCTTCACAAATATTAGACAGCAAAATTTATATTTTATCCTAAAAATAAATCCACTTAAGGGCAAATTTGTATGCATGGTAAGATAGGTACATAGACGACTTAGCTTTAATTTTGCAAAACAGTTTAATTAAATTATTTTTAATTTATTTTATAAAAATATGATAAAAAATAGTAGTAGGGGTGTGCATGGCCCGGCCCGGCCCGAAGACCTGGTCCGGTCCCGAACACTTTAGGGGCTAATTTGGTGTGATTTTATCGGGTCTAGGGCCGGGTATGGATCTCAAAAATAGACCTGGTCATTATTTCGGGTCGGGTCCGGGCCATAGCTCGGATCACCCGAAATCGGCCCGGTGGCCCGGTCATCATACGTAATTAATATTTTGTGTTATTAGTGATGGATGATGGCTATTATTATGTGAAATTTAAGTGTTGTAAACCTTAATATTTTGTGTTATTAGTCATTATATATAAGACTATAAGTTAATATTTTATGTTTAAAATACATAGGACTTTAGACTAATGCATAATCTTGTGTTATTTGTATTGATTTAAATATTTGGTGTTATTAGGCAATATTAGTATTGATTATGGTTATGCTTTAATTTTAGAGAAGAGTTGGTTCTTATTATATTTTTCTAAGTGAATTTTACTATGTCAAATAATGATTGGAGTCTTGGAATTTGGATATTTTTACATGCTAACTTACAAGAAGGTATCAAGGTAATATAATGTTAACGGCCCGGTTTTCACCCGGTTTTTACCCGGTATAATCGTGGCCCGAAAGTGTATAGGTTTCATCGGGTCTAGGGTCGGGTTCGGGTCTAATAAATAGGCCCGGTATATATTTCGGGTCGGGTCTGGGTCACATCATACTCGGTTTCACCCGGCCCATGCACACCCCTAAATAGTAGTGTTACGGTGGGTAACCGGAGATTAATGGGCTGGATGGCGTTGGTTGGCCCAAACGTATGAAGGAGGTGGCTTTCGAGTGGATCTGTTACTCGGTGTTCCTCCGTCCGACTTGTACGTGTGAAAGAATGGGGGGTGGTACCTGCAAAGACACTCCGATGCCTAAGTTAGCAAGAGTGTGAGTAGGTTAGAGAGTATTGGAACTTAGTGATACCTGAATGGTGTCAGTGTATTTATAGTGGTGAACCAATAACCACCGCTGAAGTAGTGCCACCTTTTTAGGTGGATAACCGTTCCCATATCTTAGGGAGGTTAAGATATGGCTCTATGAAGTGGTTAGAGAGTTTCTAGGGGCAGTTACTCATTCGAATGAGTGTTATCTGCCAGCTAACCCTCGTATCTGACTTCTTTGGAGCAGGTCGTGTTCAGTACCGACTTCTGGGGATGAAGGCTGGTACTGGGTGAGGGCCAACCCTTTGGGTTGGGCCTTTTTGCTTGGATCCTGGACCTTTATTATTGGGCCAGGGTATGAACAGTGCCCCTACTCGAGCCCAATTTCTTTTTAGGATTTGGGTTCGAGTATTCAACTCGGGGTCGTAGCCGATTTGCAAGAGGACCGACGTGATGGTTTAAGAACCGACGTGATTTTTCTTGACCTTTCGGTTCTGACAGTTACGTCTAATCAAGCGTCGTGTCCGTTAGGGGTGTGCGTAGGGATTTAATGGCCTTGGTAACGGTGCATCTTCATTAATGATTGCCCCAATTTTACCATTATGCCCCTAACATTCTTATAAATACTTTCCCTCTCTTTCGTTGTTTCGTTTCTGCGATCTTTCAGATTTCCCTTGCATTCGTTCGTGCTGCATTCTTGCGTTTCGAAGGCTTTTTCTTCCTCCAGTCTTGATTTCAGACTTAAAGGTTAGCTTTTTTCCCCTTCTGTAACATGCTTTCTATTTGCGTGCCTTTATTTTGTAGGTAGACTGGTTTGTAGGCTTTAGTTCCGTACCCCCTCCCTTTAGAGACCGTGTGTTGATTTTCCTTTTCTTTTTGTAGGTTTCTTGTCACCCTTTTAAGAAAAGAAAATGGCTTCCGTAGATGTTCTTTCTCAGTGGGTTGATGTCACGGTCCTAGGGGAGGAGCCTTCAGTCGATACCGAGTTTATCACCCACCTTCGTACTCACCATAGAATTTGTACTTCTGAAGAGGATGAGCCGAAGTATGAGTTGGTAGTCCCGGGTCCAGAAGACGGGTTTGCTTCGGGAGGGCCGACGAGGCGGCCCCTCATTTCTTTTTTATGTATGAGAGTATGGTCACCCGTTTGGGCATTTTTCTTCCATTTTCAGAGTTTGAAATGTCTGTATTACGTCATTGCCGGGTTGCTCCCACCCAGCTTCACCCCAACTCTTGGGATTTTTTGAAAATTTACCAATTTATCAGCCAGGCCTTAGAGTTCCCGACTTCTCTGAGGATTTTCTTTTATCTCTTCCATATGACCAAGCCCTTCAGTGGGCTAAATAATAAGCAACAGTAGGTGTCCTTCCGAGCCATACAAGGTCGGAGGCTTTTTACCCTTTTTGACGAATCCTTTCATGATTTTAAAAGCTATTTTTTCAAAGTTCAAGCAGTAGAGGGTCACCACCCCTTTTTCTTAGATGAGAGTTCTTCTCCTCGCTTTCCTCTATACTGGTTAGAGGCCTCCCCCTGTGAGAAATATGGTCTGGACGACCTGGACGAAGTGGAGGCGGCCATCGTAGGGTTCCTCCGAGAAGTGTGGGGGAGGGCCCCATACTTGGATACTAAAAATTTCTCCAGGGGTCGCCGGCCTTTGTCCAGTCACAACTAGGTAGCTTTTTGCGTTTCTCACTTATTTCCGACTTGCAATTTCTCTTACCGACTTGTCTGACTTTTAGCTACCAATTTTGTTTTTGCAGAGATGGCAAAGAAAAACGCTCAAGAGTCTTACCAGAGGGTTCAGGAAGCCAAGGCAAAGTCTCGTGCCAGATCTGGTGGTGCTAGGGCGGTTGTCTCTCCTCCTCCTCCTCCTCGGAACGTTGGGACTCCCTCCCAACCTATTGTAATTTCTTCCTCTGCTTCCTCTCTGCCACCCCCTTCTGTCCGACCTACTCCTGAACCAGAGCCGAAGAAGCGCAAGACCTTAGAGTCTGGCGCTTCTGGTGAGGCGGACGCTCTTGCGTTCGTCCGAAAGAACATTTATCCTCATGCTCGTATGAGTATGGATGATGTTTCTGTTCGGCACTACCTCACCACTGTGGTTGAGGAGAGTCTCAAGACGGCGGGGGTTTGTGGCAAACTCTTAGATATATTTGAGAAGACTCCTATCAGCTCTTTAGGGACGACCTCGAGGGTCGAGGAGCTGGAAGGCAGGCTTCGCATATATCAGGAGCATGAGAGGGAGTTGGAGGGGGAAGTTGCCAAGCTGAAGGAGGAGAGGGACAGCCTCCGGAAGAAGGAGAAGAAGTTGCAAGCCCAATGCAACATGGAGGTGGATTTGAGGAAAGCAGCGCAAGCCAGCTACAACAGTTTATTTGCTGATCTTGTGTCTGTAAAGAATGACTTGCTGAATGCTCGGAAGGCCTATACCGAGTTGGAGGACTCTATTGCGGATGGTGCTGATGAGGCTTGGAGGGTTTTTAAGGAGCAGGTCGGAGTTATTGCTCCTGACTTGGACCTTTCTCCTTTGGACCCTGATAAGATTGTTATTGATGGTGCCATCGTGGATCTTCCTGTCCCCGTGGTGGAGTCTGAGTCTGATTTGAAGACTCGGGGGCAGAGGATCATAGAGTCCCCTCCTCGCTCTAAGGACGCTCCGAGTTCTTCTGCCGCCCCTCCGACTTTCTCTCCAACTCCTAGTCCTGGTGGTGGTGATCCTTCTACTCCTCTTGCTAGGAAGTGATTTTGGCTATTGGGGCCCGGCCTGTGGGCCCCTCTTTTTAAACTCTTTTATATTTATTTGTTGATGTTTGCAACAATTTTTTGCCCTTTCAGGGCCGTAAACAAAACAAATTTTCGATACCCTTTTTAATAAGGGTTTAATTTAGCGTTTAAATAAATGCCCTTTTTTTTGGATAAGGGTTTTGAGTTACCTTATGCGCGCATGCTTTTCTATTCGTGGTTCTTTTAGCTCTTTGATCTTTTCTGGAAAAAACCTTTCCTTTGGGGCTTGCCTGCTTTTTTGAATCTCTTTGATCCTCAAGGCAGCCTTACAACTTTTTCTTAGTTTTTCCTATCTCTTTTTGTTATTCCTAGTACTCAATTTTGTTTTATTGAGTTTTTCGTGACTTAGGCTACTTTTGCGATTCATTTTAATTTTACTCGGTTTCGTATTCCGACTTATGAGTCGGACTGCTCCCGAGTTTATCATGATCGACTTCTATAGCCTCTTTACGCCGACTTGTACCTCGTCGTTTTATCCTGACGACCATCTAGGTCGGTTCATGGGATTTTCACGTTTTGTCGAGCTTAAATCGGCGCGTTTCGTAGAAAGAGAATAAAAAGGGAATTTAAAAGAGATATTTAAAATGAAAGAGATCTTTATTAATTGAGGAGGTACCTTATTGCTACTAAGGGCTTTTGATAATTTATTTTCCCTTAGCCCCTACTATGATGCCTCGTTAAAAACCCTTTTCAGAAAAAACCCTTTGATTTTGGGAAAAAATCATGAAATTGGGAAAAGAGTACATCAGGGAGTAGGGTTCGTTTTTAGCTGTAGTACCTTTTCATATTACAAGCATGCCATGATCTTGGTAACTCGTTGCCGTCGAAGTCGGTTACCCTATAATAGCCCTTTCCTAAGACCTCGTTGATCTTGTATGGTCCTTTCCAATTAGCAGCGAGCTTTCTTTCCCCTGATTTGTTGACTCCAATATCGTTTCTGATTAGGACCAAGTCATCTGGGGTGAAACTCCTTCGAATGACTTTTTTGTTGTATCTCGCGGTCATCCTTTGCTTCAATGCTGCTTCTCTTATCTGGGCTTCTTCTCGGATTTCGGGGAGCAAGTCGAGCTCCTCTTTGTGCCCCTGTATATTCCCGATCTCGTTGTGGAAAATCACTCTTGGGCTTTGCTCATTGACCTCTATTGGGATCATGGCTTCTACGCCATAAACTAGTCGGAAGGGTGTTTCTCTAGTGACGGATTGGGGGGTTGTTCTATAAGCCCATAGTACTTGTTGGAGCTCTTCAGCCCAAGCTCCTTTCGCATCTTGTAATCTTTTCTTCAGCCCTACCAGTATGACTTTGTTGGCTGCTTCGGCTTGCCCATTGGCTTGTGGGTGTTCCACTGAGGTGAACTGGTGTTTGATGTTCATACTGGCTACTAGGCTTCTAAAGGTGGAGTCGGTGAACTGGGTTCCGTTATCTGTGGTAATGGAATAAGGTATCCCATACCTTGTGATTATATTTTTGTAGAGGAACTTCCGACTTCTTTGTGCAGTGATGGTGGCCAGTGGTTCTGCTTCTATCCACTTTGTGAAATAATCTATTCCCACTATTAGGTATTTGACTTGTCCTGGTGCCTGGGGAAAAGGTCCTAACAAATCCATTCCCCATTTTGCAAAGGGCCATGGGGAGGTGATACTGATGAGCTCCTCTGGGGGGGCCACGTGGAAATTTGCATGCATTTGACACGGTTGGCATTTTTTCACAAAGTCTGTGGCATCTTTCTGCAAGGTTGGACAGTAGAATCCAGCTCGGATCACCTTTCTGGCTAATGACCTTGCTCCGAGATGGTTCCCGCAGATTCCACTATGTACCTCCTCTAATACCTCGGTGGCTCTTGAGATCGGTACACACTTTAACAATGGTGTTGATATCCCCCTTCTATAGAGAATATTTTTCACCAAGGTATAGTGTTGTGCTTCCCTTCGGATTTTCTTGGCCTCCTTTTCCTCCTTGGGGAGGATGTCGAATTTCAGGTATTCGACCAAGGGGTTCATCCATCCGAGGTTTAATCCGACCACTTCAAAGACTTCTTGTTTGTCTTCCATTTTTACCACTGAAGGTTCCTGGAGAGTTTCTTGGATCAGGCTTCTGTTATTTCCTCCTGGCTTGGCACTTGCTAACTTGGATAGGGCGTCTGCTCTGCTATTTAGGTCCCGAGTTATGTGCGTGACCTCGGTTCCTGCAAAACGCCCAAGGTGCTCCAGAGTTTTTTCCAAGTATCTCTTCATATTTGGGTCTTTTGCCTGATATTCTCCACTTATTTGGGAGGTCACCACTTGAGAGTCACTGTATACCATTACCTTCGTAGCACCGACTTCTTCTGCCAGCTTCAATCCTGCAATCAAGGCTTCATATTCTGCCTGATTATTTGAAGCTGGGAATTCAAACTTGAGGGAGACCTCTATCTGGGTTCCCCTTTCATCTACCAATATTATGCCTGCGCCGCTTCCTGTTTTATTGGAGGATCAATCTACATAGAGTTCCCATGTAGTTGGTTTATCCTCTTGATCCCCTGCATATTCTGCAATGAAGTCGGCGAGGCACTGGGCTTTAATCGCCGTCCAAGTTTCGTACTTCAAGTCGAACTCGGAGAGCTCTATTGCCCATTGAACCATTCTTCCTGCAACATCCGTCTTTTGGAGGATTTGCTTCATGGGTTGGTTCGTGCGGACTCTTATTGTGTGAGCTTGAAAGTAAGGCCGTAGCCTTCGAGAGGCTATCACTAAGGAGTAGGCAAACTTCTATAATTTGTGATACCTTAGCTCAGGGCCCTGTAGAACTTTACTGATGAAATAGATTGGGTGTTGACCGTCCTCGTCTTCTCTTATCAAGGCTGCTGAGACAGCCTTGTCTGCCACGGATAGGTATAGGACGAGGTCTTTTCCGGCTACAGGTCGGGTCAAAATAGGAGGTTGGCTCAAAAACTTTTTGAACTCCTGGAATGCCTCCTCGCATTCGGGAGTCCATTCAAATTGGTGTCCCTTTCTCAATAGGGAGAACAGTGGAAGGGATCTTAGTGCTGATCCTGCCAAAAATCTGGAGAGAGCTGCTAGTCGGCCATTCAGCTGTTGGACCTCTCTCAAACAAGTCGGGCTTTTCATTTCTAGGATAGCTCTACACTTGTCGGGATTGGCTTCGATCCCTCTTTGTGTTAGCATGAATCCTAGAAATTTTCCTGCCTCCACCGCGAAGGCGCACTTTGCAGGATTTAGTCTCATCCCGTGCAACCTTATGGTGTCAAAGACTTGTGAAAGGTCAGACAAGAGGTCGACTTCTTTCTTGGTCTTTACCAGCATATCGTCGACGTACACTTCCATTAAGCTCCCTAAGTAAGGGGCAAACACCTTATTCATCAGCCTCTCATATGTGGCCCCTGCATTTTTCAATCCAAATGGCATGACCACGTAGCAAAAGTTAGCTCTGGGCGTGATGAATGATGTTTTTTCCTGGTCTGGTTCATACATCGGGATTTGGTTATACCCTGAGTAGGCGTCCATGAACGACAAGTATTGATACCCCGAGCTAGAGTCTACTAGGGTGTCAATGCTTGGTAGTGGATAAGGGTCCTTGGGACATGCCTTATTTAAGTCGGTATAGTTGACGCACATTCTCCATTTACCATTTTGTTTTTTGACTAGCACCACATTGGCTAGCCATGTCGGATATTCGACTTCTCTGATGAAACCGGCTTCTAGGAGCGCTTGTACTTGCTCCTCTACTATTAGAGCTCGCTCTGGGCCGAGCTTGCGTCTTCGTTGTTGTACAGGTCGAGATCCCGAGTAGACCGAGAGCTTGTGGGACATGAGTTCTGGATCTATCCCAGGCATGTCGGAGGCCTTCCAGGCGAAGAGATCAGAATTATCTCTTAGGAGTTTAATCAATTCTTGTCTTAGGGTTTCCCCCAGGTTGGTTCCTATGTGAGTGTTTTTTCCTTCCTCTTCTCCGACCTGAATCTCCTCGGTTTTTCCTCCGGGTCGTGGTCGCAGCTCTTCTTTGATCCTTGCTCCACCGAGCTCTATTGTGTGAACTTCTTTGCCTTTTCCCCTCAGGTTTAGGCTTTCATTGTAGCATTTCCTTGCTAGCTTCTGATCTCCCCTCATCGTTGCTATCCCCGCTGAGGTCGGGAATTTCATGCAGAGGTGGGGTGTCGATACCACCGCTCCGAGTCGATTAAGGGTAGCTCTGCCGATTAAAGCATTATAGGCCGACCCCACGTTGATGACTATGAAGTCTATACTCAGAGTCTTTGATTTCTCCCCCTTTCCAAAGGTGGTGTGGAGGGGCAAAAATCCTAGTGGCTTTATTGGCGTGTCGCCTAATCCATACAAGGTGTCGGGGTAGGCTCTTAACTCTTTCTCATCTAAACCTAGTTTGTCGAAAGCGGGCTTAAAGAGGATGTCCGCTGAGCTTCCTTGGTCTACTAGTGTTCTGTGTAGATGGGCATTTGCCAGGATCATGGTAATTACCACTGGGTCGTCGTGCCCAGGGATTATTCCTCGCCCATCTTCCTTTGTGAATGAAATGGTTGGAAGGTCGGAGGACCCCTCTCCGACCTGGTAAACTCTCTTGAGATGTCTTTTACGAGAAGATTTTGTGAGTCCCCCTCCCGCAAACCCTCCTGAGATCATATGGATATGTCTCTCCGGAGTTTGTGGTGGTGGGTCTCTTCTATCCATATCATCTCGCTTTCTTTTTCCATGACTGTCCGACCTTTCTATGAGATATCTGTCAAGCCGACCTTCTCTGGCCAGTTTTTCTATCACATTTTTAAGGTCGTAACAGTCGTTTGTGGAGTGCCCATATATCTTATGGTACTCACAGTAATCACCGCGGCTCCCCCCTCTTTTATTTTTAATGGGCCTGGGAGGAGGCAGCCTTTCGGTATTGCAAATTTCTCTGTATACATCCACTACAGGAACTTTCAGCGGAGTATAAGAGTGATATTTTCTTGGCCTATCGAGGCCGAGTTCTTCCTTCTTCTTAGCTTCCCTCTCCCTCTCTTTCGTTGAGGGAGGGTGACCGGGTCGCAAACTCGGGTCTCTTAGCCTAGCATTTTCTTCCATATTGATGTACTTTTCAGCTCTTTCCTGTACATCACTTAAAGAGGCGGGGTGTCTTTTTGATATGGACTGTGAGAAGGGACCTTCTCTAAGACCATTGACTAGCCCCATGATGACTGCTTCGGTGGGCAGGTCTTGAATCTCCAAACATGCTTTGTTGAACCTTTCCATATAGGCCCGTAAGGACTCCCCGACCTCCTGTTTTATTCCCAGGAGACTTGGTGCATGTTTTACTTTGTCTTTCTGGATGGAGAACCTCATCAAGAACTTTCTTGAGAGGTCTTAAAAACTGGTAATTGACCTCGGAGGGAGGCTGTCGAACCACTTCATCGCCGCTTTTGACAAGGTTGTCGGAAAAGCTTTGCATCGCGTAGCGTCAGAGGCGTCAACCAGATACATCCGACTTTTAAAGTTGCTCAGATGATGCTTTGGATCAGTGGTTCCGTCATAGAGGTCCATATCGGGGCTTCTAAAGTTTCTCGGAACTTTTGCCCTCATTATGTCCTCGCTAAAAGGATCGTTCTCCCCTAAGGGCGAATCTTCTCTACCGTCGTGGGAGTTCTGACCTTTGAGGGAGGATTCTAACTTTAAGAGTTTTCTTTCTAACTCTTTTCGTCGCTCCATCTCCTCTTTTAGGTTCTTTTCGGTTTCCTTTTGTCGTTCCCGTTCCTGTTCTAGCTGCTCGAGGCGACTGTGGACTAATCCCATGAGCTCAATTGCGTGGGATGGTCCTTCTTTTTCTAATTCGCGCCCCTCCGAGGAATTTACCTTCGGGTTTTTGATTCCGGAGGTGCCTTCCCTGTGTTGATCATTGGCTTCCTGGTGAAGGGTCTGGTCTGCCTCATTGTTTCCAGTGTTCAGATTCTCTTGTTCAGAATCTGTCTCCACATGACCCTCTTCAGGGGATCTATCCGCCATCACTGGTTGATCTCTCGGGTCCCCAGCAACGACGCCAATGTTACGGTGGGTAACCGGAGATTAATGGGCTGGATGGCGTTGGTTGGCCCAAACGTATGAAGGAGGTGGCTTTCGAGTGGATCTGTTACTCGGTGTTCCTCCGTCCGACTTGTACGTGTGAAAGAATGGGGGGTGGTACCTGCAAAGACACTCCGATGCCTAAGTTAGCAAGAGTGTGAGCAAGTTAGAGAGTATTGGAACTTAGTGATACCTGAATGGTGTCAGTGTATTTATAGTGGTGAACCAATAACCACCGCTGAAGTAGTGCCACCTTTTTAGGTGGATAACCGTTCCCATATCTTAGGGAGGTTAAGATATGGCTCTATGAAGTGGTTAGAGAGTTTCTAGGGGCAGTTACTCATTCGAATGAGTGTTATCTGCCAGCTAACCCTCGTATCCGACTTCTTTGGAGCAGGTCGTGTTCAGTACCGACTTCTGGGAATGAAGGCTGGTACTGGGTGAGGGCCAACCCTTTGGGTTGGGCCTTTTTGCTTGGATCCTGGACCTTTATTATTGGGCCAGGGTATGAACAAGTAGTATTATGAGAGAAGTCATTTTTTTAATTTTTCTATAAATTTCTAAATAACTTTAAAAAAAAATAATTTAATTTTAAAAATTGTACAACATTAATACTACTATTTTTCATAAATTAAAAATTCAAAAAAATTTTTTTAAAACTTTTTAAACGGCCCCTTAGTCAAAATAGGAAACGGCATTTGCTTATTTAGTTTAAAAATTTTTGAACCAACGATTTTTAATAATTTTAATTAATAATTAGTCAGTATAAATAATAAATTTTATTAATTTATATGTATAAATTTTAATAAATATATATAAATTATATATCTTATGTATATAAACTTTTATAAATATAATTATAAATTATTTATTAATTAATTAAATACTAATTCAAAATAATAATATTTATTAGAGATAAAAAGTTGCTGTATTTAATTTATGGAAGTGGAAGGAAGATCACAAATGAAAGATGAAGCATGAGCCGTACCGTACAACATAGATGACGGTGGAGAGAGGTGCATGAATGAAGGAGGGACAAAAAAGAGAAAACACATCACAACACAACATAACACCTCACCTTGTCCCTTTCCCTTTGGATGTTGGATCAGATCGGATCTCTCTCTCTCTCTCTCTCTCTCTCTCTCTCTCTCTCTCTCTCTCTCTCTCTCTCTCTCTCTCTCTCTCTCTCTCTCTCTCTCTCTCTCTCTCTCTCTCTCTCTCTCTCTCTCTCTCTCTCTCTCTCTCTCTCTCTCTCTCTCTCTCTCTCTCTCTCTCTCTCTCTCTCTCTCTCTCTCTCTCTCTCAATTAAAGTCCACCCCTCACCCTACCACATTTGGAATTTTCGTTATTCTCGTGCGCTATAAATATTATAAAATAAACATATATTTTAAAAAATATAATATCATTCTTATTTTTTATGGTGTTTAAAGGATAATGTGTAATTTGTTAAAAAAACTAAGATTAATAATTAATTTAAAAAAACAAAAATAAATAATTTTTTAAAATTTAAAATTTATTATAAAAATAAATTAAATAAAAAGTAAATATTAACTTATAAATACTATAAAATTAATTATTTTTGAGATGTATGCTACGTTAAAGAGTGAAAATAATAAAAAGATAAAAATCTTTTTTAATAAACAATCCAAAGAAAATAATTAAGAGTCCTAATTTGTATTCTCAATTATATTTCTAACTTTTAAATAAAAAAGGTTTTGAATTTTTTGATTTTTTTTAATTTATCTAATATTTGTCTTTAGAAATATTAGTGGATAAATTTAATTTTTTATAATAAATAAAAAATAAAAATATTAAAATTCAAATTTTTTATATTTCTGATAATTTTTTTTAATTTATAATCTTAATATGTATCTTTAGAATACAAAATAAATAGATTCTTTTTTTAAAAAAGTTATATATATATTCAAATTTTTAATTTTTTAATTATTAAAAAGATAATTAAAAGAATAAATTAAGATTCTCAATTATTACTCAATAGTTAAATACTTTTTAAAATACTGTGTTCTTTTAATTTTATAAAATTTTTAAAGTAATAGAAATGATACCATTTATTCTCTAAATTTTATTATTATTGTAATTATAATTTGTCATTATTGATGAAGCATTTAAAACTTTCATAAAATGTAAATATTCATCTCAACGCCCAAAATGATAATAATAACGCAGAAGTTTGAAGAATTTTGAATTTTAAGTATATTTTATTACTATTACTATATATATTGGTATAATAAAAAATAATGTATAATTATATATAGATATATTAATTTTTCTATTATATCACTTTTTTAAATAAGGATTATTTAACATTAGAATTGGTATAATATAAGTATTCATTTTTTATTGTACTTAAAAATATATACTATTTTTTTCGTGTCCTAAAAATATGTACTAATGCTTAGTAACTATTATATTGAAATATAGAAATAATAGATATATTATAATATTTTTTAAAATTTTCAGGTATTATTAAACAAAGGAACATACACTACTACATTAATTGATAAATTATATTATATATGTAATTAGAAACTAATAAATCAATAACATATCAATACTAGACAAAATTTTATTTAGTGACTACCGCATTTAAAATGTGTACAAGAAGTCTCTGGTACGGGTTGAGAGATGGATCGGGAACCTGCGGGTCGAGGCGGATGCCGGATCACTTGACTGGGGCGATGGGGGGTGGTACCTGCAAAGACACTCCGACGCTCAAGTCAGAATGGATCTGAGAGGTAGAAAGTGTGTGGAATGAATGAATACCTGGAGGGATCTGGGTCCTCTATTTATAGGTGATGGTAGTTATCTTATCTTATCTTGTTTGCTAAGATAAGGGAGACGTTTGAATTCGAAAGTCGGTTAGGAGTCTGAGAATGCCGTTTTCGGGCCTTCTAGAAGTGAGGAACGGGTCGGACCCGGGGAACCGGTGTTGGGTTCGGTCTTGGATCCGAGATGGTGGGCCGGATCCGTAACAGTTGCCCCCGCAGCGGGGGAGCGAACAAGGTCGGTCCGTTGCTTGAAAGGCGCGATGCCTGTCCGTGGGCTTCGGTTCGTCTCGGGAGTTCGTTTGTTTTCTGGAGGGAGGTCGGTGCCTTGGTTCCGGTTTCGCTGGGGGGCTCGTCTGACCGTTTTTTGGTTTGACGAGACTCCTCCGCTTCTGCCGTGTCTGTTGCATTCTTCGATGCTTTATCAGTTTCTTTTTTCGAGGGAGGGTCATTAAATGTGAATGGACGTTTTCCCTTTTCTGCCCCTACTAGCTTTAACTGTGCCTAGGGGTAATTGTGTCAGTTTACCCCTCTCTTTGAAACCGTTTTGGATTTTTATTTCAGTTCCCTCGCTCACTTCCCTTCCTTTTTGCTTTTTTCATTCTCTTCTGAAGAATCTCTCTCTGAACAGAAAGTCCCTTCCTTTCTCTGTGGTCTTTCGTTTTTTGGTTTTTGCTTGCTGCTCCTGCTTTTCAAGCTTCCTCAAGTGTTCTTTCTGCATTTCCAGGTTAGCGCGTTTCGTTTATTCTTTTCCTGCTATTTTGTGAATGCTGCTCTGTTTTTTGCCATGCATTGTTCTGCCTGTTTTTAGTTTTGCGTTTGAACTAGTCTCTTTTTGGGGGGGTGGTTGTTTGAGTTTTTGGAGGGGTCGAGCATCGCCGTATTCGTTTGGTGATGGCGGTGTACCGCCGCGTTGGTTTGGTAGTGGTGTGTAGGTTTCTGTCTTGCTTCTGTCTAGGGTTAGCAGGCTGATGGTGGTGCTCCTCCCTGTTTTAGGTATGCAACGGCGGAGAAATGAGGGTGTGAGGGCTCCAGTAGCCCCTTCCAGGGGCGTTCCCAATCGTTATGGTTGGGTGACTAGTGATGTATGGGACGTTCGTCGCGGATGACGGAGGGCGACCTTCAACGGCTCCGTGATCAGGGGGCCATCTGTGGCGGTGGTGATGAGGAGGGGCGGTATGAGCTCGTCCTCCCGGATGCCGACGAGCGCGTTTGTTACTTGAATCTGCATTCTCCCACCGTTCCGGATTGGATGTGGGTTTACGAGTCGATGTTCACTCGGCTTGGCGTGCGACTTCCCTTCTCGCCGTTTGTTCAGGATCTGTTGAGTCGGTGTTCCGTGGCGCCGTCTCAACTTCACCCGAACAGCTGGGCTGCTGTTCGGTCGTTTGAGTTGGTGTGCCGGTATCTCGACCTTCCGGCTTCCGTTCCTGTTTTTCTTTTTCTTTTCTTATGCACTCTTCCGACTAAGGAGGGGAAGCATAAGAAGGGGTATATGTCCTTCCGGGCTCAGCCTCATCGCCGTATTTTTGGCTTATTTGAGGATTCTTTTCATGGCTTTAAATGGGAGTATTTTAAGGTGCGTTCCGTCCAGGGGCACCATCCATTCTGGCTGTCACCGGAGGGTGTTCGTCGGTTTCCGACATACTGGAATTTCCAGGCTGGCCCGTCGGTTCTAACTAAGTTCACCTACAATGGCTTGTCCCAGGAGGATAAGGACGTTGCCAATATTTTGTGGCATTTATTTGGTGAGCGTCCGTTGAATCCTCGGGACGTTATGGGGGATCCCAAGGCTTGTCGGACGTATATCGGTGTGTGCTTTGTCTTCTTTTCCCGATTTCGTATGTTATATTCTTGCCTTTTTGTAATCTTTTTATTTTTTATTTCTTTCAGTTGAGATGGCTGGTGGGCTGACTTCTCTGGCTAGGTTGAAGGCGGCGATGGGTCGGGAGGAGGGATCCTCGTCTCCTTCGACCCCTGTCTCCAATCCTGCCGTGGAATCTCAACCGGTTTCCCAGGAGGTGATTTCTTCGGCTGCTCGGGCAGAGGTTCAAGTTTCCCCTGGCCATGTGAACTCTCCTGAGGTTGTAGTAGTGTCGGCTGCTGAGGCTTCTCGGAAGAGAAAGAGGCCCGAGGACCCGAGCAGCGAGACTTTTGAGGAGGGTTTGGTGCCAAGTGTGATGGATCATCGTTTTGATGCTCCAGGGTTTATTGATCAGCATTTGATGCCTGGTACGGAGCCTTATTTTGATGGCTGTGATGTCTCGTTCCAGGCCAAGTCGGTGTATCGTGCTCTCCTTCGCTCTGCTGTTGTTGTTCGAAAGGCTGAGCCTGTAATGGCTCAGGTTGGTTTATTGGATAAGAAGCTTCGCCAATCTCAGGCTGAGGTGGCTAAGTTGAAAGAGGAACTCGATGCTGCCGAGATTGCGAGGGGGAAGGCGGTGAAGTCTTCTGAGGAAGCTGGGGCGGAGATTCTCCGGCTTTCCGAGGTTGAGACTTCGCTTCTTTCTCAGCTGGGCGAGGAGCGGCGCAAGGCTTCTGATGCGGGTTCCCGGGCTGCCGTACTTCTTGGTGAGATGGAGGCTCTGACTGCCGAGGTTGCTACATTGAAGAGGGAGAAAACTGAACTGTTGGCCGATGCTAAGGATGCAATTGCTGCTACTGAGGAGACGATGAAGGCGCAGGCCCTGGTGCTTGCTCCGGGAGTGGATGTGTCCGTGATGGGCGCATTCAAGACCGTTCGTGATGGCCGGATAGTCGACCTCGAGTAGCTTTATCTTTGTAATCTTTGTTCTCCCGCTTTCTTAGACTTACTTTGTTTTTGGATACTTTTGGTTTGGCCGTGGGCCGTGTAACCGTGACTCCGTAACTTTGGTTTTTTGTTTTAACAATTTTTCGAGCCGTTCGGGCTCTTTTCGTATGTTCCGTTTAAAAGCTATTCTGTTTAATTAATCTTTTTCCCGTATTTGGGATGAGTGGACCGTCGTGTGGTCGGGTTTATATGGATATCCGCAGGTTGGGCCTGGAGGGTGATCGGTCCTCCAGTTGTGGCCGTGTTTTTGTTCCGTATTTGGGACATTGTGTGAGAAAAAATAAAGAATTTAGGGATAGCTTTGTAATGCGATTTTATTGATGGGTGGGCCTCGTTAAAACCCTCCGTTGTTGGCGGAAAAGAGTACCCGAGTTTGATACATAGTTTTTGAAATGTAAATGTAATTTTGCAAATAAGTAAAGCGGAAGCGTAAAAGGAAATGGGGGAGGGGGAAAATGGAGACCTGGGTTGATTTTAGGAGTAGTATCGCCGTAGGTTGGTGGCGTTCCACGTTCTCGGGACTTCGTTACCGTTAAGCCGTTCGAGCTTGTAGGCTCCTTTCCCGATTGCAGCTTTGATTCTATATGGTCCCTCCCAGTTGGGGGCGAGTTTTCCTTCTCCCGGGGTTGGGGGACCGATGTCGTTTCGCCGTAGGACGAGGTCGTCAGTTGTGAACTCTCGCCGAATGACTCCGTGGTTGTATTTCAGGCTGATTCTTTGTTTTAGGGCTAGCTCTCTGAGGTGGACTATGCTTCTTATTTCGCCAGTGAGGTCTCGTTCTGCTTCTTCGTCGTTGCCTTCGATTGTTCTTCGCGGGCTTGGGTCACCGATTTCAACTGGAATGATAGCTTCCGTGCCGTAGGTTAATCGGAAGGGGGTTTCCCCGGTAGCTGTCTGCGGGGTCGTGCGGTACGACCATAAGACCGATCCGAGTTCGTCTGCCCATAGTCCTTTGGCTTCGTCGAGTCGTTTTTTGAGGCCTTTGACTATTATTTTGTTTGCTGATTCCACTTGTCTGTTTGTTTGGGGGTGTTTTACCGAGCTAAAGCGGTGGGATATGCGTAGCCCGTTTAGGAATTCCTTGAATTTGGTGTCAGCGAACTGGGTTCCGTTGTCCGAGATGATGATCTCGGGGATCCCGAATCGGGTGATGATTTGTCGCCAAAGGAATTTTCGACATTGGGTCGCCGTGATAGAGGCTAGCGGCTCGGCCTCGATCCATTTGGTGAAATAGTCTATGGCGACGATGAGATATCGGAGTTGGCCTGGTGCCGTGGGAAAAGGTCCGACAAGGTCGATCCCCCAGGTGCCGAATGGCCGTTCTGCTGATATGATGCTGAGCTGATGTGGGGCGGCTTGGTGGATGTTGGCGTGTCGTTGACATTTATCGCAGTTTTTCACTAGTTGCATGGAGTCCCGGATGATCGTGGGCCAGAAGTAGCCGGCGCGGATGACTTTTTGGGCAAGGGTTTTACCTCCGACGTGGTGGCCGCAACAGCCTTCGTGGATTTCGCGTAGTATGTATTCCGTGCTCCCGGTCTCGACGCATTTGAGCAGGGGTTGCGAGAATCCGCGTTTGTATAGTTGTCCTGCGACGACCGTATAACCGGCGGCCTCCCTTTTTATTCGTTTTCCCTCTTTAGGGTCTTCGGGCAGTTCCCTGTTGAGGAGGTACTGTAGGATGGGGTAGGTCCATGACTTGTGGTGGGAGTGTGTTAGGTGGGTGTCGGCTGTTAAGGATACGGACGGCGTTTTGACGACTTCCTGAATTAGTGATTTGTTGCCGTGTCCTGGTTTGGTGCTAGCAAGTTTGGAGAGGAGGTCGGCTCTGGCGTTTCTTTCCCTGGGGACGTGCTGTATGATTACCTGGTCGAATTCTTCTTTTAGTTTATTGACCTTGGCGAGGTATTGTTGTAGTAGGGGATCTCGCGTTTGGTAGTCTCCGTTGATTTGGGAACTGACTACTTGCGAATCCGTGTTGATCTCCATGATTTTTGCCCCGACTTCGCTGGCTAGGGTTAGGCCTGCCAGGAGGGCCTCGTATTCTGCTTGGTTGTTTGAGACCGGGAAATCGTATCTGACTGATTGTTCGATCACGACGCCGTTTTGGCTTTCCAGAATGACTCCGGCGCCTCCGGAAGTGACGTTCGAGGAGCCGTCGACGTGTAGTTTCCATGCCTCGGGAGGGGTGTTTCCTGGGGTCATTTCTGCGATGAAGTCGGCCATGGCCTATGCTTTGATTGCGTATCGGGGTTCGAACTTGATGTCGAATTGGGATAGTTCGACGGACCATGCTAGCATTCTACCTGCTAGGTCGGGCTTCTGTAGTACCTGTTTGACTGCTTGGTCGGTTCGAACCGTTACGGGGTGGGCTTGAAAATATTGCCGCAGGCGTCAGGATGCCGTGAGGAGGGCAAAGGCTAGTTTTTCTAGGCGCGAGTAGCGGGTCTCTGCGTCTTGTAGGACTTTGCTTGTGAAGTATATAGGTTTTTGCTCCTTTTTCTTGTTTTCTCGGATGAGTGCCGCCGCGAGTGTTTCTTCCGTTATGGAGAGGTATAAGTATAGGGTTTCCCCTGTTTGGGGTTTGGCAAGGATTGGTGGTTCCGCCAGGGTTTTCTTGAAGTGTTGAAATGCCGCTTCGTACTCTTCTTTCCATACGAAGGGGGCTCCTTTCTTCATTAGTTTGAAGAAGGGGATTGCTTTTTGGGCTGATGCTCCGAGAAAGCGGGATAGGGCTGTCAGTCGACCGGTGAGCTTCTGAACGTCGCGTAGGTTTTTTGGGCTCGTCATCTCGAGAATGGCGCGACATTTCTCCGGGTTGGCTTCAACTCCGCGTTGTGTGATCATGAAGCCGAGGAACTTTCCTTCCTGCATTCCGAAGGCGCACTTTGTTGGGTTGAGTCGCATTTGGTGTCTTCTTAGGGTGTCCGTTACGGCCTTGAGGTCGCTGATGAGTTGTTCGTCGGAGTCAGTTTTGACGAGCATGTCGTCTATGTAGACTTCTAGTTTGGTTCCGGATAGGTTCTGGAATATTTTGTTGACGAGCCGTTGGTATGTTGCTCCGGCGTTTTTCAAACCGAAGGGCATGACTGTGTAGCAGTACGTGCCGTCGGGGGTGATGAATGCCGTTTTTCTTCGTCGGGTCGGTGCATGGGTATCTGATTGTAGCCGGAGTACGCGTCCATAAAGCTGAGGTATCGATGTCCGGATGCGGAGTCCACTAGTCCGTCGATGTTCGGTAGGGGAAAGGCGTCTTTGGGGCAGGCTTTGTTGAGGTCCGTATAGTCGACGCACATTCGCCATTTTCCGTTGGATTTCTTTACAAGTACAACGTTTGCTAACCAGGTTGTGTAGGGAAGTTCTCGGATGAAGTTTGCTTCGAGCAGGGCCTGTACTTGTCTCTTGACTTCGGTCGCTCGGTCTGCTGACATTCTTCTTCTTCTTTGTGCTACGGGTTTGGCTTTGGGGTTCACGGCTAGCCGGTGGGACATGAAGTCAGGATCTATCCCCGGCATGTCGGCTGGAGTGAAAGCGAACAGGTCTCTGTTTTGTTTTAAAAATTGGGAAAGGTCTTCTTTCAGGTCATAAGGGAGGTTCCTGTTGATGAAGGTGTATTCGTCCTTGGTCTGTCCTATTTGCAGTTTCTCCATGTCGCCTTCTGGTTCGGGTCTAGGTTGGCCGTCTTGTCGGGCATCTAGGTCGGCCAGGAATATCCCGGCTGCGTCGCGAGATTTTTTCCGTAAAGCCAGGCTGGTGTTGTCGCATTCTGCCGCGATTTCCCGATCTCCGTGGATGGTCCCGATGGAGTCGTCCTCCGCTATGAACTTCATAAGGAGGTATTTGGTAAAGATGATGGCCGAAAAGTCATTGATCGTCTTTCTTCCGAGGATGACGTTGTAGGCAGTGGAGTCTTTTAGGACCACGAATTCGGCTATGAGTGTCCTCCTCTTGTCACCGGTTCCTATGGTGAGGGGGAGTGTGATGGAGCCTTCCGGTTTGAGGAAGTTGTCCCCAAGTCCTGTGACGCCGTTGTGGTGCGTTTGGAGATTTTCGTCGCGGAGCCCAAGCTTGTCGAAGGCCCCTCGAAAGAGGATGTTGGAATCTGCGCCGGTGTCTACTAGTATTCTTCGGACTAGTCCGGTTCCGATCTTCGCCGAGATCACGAAAGGTGCGTCTTCGGCTGCGGTGCCGTGCTGGCAGTCCTCGGGTAGGAAGGTTATTGCTTTGTTGGACATGGGAGTTGGGGCTTGGTTTCTGACGGCCATTACCTGGAGGTCCTTTTTTATCTTGGATTTTGACTTGCATGGTGCATCTTTGCCCGTGATGACGTTTACTATGATGGTCGGGTCTTCTTCTGGACTTTCTCTTGGGGGTCGCTTTTGGGTTCTCGGGTTACGTCCTTCTCTTTCCGGTGACCTGTCTCTCTCCGCGCGTCTCGGTTCTCTGATGATTTTGGTAAATTCTGGGAGTTTGCCGTCTCGTATGGCTTGTTCAAGGGCGTCTTTAAGGTCGAAACAATCCTGCGTTTTGTGACCGTAGCCTCGGTGGTATTCGCAGTAGAGGATTTTGTTGTCTCCTGTCCTTTCCTTGAGTTGTCGGGCTTTTGGAATGATGCCTCGGTCCGCTATTTGGTGGTATATCTCGGTAATTGGTGCGGTTAGGGGTGTGTAATTGGAGAATTTGCCTATTCTCGGTGTCCGGTTGGTCGGCCTCGGGTGGTCTCGTTGATTCTCTTTAGGTGTTGCGTTATGGTGAGAAGCCGAATTGCCGCGTTGGTTGTTGCCGTGCTGCCGCTTGTTGGCCGCGACGACTTGGCTGACTTCTTCGTCGTTGATGTAGTCTTTGGCGACGTTCTGGATCTCATGCATGGTCCATACCGGTCTGGCGGTGAGGTGTTTGCGAAAGTCTTCGTTCATTAGTCCGTTGGTCAGGCAAAGGCTTGCGACGGAATCCGTGAGTCCGTCGACCGTTAGGCATTCGTCGTTGAAGCGGTCGAGGTATTTTCTTGTGGATTCGTCTTGTTTTTGTGTGACCCCGAGCAAGCTGATGGGGTGTTTGGCTTTAGTGATCCTTGTAGTGAACTGGGCCATGAATTTTCGTGTGATGTCGTGGAAACTGGCTATGGATCCGTTTGGGAGGGCGTTGAACCATTTGATTGCTGGCCCGGCGAGGGTTACCGGGAAAGCTCTGCATCGGACCGCGTCGGCTGCTCCTTCTAGGTTCATTCTGGCTTCGAAAGCCGTTAGGTGTTCTTGGGGATCCTGGGTTCCGTCGTACTTCATATCGGTAGGTTTGTCGAAGCCTTTGGGGAGCTTTGCTCTTAGGACTCTTTCTGTAAAGGGTGTAGCGCCCATTATTATGTGGTCGTTTCTCGTGCGCTTGGTGTTTCGGTCCCTCCGATCTTCGTCTGAGTAGTGTTGAGAACTCAGATCTCGAGAGGTGCTACGGTTATGTTTCTTGTTGTATCGCCGTTCTGGTGATTTCTCGTGTCTGCGATCGCGCGATGGACTGCGACCGTTTCTTTTGTCGTCTTTTCGGGTTGGCGATCTACCGCGGCGAGATCTTGATCTGGAGGTTGCATGGCTTCCGTGCTCGTTGTTGTGTTTTCCTCTGTTGGTTATCTTGCCTTCGAGTTCCTGAACTCGGAGGCAGAGATCCTGGATGATCTGTGCTGCTTTGTCGCTGGCTTTCTCATGATGTCGTCTGTCCGTGACGTCGTAATTGTTCGCGTTTTGGACCGCACTCGCTATTCTCGCTTGGTTTGTGACTTCGCGGTGCTCGGGGGTCGGGTTAATTGGTTGAGAGTCATCCTGGCTTGAGGGGGTTTCCTCTAGGACGTCCCCCATCGGGCCCGGTACGCGCAGGGTCCCCACAGACGGCGCCAATGTACAAGAAGTCTCTGGTACGGGTTGAGAGATGGATCGGGAACCTGCGGGTCGAGGCGGATGCCGGATCGCTTGACTGGGGCGATGGGGGGTGGTACCTGCAAAGACACTCCGACGCTCAAGTCAGAATGGATCTGAGAGGTAGAAAGTGTGTGGAATGAATGAATACCTGTAGGGATCTGGGTCCTCTATTTATAGGTGATGGTAGTTATCTTATCTTATCTTGTTTGCTAAGATAAGGGAGACGTTTGAATTCGAAAGTCGGTTAGGAGTCTGAGAATGCCGTTTTCGGGCCTTCTAGAAGTGAGGAACGGGTCGGACCCGGAGAACCGGTGTTGGATTCGGTCTTGGATCCGGGATGGTGGGCCGGATCCGTAACAAAATGTATTAAATTAAATAATAGTGCTAATGAAAATTGCATTCATAATTTATTAATGCTGTTACTTTTTTTATACCCTAATATTTTGAAATTGGTCCCAAATTTAAAGCAATTTCCTTTATTTGATAAAAAAAAATATGAAAAGACTAACACAATTTATTATTTTTAGTTATTATTAAATTATTAATATTTAAAAATATAAAATAAAATATATTATTAAATTATTAAATTAAAAAAATTAAATTAAAAATTAAAAGTAACGACAAAATCAATAAATTTTGATAGTTATTTAGTATTTTTTTAGGGGTGAACGCGGATTGGATCGGATCGGGCAAAAATTTCGATCCGATCCACATTAAAATCATCAGATCCAATATCCGCAGTTTTTAAGATTTGATCCGATCTGCACATTCGGATTGAATATTGGATATATCCGCAAAAATACAAAAATATTTTTAAAAGCTTATTTATAAATAAAAAATACCAATAAAATTTATTTTTTCTATTCTTTTAAATATGTTTACTCTTAAAATAATATTAAACATACTTTTTTAAATAATAAATTAAAATAATACAACATATATGATAATTATTAGTTGAAATAAAATATAAATAGAATATTTACTTATTTATTTCTTTATTTTTGTGAATACGCGAATATACGGATATCAACACAAAATTCGCAATCCGATCAGTGTGCGGATTAGATCCAATAACCTTGCAAATAGGATCTATATCTACAATTTTCGGATCAGATTTGGATAAATATTGCGGATATGCATAAACACCCCTTTTTTTTTTGATAAATTATCTTTTTGAATTCTATTATATACTTTTTTCACATTTTCAATTCAATAATGACTGTTATGATTCTTCACGTCACATAGAGAATCCAATGTCTAAATCATCAATCCAACAATGGACAAGTGAGGTCCTACGGTAAAATCTATGTACCTCGTTGTATCTTAGCATTGCAACTGATTTTTTTAATATTATTTTGGTCATAGCACACTCTCTCTATGAATACCCCTTCCCAATCTCTCTTTTCTCCTTTCTCTGTGTCTCTTCGTTCTTTTTCTTTGTAGCTCCCAAATTCTGTGTCTTCCATTTTCTTCTTCCCTTCCTCCTCTTTCCTCAGAGCCTCAGAGGTTTCTCTGAGGTAGCTCAGGTACCCTCCATATCCTTTTTTTTAGCAGCAGAACTTTATCTTATTTTGTTTGAAGAGATTTTGAACTGAGGTTGTTTTCCTTTTTAATTTTTATTTTATCTGGGTGTGTAAAAATTCCAAAGCTTGAGCCTTTTTGGGGTTCTTCATGTTCTGGACAAGATTTTAGAACAAGGGTGTCTTTTATATTTGGCTTTTAAACTCTCAAATCTTACGTCTTTTTGAGCTTTCTTCAAATTATGAGCAACTGGGGTTTTTATTATTTTTTTTTGCTTTTCCCCCAAAAAAAAATTTTGCGTGGGATTTGGTTATGGTTTTGTCTAATCTGTAAGGGAAAAACAAAAAAGGAAAAAAGAGAAGAAAAAATTAATTTCCATTTTGAACTGCAGGTGTTCTTTGTCAAGATCTCTAAATTTTCACAGAAAGATGAATCAGTGTGGGTATTTGCAAAAGAACGCCTTTGGAAGCTGCGAGGAGATGAGGATGGAATCAGTGGTTTGCCCTAAGCCTCGTAGATTGGGACTTTTGAACCACTCTTCCTTTGATAATCATGTCAGACCTTTCAGGCCAACACCTTTTATCAAGTAAAATCCCCAAATTCCCTCTTTTTAACCTAATTTTGTTGTTGATTTATTGTTTTATTCAATCAATTCTTGTAAAAATTCTGACTTTCTACGTGTTTCAGCTACCAATCAGAGATCGAAGATTCAGAAGCTGGGGCAGAACTTCTGGATATCATTTTCCCTAAGGTTAATCTCCATCTTCAAATGGGAAATTTTTTTTTATATATAAAAAGATAATTTTTAATTCATTTGATTCATCAAATATGCACCACAGATCAATCACTTCATAGATTTATATAATTATGGTTTGGAGGTTTTTAATAATTAGGGTTGCTTCAATTTTTTCCAGGGAAGCTGCTATCCTGAAAGATCTGGGTGCCAGGTGGCATCATCACCACCACCTTTCTTCTGTGGATCTCCACCAAGCAGAGCCTCAAACCCTGTGATCCAAGATGAGCAATTTGGTAACAATTATAGTCCATTTTCCTTGGCACCTCAATCCCCATCTGCTTCTTCAGCAGCAAGAGGCTGTGTTAGGAGGAAGTTTGGTCACTCACCAGCTGCAGTGAGAATTGAAGGTTTTGATTGCCTCAGCAGGGATAGAAGCAACTGCAGCATTTCTGCTGTTGCATAGTTTCAATTTTCAAACATAGAAGGAAAAAAAAAAGGGAAAAAGAGAACCCCTTTTACAAGGGAAGCACAGAAGAGAAGGCAGGGAGAATCTACATCTAATCTTAATTAATTGAATGTTGTTAATGTATCATATGTATATATATAAATGGTCTGTTTCTGTTTCATGAGTTTTAAGGTGTCATGTATAATTGAGATGGTGAGAGAGAATTTTGTAATTTTGTTGTTTCTCCTTTCTTGAAGAATAAAAGAGAGGACAAGAAGCAAGGGAGAAAGGGGAAAAAAGGGTGTGTCTCAAAACCTTCTTTTTCTCCTTCTCTCTTGTTAGGTTTATTAATGGAGTCTTTTAGATATTTTGGAACTCTTATTGGAGTTTCAATGAGAGTCTGTAACTGTCATGTGTTTTGAAGACTCAGATCCTCCTTCTGTAATTGTAATTTGGAGGAAATTTGAGGATTAATCTCTGAAAATCTTGTGTAAAATATAATTTCTTTTTGTGGGTGCCCTTTTTGAAGGTGTGCTCATTTGCTCAAATCTTCAAAGAAAATATTTGTTTATACTTGCTATTATTCATAGTGTTTTTCCATGATTGACGGGCTTGGTTTTGAATGAAGAATATATTTGTTTATTGATAAAGAAAAGTAATAAAAAGGAATAAGTAATTGGTTTATTAGAATATTAGGAAGCTTCAAAGTTCATAGCCGGCATGTTATATGGTCAGATTTGGTTGGCTACTTTAGTAGTATTTTAATTTTAAAGTAAAAAATATTATTTATATATTAAAATATTTATACATGAATATATATTATTTAATTTATTTTTAATGTGTATTTTTATATTTTTAATATATATTTTAAATAATATTACACATTTAAATTCTTTATTAAATTTAATTAAGTTGATTTAACATAATTTTATGATTAATATTATTTTAAATTTTATTATTTAATTTATAAAAAGATTTTGATATATAATATTATTTATATATTTTATATATTAATAATTAATTTTAACAGCTGATTTTTAATGCATCTTTAACATGGTTGTATAAAGTTTTGTTTAATAAATGTCTCTTAGATTCATTGGATAGATACTAAGTATGAGACTTTAGAGGGTTGGTGTTTGATGAATGGAAAGGGCGTTTAAGACTGTGTGGATGGTGTGAAAAGGAGAGAGGAAGGGAATAGATGTGGATATGTATGTAGGATGTGGCAAGCACCACTGAAAAATTGCAGCAAGAAAAATGTTTATCGTATGTGGTTATGTCATTCTAGTGTCATGTAGGATTGTATTTATACTTTTTTAATATATATATATATTTAAATATTAAATTATGAGATTTATTAATCATTTATACTTTTACGGAGTGTGTTTGTTTATTTTTGGTTAACTCAGCTAGATCTCGTGATCTTAACTGAATTTGTTTATCTTTTTGGAGAATCAGTATTTCTATTTCTGTATTTGGTTAATAGTCAAAGAGTAGCGCAAGGGTTGAGAAGAATCCAAAAATATTTTATTTTTGTTTAATCGGGTCAAACCGGGCGATCCAAACATCAACCCAAACCCGGTTTCCTGATTATACCCAGCAACAAAATTTCTTTTCGGGTTGGACCCGATCTCGACTCAATCAGGCTGGGGTTTACTCTACATGACCGAGTCTACGCTGGACTAGATTTTGTACAAGGAATACTAGGGACCAGCAACTTTGTGATTTGTAACCATTAAATAGCTATCAATGATGGTTTTAATGGTGTGAGATGGGTGTGAAATTTCATCCAATGACTCACTTTTCTTTGCTGGTTACATGCTGGCCAGAATTTAACAAAGTTGCTGGCCCCTTAGACTTTTCCATTTTGTACACCTCTGCCTACAAATATGTTTAGGATTTTTTGAAATTGGAATTAATTTGACTTTAGAAATAAAATCTTTTATTTGATATGATTACAAAATACTGAAATAGGAATAGATTTTATTTGTAATTTTTCCTGATAAAAAGAAAGATTTTATTTATAAAAACAGTGAAAATACATTTACAAATAGCAAATAAAACATTAGCAGAAATTATTTATTATACTGGTATAGTATTAACATAATTGTAAAAATTGGATCCAATTGGTAGTTTATCTAAAAAATTAGTGAACCAAATTTTTGATTGGTTTGATCTTATTTTAGCATCGTTTAAAATAAAAACCGGTGAAAAACTGATAGAAAACCAATCTAATTGAACCACTTAAGAGAAAATTCTAAAATTAATGAAGATATAGTTTAAACCTAAATCATTCTTAGAACTTAGGTTTACCTGAGTGCGTCAGTGTATTTATAGGTGGTAATCCAATAACTACCGTTGATGTAGTTCCACTTCTAAAGGTGGATAACCGTCCCTCTATCTTAGAGTTATTGAGATATCTCTTCTAGAAGTGGATGAGAGATTTTAGATAGTAGTTACTTATTTGAATCTACCAGCTCATGTTGAAACCGACTTCTTTGAGGAAGTCGGGCAAGTGATGAAGGCCAAACCTTTGGTTTGGGCCTTTTTAACATAGTTGGGCCTGACCATAGCATTGAGTCAGGGTATGAACAGTGCCCCTACTCGAATCTGATCTCTTAGTGATGAGTTGGACTCGAGTATTAATTGAACTTGGGTATGTCCAAGTCGATATTCCTTTTTTAGGTTGGAAAACCGACGTGATTTTTGAAACCGGCGTTATTTTGGATTTTCTAACCGTTGCGTCTGAATGTCGCGTCCATTCAATCTCTGCATTTACACGTGATTTTGGATTTTCTAACATTTTTATTATATAACAAAATTTTTAAAATTTCCATATACTCTTCTTGAGTACTAATTTAGATGTATTAGTTTCTATAACAACTTAATTTTTAATACGTGTGCACATTGGTATTAAATAATTTTTTTAATATAAATAGAATTTTTAATATAACAAAATTTTTAAAATTTTTATATGTTTTTTTATTCTTTTGAGCACTAATTTAAATATGTTGGTTTTTAGAAAAATAATGTGCTGATTTTAAATGAGCAGTTTCAAATTACGCGATACACTCATTCGCCCATTAAACCGCTCATCTCCCATATTATTTTGAAACTGTCCATCTTTTCTGTTATTTAAATCTGCTCATCTTTCCTATTATTTAAAACGTTCTATTTTTAAGAGTTCAGTACAAACAAACAAAGTTATTAATTTAAAATTTAAAATATAGATGAGATATAAATTAATTAAAGTCGATTTAAATAGTAACAAAATATATCAATTTTTATTTTTTAAATTGATCCAAATTAATTAATATTTTTTATTATTTTTAAAAATTATATTTTTATATTTATAAATACACATATCTCGTTTTTTCAAATTCCGTATTTCTCGTTTGCAAACAAAATAAAACCAAATAAAATTATGTGTTATTTGCAGTATAAACAAGATATAAGCAATCATAATTGGTTTATATTATAAACAAAATATGTAAAAAGTTAAAAATTGATAAATATACTATAAATTATTTATATTTTTAGATAAAATATTTAAATTATTTATTTTAAAAAAATCCTAGAAAAGGAGAAGTAAAACAAAATATATTTTCTTATATTTTCCCTAATTTTGTGTATCCATGAATAATTTTATATCACCTAAGATATCAACATCAATTGGTAGAAACATGTGTTTGTTACTTGCTTTGTTTTGATGTTAAGGAGGTTGAGAGGATGGCGGCTTGTATAGTGGTCTTATGTGTTTGTTTGGTTGTTGATGTGACTCATCATCATATCAAAATATTTCCATGCTTCAAGATTATATTTAATAAGTTTTTGAGAAACATTCATAAAATGTTTTTTTACTGAGTATAATTTCTAAAAATAAATACAAAGAGTAAGTAAAAATATTTTTAATTTTTATTAAATATCTTTAAAAATATTTAAATATATTTTGTTTTATTTATTTTAATAATAAATTAAATAAAAGATATAATTTATAATTAATTTTAGTTAGTCGAATAGTTTTTTTTTTTTTGGTGACTAGTTAGTCGAATAGTTTATTCATGCATATGATTAAACAAGTGTAAGGGGCTTTGGATCTTTTCTTTTGTATATAATAATTTATTAGTTAGCGATAAATTTTTAAATAAAATTTAAATGGAGGGTGAGAAATAAAAGAAAAAAATATATTTTTTAAATATTAGTACAAATGAATAGGGACCATCTAAGCTGAATTGAGAAGTTACGTGGTGGTTTCTGCTTTCGATGTTTTTTGGGGTGGAGGTACAGCTACTTGTGCTGGCTTACACCGTTTGCCAAGTTGTAACAAGGAACATTGTTTGCGCCTACGGAATGGGGAATGAAATTTTGGATGAAAACGACTTTCACCGAAAGCAGGAAAATTTGGATTTGAATAATCTAATCTACATTTTCTTTCATAAGGACACGATATTATCATTATCATGTTATTGAAAAGGGAGATGCAAACTAGAAAGTAGAAACTAGGTGTAAAGGATATTGCCTAATTTGACTTAATTTCCGTGATGATAGTGATAGGTCAATTTGTCAAATGGCATGGAAGAGTGTATTTTATTTGTTTTTATTTCTTTTTTCTCTTTCAAGAAGGGAATACTTGCAAGGAACAAATGATTTTGAAAGGAATTAGCATTAGGCATTATTTGTTTTATTCTCAAATTATTCATTTCTTTTGGCATGCTCTATGTTATTATGATAAACTGGTTTATTATTCTAATAGATTAATAATAATATATTTGATCAATTGCCTCCGAAAGATTCATAATTGATGGATGTTACAATGTCTAAAATTATTACAATATTCACAAAAAGGTTACAATGCTAAAAATAAGTGTTGAGAGTAATTGACAAAAAAAGAAAAAATATCCTATTTACATATGAATGGATACGTGTATTTTATACAGGTGTAAAATGGTATGAAATTGCAACTCTTGTGAAAATGGATCCTCTCAGCTGAGACTCTGATTTTCACATAACTCCTACTTTATGCTACTGTTTTGGAGCTACAGGTTGGTCTTTACAAGAGCTACCTTTTTTAAATACCTGAAATGAAAATTTGTGAACAAACTTCACACATTTCTCAACAGAGTTTCTAAGTTGAAGTAATAGAAATTTTTTCTTACGATTTAATTTTAATGTCTATCAGCATAAAACAGTTTTACACGTACATCTAATTATATAATACCACGACATCAAAAATAACTACTTTTCACATTGACCACATGAATTGTCATCTAAGAGAATAAACGTAATTGGTCAATTGTGTAAAACGTTTTATACTATCAGTATATTAAAATTAAACTATTTTCTTATTAATAATATGTAGCACCCAAGCAATACTTACTATCTAATGATTTTATGCCTTCAATGAGAGTGGAAGTTTCAGAGGATCCATAAGTTTTTTTGTACAAGAGGAATATCATTGTCACAAATGCTACTTAATCAAAATCTGCATCAGAAAATAATAAACTCATTTAAGATGGTTATTACTTCAGCTTTTATGGTTTGATTTCTCTGAATAATTCTACCACCTGCTGAACTCTTTGGGTTTCAAAAGTTCCTTACCTATTCTGGGGTAGGCTTGTCAGATTTCAGATCTTTAAGTAATTGCAGCCTCTCAATCTCCTCATCTTTTGACAAAATAGTGTCCCTTAGAGAAGCCACCTGCACAAGATGAAAAAACATTAGTCACTGTTATTCTTTCTAGAGCGCCCAAAGGTGCACAAAGGAAAAAAAGAGTTTCAAATGGTCTAGATGACTCTTTTGATAAGTTCATAAACGAATGTAATCATTTCAAACAGTGTCATTCATTGGAGAATGTATATATGTTTTCATGTGATGACATTTTTATGTGACAACATTTATATATAGCCATGGATGGATTAAACATCATACAAGGCAAAATGATGCTAACTCACGCTTGGTTGCTTCACATCAAAGTCAAACTAGTCATCTTTATACACATATTTATAAAGTGGAACATGGACAGATAAAGAAGCATCACAATGGATCCCACTGAACTTAGGGTTAGGCAGGTTAATATAATTCACCATAATTTTTATTGCTTGATTTCAGTGGTTTATAATTGGAGATGTTGTTTATAATGGCTTGAATAGTTTTGTGAGCTTCTGCTTCCAAAGTATACAATGAAAGTAAACGAAAATCAATACTAAATTAATTGAAAGGCTTGTGATAAATTCATAAGATGATGGAAGGTATGTATATGTAATAATCAAGTTAAGCACCTGCTCCATTAATTCTCTGACATCTTTCCCATCTTTGGTACTTTTCGCAGCTCCTAACTCAATACCAGAAACTCTCTCAGCAAACTTCAAAGTACTTAGAGATTCGGAATATGACTTTACGTCTGAATTGATTTGTACCAACATGAGTGTCTTTGCATGACCACCTGTGCAGTAAAATCGAAGTCATCAATTGTAACCACGAGAGATTATAAAATGTAAAGCCATGAAGCAACTTGAGGAATTTTTTTCTA
Organism: Arachis hypogaea; assembly: GCF_003086295.3. Classification (NCBI taxonomy): domain Eukaryota; kingdom Viridiplantae; phylum Streptophyta; class Magnoliopsida; order Fabales; family Fabaceae; genus Arachis; species Arachis hypogaea. The sequence continues at coordinate 145,690,036 of NC_092050.1, forward strand.
CTTTCAGCTGCTACTTGCAAAGCAAGGCCTGTAGAAATTAAGAAATGAAGAACGATGATTTTACCAAGGGAAGATTGCAGAAGTTGAGTAAGCTTGCTATTTCTGTATGGCACATGAGCATTCTTTTGAGCAAGAGCAAAGATGACATCTCCAAGGGCAGATAGTGATTTGTTGATATGCTGTGCTTCCTTAAGTCGATCACCAGTCACTTCAGACCGATCTACCCTCTCGCTTCCAGCCAAATCAACCAAATGAAGGTTGCCTTGAAGAGTAGAACCAGACTTCATGTCTACTCCACGAACATTAATCGATACCACACTGTCCACATAAGTTCATTGAGTTTCACCATACTAGAAAGTTCTCAATGTTTGATGCCTAGGAAAGGAGAAATAAAAAACCTGTGAGAACGGCTACTTCTTTCGTTCATAGAAGTTGCACTTTTGGCTCTATTTTTCAGGCCAATGTCCATCAGCTTTATGACATCCCCGGTTGATTTTACAAGTTGCATGCTAGCATCAGGTACTGCTAAGCCATTTGGTTGGGAGTGAGTCAATATCCCAACCGTGTGCAAATGAAGGAAACCATGTAAGGAAGAAAAAAACAAATAAAAATTCTCAACTACAAGTTCATGCAAAGAATAAAATTCCACATATTAATAGAAAAGGATATTTTTTTGGAGTAGATTCAGTCGTCAACAGATCTCGCACTTGTTCATTGTATATTTCAATCACTTGAACCCCAATTTCATAGGAAATGGTGCTCTGTCTGGTAGTCGCTATGCTGAAAAGGTCATTCAAAGCTCGATAGTTAACACCAACACTCTCAGCTGTTGCACCATTTGGACCACTCTGACGAAAAAGCATAAGAACAAAGACAAAATGAAATCTTATATCATGATGAATTTATTTGACTAGCATGGTGCAATAAGATGAAAATCACTATGTGCATAAGGCCATACCATTGTGTAAGTTTTCCCAGAACCAGTTTGGCCATAAGCAAATATGCATACGTTGTACCCGTCGAGTACTGATCGTATAAAGGCTTGAATGTCATTGTATACATCAGCTGCATCACTCGGAGTTGAATAGTATAAATTAGTGCAGCATCATTGGTGTTAACATAAACAAATACGAAGAAACTGGAAAGAGGTATTGTTATGATGCCAAAATACTCATCAATCAGAAGCTAGGTGGTAACTAAAGGGCAATATAAAAAATTAGAAATAAACCTTGAGTTGCACTTGGACCAAAGACCTTGTTAAACTTAAATGTTCTAAGGGCTTCTTTCCCTTGTTTGGAAGGATTTGCCACAACCAACTCGGTTTCACCATAGTGTTCCACAATAGATTGTTTCTCCTTTTGTCCTGGGAGAAATGGTCTAACTCTGCAATATACTCTAATATTTCCTATATCATAGAAAAGTTTTGTGTGAATTCACAATACACGTCCATTCATTTAATTTTTATTGTACAAATACTAACGGTGTCACCTTTTAATTCTTGAATGTCATTGAACATCTTCCGATTTTCCGCAAGAACTACCTGATAGTTCTCAGCTGCATCTACCAATGGTTTAAGATTTACACCTACACAAGTTACAACAAAATGATCAGATAGTGCTTATCCCATATAGATAAAAAAAAATGGAGGGGATTTTAAAATGAGATTAGTAACAAAGCTTACCTAATCGCTTAAACTCTTCTGCATAAAATGGTTGCTCATTTAGCACATGCTGCTTAACAGTTTCCCAAGACAATTTCAAGACCTGGATTTTTGAAAATTAGAGAAGTTGTAAGATTTGAAATGATATAAATAAATAAATAAATAAACTGACATTAACACATTTCTAATTTTACCTTTATTGAACTAAGCTGAAAAGTTGTAGCTTTCTGAAATTGGATAACTTTTAGGTTCCACTTTTGATATTCAGACTCATAAGAGGCCTCATTCTCTCTAATCTTATTACTTAATGATTCCAACTGATGCTCATATTCTTGTGACTTCTCTTTCAGTTCTCCTTTAGCACCCTTGATTTCTGCTTCCAACTGTGAGCACTGTAAATCATATGTTTTCTTCGTTGTTTCTAGATCTTTCGTCAGCCTAGCAATATCTTGGTTACTATTTTTCAATGCCTCTTCTAATTCTTGCTTCTTTGTTGAAAGTTCTGCATTCTTCTTTTCTAGATCATTCACCTGCTTAGTAACATCTTGATTATCTTTTTTCAATGTTTCTATTTCTTGTTTCAATGCTGAAATTTCCATGGTTTTATTCTCAAGATCTTTCGTCAGCTTAGCAATATCTTGGTTACCATTTTTCAATGTTTCTTCTAATTCTCGTTTCTTTGTTAAAAGTTCTGTATTTTTATTTTCTAGGTCCTTCACAAGCTTAGTAACATCTTGATTATCTTTTTTCAATGTTTCTATTTCTTGCTTCGATGCCGAAATTTCTGTTCTTTTATTTTCCAGATCTGTCATCAGCTTAGCAATATCTTGGTTACCATTTTTCAATGTGTCTTCTAGTTCTTGCTTCCTTGTTGAAATTTCAGTGTTTTTATTTTCTAGATCCTTCATCAGCCTAGTAACATCTTGGTTATCTTTTTTCAATGTTTCTATTTCTTGCTTTAATGTTGAAATCTCCATGCTTTTATTTTCCAGATCCTTCATCATCCTAGCAACATCTTGGTTATCTTTTTTCAGTGTTTCTATTTCTTGCTTCAATGCTGAAATCTCCAGGCTTTTATTTTCCAGATCCTTCATCAGCCTAGCAATATCTTGGTTACCATTTTTCATTGTGTTTTCTAGTTCTTGCTTCTTTGTTGAAATTTCTGCTTTTTTATTTTCTAGATCATTCATCAGCCTAGCAACATCTTGGTTACCTTTTTTCAATGTTTCTATTTCTTGCTTCAATGTTGAAATTTCTGTGCTTTTATTTTCCAAATCTTTCATCAGCCCAGCAACATCTTGATTTCCTTTTCTCAATGCTTCTAGTTCTTGCTTCATTGTTGCAATTTCGATCTTTTTGCTTTCCAGATCTTTTGTCAACCTAGCAACATCTTGGTCATCACTCTTCATTGTTCCTACTTCTTGTTTCAATGCCGAAAATTCCACCCTTTTATTTTCCATCTCTTCCACAACCTTAGTAAGGTCTTGGTTGCCTTGCTTCATTGTTTCTAGCTCTTTCTTCAATGTCGAAATTTCCACCCTTTTATTTTCCATCTCTTCCACAACCTTAGTAAGGTCTTGGTTGCCTTGCTTCATTGTTTCTAGCTCTTTCTTCAATGCCGAAATTTCCATGTTTTTATCTTCCATCTCTTTCACAGAGCTAGTAACATCTTGGCTACCTTTCTTCATTATTTCGAGCTCTTGCTTCAATTTTGAAATGTCTGTGTTTTTATTTTCCAGCTCTTTCATCAACCGAATTACCTCTTGGTTATCTTCCGTCTTTGTCTCCTCTTTAGCCTTTTCAGACTGTATTGATTCAAAAGCCTTCTTTTCTTCCATTTTAGTCACCTCACTCTGTTCCTTTGACTGCACGATTGCACTTGTAACTGCAGTCTGTTGCTGTTGCCGAATAGGGCTTCGAACCCCAACCTACAAGAAAAAGTTCCCTATGATAAACAGAGTTTGTACTAATATACAAAGTGCCTAAGAATCTATAGATAAACTAATTAACAATTTGAGGCAGTACCTCATTGTCTTCCCTTGCTCCAGAAGCAAGAACCTCAAGTACTCTAATTCTTGATTGATACTTTTCTTCGCGAGCCTTAAAAAGATTGTTTTGCTGAAGCCAGAGGGTAAAAACATGATATGAGGAAACAAACTGGGAAAATCAAAACTATATAGCTCTTAAAATACAATATAAGTGACTCACTGTTTTTAAATGATCTGCTTGAGTCGATATGCGCCGCTCAATCTCCTGGACAACTTTTCTCAACAAGACAGCCACACGCTGAGATGCAATTATATTGTCAAACAAACAATCATTTTCATTCAAAAGGCTTCTCATGCAACTTTTGGTTATAATATGTTTCAAGCCTTTACGGTAAGATAAACACACAATATATACAAGAGCATTTTTGTATAACTTTAACTGCAAAAGCCTTCAAGGCTATACCATACATGGGGTATTTCACTATTTCTTCTTTCAACACTTTCTTCCAAAATGGCGTTCACAACACTCAAAAGTGATTGAGTAGGAGCATTCTGCAAAAGTAGGTGCTGAAAGAAATTAGTGATGCATCAAACCAGAAAAATCATGTAAACAATTGGTGAATAAGAAGATGACAAAAAGATTCTCTAGATTTTACATTTAAACTGGTAGATTTCATCAGTTCTGAGATTTTTGCAGCAGGAAGTTCAGCATAGCTTCCGTGTTTCATTTGAAACACCTCATGAAATTTATGACCTACATGGTGTAATAATGCAGCCGATGGCTCTGCAGAAGAGAAACACTACTTAATCTGGTTAAGCACAAAATACGAAATATTTATTTTCATAAGTATAGATATCCTTAACACAGGCAAAGCTGTAACTTATTAGTTATTACTTTGTTCTTATCAGTTTCTCTTTCATTTTCCTAGTTTGTAAAGATTAAACCTCATTGAGCACTTGTAAAAATTATTTCTTATGGTTTTTACCCTGAATTGTGTTTTCAGTCTCATAATTTGCTTGACGTTTATCTTCTAACTTGGTCTTCCTTGATATGCTCCTGACATATTTCTTTACTATAGGGGAATATATGCAAACAGGGATATCAATAAATTTTATTGTTAATATAACCGTGAGAATGTTAAGGAAACTTCATACTCATGCATATCTCACAATCTCCATATGCATTAACGCATGTGCGCACACACTCACACACACACAGGAGGGAGAGGCTGAGTTAGGATCAAAAGTCAGCATACCAGCCATAACCGGACTACGCAAAACACTTTGGAACTTTGACTCTGATGGATTCTTCCTCTGATCACCCCCATGTGATGAAGGTGAACTCATGATGGATCTGACTTTGGAATTAGTCATAGAAATATTGTCTCCCCAAGCATTCTGTAAACTTTTGGCTCTAAGTGTTAAAAGACAATCCACAACAGACTTCATATGGCCCTGTAATTTAAAAGAGACGGTGGTAACCAGGGAGAACAAAACTAATGTAATACATAAAACTGTGAAGGTGCTAGAGAGTCAGTTTCTACAAGAATCTGTTTGAAAGAATTCTATTGAAAATTGTTGCCATTTTATGTTTCTGACTATAGTATTGCTCTAAAATTATGAACCAAAAAATAGATGTAAAAGTGTCTGATATGCTTTATTGATGATTACAGTTTTGGGACTGCCTCTACTGCAAATTAGGGCCTACTTAGTTTTTGTTTTGGTATCCATTTACTGTTTTCACTTTTCCCTTCAGAAAATTTTGAAAACAGAAAATACAGAAAGTAAAACCAAAAAACAACTAAGCTTTTAGTTTTCATGTATAGACACATATTCAAATCCATAAGAAGTCATCTCTCTTATACCTTCTCTAGGTCTGATATTTCAAACTTGGGCATGCCCAATGCATCTATGGCTTTCAGGAATCTCTTAACATTCTCTGACTTTGCTGACGGAGAATTATCAAATTCACTGACCTACAAATAGAAAAAGTAAACCGATTGAGCCAACACAACATAAAAAATCAAGTTGCCAATAAAAGTTGAAACAATAGCAAGGTGAATGAATGTTGTTACCTCACTTACTGAACCAGGTCGTAGCTTGTTCATTATTTGACATAAAATTGTACCATTGTTCAAGCATACTCTTAGCTCATCATCTGTGATATTTACCGGCAAGTTCAACGTTGGAAGAAGACTATTTAGCCACTGGACCAAAAGCATTCGGTGCTTGGCTGAAATTCATTCAAACCGAAGGAGATTAGCATATCAATTAAATGCAACAGAAAATTACTAAGAGGCATATTCAAGATAGGATTTCAAGCAGATGATTTTGTTCTTTATTTCAAAAAGCCTTTCATATCCGGATTTGGGTACATAAAAAGACATCAAATGGGACAAATTGGGATAATAAAGGCAAACAAATTTTGGTTTGGTTCCATCCTATACATGTTTGAGAGCTGGAGTCCATTTGATGTCACAAAAATGGGTTATTGCTGTAAAATATAGTCCCTTTGGATTTTTGTTTGAAGATGCATGTTAGGTTGATCATGCTTGGAGTGAGTCGCGCACCTAACCCACTCATAGATAGGCGTGGCGCCCGCCATGGGCAACTACCAAGGAGTGAGTGAAGCAATATGTTGCGAGTTAAGGAATCACTTTTCTTATTTGAAACATAAAAGAACACCAAGGAATCATTTTTCTTATTTGAAACATAAAAAAGCACCATTCATTACTCTCAATTCTCAAAGGATAATGCTGTCCCCGTACCTTCAACTTCACCAAAATTGATTCCATTGAAGTTGGCACTTGAAGAGTGGCCCAGATTCCTGGGTTCTGTAGAGTGGTTTTCCGATTGGGGCTTCATCACTTGAGGGTGCACACACCACTTCAGATATCCATGGAGATAATATTTCTAAAACAAGTTCCCATAAGTGTGATCATGTCACACAAAAGAAAACCCTTGAAACCTGCTGAAATTCATATTAATGACAAATAAAACCAATCAAAATCATTGCCTTTATTGACACTCCAGATTAAATTATGTACATTACATTCAATTCAACGCATCATCATCATTCACAAACCCTTCACACTTCCAATTTTATTCATTTAACAAAATCCATGCATTAAATTATTTGGAAGAAAGAAAACAGATTCTCGGTGAAAAAGAAAAATGATCCTACATTGTATGCAGATAAATTGTAAAAAAACAGCAAATTCAGCTGAAATTACAAAGACATTGTGTTTTAAATTCAAGAAAACTAAGAATCCAAAGAAAACGTTCCAAATTTGACCAAGCTCATTGTGACTTAAGAGAATGTGGTATAATGCGAATGAGAAGTAACGAAATTGAAGCGAAGTAATCAAACCTTGAGAGTGGAAACAGTGAGAACCGTGTTGAATCAAAGATTCTTGTTTTGGGGGAGGAGTTGACGAGTAAACTCATCAAGAAATTAAGAAACATGCATTGGAAAATTTTTGTACGTAAAGATGAGTGTGATTATTTATGGAGTGAGAGGGGGTTCCGAGAAGATAGGAGAGCAAAATTCTCTACGTCACAATCGAATTTAGGGAGAAGCTTCAAACATCAAAAATCAATGAATGATTGTTAATGAATGCAATGCACGCATGCAACACCCGCCAAAAAAACGAAACATTTCGTTGATGCTTGACACGTGTCCAGGGCCCAAAAAGAATCATGGATTGGGCCTGGGCCTGCTTCTCATGAACAAATCACATACCCACAACGCTCTAGAAAATAGAAAATACACTTCCGAGTTCCGATGATAAATGCATTTGGTTTTTCAAATCGAATATATGATAATTCTAATAAAATGATCATAATTCTAATAAAGATAAATTTTTATGAGATGTTTGAAAGAAAATATAAATTATAACTCGTGTATCCCAATTATCCTTTTGCATTAGAAATTTCTAACGTTAACTTTGTAGCATCAAATCAAACCTTCTTTTTCCTCTTCTTCTAATGGCTTCCATTAACAACTTCAACCCTTTTGGTGGCAACTGGTTCAACAAACCCCAAAACCCTCTCCCTGCTCTTAACTTCAACATCCTCGGATTCTTCGAACACAACGCCAACTCTCCGCCCTTCGCCGCCATCGGGATCCCGAGGTTCTTCCGCTGAAGGCCCAAGAAGCCCAACGATGGAGAACCTGGCCACTTCACTCAGATGACTCACCAGTTCTTCTGGGAATGTAAGAACATCCCTGATTACAGGCATCTTCCGTTACTCTTCTCATTCAATTTTCAAGATACATCTCTCAAGTTTAGATCTTACATTTTAGGGTGATTGTATTATTTGATTTTGTAAAATAGTGGCATGTTTTAATTTTGATTAAGTGGCATTGTTGTTTGATCACATGTTGAAATAAGTGATGGCTGAGTTGACTGGATTAATTTTGAAAGATTTAATTTTGTAAAACATTTGGCTTGTGGATTAAGTGGCATTGATTGAAAAGGTTTTGGGTTTTTGTTTATGTTTGTGAAATATTTGCTTAAGAGCTAGGCAACTTCCAATGATGTTGAAATAGCATTGAACCAGAACTTTGGGTTTAGATAAGGTTCAGAGCTTTGCTCTTGCTAGTGAAATATGTGATTGGACCTACATGTTTTACAATATATAGGTAGTTGTCAACGAGGGTTCGAAATTAATTTGTAGGAATAGGATTGCATGACATTGATAAACAGGTCTTTGGTTCGACTCAAATTGGTGGTCCCTTGTTTGTGGTTTACCATGCCTTGGTTGTGGAAAAGTCTATCCACCTGATATGCTTTTATTTAGCCAAAAAAAGTGACAAGGACTATGTTAAGATACGTGTCTGTATTTTTCCCCCCCTATAACTGCTATGGAAAAAGAGTTGGATGTGAGATATAATTAACACTATCTTTGTTTGTTGAAGGTTTTGTGATGCAACTCTAACCTTTGTGCGTAATTATTTAATTGGTGTGTCTCTACTCATTGCTTCCATGTTGGTTGTTTGTTGTATTTTCTGTTTTCTATTTAATGTAGTTATCATGAGGAGTGGTGGATGGTACTATAAGGACAGGCTAGGTCGTACACGAGGACCCCTGGAGTTAATTACGCTTAAAACTGCTTGGGGTGCCGGAATTATAGATAAGAACACTTTCATTTGGGGCGAAGATATGGATGAGTGGGATCCAATCCACATGATTTATGGAATGGAGCGTGCAATTGCTACTTGGGAAGGTCTGACAGTCTTGATCTCTATCCTTCTTTTACCCTTTAATCATTTATTGTGTAAATTGTAAAGTGAACAATCGGTATGTTTTATTTTGACCATTTCTGGGCATGCTAAGAAAGTAGCACCATGTGCTATGATGAATTCCTTCATGGTAAAGTATATCCACTAGGATAAAGATATCAGGTTGATGGATAAGTTACAATTATGATGTTGCACCTGTTTGGTTATTTTAATCAGAGCACAAGAAATGACACTTGTGACTTTTTCTCTCTGATCTTCATACACTGAGAGAAAAAGAAAAAAAAAAATTACAGTATCGGATCACTTATTTTTCAGCTTTTCTATCTTGGATGTTCTTATGGTCCCTCAGTTATTGATGTCTTAAACTGGGTTTATAAGAGTACTGTATGTGAAACTGTTTATGAATTTCAAACTTGTTTGCTTCCACACCCTAAAGTAAGAGCCCAACTTAAAACTAGCTCTTGCTAAAATTCTTGTCTTCTTGATAACTGTTTCTGTAATACTTGACTGAAATACCAGTCAAACTGATTTGCTATTACATTCTATCCTAGATTTTGTTGACTTATATGCCAAAAAAGGTTTTACTATCTAATTCAAGTGAACAATCTATTGAAGACAATCCTTGTGAATAATGATCACATTCTGCATCTGAAAAAATCAAAAAACATAAAATGATTCTCGGTTTGTTATTTTTTCTTTTTGTTTTTTCAGTTAGATTCGCTGCTTCAGCAACGGCTTTTCTTCACAAACTTCAGAAGGGCATACCACCATGGGTTCCTCTCAAGGGATTTGAAAAGAAGACTTATAAGCAGCTTGAAGAAGAGGCTATAGAAAGCAAGAGACGTGATTTAGCGGTGTTAGAAGCTAATGATGGTGTTTGGCCAGGAGTTAGAATTCCAAGTCATGCCCTATTTCTTTGGGCTAGTGGCTCTGAACTCACCACTATTTTGGAAGAGGATCACATGCCCAACAAATACATTCCTAGACATCTTAAGGTATGCATATGCTGAGACCATGTGATTTAGGGTGCCTTTGTTTTTTATTTTGAAAAAAAAAAGTGATTTTATAACTTGATTTTGTAGTTGTAAAAACGGAATATTGATATTTCTTAGAAACCACTCTGGTTAGCTTTTTTGAAAAATGCTGAAAATTTAAAGAAATATCGCAAGGTGAAAAATCTTTCCCTGTAAAAGAAATTGATTTTTTGGTCCAGAAAAAGGCAAACATAAATGAACCTGTAAATGGATAATTATGTATTATCTTTGTTCTTACTTGCTTGGTCTTAGATAATACAAGAAACTTTACTATGTTCTCTGTCAATTATAGATGGAAATAGTAATGAATTATGGGTTCAAACTAATTTGTGACTAACTCTTGCCTCCCAGTTTTTTTCTTTTATTTGTTTGGTTAGATAATTGTGAGACAGGTTGCAGTTGGCAAAAATTATTCCAGGTTTGAGGCCATGGGAAGTTCTGAGTATAGAACAAGCAATGGATCAAATAACATTTAATGGCCAATGGTACCGGGAACCACTCGGCTCATTCCAGACTGGTCCACCATACATCCAGCACTGGAATAAGGACATAATGGTATGCATCTTAATCCGTGCATCTTGATTCACCACTTATCTACATTGATGTATTTTCACTCTCTTCCTACAATGATTAGAGATTGATACATGCCTTACCAAGTACAAACTTTTGATGTTTCATATCATATCCTTTCTTGGTTAAGTAAAATATTATAATGAGAACTAAAAACAAAAGAAAGTAGATGATAATAAAAGGACCAAAACCAATACAAAATTTCATAGGGACTAAAATCAAAATTATCTATATTTGTTGGAACCCATAGAATGCAAAATCACGGTTAGTTGCCTTTATATGAACAATTACCTGACTGTGGTGATGTCTTGGTATCTCTACAATCCTATTTTTGCAATAACTAGCCTCATCTCAAACATGAGATATTTCGCTTTATTATTTGCAGAGGTTATATAAGATATTCGAAGATCTCAACGACGAGGTGTATGAAAATTTCATGAGGAACCTCCCGGGATTTGATAAAATTGCAGAGAAGGTTCAGAGAGATTTTGTTACAAAATTTCAATAAACTGTTGGAGAAGAGAGAAGCGGAGAAAAGGAGGCGGCGGCGGCTTGGTAGGTGAGCTGCAGTGGTCGCTTCTTGTCTCTTCTCTCACATGATATCGACATATCGAATTTTAAAGATTCTGGTTAGGTCACTAGCAAGAACATTTCATTTGCCCAGTTCATGATGAAAATAACGATGAGAAGGCAAATTTTGGGTGGAGAGGGAAATCAAACTGTAAGTTGCCACCAGGTATTGTAGCTTCTGCTGAAATGACACACACTCTCTCTCTAAAATGTTGTCTTAATATAGATGGTTGGTCAAGCCGTTGCGAGTGATCTATTGGTTTGGAACTTTGGTAGTCTACACGGGAATGGTTCGTCTTAATTGAGAAATGCATAAACACCCAAATTGATTTCCAAAGAATTCTAGATCGGACAATTTGGTCTCTAATAAATTTTTATCCTGTAAAAGTATTCGAAAATTACTCCCGTCGAACGTATTGGTCGTTCTGCTGGCATTCTGGCAAAAGGCCAATTTGGTGTCATCAAGAATCGTGAGAAGCACAAGGGAAGTTTTGAGACCATCCATGTCCAGGATGCTACTGATTAGGAGTTTGCAACCCGCATGGGGAATCCGTTCATCATCGGCAATGGAACAAAGCCTTGGGTGTCTCTTCCCAAAGTTGTCGATCATGGAAGAGGCTAGAAAGAGGCTTGCTGTTCAACAACAAACTGCTGCATAAATTTAATTATGATATTGTTGGAAAATTTTGGTTTTCAGATTCAGATTCTTAAGCTTTGGGGCTTACTCTCAGCATTGTTTTGTTAGCACAATTGTCAACAAGCTTCATGTGATCTCAGCCTTATTACCATGATCAATAGTTGAATACTAATATACTGTGGTGAGTGGTGACTTATTCTTGTTTCATTCTTTTGATATCTAAATTTCAAATTTACTTCTATAGATTCTAGGGTGTTTGATCTTTCATTGAATAATTTATGTTTGTTAATGTATGTTTTTATATCAATGACATGAACTTATGTTGGTTTACTGTTGTCTTTGAAACATATATATATGTTAATAATAGGAATTCAATGTAACAGCAAAGTTATTATTACCTCCATGCAAAGAGCGAGATATGTTACTTTCTGTATATAATTTATTTTACTTTACATGTGGGACTGTGGGAGAGAGGAAAAATTTATGATGCCTACTAATAGAATATTAGAATTTAGAGTAATGTAACTTATTTTTTCTATTTTATAGTGTAATGTTAACTATAAGAATTCTAACAAATATAAACGTTACGAAGATAATATGATTTTTCTTTCATTTTTGACACGCAAGATATTATGAAGTTGATCACTTAATACCTTACTATATTTTTAAGATATATCATGTGAATTCAAATTTACTCCAAATTTAATGTTGCTTGCTTCTATAAAGGGAATAAATGTTCCTATATTCTGTGTGTATCTTTTTGTTTTTGTTTACTTCGAGGAAAAGAATAAAAAGGTACGGTGCCTAAGTATTTTTCATGGAAAAAAATGCCAACGGTTAAGCAAGGTATATAATTAAATTAAATTGATTTTTTTTGAATTATCATTATTAGCATTAAAACTGTTATGAATTATGATACTATTTCTTTTAAATGTTTAACTTTACATAAGAAGATATATGAATGATTTTCGTCTTTTTTTTCTTCTAAAACCGATAAAAAAAAAACACATCAATTGTTATATCTCATGATAGACATTTTGAGTCGCAGGTCTATTCGATTTAGAGGTTTAGTACACAGTAAAGACTTTTGAATACTTTTTTTTTTTAAAGAAGAACTCAACACATAAAATGGAGCAAAGAGAACAGACAACTGTAAGATAAAATAGACAAAAACCAACCTAATAATGCATAGTATCATATGTCCGTTTGTTATTTCCGGCATTGCCATCAACAAAAAGATCCACACCTAACCATTCCTTTGAATACTTATGGATGGTAGAAGTTTTGATAACTTCATTCATCCTGCTCTGGTTCGCAAATTGGCGTTGCCAATTCGTAAGGCTCTCCGGTTCAAGGTTCAGGTGGGCAATGACAATTTATTGCAGTGCAAAGGTGAATTTCGTGACTTACTGGTGAGCATTCAGGATCAGTTTCTCCTTATTACGGCCTTTATGTTCTCGATTGCTAATGAGGAACTAGTTTTGGGGGGATATTTGGCTTGAGATACTCGAGACGCATTTAGTAAAGAGGAGTGTTAGAGAGTCAGTAATTTTTGTGTTTTGTAACCATCAATTGACCATCAATAGTGTTTTTAATGGGGTGAAATTACATCCAATAATGAGAGATCATTCACTTTTCTTTTGATAGTTAAGTGTTGGTCACAAAACACAAAAATTACTGTTTCTCTTTTAGTAAATTACAAAAACAAAAGTTCATTATCTTCATGGTTGGGGACCATATCGTGAATTTACACGGTGAAAAGCAATTGTTGTCAGCTGCGGCCTAGTTCCACCAATTTAAAAAATTGCATGCAACTGCAAAAATTTTCGAAATGTACACTGTCCAATTGCAGTGCCGAGACATGGAGTAGTCCTCCTCTCTTTAGAATTACCCTCAAACATAGCGTCCGATCTGTGATGTTTTTCAGGTGCCAAAGGATCTTCCCCAACCCAGGACACATGATCATGCCATTTCCATTGTTGTTGCACACGACACTTATTAAAGTGCATCTGTATTGTTACCTCCACAGCTAGAAAGCTAAAATTGAGAAGATAGTGTCTGAGATGGTGATTGAGGAAATCATCCAACCTAGCACTACTCCATTTTCTTCACCGGTGACCCGGTGTTATTGGTTAAAAAGAAGGATGGTTCCTGGCATTTTTCCACCGATCGGGATCTAAATACTGCCACCATCAAGGACTGATTCCCAATGTCAACGTAGACAAATTTCTTAATGAATTATTCGAAACTCACTACTTTTTTAAGCTTGATCTTTCGCTCCAGCTACCATCAGATCCAGGTCAATTTTCATGGCGGGAGTGTTGATACAAAGTCTAAAAAGAGAGATGTTTGAAGGGATCACTCACGTGAAAGAGGGGATAATGACGAGGCAGTTACAAACCAAAGAAAGGAGGTCAAAGAATGTGACAGTAGAAGCTCTTAAGGAGGCTGATGCAACTAAAAAGAGTATGTGTGATATGAGTTTCCTATTGATCCTCTTCTTTCCTCGAACTACTTTCTCTTGATTTCTCTCTTTTAATCTCACTTTTTCATTGTAAGTGGTCTCAATCTCTAATAGAAGACAATTCTCAATTTACTCCTTTTTTTTTCTCTCTATGTTATTTGCTTTTAACTAGAGTGAAACCCCTTCGATGCCCAATGTGGTAAATTAACGATAATATATGATATTTTAATAAGTATTATATTATTTAAAAATTAATTAAAATATATACAAATTAATATTAAATTTTATGTATTTTTTATATAAAATATTTTGTAATACAAAAGTTTTTTATATTGAAGTTGTACAAAGTTACATGTTCATTTATTGTTTTTATTTTTGTATTTATTATAATTGACAGACTTAGTTTTTTTATATGGTAAATTTGTTTTCTTTTTTATTTTTATTTGTTGTTAGAGTTATTTTTTTTACTTCATGTCATATATTCTTGTAGAGACATAATATTTTTGAATTGTTGACTTGTATATATTTTTTTATCTATTGTACTTTTTTTATTCTACTTTTATATATGTTCTTCATTTGAAAATGTGTTTTAGATTCGTTTTTTTTTTTCTTAATCTCTTAATTTGTATGTCATCTAGGTATGATGATATTAGTGTTGGTAAAGTTGGTTCTTATAATCAATGAAGAATATAAATGAGCAATAAAAATGATGTTTTGAATATAAATTAAATTTTTGTTGTATTACTATTACCTGTTTTATTTTTTGTAATAGAGATTGAGTTTCATTATTTTTTGTCGGAACAAATGTCTTTTAAGTGTGGGGTATATAAATTTTTTCAATTGGAATGGTGCTTTAGTATCATTGTTGTCTTGGAGTGTAATTAGATTTAAAGTAATTGTGTCCAATAATTTTTTTGCTTTTTTATCAAATAGTACAAAAATTATTGTGGCACTTTGATCTAAAACCTTTAATTTAATTTTTAATCTAAAAGAATTATTGAGTTAGTAATTTATAATTTGGTAGAACTTTTTATAATAAGTATAATTTGATAGAATTTAATGAAATCTTTTACAATTTGAATCTGTAATAATTTTTTATGTTGTCGCATAAACATTTTATTTTTTGTATTTTTTATATTTTTTTTTACATTTATTTATTCTTCTTCTAGTGCATATAATTTTTCAAAGACATCTATAATAATAAAATTAAAAATTTTTAGAATATTTATTGTGTGTATATATAATATATTGAATAAGTTATTTTTAATAAAAATAATTTAAATAGAATAAAGTAAAAATATTTGTTAATAACTTTTATATTGTAGTACAAAAACTTTACTTTTTGTATATTTTATGGATTTTTCTTTGATATTTACTTATTCTTTATCTCCTATTGCATATAATTTTTCAATGACATCTATAATAGTAAGAAAAAAAATTTTAGAATATTTATTTTGTGTATAATATATATATATATATATATATATATATAATTATCTTTAATAAGAATAATTTAAATAAAGTAAAAATATATCTTAATTTTTTTAATTCATTCTGTCAAATAATGTCTTAAGTGATACAAACTCAAAATAGTGTTAAAAAATGATCAAAATTAATTCTTTAATTTAAATAGCATATTGAAACAAGTATAATTATAAATATTTTAAATATAATTATATATAAAGTATTATAAAATAATAAAAAAGTATAAATAGTAAAAATAAGAAGAATATTTTTCTCATAAATTTATTTTAAAAATATAATAAAAATTTTTATTTTGTACCTAATCATCTAATAAAATTATTTTTAAGTAAATAGACTGCTCTCCTCTTTATTTGTTGGTTTAGATATTTCTTCTCAGACGAACCATAAATTGTGAAATGAAGTAATAACAGTAAAAGCCATATGTATGATACATAAGTATATCAAATAGTATAAAATTTGAATAATTTATAACTTAAAATTTGTTATGATAATATTATTATGATATTTTAATGTAGATATTTATTATATTTAATTAATATTTTATTATTTTATTAAATAATAATATGTAATAAATTAATTAATTGTGAGAGTTATGGTTTTAATTTTTATTTTTTACAAATATTTTACTAAAAGTTTATTGGTTAATTTTTAATTTTTGTTAAATAATCAAAATTAATGATGTGACATCATTAAAAAAAACATGACTTATATTTAATGTATAAAGAGTTAGTATCAATTTTTATATAATAAAAATAAATAAATAAATTTTTTATTATTATATTTTTAACTGGCTATTGATTCCTCAATAAAATCCATTAATTGCTTGCATTGTTATCAAAAACTCAATAAATACACATACAAAATATTGCATTATAAAGAATTTTAAATAGGCGACGTAACTAAGTAGAAATGAGACCATATCTCCTATGAGTTTAGATATTAACTCTAGTAGAACTTTATGTTAGTAGGATATGGTGCATGACTCCAACTAAGGTTTAAACTGTCAAATGAAGCATTATCTACGAGAATATTTTGTGGAGTTGTGGACATATTCCAATTCAATTGTTATCTCAAAAGGTTTTCAGAAAAATATACTTGATTTAAGGTGAAATTCAAATTCTTTTAGATACAATATATTAATGCAAAATATTTTTCAATATTTCTCAGATTTTTCTTTTAACTATTTTTTTATAATTTAAAACATGTAGGAAATTGTTGTATATTTTTATGTGTTTCAAATTTCATTTGACATAGAAAAAAATTGTGAAACTATAAAATTTTATATATATTGGAGTGTAATGTTTATTTACAAAAGAAATTCAAGTGCAATGATGGATTTTCACACATATACACGAATTATCTTTGTATATTTTTGGTTTCTTATTTTAAACATGACTTAAAAATTATTAAAAATAGTGTCTCACACAATTCGTAATGAATTTGTTCTAATACGCTTTTAATTTATTTGTCTACAAAATTTATTCACATTAAAAGTAACTAAAATGTTTTTTAAAATATATAATTTCCCACCTACAAATAGTACATTAAAATTATTCACAAAATATTCTTATAATACTAGTTTATACCTTTTTATTCAACTCTCAACTATCAAGACTTAAACCAGCGAAGAAGAGAACAAGCATTATATACATAAAGAAGAATATCAGCATAAAACAGCCCCAGCTCATAATCATCCAAAAACAAAATGAAAAAAAAAAAAAAAGAAAAAGAAAAAGAAAAATACAGGCACACTTTCATCAAATCAATATCCAATAACACATTATAAGTTACTGAAGCTTGATTAGCAATAAACTAAAATTACCGTGCCAAAGTAGTGGAGCTTCAACTTTCAATTGGCCATCTCCTTAGTTTCTTATTCCAGTGTTTTTACTTTAGCTTCCTTTTTGTTGAAGAGTTGTAATGCTATCTACCAACTTAGCTTCATCGATATTTGATGTTGTATGTTACTTGCTTGCTTGTTTGCTTTATTGCAAGAAACTTCCCCTTTTTTGTACTCTCCTTGTCTCCATGTTTTCATCATGAAGGTACTCTCCATCTTAATAACCATTTCATGTTTTTGTATTTTTTTTTAAATCTATAAAATTTAATTATTCTGTCGGTCCGTATATTTTTACTAAATTTTTAATTAGGTCTTTATATTTTTTTTCTTATAACTGGTTTTTACACTATTTTTAATTTTATAATTAGGTCCTTTCTAGTCTCCTAATATAAAAATATTAGAGTTAATTAAATATTTTTTCACAAATTGAAGGTGTTAATAATAATTAAAAACTTAACTAGATATTTGACTGCATATATTTTAAAAAATATTCCGTTAAATTTAACATTTTTTATATGAAAATAACTTAATTATAAAATTAAAAATAGTGTAAAAATTTAATTTAAAAACTATAAAGATTAATATAATAATTAAACCTTAATTAAACTATAGATATCTTGCCATATTGCTGAAAATTTGACCCAATTCTCAATTTAAAAAAAAAAAGAGTAAAAGTTTTACAAGAATGATACTTCTTTTTTATAAGATTCCTATATGATATCTAATCGTTGCTTGACTGTTTAAGACATTATTATCTTAGGGCGGGCTTGGTAATGCTTATTCTAGAAGTTTTTGATAAATTAAAAAATTACGTGATTGTATTTTTTGTTTTTCAAAATTAGATATATTTTAAAAAATTAACAAGTCTAATATAATTTGATATTTAATGAATTTTTTAATTTAAAAATGACTCTTAACTATATTCATCTCTATTATAATCATTTTAAAATTAGAAGAAATTTTATCAAATATTGTTATTGTAGTTGGTATTTATTGAAAGTAGTTTCTATTTTAAACCTAATGTTATTGCCAATTTTTTAAAGAGAAAATGATAAATCGATCCTGATTTTTTGGTCTACGGCTAGGGCTGGAAGTGAATCAAGCCAACTCATGAGCCAGCTCGAGCTCGACTCGTTAACAGCTCGATAAGCTAAGCTCGTGAGCTGGTGAGCCAAGTTTGAGCCTGGAATTGAGCTCATAAATTAAATGAGCCGAGCTTGAGCTTGGATAAGCTCAGCTCATTAGCTCGTGAGCTGGCTCGATTATATATATATATATTATAACAATCTTAATTATTTAATATTTATATTTATTTTTTACATATAATTTTAATATAGGACATAAATAAAAAATTTATAATTTATTGATAGATAAACAATATATAAAATTGATTTTTTCAAATATTTTTTAAAATATATAAGTTATAATTTATTGATATAGAATTATAGATTATATATTTATGTTTCTCTTATTTGAGCCAGCTCGTGAGTTTTTGGTGAGCCGAGCTTGAGATTAAAAAATAAGCTCGATTGTTAATGAGTCGAGCCGTGAGCCAAGCTCAATTTTCGTGAGCCGAGCTTGAGCTTGCTCTAGCTCGGTTCAGCTCGACTCACTTCCAGCCCTAGTCTACGGACATTCAAGTCCATGAAGATTTAAAAATACATTTAAGTATCTGACCTCTTCAAAATCTAGACATATCGATCCCTGAGTCTAATTTGTCCAATTTTAAAAACTCTCTCACGTGTGTATCCGTATCTACCAGGTCAGTACAACGGGAGTCACGTTTGATTTTTTCGTTGAGTCTGACAAACCCAAGTGAATATGAGAGATCAATATGTCTAGATTTTGAAAATGTCAGGAACTTAAATGTATTTTCAAATTCTTAAGGACTTAAATGTTTGCAGATTAAAAGGTCAATGACTTATTTGTCATTTTCTCTTTTAAAGAACAAAACATAAATAATTTTGAGCAAGTCTTTAAAAAAAAATACCGAACAAGTTATCGAGAAAAAAATTATAAATTAAGTCTTTTTGAAAGCTTAAATAGTTAGAGTTATAGATGTGCGAAAAAATTGTAATGTTAGATATGATTTGTTCTTCTATCAAGGACAAATTTATCATAATTCATTCTTCGGTGTCTTTTACTACAAGAAAACAGCTCTATTGCCACGCTTTTAAAGCGTGGCAAAAAGTTGAAAAAAGCGTGGGGATAGCTTTTCGCCACGCTTTTTGAGCTACCGCCACGCTTTTGAAAGGGTCACGACTGCAAGGGTGGCGGTTGCTCTATCGCCATGCTTTTTTTGCCACGCTTTTTACAAATTGTCACTTTTAAAAGTGTGGTTGTAGGTGGGAGATATGACCACGCTTTTAAAGTATGACCGTATGTGGAGGATATGGCCACGCTTTTAAAGCGTGGCAATAGAGGAGATATGGCCACGCTTTACAACCGTGGCAGTAGACAAAGATATGGCCACACTTTAAAAGCGTGGCAATAGACAGAGATATGGCCACACTTTAGAAGCGTGGCAATAGATAGAGATACGGCCATATGGACACGGTTTTAAAGTGTGGCGAAAAAGATGGTCAATAACCTAATTATTCTTTTTATTAATGAATTCATAAATAAAACCTTACCAAAATTCATAGATAATTTTATAATTTAGTCAATGACCAATAATTTTAAATCAAGTAATCCAACTTTCATAAAGAAGAAAAGTTCTTTATTTGGATAAAGGTATTCTAATTATTAACATGTCTACCTAAAGCAGCTTAACCCTAACCATCAGCTTGCTTTATATACAACATATACAGCATAATCTTTCTCCACTTTATCATTTTATAACCTTTTAGCCACTTGTTGATGATTGCCTATATCTTAGGTGGCCAATTTCCCAATACATTGCATGACAAATTTCCAGCAAAAGTTACAATCTTAAAGATTACACTGCCACTGCTTGCTGTTTGATATATATAGTTATACCTTTTTTGTTCAGATTCCAATATCTTCCTAACACTTTCCTTAGCTATCATAGACCCAACCCTGGCATACTTACCAACATTCTTCAAAAATTCTAACAAACTAAACTCTTTCCACCAGTCATAGTTATTTAAAATCACAACATTAGAACCTTCTAAGTTCTAATTCAGCAACAACAAACAGAATTGAAGTACTTGGTTATATTCCAACATTTTTATTAATAAAAATATTATAATTTTAGCTAAGAATAGGACAGTGACCATTGTTTTTTTTTTCTTTTTATTAGTATCTCTCTATGACAATAAAATGGAAAAGATTACTTACATCATCTTTGTGTAGAATGTGAGTTGATTCGGAGGAGCGAGGAGTATTTCTTACTCTGCTACTTGAGGTATCCAAAGGAGAATCTTGGGCAGCTTGCACTAAGGCTGCTACCTCTTCATCGCTCATTTCAGGGTTGATTTGGTGCACCAATACCTTTAATAAACTACATACACCGTCCATCTTCTTCTCTAATGATGAGACCTTAGCGTTATATTCAACTTTTATATGGCGAATCTTCTCATCCTTTTTAAGAGAGCTTCTTGTAATTGAAGCCTCATAACAACGAACTCGACCTGGTTGGTCCTTTCCTAACACTCCTACAAATGCATCGTCATCATTTTCTTCTGCCTCTAAACAGTTCTGAAGTTCAGTCTATCAAAAAGCAACAACCAATAAAATACAAAGTCGCATTAACTCAATATAAATAGAAATCACATCAGAATTCATATTGTACATATCCAAAATACAAATACAAACAACTCACAATTGTGGTTTGTGTTTTTAGCATCAATTTCTTTTCCTTTTTTACTTGTGCGAGTTGCTATGAAAACTTCAGCCCTTGATGGTTCTTCACTGTTCTCTTTAGAGTCGCGCAAGAGTACATAGAGAAAAGTTTATATGAAGCATACTAACTAGACAACTATACCATGAATATATATAAAAGAGAAATCACAAAGAATAAGTTATATTACCAACTGCTTACGCACTATTCCAAAATTTGTGGATCCCATTCGGTGAGGACATGTTTGCTTTGACCTATTTTTAGTATTCTTAGCAGAGATAACCTAAATATAAACATGAAGAAGAGATATTATTATTCTTACAAGATATCATGTCAAATTTCTTCAAAACACCTAAGTTTAGGAACATGAAGAATTAATGATAGTATGCTTGATGGTACATAGGAAGAAATAAAATACAATATTACCTTGATATCCGAAAGACTCTAATACCTTGATATTATTATTCTTACAAGATATCATGTCAAATTTCTTCAAAACACCTAAGTTTAGGAACATGAAGAATTAATGATAGTATGCTTGATGGTACATAGGAAGAAATAAAAGATAATATTACCTTGATATCCGAAAGACTCCAATACCGAATTAGTTTGCGAAATTGAACCTCGGGAATCTCTAATGGTCGGTTCTTTATCATTTCTTTCTTTGTGTTGTACTTCAAAAAATGTTCTTTTTTTATTTCGCCCTTGTATTTTTTCCATGCACAACAAAATCTCCGCATTACCCACAGCTTTGAACCTATAGGAAGAATGAAATTTTGCTATGCAACACAACACATTAGAATGTCAACGGTTAGCATAAATAATGTGACAAATAAACTAACAAAAAAATTATCCATAATGCCATATTTACATACATTGACATACTCCCACATGTCCTCTTTGAGTTTTTTAGGCACACCATACCAACTAGTATATAACAAAGTCACAAAACTAGGATTTCTAACTGTGGTGCCCAATAGTTGGTTGAGGTTAGATACAACCTCCTTGGTTAGACCTATAGGCTGCCCTTGAAAAAATTTCACCTCCCGTCGATCATTAAAATCTGTGGCATGAAACTTTTTGCACGTAGTTTTTCCACGGGTTTTCTTTTTTATTGTGCCTAAGTCCGAATAAAATAACATAATTCAATTGAGAAGTAATATAAGCTCTAATTAGACAATAAAGTAAACAAGAAAAGTACCTTCATTATTAGCTTGTCCTCCACTACCCGCATCATTTGTATCATCATCAAGCTCATTTTCTTCATCTTCCTCATCTTCTTCATCTTCCAAATTTATCTCATGTACCTTAAAATACATGTCAAGACTCGTTCCTTTTTTATTTGAAGTTGCACTCATCTCGTTTATATCTTCTCCGTCATCATCAAAATTTATGTCATTTTGTTCCATTGCATCAAGTTCAGCAGTCCTTTGATTCCTAGTTTTAGAGTTCTTTTCAACTTCAAACATTGTCCCATTTCCAATATGCTCGCATTCTTGAACAAGTACCGTTGTTTGGGCCTTCCTTTTTTTCTTCAAAGTCCTAGCTTGCTCTTCAAATGCATCTTCCACTATTGTGATGGGTTGTTTGCTTGTTGGATCCTTTGGGTCTTGAGCTTGCAAGCTAGCCTTCTTATTTTCAGCCATGATCTTTTAATTTATCTCTTAATCTTGTATTGTTGTAGCAATTCAACACTTGACTTCACTTGTCTAACCTCAAAGTATCCGTTTTCTTTAGTGATCTCCCCTTTCTCCATTCTGCATACACAAAATAATAACAATGAATAAAATGATATTTAAATAATAATTAAATGAGCATAATCAACTGAAGCAAGTAATTAACTAAGCAAAACAACTAAGAAAAGTGGATTGTTTAGGATTCTACCAAAAAAACTTGTCAAGATGTTTCAGAATCAAGGTCCTCCATGTACTCATATTCGCTTTCCTCATCTTCCTCATAATGTTGTTTGGCAAACATGTTTGGATCCATATCTATAATAGTTGCTCGTAGAACATTCCTCACTAGATCAATTTCGCCATTATCATTTGGAAGACTTGGAATCACTTCAGGTTCGCATGGCTCCCTTGCATATATTATGGGGGAATCAGACTTAAGGTCATCACTTACCCTAAATAAATCTCTTGGGATTGTTTTCATAACATAGTGCTTGTCACTGACATATGGGTCTTACACATAAAAGCATTGATTTACTTGAGATGCTAGCACAAATGGTTCTTCTTGGTAGCATTTTTTTTATTGAAATACACATATGAAAGATCAAAGTTGTCTTTTCCAATTGAATACCACTCACACTTAAACAAGACTACCTTAAATTGGCCATAATAATCTAACTCAAACATATCAACTATTCTACCATAGTAGGCTACTTTTGCTTCAATTGGGTTCTTATCTTTCACACTAGCAAAACTAGGAGTTAATACCTCTAATGTGACACCACTATTTTGAGTTTTACATCTCGCATCACGGTCCCTTGTATGGAACCTATACCCATTGATAATATAATTTAAAAATCTTTTTGCAACTCTATTTGGACCCCTAGCCAACCCTTTTGCCCAACCAGGCACATCGTTTTTCATGGCACGAATTTTAAACCATTCTGAAAATTGTTGACTACGATCTTTGGCTTTCTCCACTTTGTTCTTCATGGATTGTTATCATTAACTACCTTCTCATGCTCTCTGAAGAGATTAAATATTCATAGTCTTATTTGTGGTTGTTGTTGTTGGATTTGAAGAATTTGATGTTTATCACAAGCCCTAATTTCCTAAGGATTTGTAATTGTTGTTGTTGTTGTTATTGTTGTTGTTAATTGTATTTAAGGATTTGTAGTTTTAAATTTTGTTAATGGAAGAAGAAGGGAGAAGAAGGATTTGTAGTTTTAAATTTTGTTAATGGAAGAAGAAGAAGAAGAGTGAACTGGTGAAAAAGGGGCATTTTTGTCATTTAAAAATTTTTTATTAAAAAGGACGATTTTAATATAATTTTAAAATGTTGGGGACGATTTTAAATCCAAAATAATGTTGGGGATGAATTCGATTCCGACCCTAAATGTTAGAGACCAAAACAATACTTATCCCTTATAATTATTATTAATTAGAAAATATAAGTGGACTTAGTAATAATAACACGGAAGATATGCATACTAAACTATAAAGACAAAAATAATAACAAATTTTACTCATATCAAATAATCATATAAAGAAAACAAAAATAAACATTAGGCCACAATTGTAATCACTCTATAATGATCAAACAAGATCATTGAGAATCCTAACTCTCACTTTTTGTAATTATGATAAAAACAATCGCCTATCCCCCATTCTTAATATAAATTTGAGCAAAGGCTTGACTTTCCGTGTCTATGTCCTTGATATCCAATTCCTAATCATCTTGCAGTGTACTGATCTTTTTAAGTCAATCGAACAGTGATGCGGGCAGAAATTAGCGAATTAAAAATTGTTAAAATATATACATTGCAAGTATAGTTCTTAACTCACCAGAAATCTGCCTATCAATTTACAAAGGTGTCACAGAAAATTGAAATTTAAAATACTGGGAGTATGAATCCCAGGTCGTCTCCCAACGAGTTGCAGAAAAGTGTGCTATTATATTAATCAGAGGTTTTCAAAAAGGTTTGAGTTGAGTAAGCAGGAAATTAAATTGATGAATTTGAATAATGCAAGTAAAAGCCTTGACTGGGAATTGATTAGTTGGAATCCCTATTATTGTTGGAATACTCTCAGGATTAATTGACAATTGAAGGTTGTCCTGTTTAGTTATCCTTCACTAGGTGAAGGAAAGTCAAACAAGTTGGAATGCTATGTTTGTTCACAAGTTGCAATCCACTTAATTAAAAGGGATTGGTGTTAGTGATTAGGAGGCAATCCAACCAATAACCCAATTACAATTTTTCTTTCAAGTCTTCCAACTCAAGGGTTCCTTTCAATCAATTCCCCATCAAGTTAGGGAACTACTCGCTCATTGTGAATATAAAATTCATAGCGTATAAAAAGGAATTAAAGGAAGACATTGCAAATAAAAATCGAAATAGTCAATTAAAAATAAAGGTGATCCTTGTATTAAATAATCCTAAAAATATTCCAATGGTAAAATTAAACAAAGCAAAGAACATGGAAGAGTAAGACCAAGTAAAGAAAACGAACTAGAATGACGAAGTCTTGATGAGGTAATAACTCTTCTCAATATCCCAATGCGAAAAGCTAGAGAAACTAAAATCCTAAGAACTATCAATGTGTGTGGAGAGAAAAACCTATAGGAGGAGTAAAACTAGATCTAAAACTAAAACTGTGTAGAATGAATGTTGTCTTTGGTTTCTGCATATTCTCTGGCTCTAGTCTGCTGTTCCGGGCCGAAAACTGGGTCAAAATAGGGCCCGAAATCGCCCCCAGCGAATCTGCAAATTATGCAGATTGCGCACATCACGCGACCGCGTCGCCCATGCGGACGCGTCATTTGCGTTTCTGCTTTGCCACGCGGACGCGTCGTCCATGCGGCCGCGTCACTCGTGCTGTTCCATGCCGCGCGGTCGCGTCATCCATGCGGCCGCGTCGCTTCTTGCTGATTATCTCCTCAATTTCTTGTGTTCCTTCCATTTTTGCAGGCTTCCCTTCCAATCTCCAACTCATTCATGTCCTATAAAGCTTGAAACACTTAACACATAGATCACGGCATTGAATGGAATAAGGGAGAAATAAAATACATAATTAAAAGTCTCTAGGAAGCAAGTTTTCAACCATAAAACATCTTTAGGAAGGAAATATAAATGCATGCTTATTTAATGAATAAGTGGGCAAAGATCATGATAAAACCACACAATTAAACACAATATAAACCATGAAATAGTGGTTTATCAACCTCCCCACACTTAAACATTAGCATGTCCTCATGCTTAATTGAAGGAGATAAATGAAATGAGTAAGAACATGTAAAACCTATGAAATGCAATGCAACCTATATATATGAATGCAACTATATGATTCTTGTCCACTTGATCAAAAGTAAGTAAGTTCTTCAAAATAATTATAATTCAAATTCTACTAATTCAATTCTTATAAAGTAAGAGCAGATAAAAATGCAAGAGGATAGCTCATAAAAGCAGGGAATATAGAAATTCAAGCATGGAACCCTCACTGATGGTGTATGTACACTCTAGTCTCTCTAGTGTATAGGGTAATCACTCTATCCTTCTCTAATCATGCTTTCTAATTTTTGTTCTTCTCCTAACCAATCAACAACATTTAATATACCAATGCAAGCATCATGAGGTCTTTTCAAGGTTGTAATGGGGCCAAGGTAAAGGTAGGGGTACATATATGGTCAAGTGAGCTTATAAATTGAATCTTTAATTAACCCAAACTTCAACCCAACCTATATATTTTACATAACTTTAGAATTCATACCTAGCTACCCAGAGTTCTCCTTTTACATTCCATACTCATGTATCAACTTTTTATTTTAATTTTTATCATATGTGCATTGATTTTTGAATTCTTAATTCAGCATTGGGGTAATTTTGTTCCCTTATTTATTTATTTATTTTTTAACTTAAAAACATAAACATAGCTTATCAATGCACATAGATTTTTTATTCTTATAGTTTCACATGAGTAGGTATCCAAATTCCCATTAAATTATCATGACACATTCCCTTAATAACTTTTGTTCCCACAATTTCCCATACTTAACTAGCACACACAATTCTATCTTAAGCTAACCAAAGATTCAATTTGGGATATACAATTGTTTTTCCGCTTAAGGCTAGTAATGTGGTGAAATATAGAACAAATGGGATTTAAAGGCTCAAAGTGGTTAACAAAGGTAATTGAAAATGGTAGGCTTAATTTGGATGAGTGAGTTTAAACAAATAATGGCCTCAATCATATGCAAGCATACACATATAATAAATATTGGACATATAAGATAAAACAAAATATAGATTACAATCATAGAGAAGTAAACACACAAGAATAAAATAGTTATGGTTAAATAATGTAACCATTCATAAAGGCTCAAATCTTCACAGGTTGTGTGTTTTTTTTTAGCTCAAAAATCATGTTCCAAATACAACTTCAAGAAAATTTATCATAAAAATTTTAAAAATTAGTGAAATTTTGTTCCAAAGATAGAGTCTTAGAAGAAACTTATTGTCTTTTCAATCAAGCAGAGCGT
Source organism: Arachis hypogaea (assembly GCF_003086295.3). Classification (NCBI taxonomy): domain Eukaryota; kingdom Viridiplantae; phylum Streptophyta; class Magnoliopsida; order Fabales; family Fabaceae; genus Arachis; species Arachis hypogaea. The sequence goes on from NC_092050.1 coordinate 145,717,541, forward strand.
GCATGCAACTAACCTATTACTATGCAATTTATCCTATTCTATAAAGGAAAGAAAATCTAACTAAATATCCCAATTTATTGGTGCTAGGGAAGAGAAATTACCTCCAGAAGTCAGGTATTGACCGACCTCCCCACACTTAAAGCTTTGCACCGTCCTCGGTGCCATCTGTCAGGAACAGGGGTGGGCTGGTAGCAGTATCTCCACAGTCGGGACCATCATGGCTCCCTGTGCTGGTAAAGGAAGTGGAGTCCGGGGTGTCTGAGTCCTTGAATTTTCCCTTGAGTAGCTCCTTGAGGTGTTTAAATCGGCGCTCGTTACGGCGCTCTCTTAACTTAGCTTTCTGTTCTTGCCGATCCAATCTTTTGATTATCTGCTGGAGCAGTTCATCAGTTGTAGGTGCTTGTGGTGTTGAAGAAGGAATATCTTCAACTGGAGGAGTAGGAAGGCTCGTAGTGGCTGCTGGAAGTCTAAGGTATTTCCCATTGGGGACATACTGATCATCCCGTGGCAGCATGACTTTGGTGTCTCCAGCTCTGTAGGAAACTCCAGCTGCTGAGACAAGATCTGAGACCAAGGTGGGAAAAGGTAAGTTGCCCGCAATTTGTGCGTATCCCATGGCATTCCGGATATGTCTTGGTAGATTCAGAGGCTGGTCTGTAAGGATGCACCATAGTAGAATGGCCATGTCTGCAGTGAATGAGGACTCGTGAGTGCTCGGAAAGACGTAATGGGACATGATATGTGCCCATACGCGAGCCTCCAAGGTAAGTGCTGAAGCCAATATACCCTTAGGGCGGGTACGATGGTATCCGTAGATCCAACGGCTGCCAGGTAATGCGATAACTCTGAGAACGGAGTCCCAGTCAAATTGGTACATCTGGCGCTTGAGTGCAGCTTCTTGAAAGGCGTCCATTCCTTCTGGAATAGGGGAAAGACTTAAAACTTGTTGAATAGCCTCTTTTGTAATGGGGACTTGCCTCTGACGGACAAAGACATATTGTAGGGTGGGCAGGTAGAAGTTAGAGTAGAACTCGACTACCCAAGAAAGATTGACCTGCTTCTGTTGTCTCTGTAGGAAACCCCATTGTCTTCGTTTAATTTGCGGCTCAACAAAAGTAGCAATATTGGGCGGGAGGATAAGAAGGTGTTCTTGTTGTAACTCCTTTCAGCTAGAATAGGGAACATCTGCTCACAGTAGTGATTTGGAAATCGCGCAGTGTCCTTTGCTGGAAAGGCTTTCTCCTTTTCATCAACCTTGATGATCCTCTTAACTCTTTTTGTTGAGGGCTTGACTGCAGTTGAAGAAGGCTCTGCCACTAGTGCTCTTTTAGTTCCTCTTCTTGCTGGTGGTTTGGGAGTAGCTTTCTCTTTTCCTTTCTTGGTGGCCATCCTGAAAAAGGGAAGAGAAAGTAAATTAAATTTAAAGAGATATATAGCAATGAAGAGAACTGAAAAGGATGGTTATAAATGCACATTAAAAGGTAAATGATGTTAACACGCACTCATGAGTACATGTGAAAGATCATTAATGGAAAATATTTAGTGCATATGATGACAAGTGAATGCAAGGTGTTTATTGGCATGCCGGCAAAGGGCATGAGTAGCATAGATCAAGCATTACTTTGTAACAAACCATCACGTTTGTATTGACAATTAAATTCAATTAATATAATAGTAAAGGGAATTTGTGAAAAGCAAGCATTGAATATTAGAATAACATAGAGAAGTACATGATGCCATATGGACTTTTTCACAAACACATAGCATGCATGGTGAAGAAGGTATAGAAAGTATTAAAGTGAACATGCAAGCAACCCTTTAAAGAAAATAATATATAATTGTCAAACAATTTGCAACAATCCACAAGCATATAATGAAAAATAATGACTCAAATAAAATTCTAACACCATGTAAAAAAGAAAGAAGAAGAAATAAAATATGAATAATGAAAAGAAAAGAAAAGAAAAGAAAATAACATATAAAATAAGAAGAATGATAGAAAAGAAAAGGGTGAAGAAGAAAATAAAACCTTGTTAATGGAGGTGAGAGAGAGAGAGAGTGAAAGGTGAGATAGAAGGAAGAAGGGAGGAGGAAGAAATAAGGAGGGAAAAGAAAAAATTAGGATTTGGAGAAGAAAAAGATATGATAATTGGCATAATTAGGTTGAGCTGTGTGGCGCAAGCGACGCGATCGCATGGGGCACGTGGTCGCGCGACTTGCGCTTAAGGTGAGGGACGCGATCGCGTCGGTCACGCGGTCGCATGACCCAGTTTGTGCCAGTGGCGCGAGGGTTGCCTCGCACTCGCACAACTCTCTGTTCAAAATCATTAAATGCCAAATTTTAAGTGACGCGATCGCACGGGGCATGCGATCGCGTGAGTGGGCAATTTATGGGGTACGACGCGGCTGCGTGGGGCACGCGGTCGCGTCAGGGGAATTGCGCGTCCAGCGCCAGTCCAGCACCACTCTAGCACAACTTTCAGCTGTGCACCCGTTTTACGTCGAAAATCAGGGCACGCGGTCGCGTGGGAGGTCATTATGCCCATGTGACGCGATCGCGTCAGCGACGCGGTCATGTGAGGTGAATTGTGCCATTGGCACGCCTCCAGCCACGCTCCAACGTGACTCTCTGTTCGTTTTTATTTTTCTCTTCTCCCCTTGCGACGCGGACGCGTCGCTGATGCGGTCGCGTCGCGTGGCTTTTTTTTTAACTTATATGCAGATGAAGATGCACGGAAGTACTGATAAAGAGAAGAGTTATTAAATATGAAAAACTAAAAATAAAGAAAAGAATGATCATACCATGGTGGGTTGTCTCCCACCTAGCACTTTGCTTTAACGTCCGTAAGTTGGACGGTCCACTAGCTCAATCTTCTGCTATGTGGGGATCCTCCAAGAGGAAGATCTCAAGTTCCTTGTTTCTCTGCATCTTCTCGCCATGGTATAGCTTCAAACGGTGTCCATTAACTTTGATAAGGTCGGAGTGTGAAGGATGGCTTAGGTGATAAACTCCGTACGGTTCGGCGTTCTCTACTCTGTATGGACCTTCCCATCTGGATCTCAACTTGCCTGGCATGAGCCTCAGACGAGATTTGTAAAGTAGGACTAAATCCCCAAGTTGGAGCTCTTTCCTCTTGATGTGCTGATCATGTGCAGCCTTCATCTTTTCCTTGTATAGCCTTGAGTTCTCATAAGCTTCTAGGCGAAGGCTTTCCAGTTCTTGCAGTTGCAACTTCCTTTCAGCTCCGGCTTTTTCAATTCCCATGTTGCACTCCTTGACTGCCCAAAAGGCTTTGTGCTCCACTTCAACTGGTAGATGGCAAGCTTTTCCATAAACTAAGCGGAAAGGACTCATCCCAATGGGTGTTTTATATGCTGTTCTATATGCCCAGAGTGCATCTTGTAGCCTGGTGCTCCAGTCTTTTCTATGAGGTTTGACTATCTTCTGCAAGATACGCTTTATTTCTCTGTTTGACACCTCAGCTTGCCCATTGGTCTGAGGATGGTATGCTGTTGCAACCTTATGAATTATCCCATGCTTCTTCATTAATCCTGTTAGTCTCCTGTTACAAAAATGGGTGCCTTGATCGCTCACGATTGCTCGTGGTGATCCAAAGCGACAAATAATATGGTTTCTCACAAAGGAAACAACAGTGTTAGCATCATCAGTGCGGGTAGGAATTGCTTCCACCCATTTGAAAACGTAATCCACAGCTAACAATATATAAAAGTAACCATTAGAATTTGGAAATGGACCCATGAAGTCAATGCCCCAAACATCAAAAATTTCACAGAAAAGCATAACTTGTTGAGGCATTTCATCCCTCCTGGATATATTACCAAATTTTTGGCATGGGGGCAAGATTTACAAAATTCAGCAGCGTCTCTAAAAAGAGTAGGCCACAAGAATCCACGGTCCAAGATTTTTCTAGCAGTTCTTTGAGGGCCAAAATGTCCTCCACTCTCAGATGAGTGACAGGCCTCTAAGATGGACTGGAATTCTAATTGAGGCACACACCGTCTAATTACCTGATCAACTGCACATCTCCATAAATATGGGTCATCCCATATATAATATTTTGACTCGCTTTTCAGCTTGTCTCTTTGATGCTTAGAAAAGTTAGGAGGAAATGTGCGGCTAACTAGATAATTAGCTACGGGTGCATACCACGGAGATACCTCAGATACTGCTTGCAGGTTATCAAATGGAAAATTATCATCTATAGGAGTAGAATCATCCTTAATGTGCTCAAGGCGACTCAAGTGGTCTGCCACTAAATTCTGGTTACCACTCATATCCTTTATTTCTAAATCAAATTCTTGTAATAGCAGTATCCAACGTATAAGTCTTGGTTTGGACTCCTTTTTAGCTAATGGATACTTTAAAGCTGCATGGTCCGAATACACTACTACTCTAGTACCAAGTAAATAAGCTCGGAATTTATCCAGAGCAAAAACAATAGCAAGAAGCTCTTTCTCAGTAGTAGTATAATTGGACTGGGCAGTGTCTAAAGTCTTAGACGCATAAGCAATAACAAAAGGATCCTTACCTTCATGCTGAGCCAGCGCTGCTCCTACTGCATGGTTGGAAGCATCGCACATGATTTCAAATGGCTGGTTCCAGTCTGGTCCTCTCACAATTGGAGCTTGAGTCAGGGCGGTCTTCAGCTTATCAAACGTTTCTTTACAATCCTCACTGAACTCAAACTCGATATTCTTCTGCAGTAATCTGGATAAGGGAAGTGCTACCTTACTAAAGTCCTTAATAAATCTCCTGTAAAAGCCTGCATGGCCAAGGAACGAACGGACTTCCCTCACAGAAGAGGGGTAAGGTAAACTAGAAATAACATTCACCTTTGCTGGGTCTACAGAAATGCCATTATTAGATACCACATGTCCTAGTACAATCCCTTGCTTTACCATAAAATGACATTTTTCAAAATTCAATACAAGATTTGTATTAACACATCTATCTAATACTCTAGATAATCCATCTAAGCAAAGGCTAAAAGAATCACCATAAACGCTAAAATCATCCATAAAAACCTCCATACAATCCTCAATAAGATCGGAGAAAAGACTCATCATGCACCTTTGGAAAGTAGCCGGTGCATTGCACAAGCCAAAGGGCATTCTCTTGTAAGCATAAGTCCCAAAAGGACATGTAAAAGTGGTATTTTCCTGATCCTCAGGAGCTATATGAATCTGGAAATAACCTGTGTAACCATCTAAGAAGCAATAATGTGATTTACCTGACAGGCGATCCATCATTTGATCAATAAATGGAAGTGGGTAGTGATCCTTACGGGTTGCTTGGTTGAGACGCCTGTAATCAATGCAGACTCTCCAAGCATTCTGAACTCTAGTTGCTATGAGCTCTCCATGCTCATTCTTCACTGTAGTGACTCCAGACTTCTTGGGCACCACTTGTACTGGGCTAACCCATTCACTGTTTGAAATGGGATAGATGATGCCTGCTTCCAATAGTCTAGTCATTTCCTTTTTGACAACTTCCAAGATAATGGGATTCAATCTTCTTTGGGGTTGACGGACAGGTCTTGCTCCCTCTTTTAAAAATATTCTGTGCTCACACACTTGAGGGTTGATGCCTACTATGTCTGCCAAACTCCATCCAATTGCTTTCTTGTGCCTCCTCAGTACATCAAGTAACTGTTCTTCTTGTTAGGTAGTGAGTTCCCTTGCAATGATAACTAGAAACTTCTGCTCATCTTCAAGATAAGCATATTTGAGATGTGGAGGGGGGGTTTCAATTCTAACTTCTGATCATGGGCAGGCTCTGGATTGTCTGGAGCTTGTGAAAATGGCGAAGTGCCCTCATTGTCAGTTAAGAGGGTCCCCACACTTGGACCTTGTCCAGTGTGCCTCTCTTCTAACTCTTCCTTGTGAACTTCAGCTACACTTTCATCTATGACATCACACTGGAAGATAGAATGATCTTCTGTAGGGTTGTTTATGACTCCATTCAGATTGAAGATTACTATGCGGCCATCTATTTCAAAAGAGTATGTTCCTGAAAAAGCATCCAATTTGAATTTTGATGTCTTCAGGAATGGTCTTCCAAGTAGGATTGACGATGGCTTATCTGAGTCATTATGGGGCATCTCCAAGATATAAAAATCAGTGGAAAATGTAAGCCCTTTAATGTTCACTAAAACATCTTCAGCAACTCCAGCCACTGTAATAATGCTTTTATCTGCTAACACAAAACGAGCTGCCGACCTTTTTAAGGGAGGGAGCCTCAAAATATCATATATGGACAAAGGCATTATACTAACACACGCTCCTAAATCACACATGCAATCATAAATTACTACTCCACCAATAGTACAACTAACTATACAAGGACCTGGGTCACTACATTTTTCAGGTAATCCTCCCATTAAAGCAGATATGGAACTACCTAAAGGAATAGTTTCTAATTCATTAATTTTTTCTTTATGTATACATAAATCTTTTAGAAACTTTGCATATTTAAGTACTTGTTGAATAACATCAAAAAGAGGAACGGTTACCTCAACCTTTTTGAATATTTCTACCATTTTGGGATCGGGTTCCAGCTGCTTCCTGGGCTTCCTTGCAAGTTGTGGAAATGGAATAGGAGTAGTGTTTTCTGCAGTGTCTGCGCCTCTTGGTGCTTCCTCCTGTGGTTGGACTTCTTCTTTTTCAGCTATGTCCTGTATGTCCTCTTCCTCTTCAACATCTTCTATTTCTACTACCTCTTCAGCTGAGGCGAATTCTGGTGAGCTTGGCTCCTCTTGATTCCTCTCCTGCAGTGTGGTTCCGGACCTCAGGGTGATGGCATTAATGCCTCCCTTTGGATTGGGTAATGGTTGAGAGGGGATTCCAGTGGAGCTTGAAGGTTGGTTGCTGGAATTTTGTATTGATCCAATCTGTGAAACAAGAGCTTGCAAAGTAGAGGTCAGACCATTCAGACTGGCATTAATGTTATTCATAATGTTATTTTCCATGGTCTGTTGTCTCCGCTCAAAAGATTGTAGTAACTCTTCATTAGGAGATAAAGAAGAATGAGTAAATTGAGAGGTCTGCTTTTGGGTATTCTGTGGTCTTTGGGGTTGCCTCAGGTGAGGTGCTCTGTAAGGTTGGTTCTGCTGCCTGTTGTTATTATTATTCCACCTCTGATTTCCCTTATTATCTCTGCCTCCTCTGTTATTGTTGTCCCTCCAATTCTGGTTAGAACTGTCCTACCATCCATGGTTATGATTTCCACCTTGATTGTACCCTTGGTTGGGGCGGTCATAGAAGTTATGAGTGGATGCTACCATGTTGTCTTCCTGTTGGAGTTGCGGGCATTCATCAGTATAATGGCTATAATCAGCACAAATTCCGCAAACTCTCTGTGGGACTAATTGTTGGCCTTGCTGTGGTGAAGGAGGTCGAGCTTGCTGAACTTGTTGTTGATTCAATTGCATTTGCTTCAGCAAGTTGGTTGATGAGCGGATAATTTATACGCTTTTTGACATTGTTTTTAGTATGTTTTTAGTAGGATCTAGTTACTTTTAGGGATGTTTTCATTAGTTTTTATGTTAAATTCACATTTCTGGACTTTACTATGAGTTTGTGTGTTTTTCTGTGATTTCAGGTATTTTCTGGCTGAAATTGAGGGACTTGAGCAAAAATCGGATTCAGAGGTTGAAGAAGGACTGCTGATGCTGTTGGATTCTGACCTCCCTGCACTCAAAGTGGATTTTCTAGAGCTACAGAACTCGAAATGGCGCGCTTCCAATTGCTTTGGAAAGTAGACATCCAGGGCTTTCCAGCAATATATAATAGTCCATACTTTGGCCAAGAATAGACGATGTAAACTGGCGTTCAACGCCAGCCTTCTGCCCAAATCTGGCGTCCAGCGCCAGAAAAGGATCCAAAACCAGAGTTGAACGCCAGAAATGGATCAAAACCTGGCGTTCAACTCCACAAATGGCCTCTGCACGTGGAAAGTTAAGGCTCAGCCCAATCACACACCAAGTGGGCCCCGGAAGTGGATTTATGCATCAATTACTTACTCATGTAAACCCTAGTAGCTAGTTTATTATAAATAGGACATTTCACTATTGTATTAACCATCTTTGGTCTCAATTTTAATCCATTGTTCATCTTAGGAGACTATTGATCACGTTTTAGGGGGCTGGCCATCTCGGCCATGCCTGGACCTTTCACTTATGTAATTTTCAACGGTAGAGTTTCTACACTCCATAGATTAAGGTGTGGAGCTCTGCTGTTCCTCAAAGATTAATGCAAGTACTACTGTTTTCTATTCAATTCATCTTATTTCGCTTCTAAGATATCCATTCGCACCCAAGAATGTGATGAAGGTGATGATTATGTGTGACGCTCATCACCATCTCCCCTATGAACACGTGCCTGACAAACACTTCCGTTCTACATGAAATAAGCTAGAATGAATATCTCTTAGATCTCTTAACCAGGAATCTTCGTGGTGTAAGCTAGAATGATGGCGGCATTCAAGAGAATCCGGAAAGTCTAAACCTTGTCTGTGGTATTCCGAGTAGGATTCAATGATTGAATGACTGTGACGAGCTCCTAACTCGCGATTGCAGGGCGTTAGTGACAGATGCAAAAGGATAGTAAATCCTATTCCAGCATGATCGAGAACCGACAGATGAATAGCCGTGCCGTGACAGGGTGCGTGAGCATATTATTCACTGAGAGGATAAGATGAAGCCATTGGCAAGGGTGATGCCTCCAGACGATTAGCCGTGCCGTGACAGGGCATTGGATTATTTTCCCGAGAGATGACCGAAAGTAGCCATTGACAGTGGTGATGTATCACATAAAGCCAGCCATGGAAAGGAGTGAGACTGATTGGATGAAGATAGCAGGAAAGCAGAGGTTCAGAGGAACAAAAAGCATCTCCATTCGCTTATCTGAAATTTCTACCAATGATTTACATAAGTATCTCTATCCCTATTCTATTATTTATTATTCGAAAACTCCATGATTATTTTATATCCGCCTGACTGAGATTTGCAAGGTGACCATAGCTTGCTTCATACCAACAATCTTCGTGGGATTCGACCCTTACTCACGTAAGGTATTACTTGGACGACCCAGTGCACTTGCTGGTTAGTTGTATCGAAGTTGTGACAAATTATGAATGTGTAATCACAATTACGCGTACCAAGTTGCTCACGTGCCAGGAATAGTTTGAGCCTGGACCTCACAATTTCGTGCACCAAGTTTTTGGCGCCGTTGCCGGGGATTGTTCGAGTTTGGACAACTGACGGTTCATCCTGTTGCTCAGATTAGGTAATTTTTTTTATTTTATTTTCAAAAATTTTTCAAAAAATATTTCTAAAATTTTCTCATCTGTTTTCGAAAAAAATAAAAATATTTTCAAAAATTTTTATTCAAAATTTTTAAGAATGAATTCTAGTGTTTCATGAAGCATGTTGAAGCGTGGCTGGCTGTAAAGCCATGTCTATTCCTTTTGGAATGAGTATGTCAGACATGTCATATCTGAATTACATGCTGAAGCTTGGCTGGCCATTGGCCATGTCTAGTGTTTTGGACCGGAGCTTTCATTGAAGGCTTGGCTGGCTAGTGAGCCATGTCTAATTCCTGGACTGAAGCTTTAGACTAAGAATGCAAGATTCCTGGAATTCATATTAAAAATTTTGGAATCCTTATTTTCCTTTTTCAATTAATTTTCGAAAAATACCAAAAAAATTAGAAAATCATAAAAATCAAAAAAATATTTTTTGTGTTTCTTGTTTGAGTCTTGAGTCATATCATAAGTTTGGTGTCAATTGCATGTACATCTTGCATTTTTTCGAAAATATCATGCATTCATAGTGTTCTTCATGATCTTCAAGTTGTTCTTGGTAAGTCTTCTTGTTTGATCTTGATGATTTTTTTTTTGTTTTGTGTCTTTTATTGTTTTTCATATACATTCTTGAATTCTTAGTGTCTAAGCATTAAAGAATTCTAAGTTTGGTGTCTTGCATGTTTTCTTTGCATTAAAAGTTTTTCAAAATTGTGTCTATGATGTTCATCTTGACATTCATAGTGTTCTTGGTGTTCATCTTGACATTCATAGCATTCTTGCATGCATTCATTGTTTTGATCTAAAAATTTCATGCATTGCATAATTTTTATGTTTTTCATAAAAATTCAAAAAATAAAAAAAAATATCTTTCCCTTTTTCTCTCATCAAATTCAAAAATTTGAGTTGACTTTTTCAAAAATTTTTAAAATCAAGTTGTTCCTCATGAGTCAAATCAAATTTTCAATTTGAAAATCTTATCTTTTTCAAAATCTTTTTCAAAAATCAAATATTTTTCAAAATTCTTAGTTATTTTCGAAAATTCCAAAAATATTTTTCAAAAAATCTTTTTCTTATTTTTATACCAAATTTTCGAAAATAACAATAACAATTAATGTTTTGATTCAAAAATTTCAAGTTTGTTACTTGCTTGTTAAGAAAGATTCAAACTTTGAGTTCTAGAATCATATCTTGTGATTTCTTATGAATCAAGTCATTAATTGTGATTTTAAAAATCAAATCTTTTTCAAAAAAAAAAAAAAACTAATTTCTATCATATCTTTTCAAAATATCTTCCTATCTTATCTTTTTCAAAAATTTGATTTCAAAATATCTTTTCTAACTTCCTAACTTCTTATCTTTTCAAAATTTGTTTCAACTAACTAACTAACTTTTTGTTTGTTTCTTAACTTTTTCAAAACTACCTAACTAACTCTCTCTCTCTCATTTTTCGAAAATATCTTCCCCCTTTTTCAAAATTTCTTTTTAATTTATTAATTAATTTAATTTTTAAATCTTAATTTTCGAAAAATTACTAACATTTTTCAAAAACTATTTTCAAAAATCACTAACTCTTTTTCAAAAATATTTTTCGAAAATTCTCTCTCTCCCATCTTATTCTATTTATTCATTCATATCCTAACATCTCATCTCACATCTCTTCCATCCTCACAGTTGTGTTTCTTCCATTATATTACATTCTTTGTCTCCCCCTCTTCTTCCACTCACACAGGGATCCCTATACTGTGGTATAAAGGATCTCCATTATTATTATTACTTTTCTGTGCCTTCTTCTTTGTCATATGAGCAGGAGCAAGGACAAGAACATTCTTGTCGAAGCAGATCCAGAACCTGAAAGGACTCTGAAGAAAAAATTAAGAGAATCTAAAATACAACAATCCAGAGATAACCTTTCAGAAATTTTCGAACAGAAAGAGGAGATGGCAGCCGAAAATAATAATAATGCAAGGAGGATGCTTGGTGACTTTACTGCACCTAATTCCAATTTACATGGAAGAAGCATCTCCATTCCTGCCATTGGAGCAAACAACTTTGAGCTGAAACCTCAATTAGTTTCTCTGATGCAGCAGAACTGCAAGTTTCATGGACTTCCATCTGAAGATCCTTTTCAGTTCTTAATTGAATTCTTGCAGATATGTGATACTGTTAAGACTAATGGAGTAGATCCTGAAGTCTACAGGCTCATGCTTTTCCCTTTTGCTGTAAGAGACAGAGCTAGATTATGGTTGGATTCTCAACCCAAAGACAGCCTGAACTCTTGGGATAAGCTGGTCACGGCTTTCTTAGCCAAGTACTTTCCTCCTCAAAAGCTGAGCAAGCTTAGAGCTGATGTTCAAACCTTCAGACAGAAAGAAGGTGAATCCCTCTATGAAGCTTGGGAAAGATACAAACAGTTGACCAAAAAGTGTCCTTCTGACATGCTTTCAGAATGGACCATCCTGAATATATTCTATGATGGTTTATCTGAGCTATCAAAGATGTCACTGGACACTTCTGCAGGTGGATCCATTCACCTAAAGAAAACGCCTGCAGAAGGTCAAGAACTCATTGACATGGTTGCTAATAACCAGTTCATGTACACTTCTGAAAGGAATCATGTGAATAATGGGACGCCTATGAAGAAGGGAGTTCTTGAAGTTGATACTCTGAATGCCATATTGGCTCAGAATAAAATATTGACTCAGCAAGTCAATATGATCTCTCAGAGTCTGCATAGAATGCAAGCTGCATCCAACAGTACTCAAGAGGCTTCTCATGAAGAAGAAGCTTATGATCCTGAGAACCCTGCAATAGCAGAGGTAAATTACTTAGGTGAACCTTATGGAAACACCTATAACTCATCATGGAGAAATCATCCAAATTTCTCATGGAAGGATCAAAAGCCTCAACAAGGCTTTAATAATGGTGGAAGAAACAGGTTTAGCAATAGCAAGCCTTTTCTATCTTCCACTCAGCAACAGACAGAGAACTCTGAACAAAATACTTCTAATTTAGCAAATTTAGTCTCTGATCTATCTAAGGCCACTGTAAGTTTCATGAATGAAACAAGATCTTCCATTATAAATCTGGAAGCACAAGTGGGCCAGCTGAGTAAAAGGATTACTGAAATCCCTCCTAGTACTCTCCCAAGCAATACAGAAGAGAACCCAAAAGGAGAGTGCAAGGCCATTGACATAAGCACCATGGCCGAACCTGTGAGGAGAGGAGAGGATGTGAATCCCAAGGAGGAAGACCTCCTGGGACGTCCAGTGATCAATAAGGAGCTTCCCTCTGAGGAACCAAAGGACTCTGAGGCTCATCTAGAGACCATAGAGATTCCATTGAACCTCCTTATGCCCTTCATGAGCTCTGATGAGTATTCCTCTTCTGAAGAGAATGAGGATGTTACTAAAGAGCAAACTGCCAAGTTTCTTGGTGCAATCATGAAGCTGAATGCCAAACTATTTGGCATTGATACTTGGGAAGTTGAACCTCCCTTGTTCATCAATGAACTAAGTGATCTGGATCAACTGACATTGCCTCAGAAGAGACAGGATCCTGGAAAGTTCATAATATCCTGTACCATAGGCACCATGCTCTTTAAGGCTCTGTGTGACCTTGGTTCAGGAATAAACCTCATGCCCCTCTCTGTAATAGAGAAACTGGGAATCTATGGGGTGCAAACTGCTAAAATCTCATTAGAGATGGTAGACAGTTCAAGAAAACAGGCTTATGGACAAGTAGAGGACGAGTTAGTAAAGGTTGAAGGCCTTTACATCCCTGCTGATTTCATAGTCCTGGATACTGGAAAGGAAGAGGATGAATCCATCATCCTAGGAAGACCTTTCCTGGCCACAGCAAGAGTTGTGATTGATGTTGACAGAGGTGAAATAATCCTTCAATGGAATGAGGACTCCCTTGTATTTAAAACCCAAGGATCTCCGTCTGCAACCATGGAGAGAAAGCAGAAAAAGCTTCTCTCAAAGCAGAGTCAACCAGAGCCCCCACAGTCAAACTCTAAGTTTGGTGTTGGGAGGCCACAACCAAATTCTAAGTTTGGTGTTGAACTCCCATATCCAAACTCTAAGTTTGGTGTTGGAGAGTCTCAACAAAGCTCTGCACATCTGTGAGGCTCCATGAGAGCCCACTGTCAAGCTATTGACATTAAAGAAGCGCTTGTTGGGAGGCAACCCAATGTTTATCTAACTCTATTATTATTGTTTTTCATGTTTTCTTAGGTTCATGATCATGTGGAGTCACAAAATAAATATAAAAATTGAAAACAGAATCAAAAACAGCAGAAGAAAAATCACACCCTGGAGGAGCATCTGTCTGGCGTTCAAACGCCAGAACAGAGCATGGTTCTGGTGCTGAACGCCCAGAATGGGCAGCATCCTGGCACTGAACGCCCAGAACAAGCATAGTTCTGGCGTTCAACGCCAGAAATGGCAGCAAATGGGCGCTGAACGCCCAAAATGGGCACCAACCTGGCGCTAAACGCCCAAAGTTGTGTGCAAAGGCATTTTACATGCCTAATTTGGTGCAGGGATGTAAATGCCTTGACACCTCAGGATCTGTGGACCCCACAGGATCCCCACCTACCTCATCATCTCTCTTTCCATTCATGATCATCCCTTCTGTTTTCCATTCACCACTCACATCCATACACCCACTACCTTCAAAATTCAACATCTCTCTCCCACCCAATCCCACCCATATGGCCGAATACACACACCCATCCATCTCCTCCATATCTTCTTCTTCTTCTTCTATTCTTTCTTCTTTTGCTCGAGGGCGAGCAACATTCTAAGTTTGGTGTGGTAAAAGCATAGCTTTTTTGTTTTTTTCCATAACCATTGATGGCACCTAAGGCCAGAGAAACCTCTAGAAAGAGAAAAGGGAAGACAAAAGCTTCCATCAAGGGTCTATAGCTCAGTGGTAGAACATTTGACTGCAAATCAAGAGATCCCTGAGATACCTCAGGGGATGCATTTTCTTCCACACAATTATTGGAAGCAACTAAGGGTGGAACATCAAGAGCACTCCATCATCCTTCATGAAATAAGAGAAGATCAAAAAGCAATGAAGGAGGAGAAACAAAGACAAGGAAGAGACATAGAAGAGCCCAAGCACACACCAAGTGGGCCCCGGAAGTGGATTTATGCATCAATTACTTACTCATGTAAACCCTAGTAGCTAGTTTATTATAAATAGGACATTTCACTATTGTATTAACCATCTTTGGTCTCAGTTTTAATCCATTGTTCATCTTAGGAGACTATTGATCACGTTTTAGGGGGCTGGCCATCTCGGCCATGCCTGGACCTTTCACTTATGTAATTTTCAACGGTAGAGTTTCTACACTCCATAGATTAAGGTGTGGAGCTCTGCTGTTCCTCAAAGATTAATGCAAGTACTACTGTTTTCTATTCAATTCATCTTATTTCGCTTCTAAGATATCCATTCGTACCCAAGAATGTGATGAAGGTGATGATTATGTGTGACGCTCATCACCATCTCCCCTATGAACACGTGCCTGACAAACACTTCCGTTCTACATGAAATAAGCTAGAATGAATATCTCTTAGATCTCTTAACCAGGAATCTTCGTGGTGTAAGCTAGAATGATGGCGGCATTCAAGAGAATCCGGAAAGTCTAAACCTTGTCTGTGGTATTCCGAGTAGGATTCAATGATTGAATGACTGTGACGAGCTCCTAACTCGCGATTGCAGGGCGTTAGTGACAGACGCAAAAGGATAGTAAATCCTATTCCAGCATGATCGAGAACCGACAGATGAATAGCCGTGCCGTGACAGGGTGCGTGAGCATATTATTCACTGAGAGGATAAGATGAAGCCATTGGCAAGGGTGATGCCTTCAGACGATTAGCCGTGCCGTGACAGGGCATTGGATCATTTTCCCGAGAGATGACCGAAAGTAGCCATTGACAGTGGTGATGTATCACATAAAGCCAGCCATGGAAAGGAGTGAGACTGATTGGATGAAGATAGCAGGAAAGCAGAGGTTCAGAGGAACGAAAAGCATCTCCATTCGCTTATCTGAAATTTCTACCAATGATTTACATAAGTATCTCTATCCCTATTCTATTATTTATTATTCGAAAACTCCATGATTATTTTATATCCGCCTGACTGAGATTTGCAAGGTGACCATAGCTTGCTTCATACCAACAATCTCTGTGGGATTCGACCCTTACTCACGTAAGGTATTACTTGGACGACCCAGTGCACTTGCTGGTTAGTTGTATCGAAGTTGTGACAAATTATGAATGTGTAATCACGATTACGCGTACCAAGTTGCTCACGTGCCAGGAATAGTTTGAGCCTGGACATCACAATTTCGTGCACCATTGGTCATTTCACAGATACTCTGAGTTAGAGCAGTAGTCTCTCTGCTAGAGGATACTTCTGCAACGGCTTTTGAACGGCCTTGCTTTTGCCTATGGTTCCTAGTGGATTCAGCTAAGTCACTGATCAATTGCCATGCCTCATCAGTAGTCTTGTACTTCTTCATAAACCCATTGCTAGCACTTTCCAATGTGGTCTTATCTTGGGGCCTCATGCCCTGTGTGACATAACTGAGTAACACTATCTTGTCAATCATGTGGTGGGGGCATGCTTCCAGAAGATTATTGAAGCGCTCCCAATATTCAAAGAGAGTCTCGTTGTCATCTTGAACAATCGTGGAAATGTCTTTCCTCAGTTTATCAGTAACTTCAGATGGAAAGAATTTCTCCAAAAACTCTTTTCTGAGCGTATCACAGTTGGATACGTTTGTTAGGGGTTGAGTGTAGTACCACTCTCTTGCTTTTTCCTCAAGAGAAAACGGGAAAGCTTTTAGCAGAATTGAAGTTTCATCTGTACCATCTCGCCCGACAGTAGAACAGGCTGCCTGGAAATCTCGTAGGTGCTTGATAGGCTCTTGAATAGGTAAGCCATGAAACTTGGGCATCAAATTGAGCAGTGCTGTCTTTATTTTGAAATCTGTAGCCACCGCTGGGTGATGCACTTGAAACGGTTGCATTGTAAAATCAGGGGCTCCTTCATCCTGGATGGTAACTCTCCTAGCTGCCATGTCGTCTGCACATGAATCAATCGAATCAGTAGAACGGGAGCTGATTTCTTCCACAAGTTCACTTTCAGATCCGCCCTCAGAGCGGACTAACCGACGCCGAGCTCACGCTTATTCGTGAAATAGTCCTTTCAATTTTAGGATCGAATATTAGCAAGCGCGGATCAGGAAGTGAACGCGTCATTTGACGGAAGAAACAAGCAGCTCATAGTAGCAAAATAAAATAAAATGCAAATAAATAAATTCTAATTAATAACTTTAGCACTCTATTGCAACTCCCCGGCAACGGCGCCAAAAATTGATGCGGGCAGAAATTGGCAAATTAAAAATTGTTAAAATATATACGTTGCAAGTATATTTCTTAACTCACCAGAAATCTGCCTATCAATTTAAAAAGATGTCACAGAAAATTGAAATTTAAAATACTGGGAGTATGAATCACAGGTCGTCTCCCAACGAGTTGCAGAAAAGTGTGCTATTATATTAATCAGAGGTTTTCAAAAAGGTTTGAGTTGAGTAAGCAGGAAATTAAATTGATGAATTTGAATAATGCAAGTAAAAGCCTTGACTGGGAATTGATTAGTTGGAATCCCTATTATTGTTGGAATACTCTCAGGATTAATTGACAATTGAAGGTTGTCCTGTTTAGTTATCCTTCACTAGGTGAAGGAAAGTCAAACAAGTTGGAATGCTATGTTTGTTCACAAGTTGCAATCCACTTAATTAAAAGGGATTGGTGTTAGTGATTAGGAGGCAATCCAACCAATAACCCAATTACAATTTTTCTTTCAAGCCTTCCAACTCAAGGGTTCCTTTCAATCAATTCCCCATCAAGTTAGGAAACTACTCGCTCATTGTGAATGTAAAATTCATAGCGTATAAAAAGGAATTAAAGGAAGACATTACAAATAAAAATCGAAATAGTCAATTAAAAATAAAGGTGATCCTTGTATTAAATAATCCTAAAAATATTCCAATGGTAAAATTAAACAAAGCAAAGAACATGGAAGAGTAAGACCAAGTAAAGAAAACGAACTAGAATGACGAAGTCTTGATGAGGTAATAACTCTTCTCAATATCCCAATGCGAAAAGCTAGAGAAACTAAAATCCTAAGAACTATCAATGTGAGTGGAGAGAAAAACCTAGAGGAGGAGTAAAACTAGATCTAAAACTAAAACTGTGTAGAATGAATGTTGTCTTTGGTTTCTGCATGTTCTCTGGCTCTAGTCTGCTGTTCCGGGCTGAAAACTGGGTCAAAATAGGGCCCGAAATCGCCCCCAGCGAATCTGCAAATTATGCAGATCGCGCACGTCACGCGACCGCGTCGCTTATGCGGACGCGTCATTCGCGTTTCTGCTTTGCCACGCGGACGCGTCATCCATGCGGCCGCGTCACTCGTGCTGTTCCATGCCGCGCGGTCGCGTCATCCATGCTGCCGCGTCGCTTCAAATTGCTTTCTTCCACGCGGTCACGTCATCCATGCGGCCGCGTCGCTTCTCGCTGGTTATCTCCTCAATTTCTTGTGTTCCTTCCATTTTTGCAGGCTTCCCTTCCAATCTCCAACTCATTCATGCCCTATAAAGCCTGAAACACTTAACACACAGATCACGGCATCGAATGGAATAAGGGAGAAATAAAATACATAATTAAAAGTCTCTAGGAAGCAAGTTTTCAACCATAAAACATCTTTAGGAAGGAAATATAAATGCATGCTTATTTAATGAATAAGTGGGCAAAGATCATGATAAAACCACACAATTAAACACAATATAAACCATGAAATAGTGATTTATCAAACAGCACATTGCTTTCAGCTGTATCATTCCTGATGATGGTACAAAGAGAAGGGTGAAAAACAAAGAAATATCAGTAATTTATTTATACGGTGTCATCATATATATCTCCAACTTCTTTGCATTTTAAAATAAAAATAATTATGATGCAATATTGTTCAATTATTATTTTTAAAAGTTCTTGTTAGTCGGGAGTAGTGTGACTTTTAGATACTTCTCATTTACTTATATTACGACTCTTGTGGCTCATGATTGAGATGCTTATAATGTTAAATTATACAGAATATTCTTGACATTCTCCTAACTTCTCCTTACTTGAACTGAAAAGATCTCTTATTGATATAAACTCTAAGGTAATGCATGAAATTGATCTTAACTTTTCTTAAACATTATTTTGCTTTGGGGTGGTATTGACTATTGAGGTCAAACGGATATAAATTTGATAGGAGTCCCCTTCCCTTTCTAAAAGTTCTTATCCAAAAGCTTGTCCATCATCTTCCCTTACCAAAAAATCATTCCTCAGTTCTTTATTGCATATAAGATGATTATTATAATGCATAATGTGTATATAGTAAAAAGACATTATACCATGACCTGCAATGATAACATTCATATTCACAAACATTTAATATATGATGCATAAAATAGTATATAACTGAAAAATTTGCAAAAATCATATATATATTTCAATATAAATAGACACGATTTATTAGAGAAGAAAGATTTGTTCCATGGTTAAATTTTGTGTGTGTTTTAATGTAGGTATAAATTTTTGGCTAAGGGATAGAATTCATTCTTTAAAGTACATGCATAAGATTAAGATTAAGAGTGTTTAAGATTTGGTTAGAAGCCAATAGATCATAAACCATTAATAGAAAAATACAAAAAACAAATAAATCATGAGTCATGATGACTAGAATAATGTCCTATTCGATAAAACTCAATATAAATATAGAGGTTATGCAAGATATGGATCCAATGCAAATTTTTGAGTTTATGTTGGCTTTGTTAGAAAGAAAATCTTCATATTTTTAATCTGTGTAGTAGCATAGTTCATGGAGGATTTATCCTCTAACAATATATGAATGAAATTTGTGAATAGTTTGGTGAAGGATTTCAAATAAGAGTGAGAAACTGAAAAAAAATAAGTTTTTCTTATAATAAAGTAGAGGACGTATATAGATGATGATCTATAGAGACACTATAAGATAGAGGAGATTGATCACCTATCATTTTTGTATAGAAAAGAGGAATAGAATGAAAAAAAAGACTTAAATGGCTCTTAGGTACGTGCAGATTGTGTTAGATGAATCTAACTCGCGTTTAGGGATAATTATTAGCTGATATCTTGTTTTGCTTGTTATGAGTATTATTTATTTACTGCAGTTAGTTGGTTAACCTTATTTAGAGAGGAATCTTTTCTGTTGGATTTTGTTAGTAGTTTGTTGATATGAGTCGGCATGTGTATGTGTATGTGTATATATATTTCACATCCAAGCTAATAAAGCAGCAGCAGAAAATCATTTTTTTAGTAACAATTCTGATTTTAACATGGTATTAGAAGAATTTCTCATGCTTCTCTGCGTTCTTCTCTGATTCTCTTCTCTCTTTCTCGAATCTTCCTTTCTTCTTCTTCTATTTCTCTTCTCCCTTCTCTCCAACGTTCAATTTTTTTCTGCAATGACCGTGATCGATGAAGCTAATCCTTTTCTGCTCCATTCCTCCGATCAACTGAACCTTGCCTTTGTCACGCAAGTGCTCATCAGTGACAATTATCCTTCATGGAAGAGATTGATGGAAATGGTGCTTAATGGCAAAAACAAGCTTAGATTCATTGATGGCACAATTCTGCCACCTGAGGAAGGTACGTCTCATCCTTCTAAGCTCCGCTGGCATCATCTGAACGACATCGTCAGCATCTAGATTCTCAACTCTGTTTCCAAGGAGATTGCATCGAGCTTGATCTTTGCTGGTTCTGCTCATGAGATTTGGACAGATCTAGGTCGCCGATTTCAGCAAAAGAACGGTCCTCGAATCTATGAACTTCGAAAAGAGTTAATCAATTTGAAACAAGATTCTCTCTCTGTCTCTCAGTTTTTTACTAAGCTAAAGTGTGTGTGGGAGAAATTATGCCATTTTCTACCTTCAGTATGCTATAATTATGGTGGTGCTCATGATTTTTTAGCTCATGCTGATGAGGAATATATTCTCGTATTCTTGATGGGATTGAATAATGTGTATCGTCAAGTTCGGAGCTAAATTCTGTTGATGAAGCCTTTGCCTAGCATCTCTGAAGTTTTCTCGCTAATCGTTCAAGAAGAGTGGCAAAGAGGATTGACTATTGCTCCTCCAACAAGCAATGAGACGTAATTGGCTTTTGCCATGAAGAACACACAATACAACTCCAAGATCCAGCAAGGGAAGAAAGATAAGCCGCTCTGTGCTCACTGCGGTTTACTCGGCCATACCAAGGACAAATGCTACAAGTTACATGGTTATCCACCTAATTACAAGAAGCAAAGTCCAGCCACAATTCGGGTCAACCATGTGGACACAAGTTAGGACATTCCTCTTCAATTGACTTCTCAATAGTATCAACAATTAATATCACTCCTCTCTGCACAAGTTCCATCTACAATGCCCCCTATTATCACTGCTAAAGCTTCAAGTGCAGGGGAAGGTAAACTCTTCTCTACCGCTTTAATTTCTGCACTTGGAGTTAAAACTTGGATCTTAGATTTTGGTGCTACTTGCCATGTGACTTGTACTTTGGACAATTTCAAACCTTCAATTTGGTTTGCAAATAAGTTTCTGGTTCTCCCTAATCATATTCGCATACCTGTACTTGCTTTTGGATCTGTTTTCTTATCTCAAACTCTCATGCTCACTAAAGTGTTGTATGTGCTTTTGTTTAAAACTAATCTAATTTTAGTGAGTTTCTTGTTGCTAAAGCAACATTTTTATATTCTTCTTTCTGATGTTGGTTTTGTGATTCAGGACCACCTGAACTCCAAGATGATTGGAAAAGGTGAATTGAAACACGGATTGTATGTTTACACATACACACCAGTTTCTGTGATTAAGGGTGTCAATGTTAATGAACCAGCATGTAATAATGTCGATTGTGACAATACATTAGCCATTTCTGATTCTTGTAATGTAATAAGTGCAAAATTGTGGCATCATCGATTAGGCCACCTTTATTTTCCTGTTTTATAGCATTTGCCTTTGAATTGTAATTCTTCAGCTTCTAATGAAAATTCATTGTGTGACACATGCCCTTTGTCCAAGCAAAAACGGTTGCCATTTGTTTCCAACAATAACCAGGAGTCCGAATGCTTTTCATTGATACACAACGACACTTGGGGTCCTTACCACGTTGCTACGCATTTGGGGGAGCGGTATTTTCTCACTTTGGTAGATGATCATAGCCGATATACCTGGATTTATTTGTTGAAAGCCAAATCTAATGTTGCAACCATCATCAAAGAGTTTTTTTCAATAGTTCTCACTCAGTTTGGCTGTGTGATTAAGAAGATTCGGTCTGACAATGCACCTGAGTTGTCTCTTACTGATTTTCTAAAATCAAGAGGTTCTCTACAATAATTCAGTCTTAAGCGACCACAACAAAACTTGATGGTGGAACGAAAGCATCAACACCTTTTGAATGTGGTAAGGAGCTTGTATTATCAATCAAGTGTCCTAATTTATTTTTGGGGTGAATGTGTTGCTACATCAGCTTTTTTTTTTATCAATAGATCCCCTCCTCTATTCTTGGCTGAAAGTTCCCTTACCAATTACTTTACAATAAGGCACCCGCATATGAAGACTTAAAGGTGTTCGGATGCCTTGCTTATGCTTCGACTTTGCCTTCTTCTAGAAACAGGTTTTCACAAAGAGCCATTCCAGCAGTTTTCCTTGGCTACCCGAGAGGTTACAAAGGGTACAAACTCTATGATCTCAAGAATAGAAAGTTCTTTATTTCCAGGGATGTGATTTTTCACGAATTGAATTTTTCCTTCAAGCTTGATAGCACTTATTATTTCTTACTTGATTTTTCATGATCATGTCCTTCCTAAGCCACTTGAAGTTTCTCTTAATACACCTCAACCCATTGCTCCTGCTACACCCGTTCTTATTGTGACACAGCCACTAACTGGGACCCCACAGCCGTTGAGAAGAAGTCAGAGACTCCATAGGGTGTCTACTTATCTTGCAGACTACCGTTGCAACAATGTGGTGAATCCTTTGACAATGGTGCATTTTTGTTCTTATGAGAGATTAAGTTTAGCATAAAAGGATTATTGTATGTAAGTTTCTAATTTTTATGAACCCCAATTTTATCACCAAGCTTCCAAGTATCTTCAATGGCAACAGGCTATGGTTGAGGAATTACAAGCTATGGAGAATAATCGTACATGGGAGGTGGTTCCGCTTCCGATCGAAAAATATTGCATTAGTTGCCGATGGGTGTATAAGGTGAAGCGCAAGCAAGATGGGATAATTGACAGATGCAAAGCTCGTTTGGTTGCTAGAGAAAACACTTAACAAGATGGTGTAGACTATAAGGATACTTTTTCACCCGCTGCCAAACTCACCACTGTTTGATTACTCCTTGCTGTTACTGTTGTGAAGAATTGAAAATTGTTGCAGCTGGACATTAATACTGCCTTCTTGAATGGTGATCTTGATGAAGAGGTGTATATACAATTACCTCAGGGATATCCCAACAAAGGGGAGCAGAGGGAGAAGCTTGTATGCAAACTAAAAAGGTCAATATATGGCTTGATACAAGCTTTGAAGCAATGGTTTACTAAGTTCTCCACTGCTTTGCTTGGTGCTGGTTTCACTCAGTCAAAATCAGATTATTCTCTATTTCATAGAGGAACAGGCGATTCACTTGTCATGGTGCTTGTATATGTCGACGACGTCATTGTTGCTAGTAAACTTGATGTTGTAGTTGCTCAAACTCAGCAAACTTTGCAAGGTCTTTTCAAACTCAAGGTGCTTGGCCCCTTGAGTATTTCCTTGGATTGGAGATAGCAAAATCTAAGGAAGGTATTTGTTTGTCTCAACAAAATTATGCCCTTTCTTTGCTTGAAGACACTAGTTTTTCGAATTGTAAACATGCTTCTGTACCCTTAGATCCAAAAATAAAACTTACTACCACTAATGGGGATTTGCTCGAGGATGCAGCACAATATAGGAGGTTGATTGGCAGGTTGCTTTACCTCACTATTTTAAGACCCGATATTTGCTTTGCTGTGAATAAGTTAAGCCAATACATGTCTTCTTCTTGCACTATTCATTTGGATGCTATCTATCATATTTTGAGATATTTGAAGGCTTCACCTGGGCAGGGCTTGTTTTTTTCAGTTTCTTCCCCTTTATCGGTCAAGACATATGGGAATGCTGATTGGGGGAGCTGTGCAAAAACCAGACGATCCACTACCGGCTATTGCGTCTTCCTTGGTGATTGTTTAATCTCATAGAAGGCGAAGAAACAAGACACTGTTTTGAGGTCCACAGCTGAAGCAGAGTATCGAGCACTCGCCAATGTCATTGCTGAAGTTGTGTGGATTATGAGGCTGCTTCAAGATTTTGAGATACAATTTGATCCGTCTTTCATCTTCTGTGACAGCAAAGCTGCAATCCACATTGCTGAGAATCCCACCTTCCATGAGCGTACCAAACATATTGAAATGGATTGCCACTTTGCTTGAGAACGTGTACAAGACGATACCGTGAAGTTGGTACATGTGAAGTCAGGTCATCAGCTTACTGACATTTTAACAAAAGCTGTGCAGCCTACTTTGTTTAAGAACTTGATCAGCAAGTTGGGAATTATTAACATCTTTTCTCCAACTTGAGGGGGGAGTATTAACTAATATCTTACTTTGCTTGTTATGAGTGTTATTTATTTACTGCAGTTAGTTGATTAGCCTTATTTAGAGAGGAATATTTTTTGTTAGGTTTTGTTAGTGGTTTGTTGATATGAGTTGGCATGTGTATGTGTATGTGTATATATATTTCACATCCAAACTAATAAAGTAGTAGCAGAAATTTTTTTTTAGTACGATTTCTGGTTTTAACAATAATATTCAATCTGAATTGTTATTTTGCAAGTCCTATAATATTTTTCACATTTGAAATTTTAAAATAACTATTAGATATAAATTTATAGAGAATTAAGCTAGCTTTAAAACTAATTTTGAACTAAGTCAACCGAATAAATGTAGATTAAAATACTTATAAAATACTGTTAGTATGTCAGGTTGGTTTGTTACAACACAATTTTTTATTATGAACTTGTAACAAGTTTATCTACCTAATTAAATTTAAATTTAATTTTGTAGTTAACTCAAAAATAAAATTAGTTTTCTCATCTTCTTATATAACTAAAGATTATTCAAATCCAATAAATATGGAATAAGTTATGACTATATCTTGAAGAGTTATTTATTATCTATTAAAAATTCACTAAAATTAATATTGTCATATTTTTAAAATTTAAATTAAATATATTAGTTTTTTAAATATTTTATTTTTATTTTTTTATAAATTTAAATTTTAATATTAATATAAATTTAATTAATTAATTATTAAATAACAAACATAATTAAAAAAGTTTGAGATGTTACATTAGCAAAATAATACCAAAAGACTAAATTGAATTACGAGTTAAAATAAGTTACAAAATGCGATATTATTATTCTACTTAACATTTTCTTAATAACTAAATAAAATAGAAAATAACAATTGATTAGTTAAGTCTAATCATTTTTTATATATTTCGATTGATTCAAAATTCATATTTCGTTGTTTTTTTTATGACTAAACAAAACAATAAAAAGGAAAACAAGCTATATTAAATGGTTGATGTTATATTATATCTAAGTTAATCTAATATATTGGAGATCTTTTTATGGTTGAAGCTACTCTAAATAAAATTCTGAAATAACTCCTTTAATTATATAATCCGCTGTACAATTTACATCTCTTTAAATTAAGACAATAATAATTCTTCCATTTCAATTTATAATATCTTGAATATGTTTTATCAAATTCTATTTTAGAATATTATTATTGGGTATCTGTCTGTTTATTAAAAAAATAGCATTTAAACAATTAGTTTTACATAACACCTTCTGAAATTTACTATCTTAAATTAGAAGTAAGTCTCTCCAAATTATATACAGTTTAGTATAAAGAATATTACAAACTTCAACTTTTTCAATATAACCCTTTAACCAATAACCATCGAAATCACATTGAAGAAGACACCAAAAATTGGCTAAATCCTCAAAAATAAACAAGCTAGCATCACAATTCAATTTAATGGACTTGGTAGGAGGAGGAGTCCAATACAAGCAGAGAAAGGGAGGGAGGGGAGACAAAGCTCGATGCATTAAGAAAATGGTATGCAACTTCCTTGTGAAGCTACGAATCAAACTCACCACTTTACTAGTACTCTAGAGAGCATCTGGATTAAATAAATCATTATTCTTACTTCTTCAAATCTACCAGATAATCGAGTAGAAAATAAAAGCATCCCTAGGACTAAGACTTCTACAAAGCCAATGTCGTAATTCTAAGTAATCAGAATATAATCTAAGCACAGTCCAAATCTCTTTGGTCCCTGGGTAATTTCATAGACAATACAGAATAGTTTTAGGACTAAGTTGACACTAATAACAAATATTCGACTAAACTAAACCACGCTCAAATTAAAACTCCGTCGTAGGAAGAGTATTATGAAGATTAAACCAAGTCAAGAACATATTTTGTTGGTTTAAAGTTATATATTTTGTATCCACGATTTATAAATAAATTTAGGATAAATAAAATAACGCACTTAAATTATTTTATTATTAACAAAAATATTTTAAAATTTTGTTATTCACAAAAGTGTTTTCAAATTATTAAACAACATAATAAAAATATACATTTATAAATTAAGACATTTTACATTAATAAAAAAAAAGTGACGAAACAAAAAAAAATTTATGTGATAAATGAGATTCTAACCTTGATAAGTTAGATATATCATATTTTTTTATGTTTATGGAGCACCAAACAAATCTCTAATCACAACTAAATATTCTTTATACGTATTTAAATTATTCAACAAATTTATATCTTAGTAACCAAACAACTATGATGTGTATCAACATAAACAGAAACATTAATTGAAAATTTGAAATAAACACACCCTAAAAAATGAAAAAAAGAATTAATTTTTTTTTATCAAAGATAGGAGACTCGAACCCGCAATCTTTTAATTTAATATTGGAGATCTTTTTATGGTTGAAGCTACTCTAAATAAAATTCTGAAATAGCTGCTTTAATCATATGATTCGCTGTACTATTTAAATCTCTTTAAATTAAGACAATAGTAATTCTTCTGTTGCAATTTATGATATTTTGAATATGTTTTACCAAATTCTATTCTAGAATATTATTATTGGGGATCTGTCTGTTTATCAAAAAAATAGCATCTAAACAATCAGTTTTGCATAACACTTTTTAGAATTTATTATCTCAAACTAAAAGTAAGTCTTTCCAAATTGTATACAATTTAGTATAAAGAACATTACAAATCTCAACTTTTCCAATACAACTCTTTAACCAATAACCATCGGAATCACAGAGAAAAAGACACCAAAAACCGACTAAATCTTCAAAAACAAACAGGCTAACATTACAATTCAATTTAATGGACTTGGCTGAAGGAGGAGTTCAATGCAAGCAGAGGGAGGGAGGGAGGGCAGACAAAGCTCAATGCATTAAGAAGACGGTATGCAACTCCTTGTAAAGTTACTAATCAAACTCACCACTTTATTAGTACTCTAGAGAGCATCTGGATTAAATAAATCATTATTCTTACTTTTCCAAATTTACCAGATAGTCGAGTAAAAAATAAAAACATCCCTAGGACTAAGATCTCTACACAACATATCGTAATTCCAAGTAATCATAATATAATCCAAGCACAGCCCAAATCTCTTTGGCACTTGGGTAATTTCATAGACAATGCAGAATAGTTTTTGGACTAAGTTGACACCAATAACAAATATTCGACTAAGCTAAATTACGCTCAAATTAAAATTCTATCGTAAAAAGAGCATTATAAAGACTAAACCAAACTAAGAATATATTTCGTTGGTTTAAAGCTATATATATTTTGTATCCACGCACGGTTTATAAGTAAATTTAGGATAAATAAAAAAATGTATTTAAATTATTTTATTATTAACAAAAATATTTTAAAATTTTGTTATTCACAAAAGTGTTTTCAAATGATTAAACAAGGTAATAAAAATATACATTTGTAAAATCACATTAATAAAAAAAATTAACGAGACAAACAAAAATTTTTATGTGATAAATGAGATTCTAACCTTGATAAGTTAGATACGTCACATTTTCAACAAACAAATCTCTAATCACAAGTAAATATTCTTTATACGTATTTAAATTATTCAACAAATTTATATCTTAGTAACCAAACAATTATGATGTGTATCAACATAAACAGAAACATTAATTGAAAATTTGAAATAAACACACCCTAAAAAATGAAAAAAGAATTAATTTGATCCTTACAAAACTTTGCACTTGAATTAGATTTTTACAAGATATAAATGACACAGGGTTTTTTTTTCCCCTATTTTTTCTTTTGTTGACATTGTGAATCCATGCTTACGTTGTTGAATCATAGTATTGTATGTATTTTCAGTTTTCATGGTGTCAATTAACTATTATATCAGCATAAAATTTTAGTGGCTAAATTGATTTATTCGTAAATTTTAGTAACTATATATACATATATGATAACTGATAAGCGTTAGCCCATAAATTAAATTCACGTTTAATAAGATATATACTAATGCACCCATTTGAGTGTGTGTAGTGGTTGGTTTTTTAGGATATTTTTTAATTTAGTATGTTAAAAATTAATTTGTTTAACTTAATACATTAAAAATTAATTTGTATATAGCAAAATTTAAATTTTTAATATTTATTTAAATAGACTAATAAATTAATCTTTAGGCTAATACAACTTAATTTGAGTGTGTAGTGTGAACCTTCAAAATAAAGTTGAGAAGGTAGACACGGGAAAGATGAGGGAACCAAAACAACTAAACAAGAGGTTGGGGCATTCTATGTTCCAATCATAAAACAAGCCTCCACACGCACACCATGTGTACCACATCACAATAAGGCGTAAGCTAATAAAATATGAGTAATATCTTATCTTATTTCATATATAAGAAGCTTCTATGAACATTTCCAGCAAGAGAGGAGGAAGCAAGTAATTTGTATGACACAAAGAAAACGGATGAAAGTTAGAAAATTAGTAAAATTTATTACTTTTAATCAGTAATTAGTTATTAATGTTTAAAAATATAAGTAAAAAGTATGTTATTGAATTACTATATTAAAAAAATTGGATTAATAACTAAAAGTAATAGTAAAAAACAATAAATTTTGTTGAGTTCTTAAACATTTCTTAAAAAAAAATAATTATTTGCTAAGTTCTTTAAAATTTAAACAGAAAATTACTTATTAAAAAAATTCAACTTAAAAAAAAAGCAATTTTTCAACTAACATTAATTAATTTTTGAAACTACTTTTATTTTAAATTTCAATTCTAAATTTTAACTCTAAATATTAAATTATAAAATTAAAAAATAATTTATAATAAAAAATAATTAATATTAATTAATTAAAAATTGGTTGATAAAAAAAGCTGTATGATTATTAAAAATATTAAAATACTTGTTAAAATTATAAAAAAAATGTTAAGAAAACAATATTTTGAGATTTCAAAGTTTATATATATGTTTTTTTTTTTTTTTTTGTATTATTAAGAAGGGGCTTGACAAAAACGTTTGATTATAAAGCCTCCATAGTTGATCCACGTTGAACATG
This sequence comes from Arachis hypogaea, assembly GCF_003086295.3. Classification (NCBI taxonomy): domain Eukaryota; kingdom Viridiplantae; phylum Streptophyta; class Magnoliopsida; order Fabales; family Fabaceae; genus Arachis; species Arachis hypogaea. The sequence goes on from NC_092050.1 coordinate 145,746,685, forward strand.
ACAAGCAATACCAACAGTGTGCCTAAAAAGAAGGAGTGGTATATCCAAAACCAGTGGGCAAGTGAAATGGGGTGATCAAAGGCGCCCACAGTACTACACAAAACCACCGTACGGAACTCCCACAAAACCGGGAAACCACTTTCCATCTTTCATCTCAATCATCATCACCTCCTCTTCATCTACTATTCATTTGAATCATTTCTACGTGCCCCCATCTCATTCTCCTTGATATTTTATTCAACACAAATTAAACTTAAATCTTACAATTATTATTATTATTATTCAATAGACAATATAATATGCTATATCATAAAAAAAATTAAAATTTAGAATTTGAAGGTTTATTTTGTTACTAAAAGAACTGAAGTGAAAATTATTAATTTAGTAATAAATCGACCTTAAAAGGAAAATTGATCGGTGGATTATAAAATAAAACAAATATTATTTTATGCATTACTATGATAATTATATATAAAATTATGAAATTAAATTATACAAATTGTCCCTCTTTATATTTTCTTAAAGTTTAATTTTAATACAATAAAATTATAAAACATTTTATTATCTAATCATATCAATTTTTGATAATTATTTACGTAATTAATTTAAAATATAATTATTTTTACTAATATATTATTATATAAATAAACAAAATTGCATATATTTTTTAGATTACTTTGATCATTATTATTTTATTTTCATGATGATTATAAATATTTTTATTGAAAATAAATTTAAAAAAACATATAACGTTAACTGAAAAATGATATAAAAAATTAAGAAATAGCAATATCTGTTTTCATAATTACACAGTAATGTAAAATGTTACACAATACTAATGCATATTAATCTATATCTATATAAAGTAACTGTGTAATAGTAAGTTAATAACACATAAATTAATCAAAACGATAAATATATTATATGTTTATGTTAAGATAACGGAAAGGTTGAAAATAAAATAAAATAAACTATAAAATTATAATTCAAATAACATAAATTTTTATCTTCACTTAAAAATTTTAAATTTCAGTCTCACTCTTAATTTTAATAAAATAAAAATCCAAAGTTCATTGTATTTAAGGAAGCATAGCGTGAGGGCATGACATCAGTTTTGATTAAAAAATTGATAAGAGTAGGACCCAACCCCAAAAACCAGGGATGTAGCAACAGCAAATCCAATCACCGAATCAAAAAACTACCATTTTCTTGGAAGCAAGCAAAGTGAAGAAGCATCATTCCACCACCAAAACCAACTGCGCCCTCTTTTCCCACTCTTCTCTCTTCCAAATCCACACGCCCCCCTCTCACTATAAAACCCCCACGCTCTCAACCCTCTATCTTCTCTCTCCTACAATTTTCTCTCTTCTCAAACACATACACCATGCGATTAAGCTGCAACGGTTGTCGTGTCCTTCGCAAGGGTTGCAACCTTGAATGCCCCATTAAACCCTGCCTCCATTGGATCAAATCGCCGGAATCACAGTCCAACGCCACCCTCTTCCTCGCCAAGTTCTACGGCCGCGCTGGCCTCCTCAACCTCCTCACCGCCGGCGATCCCAAGATCCGCCCAGGTAAAAAATAAAATTTCAAAACTTTTTCCATTTTCCTGAGAAAATGCAAGAAAATGATGGAATTCTTCTTGGCTTTTGTTTCTAATATTCTTTTTTTTCCCAGCTATTTTTAAATCTTTGCTATACGAAGCTTGCGGCCGGATAGTGAACCCGGTTTTCGGTTCGACCGGGTTGCTATCGACTGGGAGCTGGCACTTGTGCGAAGCAGCTGTTGAAGCCGTTCTTAGCGGCGCGCCGATTAGACAACAGGATGCTTCAGATGGCGGTGACCAGCTGCTAAACCCGTCTGATATTCGCCACGTGGTGAAGAGGGGGAAATCTTGCAGCTCCGATAATGTCCTTAAGCCCCGGAAGAGCCAGTTCAAGAGGCGCGCTGAGAAGTCGAAGCCGGAGCCGGAGGTTAAGCTGGATCAGGGTGTAGCCGAGTTGGTGGTGGAGGCTTGCGTAGTGAATGAGTTAGATGACTCGGCGAGCCCTGACTCAGGGTCTGGGCTGAGTGAGCACGTAAGTGTTGTTGTTGGCGGCGGTGCAGAAGCTGATAGCGGCTCAATTGAGAGTGTCAATCCGGCTCGAGCCGATGATGGGGAGCTTGAGCTGGAGCTGACTTTGGGGTGTCAGTGGCTTTGATATTGACACGTATAGGGAGGGGTTGATTTCTTTGGCCAGTTCAATTTCTGTTTGTCGTACAAGAGAAGAGACATACTAGTTTTAGCCGCAGTTATAAAATATTTAATTAGATTTTAGTGGTAAATATATTAATATATGATATATGATATACTATGAGCTTAGGTTGGTGGTGATATATGTTTTTTGTTCACCCCAATTCACTTGCGACAAACTTGGGGTCTTTCAGATGTGTACATTGTGAAGAGAATTTATAGAATTAAATTTTCTCTTTTAGCAATTCAAAAATTGGTTCATATGATCATATTGTTGCAAATATGTATGTGTTTTCAGTAAGCAACGGAACATTTTGGGTTTTGCAATATTGAATCTATAAACAATTATCATGACTAAACATTCAACCAGAAATCATGGAATATAGACTTGAAGTGGCGAATCAAATGCCCTTGACTCCTTGAGCCATCATTTCAGCAAACAAGTTGATGGCTTCCGGAATCAACTCATTTTCAAGACACCTATAAATCATTGAAGTTCATGTAAGGGAATCCTTGTCAAGCATGTTATTAAAGAGGTTACATGCCTTTAATACTTGCCCAGCACTAAGATAGCCAGCAATCATGAATGTGCATGCAATTGTGTTTTTGATGGATGATCTGTGAAACAAATTTTGAGCTTTTTCTAACTGGCCAGCATGAATGTAACCATTTATCATAGAATTAATTATTTATACTCTTCTATTTATTTTTTTAAAGAACATTACTTGTTAGTTGCTACTAATATATTACAATATGCATTATAATCCATACATAGTAGGTTATTGATATGTGAATTTTTTTAGTATCTAATATACTTAACGTATATTTAATCCATAATATATGTTATATATGTTCATATAGCCTGATCCAATTAGCAAAGTCAGACCTAATAAAACAAAAAGTTTCGTCAATAAAGGTGGCATCCACGAACATACTCGGTCTCTTTAAAGAGGTTGGACACCGACAAAAGGAAGTCAGCTCTACCTACCCGAAAGTAAGTAACTGCCTCCTAAATCTCGCCTATAATCTTTATCTTCACTAAAAAAATGGATCCCAACAAACTTTCAAGATGAAGGGAACGGTTATCCATCAGAAAAGACGGAACTATTCCAATAAAGATGGTTATCAACTTTACTATAAATACACTGACATCCCTCAGGTATAATTTACGTTCTAATATACTAAAAACCTGTCTAAAGCCCTTGCTAACTTAAACATCAGAGTCTCTTGTAGGTACCACCCCTAACCTCCTCACGAGAAACTGGGACAGGCGGCACCTCAGTATCGACAAGTCAGATGCTGCTACTCAAAGGGACCTAGACCTCACGTTCAGGTCCAAACCAACGTTTCAGGTAACTCTCGGAACATTGACGCCATTGTCGGAGACCTGAAGTTCATCCCTTAATGATGGCGGACGACCAATATGAAGACGGCCGTATGGCATCTGAATCTGAAGGCGAGCCCCCAACCAGAGGGCAACACCCTTGTGCTACCTCCGCCACACCAAACTCATGATCCCCACGGGGAAGGACCCTCGGGAAATCCCCAGCCAAGACGGATTCATTCAGAAATCCGTCACCCTGAGGAGGAAGAACCCCCTTAGACAGCAAATATACTAGGTCTAGTCTGTGGCCAGCCAGAATAGCTAGAACAACTCGAATACGAGACTTAACGACAACGGGAAGCAATGCGGGAACTATGGAGAGAGGTAAGGTGATGAAGAGAGCTAGAAGAAAAAACTCTTGAAGCTAGAAGCCGACCTTCTCAATCGAAATAACCGAACAGATCAGGAAGAAAGTCCTCTAGACGGAGAAGATCCATTCATAGAAAAGATCATACGGGCCAAAGTTCCCAAGAACTTTAAAACACCTGACATGGATCTCTATGACGGGACGACCGACCCAAGACACCACCTCAGTAATTTTAAAAGTCGGATGTACCTAGCTGACGCCTCTGACGCCACCCGCTGCAAAGCCTTCCCAACCACTCTGACCAAAGCGGCCATGAAATGGTTTGATAACTTACCCCTCAAGTCGGTAACCTGCTTCGACGACCTGGCAAACAAGTTTCTGACCAGATTCTCCATTCAAAAAGACAAGACAAAACACGTCCCGAGCTTGCTAGGAGTCAAACAACAGGTTGGAAAAACCCTCCGAGATTACATAAAAAAAGTTCAATAAGGCGTGCTTGGAAATCCAAAGCTTGACCACTGAAGCCGTAATCATGAGACTAGTCAATGGCCTCAAGGAGAGACCGTTCTCCCAGTCCATATCTAAGAGACACCCAACTTCTCTAAATAAAGTTTAAGAAAGGGCAGAGAAATACATCAACATGGAGAAAAATTCTCGACTTAGGGAACCTTTCCCACAGCCAAGCCTGCCCTACCAATCCTGGGAAAAGGAAAAAGAGCCCAAAAAGAAAGAAGAGCAAAATATAGAGAAGTCTCAAAAGTACCACAATTATACTCCTCTTAAAGTCTCTCTAGTAAATGTCTACAGAGAGATATGCCATACGAAGAAGCTCCCGCCTCCTCGTCAAATTAAACATAAAAAGGCGGAAAGTCGGACAGAATACTGTGAGTACCATAGGCTCTACGGACATTCCACTAACGAATGTTACAACTTGAAGAATGTCATTGAAAAGCTGGTCAGAGAAGGCCAATTAGACAGATACCTGACTGACAGATCGGACTATCTAAGGAAGAGAAGGAGGGAGGAAGAGGAAAGACGATAAGAACATCCGCCTCATGTAAGAACTACGAATTAATTAGCCAATTTATTAACGTAAAATAATAACAATTTAATTGCCCAGAATATGTTCAAAATTTTATAATATTAATTAGAAAATATAAATATGATATTTGGACTCTGTAGATTTTTCTGAGTTGGAAAATGTAATTTTCTTCGAAAAATTGAGTAAAAACGCGTACCGGTAAATTAACCGGCAGTACCGGCTTAAATCTGTCCGGTATTGTGTAAGAATAATAAAAATAGTAGAAAACCTTAGAAAAATATTTAGAATTAAAAATCAGATACTAATTTTGAAGGTTTGACCCAAAGTTGAGCCAAACGGGCCAAAAACGCTAACGGATTGGACTGGGCCTAAGTTCGGCCCAAGCTCAATACATATAACCCAATTAATGAACCCCCCATTCAGCCACTCCATCCTCACAAACACAACAACACAGCTGCAAGTGAGAAGAGAGTGAGGGTTTCATTTTCACTATTCACCTCAAACTTCCCAAGCTCATAACTTGAGCTACGGAGCTCCAATCGCCGCACCTTTTGCGGCCACGCAATCACCACGAAGAGCTCTACAAAACTCACCCAAGAAACTGGTAAGGAAATTATGAATCCCTTCTCAGCCTTTCCTTCAAAAATTAAAAAATCTAGTGTTTGGGATTTTTGAAGTTTTGATATTTTGTTGTGTTTAGGACTAATCTAACTTGAGGAATCTATTGGGTTTTGCTTCCAAAACTGTTGGACAAGGTAAGAGTATCTTGAACCCTTGTGAAATTGTGATTAAGATGAATCCTAGGTTGATTGATTATGAATTATGTGTATATAGCTTGATGTTGTTATTGTTGGCACTTATTTGGACCTTTGGATTGATTGTTGGTGATTGGAGGCTTGAGTTGGACTCAATTTGGTAATTTAGTGCATATTGGGAATCGGCTAAGGTATGGTTTTGGTTTTCTTTATGTAATATATAATATTTCTGGACACTTAGGCTAGTGACCTATAGGATAGGTTTGGATTGTATTGGTTGTTGAACTTGTGGAATGATGATGTATAATGACTTGATGATTTTGTTTATTTTGATGAATTGTGATGTTGATGTTGATAAAATGATGTTGAATATTGAGATTGAGGTTGAATGAAGTTGATCATTGTCTTGCATTTTCCTGAGAAAATGCAAGAAAATGATGGAATTCTTCTCGGCTTTTGTTTCTAATATTCTTTTTTTTTTTCAGCTATTTTTAAATCTTTGCTATACAAAGCTTGCGGCCGGATAGTGAACCCGGTTTTCGGTTCGACCGGGTTGCTATCGACTGAAAGCTGGCACTTGTGCGAAGCAGCTGTTGAAGCCGTTCTTAGCGGCACGCCGATTAGGCAACAGGATGCTTCAGATGGCGGTGACCAGCTGCTAAACCCGTCTGATATTCGCCACGTGGTGAAGAGGGGGAAATCTTGCAGCTCCGATCATGTCCTTAAGCCCCGGAAGAGCCAGTTCAAGAGGCGCGCTGAGAAGTCGAAGCCGGAGCCGGAGGTTAAGCTGGATCAGGGTGTAGCTGAGTTGGTGGTGGAGGCTTGCGTAGTGAATGAGTTAGATGACTCGGCGAGCCCTGACTCAGGGTCTGGTCTGAGTGAGCACGTAAGTGTTGTTGTTGGTGGCGGCGCAGAAGCTGATAGCGGCTCAATTGAGAGTGTCAATCTGGCTCGAGCCGATGACGGGGAGCTTGAGCTGGAGCTGACTTTGGGGTGTCAGTGGCTTTGATATTGACACGTATAGGGAGGGGGTTGATTTCTTTGGCCAGTTCAATTTCTGTTTATCGTACAAGACAAGAGACATACTAGTTTAAGTAGTTTTAGCTGCAGTTATAAAATATTTAATTAGATTTTAGTGGTAAATATATTAATATATGATATATGATATACTATGAGCTTAGGTTGGTGGTGATATATGTTTTTTGTTCACCCCAATTCACTTGCGACAAACTTGGGGTCTTTCAGATGTGTACATTGTGAAGAGAATTTATAGAATTAAATTTTCTCTTTTAGCAATTCAAAAATTGGTTCATATGATCATATTGTTGCAAATATGTGTTTTCAGTAAGCAACGGTAAGGAGACAATGAGATTAAGGAACATTTTGGGTTTTGCAATAATATTGAATCTATAAACAATTATCATGACTAAACATTCAACCAGAAATCATGGAATATAGACTTGAAGTGGCGAATCAAATGCCCTTGACTCCTTGAGCCATCATTTCAGCAAACAAGTTGATGGCTTCCGGAATCAACTCATTTTCAAGACACCTATAAATCATTGAAGTTCATGAATGTGCATGCAATTGTGTTTTTGATGGATGATCTGTGAAACAAATTTTGAGCTTTTTCTAACTGGCCAACATGAATGTAACCATTTATCATAGAATTAATTATTTATACTCTTCTATTTATTTTTTTAAAAAACACTACTTGTTAGTTGCTACTAATATATTGCAATACGCATTATAATCTATACATACTAAGTTATTGATATGTGAATTTTTTTAGTATCTAATATACTTAACGTATATTTAATCCATAATATATAATATATATGCTCATAGCTTGACCCAATTAGCAAAGCTAAGCCTAATAAAATAAAAAGGTCCGTCAATAAATGTGGCATCCACGAATATACCCGATCTCTTTAAAGAGGTTGGATGCCGACAAAAGGGAGTTAACCTACCTACCCGAAAGCAAGTATCTGCCTCCTAAATCTTGCCTATAATCTCTATCTTCACTAAAAAAAATAGACCTTAACAAACTCACAAGATAAAGGGAGCGATTATCCATCAGAAAAGATGGAACTATTCCAACAAAGGTGGTTATCAACTCTACTATAAATACACTGACACTCGTCAGGTATAATTTACGTTTTAATCTACTAAAAATCTGCCTAAAACCCTTGCTAACTTAAGTATCAGAGTCTCTTGTAGGTACCACCCGAAACCTCCTCACGAGAAACTCAGACAGGCGGCACCTCGGCATCAACAAGTCAGACGCTGCCACTCAAAGGGACCTGGACCTCATGTTCAGGCTCAAATCAATGTTTCAGGTAACCCTCGAAATATTGACGCCATTGCCAGGGACCTGGAGTTCATCCCTTAACGATGGCGAACAACCAATATGAAGACGGCCGTACGGCATCTGAATCTGAAGGCGAGCCCCAACCAGAGGGCAACGCCCTTGTACCACCTCCGCCACACCAAACTCATGATCCCCACGGGGAAGGACCCTCGGGGAATCCCCAGCCAAGACGGATTCATTCAGAAATCCGTCACCCCAAGGAGGAAGAGCCCCTTTAGACAGCAGAGATACTAGGTTTAGTCTGTGGCCAGCGAGAACAGCTAGAACAACTCGAGTACGAGACTGAACGACAACGGGAAGTAGAGCGGAAACTGCAGAGAGAGGTAAGGCGACGAAGAGAGCTAGAAAAAAAATCTCTTGGAGCTAGAAGCCAACCTTCGCAATCGAAATATCCGAACAGATCAGGAAGAAAGTCCTCTAGACAGAGAAGACCCATTCATAGAAGAGATCATGTAGGTCAAAGTTCCCAATAACTTTAAAACACCCGACATGGATCTCTATGATGGGACGACCGACCCAAGACACCACCTCAGCAATTTTAAAAGTCGGATGTACCTAGCTGACGCCTCTGACGCCACCCGTTGCAAAGCCTTCCCAACCACTCTGACTAAAGCGGCCATGAAATGGTTTGATAACTTACCCCTCAAGTCGGTAACCTGCTTCGACGATCTGGCAAAGAAGTTTCTGACCAGATTCTCCATTAAAAAATATAAGACAAAACACAGTCCAGAGCTTGCTAGGAGACAAACAAGAGGTCGGAAAAATTGTTCGAGATTACATGAAAATGGTTCAATAAGGTGTGCTTGGAAATCCAAAGCCTGTCCACTGAAGCAGTAATCATGAGACTAGTCAATGGCCTCAGGGAGAGACCGTTCTCCCAGTCCATATCTAAGAGATACCCAACTTCTCTAAATGAAGTTCAAGAAAGGGCAGAGAAATACATCAACATGGAGAAAATTTTCCGACTTAGGGAACCTTTCCCACAGCCAAGCCCACCCTACCAATCCCGGGAAAAGGAAAAACAGTCCAAAAAGAAGGAAAAGTAAGATACAGAGAAGCCTCAAAAGTACCACAATTATACTCCTTTTAGAGTCTCTCTAGTAGATGTCCCTTCATCCTTGGTTGGAATTGTCTCTCCAACCTTGGTTGGAGTTATCTTGCCAACCTTGATTGTAGTTCCCACCTTGGTTATAATTGCCGCCTTGTTGATAGTATCCTTGATTTGGGTGGTCATAGAAATTGTGAGTAGCTGCCAATGTGTTTTCTTCTTGTTGTTGGAGTTGCAGACACTCATCAGTGTAACGAGTGTAGCAGGTGCATATTCCGCATACTCTCTGAGGGACTAACTGTTGACATTGTTGTTGTGGGGAAGGCTGAGGTTGTTGTTGATTCAGCTGTAACTGCTTCAGTATGTTGGTCATCTCTCCCAGAGTCTGTGTGAGAGCAGCAGTCTCACTACTAGAGGAAACCTCCGCAATAGCCTTGGGATGGTTGTTCCTGTGCCTGACATTCCGGGTAGACTCAGCCAGATCGGTGATCAGTTGCCACGCTTCTGTCGCCGTCTTGTACTTCTTCAGAGAACCATTACTTGCAGCATCTAGTGTAGTCTTATCCTGAGGCTTCATGCCTTGTGTACCAACTGGTCAATCTTGTGGTGGGGGCAAGAGTCTAAGAGATTCCTAAAGCGTTCCCAATATTCATAAAGGGTCTCTGACACGCCTTGGATGATGCAGGAAATTTCTTTCCTCAGTCTATCTGTAACTTCAGCTGGAACATATTTTTCCAGGAATTCCCTTCTGAGCAGATCCCAGTTAGTAACAACTGCTTCAGGTTGAGTGTAGAACCACTCCCTTGCCTTTTCCTCAAGAGAAAACGGAAAGGCATATAGCCAAATAGTAGTTTCATCTGCACCATGACGCCTAGTAGTGGAGCAGGCTGTCTGAAAATCTCTGAGGTACTTTAAGGGCTCTTGAGCAGGTAAGCCATGAAACTTGGGCAGTAAGTTGATTAGCGCAGTCTTCAGTTCAAAATTTGCAGCCATATTTGGGTGACGCGCTTGATACGGTTGCAGTGTAAAGTCTAGAGCTCTTGCTTCCTAGAGTGTAATCATTCTGGACTCCGCCATATTACCTACACGTAAATCAATAGAATCAGTAGTAAAGGAGCTTGTTTCTTCCTCAGATGGCACTTCAGATTCGCCTTCAGATGAGACTGGTGAATTGGTAGTAACCACTTCACCACCCTCAGAGGCTAACCGACGCCGAGCTCGCCTAATACGTGAAATAGTTCTTTCAATTTCAGGATCAAACGCGGCTAAGCTCGGATCAAGCAGTGAACACGTCATTCAATGAAAGAAACATACAGCTCATGGTAATAAAATAAAATAAAATATGCAAAAATATAAAATTAAAAATATTTACACCAACTAATAATTTAGCACGCTATTGCAACTCCCCAACAACGGCGCCAAAAATTGATGAAGGCAGAAATTAGTCAATTAAGAATTTATAATAAGAACAGCGTTGCAAGTACAGTTCTTAACCAACAAAAATCCGTTTATCAATTTAGAAGGGTTGTCAGAAAATTAGAATAAAAATACTGGGAGTAAGAATCCCAGGTTGTCTCCCAACGAGTTGACAAAAGAGTGCTACTTTATTAGTCAGGAGTTTTTCGAGAAAGTTTAAGAGTTTGAGAACAGAAAATTAAATGATTGTAAATTAAGGCAATGAAAATTGGCAAGAGAATTTATATAATCAGAATAAAAACCTTGACCGGGGAAAAATTAATTGGAAGTTCTATCCTTGTTGGATTCTCCCAAGTGTAATAGCAAGAGGTTATTGTTTTCACTTAGTTAACCCTTACTAAATAAAGGAAAGTCAAGTAATTGAGCTAACTCTTATTCACAAGTCCTAATCCTCTTCTATTGGAAGGATTAGCGTTAGTGACTAGAGAGTTAGCTAACAACTTTCAATTGAAATTGACACTTGAGTATTTCAACTCAAGGGTCTCCTTTTAATCAACCTCCAAAGTCAAGTTAGGAGTCTACTCCATTGACATGAATACAACGTTCACAAGCATGTAAAGGGAATAAGAAGAAGACATGATAAATTAAGTAAATTAATAACTGAAAATTGATTTAAAGGTAAAAATAGTTCTTTGCATTAATAAATCCCAAAATCATAAACATACTTATCTGAATAGGGTTAATAGGTAATCAAAGAGTAAAGGAATAAGAAAACAAACTAAAATAATGGAAACTTCAACGAAGGTAGTGACTCTTCTCAATATCCAAAGCAAAAGCATCAAAAGCATAAAAACTAGAAATCTATGAATGTGAAGAAAACCTAGAGGAAGAGTGATTTCTCTCTAAGATTCCAATCTAAAAACTAAAAACTATCCTAATGAGAATGTGTGTTGAGTCTCTGCTTGTTCCCTGGCTCTAGTCCGTGTTTCTGGGCCAAAAACTGGGTCCAAACTCAGCCCAAAATCGCCCCAGCGTTTTCTGTGATTCCTGCAGGTAGCACATGTCACGCGTACGCGTCAGGCACGCGCACGCGTCCCCGTGCGAACTCCAATTCACGCACACGCGTGAGCCATGCGTGCGCGTCGCTCCTCGCTGGTTATCTCCTTTATTTCTTGTGCTCCTTCCATTTTTGCAAGCTTCCTTTCCATCCTCTAAGCCATTCCTGCCCTATAAAGCCTGAAAACACTTAACACAAACACACAGATCACGACATAGAATGGTATAAAGGGGAATTAAAATACACAATTTAAAGGCTTAGGAAGCAAGTTTTCAACCATAGAACAAAACTAGGAAAGAATTGTAAAATCATGCAAATAGTATGAATAAGTGTGCAAAGGCTTGATAAAACCACTCAATTGAGCACAAGATAAACCATAAAATAGTGGTTTATCAACTACCTCAAATTCAATGTCCTCCCCAAGGATGAAAAGGAAGCTATAAGGCTCGTAAAAGAGGCACAAAATTATACACTGGTCCACAATGTCTTATACAAAAGAGGCATATCAACACTCCTCTTGAAATGCATTCCGACCTCCAATACAAAGGAAGTCTTAGAGGACGTACACAGTGGCATATGTGGAAATCACCTAGGAGCTCAGTCACTAGCTAAAAAGGTGATCCGAGCCATCTTCTTCTGGCTAACCTTACAAAGGGAAGCGGCTGAGTTCGTTAAAAAGTGCCCACCTTATCAGAAACATGCCAACTTCCACATTGCGCCACCCGAGGAGCTCATCAGTGTTACCTCACCATGGCCATTTGCAAAATGGGGTCTTGACCTACTCGAACCATTTCCATAAGCACCAGGACAAGTCATAGTAGGGATTGCCAACTTCACTAAATGGATCGAGGCAGAACCCTTAGCAATGATCATCGCCCAGAGAAGTCGAAAATTCTTGTACAAAAACATTATCACAAGGTTTGGAATTCCTCACTCCATCACCACGGATAATAGGACTCAATTTACTGACTCAACCTTCAGGAACTTGGTGGCTGACCTTAAAATAAAACACCAGTTTACATCGGTGGAACACCCCCAAGCCAATGGATGGGCTGAAGCTGCCAACAAAGTCATACTGGCCGGGTTAAAACGTCGACTACAAGACACAAAAGGGGATTGGGCTGACGAGCTCCCTCAAGTCTTATGGGAATATCGGACCACCCCACATTCTACAACAGGGGAGTCACCTTTTCGACTTGTTTACGGGATGGAGGCCATGATCCCCATAGAGGTAGCTGAAGAATCACCTAGGGTCATATTCTACAATGAAAGAGCTAACGTCCAGGCGCAGAAAGAAGAACTCCATCTTCTCCCCGAAGTATGAGAAAGAGCTCGGATTATGGAGGAAGCCTTAAAACAAAGGACGACTCTAAGATACAACCAAAAGGTGATCAAGAGGAGCTTCGCCACCAACGACCTCATTCTGATCCGAAATGACATCGGAGTACAGAAATCAGGAGAAGAAAAAATGGTTGCTAATTGGAAGGTACCTTACAAAATAGTTGAGGTCTTAGGAAAATGTTACTACAAAGTGTCCGACCTCCAAGGACAGGAGCTCCCGAGGTCTTTGCACGCATGTAACCTCAGAAAGTCCTACAACTAAGTAAGAAACGTTGTGCCTTGGTGCACTCTTTTTCCCGACATTGAGGGTTTTTTAATGAGGCACCAACAAGAGGGCTAAGGGTACCCAAGCCCTTAGTACGTAGATTTGTAAAGGAATTTATTAATTACTAATAAAAAAAATTTTCTATTTCTCTTTCCAAAATTTTTCTATTTAGAACACATTAATTTAAGCTCAACAAACCATGAAAATCATTGCCCGACCTAAAAATGGTCGGCAAGATGAAGCGATGAGTTACAAGTTAATGTAAGAAGTTATGTAAACAACTCGTACAAAGCGACCTCAATGAAATCGGATAAAAAACAAGTTGTAAAAGTAACTTGATAAAGGCCGACTACTCAAAGTCGAAACTAGGAAAGGAAACTCATAATTTAACGAAGTTGCCAAAATTTAAAAATCAGGCAAACTATATTCAACTACAAAAACCTAGCACTATTCCAAAAGTAGAAGGGTTCTTTGAGATACAAGGAAAATAACTTGAAATACTATAAAAAGTTGTGAAAACAACTAAAACAAAAGTAAAGTGTTCGAGAAGCTATCAACTATTACAAAAAATTAAAAGATGTTGTAAGATCCACAAGCTGGATCCTCTCAAAAAATTCAGAGCATAAACAAACTAGGATTTTTCGCCAAAAAGCGGGCTGAGATCCTTGCCAATTGTGATGTCTTTTCTTTTAACAGAAGGAGGAGAAGGGAGTACAGAAACTGGCACTACTGGGATGCCGGTAGGGGAGGCCTCCACAACGACGACCTTGGGTTGGACCTCGGACGATGTAAAAGTCTGCGCGACATGGGGAACGGAAACCTTTGGATCAAGAGGAGGCCCCTCATCCTCATTAGAGGCCGGTACAATTTTTCCATTGACAACAATGTTGTCCTGACCCAGAGGTGAGAGGTCTAGGTCGGGGCAACGACTTGGACTTGAGCTTTTAGATTCTCATATAGCACGTCCATTTCCTCCACCACATTCTCCTATAAGGCGGCGTACTCCTCTCGAGCTGTTCTCAACTCCTCCCTGAGGTCAATAAGCTCTCCGTAGGTCCGACCTCAGCTTGACGTTTTCCTCTTCCAATTCCGCCTTCAAGCCATCGACTCTCTCCACCTCGGCTCGGGCAAAATAAAAAAAAATATTGGGTGGCACAAATCGGAGTCTTTTTTAGCCCCTTAGCCCGGGCAGTACTCATCCCAGCCATACGGATACAATTACGCGCCATATGACTGAGGTGATTCTGAATAGTCACGTCGTCCATGGCTATCTGGCTGACGGACAGGATATTCCTTTCGCTCCAAGCAAACTCGTCAAAGTCCTTATCATTGATACTAGGTTCCCTAGAGGTTTTCTGTTTCTTTGGAGGAGGCCCTTGAGGCGATGGGGTACCCGAGCTCTCCAAAGCTGGGTAGGAAGGGATCAGGTGAATAGATGGAGTCAGGATACCTTCTTTTGGGCAGTAGCACCAGAACCTGATTTTTGTGGGGAAGATCGAGAAGAGGTCCCCTCAACACCTTTCTCCTGAAAACTACGAGCTACCACAGTCTTACGAGCCTTACGCAAATACTTCTAGAAGAAGTCTTGGAAGTCATACTCTCTGAAAAAAGAATACAAATTCACATTAAGATGGTAAAAAATATATAACACGAAGATAACATGAAAAGCTAGAGGTCGGGAAAACTACCTAACTCGGACTGGAGCAGACCGGGGTCTCCTAAGTATCTCTTTATGTCTAAGTGAAGAGCTCGGCCCCATCACTCTTACAACACATTCACAAAGGCTTTTTCAACCTCATCTAGGCTAGCTACAGTGCATTTGGTTACTACAGGATGTTCTTGCTAGAAAAGAGGAAAGGAAGGTTCGTCTTTCTTGTCTAAGAAGAAAGGTCGGACACCCTCCACTGCTCGGATCTTAAAGAAGTGATTTTTAAAATCATGGAAGGATTCATCAAAAATGGAAAATACTTTTTTTAAGTTGGACGGTGCGAAAGGAAAGCCAAGAAGACTTTCCTTTTAGCGTCCCTGGTTTGGTCAAAACAAACAAGTACAAGAAAAGCTGGGTAGTAGATCGGATGTCGAGTTCCCGACACAGAAGCTCAAAATTTTTCAGAAAGGCCCAAGAGTTTGGGTGAAGCTGGGAAAAGGGCTGCAGTGCAAGACCAGAGAATGTCTGTTTCAAAATTGATAAAAGGAAGAGATATGCCTAACCTAGTGAAAAAACAATCGTAGGCATAAAAGAAAGGACGTTCCGAGTCATCCAAATGAGGGAAACAAACCCTCTCCTCAGGGTCGGATACTATTAACTCAGTTTCTTTCATCCTCTCTACTCTCACAAATCTTATGATGTATATGAAAGACTTCACAATACTCCCTATCTACTACGGAAACACAGGATAGGACATTGGTATCTATCCAGGTTAAGAGACCAGAGGGAACCTTAGTCGACATGCTGAAAAATAGTAGAATGAGACATAAAGTCTATCCCTACAAATGCAAAGTAAAGAAGTTGTTACTAGAAAAAGCTCGAACATCGTCCCAAACAGGTCGGGTAAAAGCACACGAAGCTAGTCAACACAGTTAAGCAAAATACAAAAATATATACCAACAACAGCATAATGGCGACACCATCAGGGGCAATACGAGTACAAACAAACAGCAAAGCAGTTATATCAACAAGGTTCAAAAAATCCAAAAATCCCCAAAATAGGAAAAGAAGGGTGTCAATCAACTGAGTGATGTCAATCAACTATCAAAAGGAGAGTCTTTACACAACACACGCACTCAAGTATTTTTTATGCCAACCTCAATCGGTGAAAAGAAACCAAAAGACTCGCTGTCAAGAAAGTGACGTAATAACAGTCAAAACAAACATCAAGAACCAACAAACAAAGCATATTTTTCAGAAAAACACTCGGTCAATCTCATGAAAGGCGAAAACGCAAGAAACATTAGAAAAAGAAAAACACCAACCTTGAGGAGGGTTTTAATTGGAAAGGGGCACGTCTAGCAGCAAAACATGGATGATCCTAGAATTCTTTCAAGAAGGACAAGATTTCAGAAAGCTTAAGAAAAGAAGCCACAGAGTAAAATGAACAAAGAAAAGAACCTCTTTTTCTTTTCTCACAATGATAGCAAATGAAAAGGCTTTTTCCAAAAATGGAGAAAGGGAGAAGAAGAAAGGCCACGGTGCTTTTATAAGAAACAAAGGGTAATGGGCCTAATAACTTCCCTTTAAAGCGTGCGCATAATGTAAGAAACTGCCACGCCAACTTAACCCCTCATTTAAAGGGAAGCAATGTCCGAATTTTCAAACACGTTGAGTGCCCAACCTCTGGGAAGAATGGGGTACTTGGCGTCTAAGTAGAAGCCATGAAATGTTTGAGCCCGATTTACAAAAAGCCTAGGACTCAAGCAGGGGCATTGTTCTTTCCCTAACCCAATTAGCAAAGGCAGGCCAATAAAACAAAAAGGCTGGTCAAAAAAGATGGCCTCCATGAACATACCCGACCTCCTTAAAGAGGTCGGACGCCGACAAAAAGGGGCCAGCCCTACCTGCCCGAAAGCAAGTAACTGCCTCCAAATCTCGCCCACAATCTCTATCTTCACTACAAAGTTAGATCCCAACAAACTCCCAAGATAAAGGGAACGGTTATCCATAAGAAAAGATGAAACTACTCTAACAAAGAAGTTATCAACTCTACTATAAATATACTGACACCCCTCAGGTATAATTTATGTTCTAATCTACTAAAAATTTGCTTAAAGTCCCTTACTAACTTAAGTATCGGAGTTTCTTGCAGGTACCACCCCCAACCTCGGTATCGACAAATTGGACGCTGCCACGTTTAAGGTAACCTTCGGAACAATATATAATAGAAAGATTTTAAGTGTATTTAGAACATCAATATTTCAGTAATTTTAACAATTAAATATTTCAGTAATTTTAATAATAGTATTATTATTATATAGAAAGATTTTAAGTGTATTTAGAACGATATCCGCATTTTGTAAACCCCGGTTAAATTAGTAGATAATTAGTTAATAAATTAGTTTTTAATAAGGAGGATTAGAAATGTGAATATTATATTAAATTAGGATAGAGCTCATCGAAACAAGAATTTTGACATTAATTTCGAAAAAAACAGTTTAAGATTAGACCGAACGGGCCGAACCGGTTGAACCGGGCCCAAACCGGGCCCATGGGCCCAACCGGACCAGCAATTAAAAAGAGAGCCACGGGCTCTTCCTTCTCCCCACTTTCATAACGACGCAGGAAGCTTTCCAGGGGAGGAAAGGAGAGAAACCATACGTTGACGGTAAAATCAATTTGCCGTAACTTCTCCGTCCGAGCTCCGATCGCTGTACCGTTTGTGGCCACGCGTTCACCGCGTCGAGCTCTACGTTTCTATCGGAACAATTTCATAGGTAACCTTCTATTTCACTTCAGCCTCCTTTTTCCCAAATTTTGGAAAATTAAGTGGAGATATTGAATTTCTTTACTCTTTGATGTTTTAGAATCCAATTAGCTTGAGAAAAACGTTCACTCTTGCTTATGTGAAGCTTGGGTAAGGTGAGGATATGATAATTCTATTTTAATTTTATTGAATTTGAGCTTTGAGTATTAAAGTGGATATATATGTGTTATGAATGTATATTAGGTTGTGAATAAATAATTGGAGCTTGAAATTGTGAATACTGGAACTTGGAGGAAGCGGATTAGTTGAGGTTTTGAGGGCTATGTTCTTTTAGGAAAATTGTCTTGGAATAATACTTGGGAATCGGCTAAGGTATGGTTTAGGTTTCTTGCATTTAATATATAATGTTCTGTGAAAACTTAGGCTAGATGACCATAGGATAAGTTGGAATGCAGGTGTATATTTAATATTTAGTAATTTGTCGATGAATATAATTGGTTGAAGTTTATTGGATAATTAGTTATTAATTTTGGATGTTGAATGTTATTGTTGATGAACATGGTGGGTCTGGTGCTTGTTGATTAATTAATGATTCGATGAATTATTGATTTGAGGTATTTTATGTTAAAAGCCTAGGATTTGTGAACTATGACTCTTAGTTGAATTTTGGTTGTTGGATTTGAATATTGTATGAGTTTAATTGTTGATCTGAGGTAGATTTTTTGTGGAGATTGTTATGATAATGAGGAAGGAAATGTTGAATTGAAAAGAATGCAGGTTTGGACCCGAACAGGGTGGCAAAGTCCGAGTTTTAGAGGAGATGCTGCCGAAATTTTATAAAAATTAGAGATTAGAGATTTTGTTTATATGATTATTTAAAAAGATTTAGATTCAAAGGTTATATGGTTTGATTTAGAGTTATTAAGAAAATGAGCATGCTTTAAGTTTGATTCATTTAGAAAAGAATGAATTATGTTTTGAATTGGAACTATTGATGGACGGAATGGGAGGTGTGATAATGAAGGATAAGGATTGAATATGATTGATGTATGATAATGAATGAAATGCGATTGAGAATGATGTTGATGTTGAAGAATTATAATTGAATTACTTATATGGCTTATGAATTTGAATAATCTGAGATACGAGATTCCCTGGATTAAGTGCCGTGGCTTGCCACCACGTGTACCAGGTTGAAAACTCGATACTCTGTTGACCCTACGACGTAAGTGTGTGACCGGGCACTATATAAATTCCCGGGAATGTTACCCCCATTGAGTATTATTGATTATTTGAGAAAAAACTATGCATAGACTCTTGGGGATGCACGTCAGGGGACAGTCTAAGTACAATTCAGACTTGTCGGGTTGGCTGGATAACCGACAGATGAGCCTCATCAGCCATAGGACAGGCATGCATCATATGCATATTACTTGAATTACTTGCTTGTGCTCTAATTGGGTGTGCTTATCTGTATTTGCCATGCTAAATGTGTATTTGTTACCTGCAGTAGTTGTAACCTTCTTGTGTTTGCCTTTATCTGTCTATCTGTCTGTGAAATGCATGATGGAGTTGGAGGTATGGAGGAATGGCAAAAATGGGATTTAGATTTAAGGTTAAGTTAAGTTAGGTCTAAATATCCTTAGTAAACCACCTTTTATGGCTTCTGTGTAATACTTTAAGCTCTATAATCTGAGTGTCGGCGTTCTAGGATTGCCTCTGGCATTCCCAGGACCTTATATATTATGTGTGTGGCACCTTTACCATACTGAGAACCTCCGGTTCTCATTCCATACTATGTTGTTGTTTTTCAGATGTAGGTCGAGAGGCATCTCGTTAGGCGTCTGGACTCTTGAAGCGGAGTGGTTACTGGGATATTTTGTTATGCTTTGATGTATATATATGTACTTAGCTTTCTCTCCGCATGACTTATTCTTTTTGATCCTCTTAGAGGTTTATGGAGAGGCAGGATTGTGTATATGTACTTTTGGGTTTTGGATATGTATGTATATATGTGTAAATATTCTCCGGCCAGTCTTGACTTCGCAGGCTGAGTCAGGAGCTTGTTATTTTGTATCTTTGGCACTCTATTCCTACTTTTGTTATCGTATGTTTGATAGTTATGGTTTTCTTAGCACGCAAGTTAACTCGTTCCTTGAGCGTTGCGCTTTTATTTCGCGATTTTTATTTCCCCTATTCTTCAAGGCTCCTAACATATTATAATTCTTCTGCTATTATATGTACTCATTCCATTTTAGAGGTCGTAATACCACACCACCTCTGTTTTACGGCTTAAGCGTAAAGCTTAGTGTGATAGGGTGTTACACATTTTTTTAGGCCGGATCGGATATCGGATATATCCGCATAATTCAAAAAAATTATTTTAAGATTTTGTTTGGCTGTTTTTACAAAAAAATATCCAGAAATTTCATTTTTTATCTGTTTAAGCCTATTTACTCCTAAAATATTATCAATAATAGTTCTCTTTAATAACAAAAACAAAATAATAACACAAGATTTAAGTTTAATTCTTCTAAGTTAAAGTACAACATAAAAGATTAAAAACATAATATCATAAAATTCATAAAATAACACACTAAAATTCATATCACATTAAGGTTTACTTTCTTAAACTATGCTATTTATATGTGATGTGCAGATATGCAGATTTGCGGATCGGATCCGCGGATATCACTGCCGAATCCGCAATCCGATCCTACCATAGTGCGGATCGGATCGGATCCGATCCGATGGCTCTGCAGATCGGATAATATCCGCAAAATTCGAATCGGATGCGGATAATTACCGCGGATATGCAGATATTATCCGATTCATGTGAAGCCGTAGTCCCTCGTCTCTCTTCAGTCTTTCTCCTCACCGTCACCCTCTTCTCTCCACCTCTTTCTCCTCACCGTCGCACTCACTGACGTCTCCGAGACTACGCCGGTCCGACTCTTCGGTCTCGCTCGCTCACTCACTGTGTCGCACTCAAGGTCGCCGTCACGCGCTGTGTCGTCGCTGTGATCTCACTGTGCCGCCGTCGCCTTCCCTGCCATCGTCTTTGCCGACGTCAGAAGAAAAGGGAACCAGTGAACCAGCGTCTGCGGTCGTCGTCGTCTTCAGTTGGTCAACTTCTTCCCTGTTCTTTCTTTTTTCAATTTCATTGAATCATTGCTGTAACAATCAGGGCTGATGGTTTGATATTATCAGGGCTGAATTCACTGATTTATTGTTACTGGTGGTTGAATTTGTTGCTCTGTTACTGTTGGTGTTGCTGAAATAATAACTTCCTCAAATTTTTTGTTGCCGTATACCTGTATTGACTGATTTGATTCTTACATAGGTGTTATTGATTTGATATAATTAGTTGAATTTAGTTTTTAATTAGGGTTTTTTTTGCTAGGATTTTAAAAATGTCTTCATCACAAACACCATCCGAAACACCACTTATAATTTTATAATATATTATTAATATGATTGTGAAGACATGTATTTTAACTTTTGATTTTAATTTATTTTTTATAATTTTATATTTTTATTTAATTAAGACTGGGTCAACTGGATAAATTACCTGATCGGTTCTGATAACTATGATAAAAACTACGGGTGTTCAAATCCAAAATAATCTAAATTAATCTGTTCATCCAATCCAATTCAAATAAAAAACGATTAAAACCACTAATTTAGATTTGATTGGATTCTATTTTTTACAAACTGTATGGATTGGATTGGATTTTTAATCTACTTAAAACCGATTCAATCCAATTCAAACTGCACAATGTACTATAATATTATTATTTTATTATTATATTTATATTTTTACTTATAATATATTCAATTTGTAATATATTTTTATATTATTCATATATTATTTAATATATATTTTATGTTAAAAATGAAATTTATTTTATATTAATTAACTTATAATTTTATTCTATTTTTATATTATTATTGATTTTTTAAAATATTATTAAAATTTATTATATCATTATTAGTTATTAAAAATTTGATGTTAAAAACTTGTTATATATATTTAATTTTTTTAATTTATAAAATCATAAATTCAATCAATCCAAATCGATTGAAATTGGATTAAATTGGATTGGATTTTCTTTAAAAAATTATCTAATCCAAACTACACTATATCCAATCCAAACCGCAACTCAAACACCCTTACCAAAAACTGTGCTTTGTCCTTTCTTCATTTGCCATTCTATATCCATCGTTGTCACTGTGTTTTCTCTAATCTCTACCTTCCCCACAAATGCACGCAACACCACCATAGATATCATTCTTTGAAACTCTGATATTGCATCACCTAAGCTTATAATCCACAATTTCTGAGTTACCATCAACATACATAATTTAGGACAAACTTACCGTCTTTTTTCTTTTCTCCTTTTTTTTTTTTTTTATTTTTTTTGCTAGTGTTAGGTAGATTGTCAGAGCAAGTTTCTCTCACAAAAGAAAAAGAAATTAGAGATGTCAAGAAGCTGTGTGCAAAGAATTGGAAGATGGATCCCTTGGGTTTCAAAGAGAGGTTTTTCTAGTTCACCTTCTTCTTCATGCATCCAAAAGAGCGGTTCTGAGCAAGGTCTCAAATCATTGAACCTTTATTCTGCAATTAACCAAGCTCTCCACATTGCTTTGGACACTGATCCACGGTATGTGTCATCATTGTTATTGTTACTATTGTTGTTTTTATTGTTATGATTGACTTTTTAGAGAAAGTACATGGAACTAACTTTTAGGTAGTCAGCATTATTCAATTCGAGTGTTTAGGTTTATAAATTAAGATTTAGGGTCAAAAGGATTATAATTTAGGGTGTAGAATTTAAGAGAAACAAATTAATTTAAAAAAAAGCTGGCTGATGTTGGCTTAAAATAATTAGTTATGTAGCATTACTCAAAAATGTCCTTCGATATTTTGCAATTTTTTTTATGTGTATAATGTGCATTGAGTTGGCAGAGAGGGGAGTGGGAAATAATAACATTGTGTTGTAATAACTGAAATCATATTGAGAATTGTTCCATTATATTGGAGAAGTGATTATTAGGTACTAATAGGCTAATCCTATTGAATAGTTGAGATAACAAATAGTATTAGAAATTCTATGTTTCAACTCTCTTGTATAATAATACATTTATACATGATTTTGAGAATGAAATTGTTACTTATCTTAGTGTGTATTCAATGATGCTTAAGTTTTCCATAGAGAACTTTTTTATCAAGAACGTAGAAACTTTGTCCGCAACAACTTTGATTATAAGCTTTCTGCGCTAATGTAAAGTGGTAGAGCGATAGTAAACAATCGAAACCAAGAAAAAGTAAGAGAGAATGAAGATGGTTTTTGAGCTTCAATTATTTAGACATTGGCTCTTACCTTTAGGTTTGACTAACTAAATCTAACCATTGCTAATATGAAGCTTTGTATCCTACTATCCTTGTATACATACATAAAGAACAAGTATTATTATTAACAAGAGAAGGATAATACTAATTATGGAGCATAATATACCCCTCATTATAAAAGATTAGGATATACAAGAATACACAAGCAGCAGCATAGAAATGGAGCGAATTTCTCCAATCTCAATGCATCTTTGGGAAAAGATACTCTTCTAAACATTTTATACTCCTTAAAGATGTGAGTATTATGCTCTATCCAAATACCCTTACTGGTAGCAGAAATTGCAATTGCCATGAATTTTTTATTTTCTTCCTTCTCCCGAAACTGTTTAAACAAGAACTGATTTAAGTCTCTATGTTGTACCCAACACCCATCAAAGATGCTAAACAATGCATTCCATGAAAATGTAGCCTCTGGACAGTTTAAAAGCAAATATGACACTGATTAAGAATTCAATCCACTCATATCGCACACGTCTAGTAAATAACATGTGGCTTCCGACAGGCAATTGTTTTAAAAAAAATCATATGATTTTATTTCTTCTAGGATTAATTTGATCCCATTGTTGAATGAAATTGATATGTATTTCTTGTACACCTTTAAGTTCCTGTTTACATATCTTTAACTCTCACTGTGAAACGAAATTATTTTTTCGTATAGAATCAATATTATGTTCAACCTCATCTTCTCTTGCATTTGATTTCAGTTCTTATGTTTTCGGAGAAGATGTGAGCTTTGGTGGGGTCTTTCGTTGTACAACAGGATTAGCAGACAAATTTGGGAAGAAAAGGGTTTTCAATACTCCTTTATGTGAACAAGTATTTCTTTACTTCTTTGTTGCCTTTCCGTTTTCTCTTTTCTTGTTCTATTCCCATTCTCCCTCTAAATTTTTATGATTGGTTATGATTCTAAAATCTCACTAGACAGTTCTAGGAAGATGTGTTCAATTGAAGATCCAAAAATGATTCAGTGAACTTCTTTAGTTCTTTCTTGCTACGTATGTTTCTAATTGTTTGTAATTAGTATTCCTTTAGCACTCATTTAAAACAATTGTGCTGAAATGCTATTCATAGGGTATCGTTGGCTTTGGCATTGGTCTAGCGGCAATGGTGAGCCTCAGAGCTTAAAATGGTTTTACTTCCTAGTTTTGAACCAACAAATTTAGTTTTCCTTCTCCTTCTCTTTTTGATGTAACAATTGTTTAAACTCCTTTTATATTTTACATGGCAGGGCAATCGAGCCATAGCAGAAATTCAGTTTGCAGATTACATTTTTCCTGCTTTTGATCAGGCATTCTCCCCTCTCACGGCTAGTTTTAGTCAAAGCTACATTCGATAGGTAATTGATCAATTTTTATTTCCAGATTGTCAACGAAGCTGCTAAATTCAGATACCGAAGTGGGAATCAATTTAATTGTGGTGGTAAATTTCTTTTCCTGCTTTAACGTTTGAAGTTCTGGCTTATTTTTATTTTCACCTGTTGCATGAAAATCGTTTTACTCACTCCTATAGGTTTAACGATTAGAGCCCCTTATGGAGCTGTGGGCCATGGTGGGCATTACCATTCTCAATCCCCTGAGGCTTTTTTCTGTCATGTTCCTGGTATCAAAGTACGGTGCTTTCATACATTCATTTTTTGCTGATTAAACTTTTCTTCATTCTTGTTTAAAGGCCCTCTTCATGTGTAAGATGATCATCGGTTTAGACCAAGTGATAGTGAACATGCATGCCTAAATCTAGTCATCAAATTAAGACAGCTAAAAATAATGGAATTTAGAAAGCACCTGCATCTTACCTCCCAGATGAAGCGTGGCAGGATATCTCAAATTTTTTTGAAGTACCATTAATTTATTCAATGATATGCTTGTTGTTGTTTAGGCCTTGAGCATAAAACTGATTTCATTCAGGAGCATCTTAACCCCTGTGGTTGATAATATAAATCAGAGATGGTTTAAAATCCATTGACCAGTCACAAATGGTAATATGATTTATACTTGTTCCTTGTTTATGACATGTATTCTTACATCTTTGACGCAAAGTTACAATGGAATTTCTGCTACCATCAATAGGAAACCCATAAAATCCATTATCACCGATTTTGAACCTAAGTTACATACCTATTACATGCAGTTTACTTCCAAGAGTATACACAGATTTCATATAATTAATGATCTTATTGTAGAATACTGTTGTTTTATGGTTGGTACATTTTTACGAAATGTCTCGAGTGTTTCTTTTAAAGGTGGTCATCCCTCGAAGTCCCCGAGAAGCAAAAGGGCTATTGCTGTCTTGCATTCGAGATCCAAATCCTATTGTATTTTTTGAACCGAAGGTTGTGTTTTATCATGAGAATTATGTCTTCAGCTTCTTTATGGCATTTGACTTGTGAAAATTAAATCATTTGAATCTTGGTTTCAGTGGCTATATCGTTTGGCTGTTGAAGAAGTACCAGAGGATGATTACATGTTGCCACTATCCGAGGCAGAGGTACAACACAAGTCGCATTAAATTCATGAAATGAAGTTAGAAGTTCGTCATAACTACAGAATGATAATTCTGTGAAACATTTAGTCTGATAATTTTTTTTAACATATATTCAGGTGGTTCGGCAGGGAAGTGATATTACACTTGTTGGATGGGGAGCTCAATTATCTGTAATGGAACAAGCCTGTCTAAATGCTGAAAAAGTAAGTTGCATCGGCGCAAAAATAGGTTACAACATACATTCTGCATCACACAATAATTCTCCATGGTTTACAGTATGTTGGGCAAGTTGTTGTTGAAGAATTATACTTGGTTTTTGGAATCAATCATTTTTTTCCAGAAAGGGAAAACAAATTGAATTTGGGGTTGGGATATTTGATCATACGGTTGGTTGAGTTACATGTGGAAGAAAACATTTTTTTTTAGAATTCTAATGTCAGAGGGAAGCTGATTCTGTTTCCATGATTGACAAAAGAAATTAACAGAGACTAGAATTGGAAACCGTGGTCAAATAGTACAGACATGAAACTAATATATCACATCTATTTTATGTCAAAAATGCTATGTTCACACCAAAAATCAGTTACCAAATTATCCATTATGTATGTATTTATGTATAAATACATGCGTAGTTTAACTCGTGTATTTTGTATTTTAATATATATTCTATACAAATAATTCATTTAGTGGCTGATTTTTTGTCAAGACCTAGTATGGTTGATTTTATATGTGCTAGTATATCAATAGGCAGTACTTTTTTTATTTATTATGTGTAATAGTAATAAAAATGGAATTACCCAATATGACAAGTTGTTTATAACTTAATTAAGAAGCTTACAGATGCAGAACAATATGCCATGCAAGTGCTTCATAACTTATTTAGTATTAAATAAACTCAGATATGATTACTGTCAAAAGAATTTATTAATTACAACTCAAACATGAGAATATTGTTGGTATTTAATTCATATATAATAGGAAAAAATAGGCAACAAAATGATAAGCACATATTTTCATGTCGTGTCAATGTACATATGTCTAAGTGAAACTGTAGTTGAGCAGTATGTCAATTTGGGTTGTTGGTATTTAATTTTCATATATAAAACTATTTAGAGCATCCCATCTGTAGATTCTTCTTGTTATTTTCCAGTGGAAAATTCGGTAGTTGAAACTCTCTTAAATTTACTTACCGTTGGGGAAAAAATAATTCATAATATGAGAAAAATACTGAAAATCACAATTTGCTTGTCTATCATAAAATATAATCATAATATGAGAAAAATACTGAAAATCACAATTTGCTTGTCTATCATAAAATATTACTTGTTTCTTAAAATTTTCAAGTAATTGTGACATTTTACAGGAAGGAATTTCTTGTGA
Organism: Arachis hypogaea; assembly: GCF_003086295.3. Taxonomy (NCBI): domain Eukaryota; kingdom Viridiplantae; phylum Streptophyta; class Magnoliopsida; order Fabales; family Fabaceae; genus Arachis; species Arachis hypogaea. Next base: position 145,773,596 of record NC_092050.1, read on the forward strand.
ACTGATAGATCTAAAGACATTAATACCTTGGGATAAGGAAACAGTGGAGGCCTCAGTTAACAAGACAGGAAGGCTACTTGTGAGTAAATTAATTTCAACGGTCAAAGAACGGGTGTATCCGGATTTATAGATGTCTCCAAATACATTGATTAATTATATTTAGATGCATTGATTTATAACTTTATCAAAAAAAGTCAAAATGACCATCAATGTGGAATGGAGGGAGTGTCTTACATGATGCTTTCAATGGGATGTATAGATTAGTCATGAAGCTCCGGTAACTGGAGGTTTTGGTGCTGAAATCTCCGCTTCTATTGTTGAACGCTGCTTCTCGAGGGTATGCTTCAGCCAAATTATTGTTGTAGAGTATATGAAATTGCATTCATACTTAACCATATTCAACAATATCGGTACGAATTCCTAACCGTCTCTTTCGTTATTTGTGGTATAGTTAGAAGCCCCTGTAGCGAGAATCTGCGGTCTAGACACCCCTTTTCCTTTGGTGTTTGAGCCCTTCTACATGCCAACCAAGAATAAGGTAACTTGTCTGTTCGCCTTAATTTTCTTTACAATCATGATAGGTGTACACAAAAAATCAGTTACCAATATATAATGCATATTGAAATATAAAATACAAATTAAAAATGAGTTAAACAAACACGTATTTATATACATGATGACTGATTTAATAGTTGATTTTTGGTGTACACATAACATTTTTGTTTTCCTTATAGGGTAAATTACACTAGCATCCTTGAGATTCCATAACAAGTTCTGCCACTTATTTTATGCAGATATTGGATGCTATTAAATCAACCGTTGGCTACTGATGAGCTTAATCACAATCTTTCAACCATCTATGTGATCTTGAATTCATATGATCATGTTTGGGACGAGATGGATTCGTATAACGCATTGCAGACCATGGAATCTGCGGATTAAATTAACCATGCCCTTCTCCAAATGTAAAACATTTTTTAAAAAATAATAATAATAAAGGAAAGAATGAATGAAACTTGAAAATAACCATACATTCGCATATTAGGCCCATCCTTGTAATTCTATATATAATAGGAATATATCACATGAAATATTTAAATGAGAATGTGAGAATGAGTTAATAGTCAAAATCGTTCTTGAAAGATACTTCGATCTTCATATTAGTCCTCGAAAGATGACGGATATGACCACGTTCGTTCTTCCGTCATTTCCTTCGCTGAGCTGGCTAACGTTGGGTGACGTGTTCCGTTAACTGCCCGGGTGGACGGCGCCTACGTGTACGTTGGGGTTGCTGACAAGGTAAGTACGTTAAAACAATTCAAATCAGTCCCTTGGATGATGAACCTTAATCCTAAATTTATTGATAAATAAGTCGCGGTCAAGAATCATATGGCCACATAGTTGGGTAGAACTTGGAATTGTTGGGTTGCTGGGAGGATGGAGACGAAAAATGGAGGTCAGTGGTGGTGTGTCTTTTCGGTTGCACGACAATAACAGTTCCAATGCTTCAATGCGAATGAGGAGGAAGACTCATGAGGAATCATGTTTCTGCGGGTTGAAGGCTGTGATAAAAAATCTGGGACAGCAGAGAACCCAGATAGATTATTCTATGCATGTCCAAGGTACTGGGTGAGTGGTGTTGAAAAAGTTGAAGGTTTTCCATCTTGTTCTGTGTTATTGGGTGTTTTTCATTGTTTTCTTTTCTGATTAATCAATTTGCAGAAGGGTAGTAACTGTAATTATTTTAAGTGAGTTGATGATAATGACTATCGAGCAGTGGTTGAAGGTGGTGCAAAGGAAAATTCTAGAACTGAATTGCAGGTTGAAAGTGACTATGATGAATGGAGGGTGAAGGTGGCATGGAGATTGGGTAGCTTAGAAGCTGAAGTTAGATATTTGAAATTGCTAATAATTTTCATGTTTGTGATAGTTGTAATTAATGTGATCCTTTGTTGTTTGATATGTACTTCCAAGTAAACACAATTCTGTTGAAATGTAACAGTGTATCGAGTTGGATGGATTGAATGAGAATAGATGTTTGATTAGTGCTGTTTAAGATTAACTCCAAACTCTCAATTACTGGCATTCTGGAATATTGCAAATTAATCAATATCACTGTTGCTATAAGATTAAGCCATAAACAGGATAAGTAATCAAAGTAAGTAGTCATAACATTGTGCTGCCATTCAAGGCTAATTGTCACATTGTCTGAAAGATAAGTACCACAACAAATTCATAAGGTATCCAATCCTAAAAATGAAGGCTACACCAAATGAAAAGGGCAGATACAACTTTCAGATTACATATAACCACAATGTTTAATATGGTACTTCATTTGCCCTATACAAAAAAACTAAAGCAGCCCCATACATTGCTTTCTAATCAATGTTGTTTATCATTCTTCCTTGGGTGCTTGAAGCCTGGAGTAGGCACAAAAGTCATAAAGTTGGCCAGCTTCTTAGCAGTTGCAGAACTTGTCCCTTTGATGGTCTCAGCCAAGATAGCCACTAGTGCAACTGCAATAGGTTTAGGGGAGGATCTAGCTCTTGCTTTCGCTTTAATCACTTGTAATTTAGGTGGCCTAGCTACAACTTCATCCTACATAAGCCAATACCTAAAGCACTTGTTAGTTTATAAATTAAAGGTGATATTTTTCTTATGCTTGAGTAGTGATTATATAACCTGTTGTGTAACTTGGGTTGGTAGAATGCTTTCAGATTAGCTGATGTCAATCGTTGTAGGGGGTTGGATGGGTGCTAGAAGTGAAGGCAATGGTGCTATTGCTTCTGGAGCATTATCATGTTCTATAGGGATAGTATTCACTTTAGGGTCAGCTCCATCTGCAGCAGGAGCAACAACTGCCAGTTGCAGCTGCATCTGCCTGGCATTTTCCTCAGCATCCAAGGCTTTCTTCTTTGCACAGCCTCTTTTGTTGTGGCCAACCTCACCACAGTACATGCATCTGATTGGGTTGTACTTTTTTTTCATCTTTGTCTTTGACCCAGTTGGCTGTTCATCCTTCTCTCTTCTTTTTTTTTGTCGGTCTTCCAGGTTTGGGTTTAAATGTGGGTGGGACTGGATCAGGATGTGGTGTTTTTTTCCATAAATCCTGTCTTTTTACCGGATTGACATTGAAACAGTAAGTCCTCCTATACGCTTCCATCTTCAACCAGTCATGACAGTACTCTTCAGCCTTTTTGTCATTCTTATCCTATATGGATGATATTGCATGCATACACGGCATATCTTTTCAAAAAAAATTAAATTATTAATTAAAATGTGTAACACAACTGAAGATAACTTATCTAAGTGTTGAAATTGTTACCTGTGAGTTGCCAAAACCTACAAGTGCATGTGCGCTTTCCCAGGTCAACAACCATATTAGTTGGCCAGCCATGCACTTCGTACAACTCTTCTTTTTCATCACCACACCACTGAAGATCCCAATGGCTAGACAAGGTTGTCATTGCTTCAAGTCTAATTTGCTGAACAGGGGCATAATTCCTTGATAGTTCTGTAACTTCTTCTTATTGTCAATCATGCTCTTCATGATGATCCTTCTCACTTCCTCAGCTAAGGTCAGGATGGACTTGCTCCTTTTGTGCTTGATTTTGGCATTGAATAACTCACATGCGTTGTTGCATATATTATCCACCTTCGGAACCTCACTGAAATGCGCCTTAGTCCATGCATCTTTCGGCCATTTGTCAAGATACTCCCAAGCTTTCTCATTTATCAACTTAACTCTGTTCATGTTTCTATTAAACTCATTTGTTGTCCTCGACCTTGCACATTCCCACACCAAATCTTTTAACACACAGCTTGACCACTACTTTGAGAAATTACGCCATAAATGCCATACGCAGAATCAATGATGGACCCTTGGACCACACCAAATCTTTTAACACACAGCTTGACCACTACTTTGAGAAATTACGCCATAAATGCCATACGCAGAATCAATGATGGACCCTTGGAAACACCTCCTGAACAGCAGGGATTAAACCCTGCAGAGAAGACAACACACGAAAAGATACTTAATCAAGTTAGTCCCTTAAAGAATTTCATTAAATCAAAATAGTCCCTCAAATACTTTTCATTAAATCAAATCGATACTTAGAACGTATTATCGTATATCAATATCATCCTTACCTTCTGCATATCTGAGATGAAGCACCATTTGTTCTCCCTGTAGTCTCCCAAATTCTTGTGCAGTAGCTCCAGGAACCACTGCCAATTATCCTTATTTTCCACACTGACAATAGCATAAGCAATCACAAAGATGTGATTGTTAGCATTTTGTCCACATGCTGTGAGGATTTGACCCCATGCAATGTCTTCAGAAACGTTCCACCCAGTCCTATCAAAGGTCTACAATCTTCCTTAAACCCCCTTTTACAAGCATCAAGACAGACATAGAATCGTTCAAATAGGGGTGGACTCTCGGGCATGGGGATGACACCAACTTGTATTGTAGATCCGGGGTTGTTAGTCAGTAATTCATTAGCATAGTCCCATACTAACCCGTACTGTGCTATTTCATCAGCCTCTACAATCTTTCTAGCAGCTTTTAAGGCTCTAGTAATACATGTGCTATTCAAATACACATTACACTTTCTTACAAACCAGTCATAAACCTCTCGGTGCTTCATAGTGGGATGTTTCCTAAGCTTAGGTACTAATTTACTAAGTGTCCAGGTTTGGGTGTCTACTCTATTCTTCCTCCTTCTTGGACAGGTGTGACTATCAACTAGAGTTTTAATTTGCCAAGACCCGTCTTGTTTGTTACATGCACAATATACAACTCATGAACAATCTTCAGTCTTACAAACAACTCTAACTCTAACTTTATCATTCTTTACGAATGAAATATTTCTACCCCACTGAATTGTGTAATCCCTTGTAGCTTGCATAAATTCAGCCTTTGACTTAAATATCATACTAACCTCAAATTTCAATAGCCCAAACTTAGTTTTCTCATTAAATTGAGGGTATACCGTTGGTGATTCCTCATCAGAGTCCAACTGTTTACCAGAATCTTCTGAATGCCATGAGTCAGCATCTGAGTCACCTTCAAGGTCATCATCATCCTCATTTAAATCTGTCAAGAAAAAGTTCAACACATAAGATAACCTAATTAGTTGCCAAATAAATTAATTAACCAATAACCCTAAGGAAGTAAACATACCAGAGTCAGAGCTTTGTTTATCTTCAGAACCCTCATAGCTAGAGTCATCAGTTTCTATTTCTTTGTCCCCTAATATGGTCTTAGGAGGCCTAGGCTTCTCTCTGACCTCAGATTTGATGTCCTTTCTTGCACCACCTTTCCTATTGTCAGTCTCACTATCACTGTCACTGCTATACAGATTGTCTCCTACAATTTTAGGAGGCCTATACAATTCATCTTCAGTACTCTCATATGAGTCATGAAAGTCACTGTCTTCTTCTTAGATGGGAGCTTGTTTGACATGTCTTCCAAATTTGATCAGTCTGCAACCACTGCCACCATCTTTGTTCTTATTACTATTATCTTGTGAGTTCTTGACTATTTGAGATGGTATATTGGATTGAGGTGGAATTGTATTGCCCTAACGGGTGACCCTCTTGGGCTGAGGGTGGGGTTTGATGGGCTGCGAAGGAGTCTTCATGGGTTGAGTTGTAGCTTGGCTGGGCTTATGGGCTGGTTTAGTGGGCTGAGATTTGGGCTTCATGGCTGGTTTCTTGGGCTGAGAGTTGGGCTTCATAGATGGTTTGTTGGGCTGAGAACTGGGCTGTGAAATTGGCTTAGTGGGCTAAGGGGTTTGTTTGTTGGACTCAGGGTGATTAGTAGTGGGCATCTTGACAGGTTCAGAATGGCACTTCTTAGCTTGGGAAGAGTTCTTCTGCTTGCTACTTTCTGCTTCCACATTGACAACATCCTCAACCATGTTTTCTATAATACATGGCTATGAAATACAGTGCTCAAGGTAAACATTGATCACATGTTGGTTTCTCCTACAATCATTACACATTGCAACCAAATCTCCATCTGTGACTAAGCTTCTCAACCTAGATGAGAGGGGTACTCTAGGAGCTTTCTACCAACAGTTTCCAGCTTCAATGTATCCCAACTCCTTATAGTAGCCCCTTACAAAGAACACATCAAGTGTGTCTCCATCAACACCTATCAAGACTTCCGTATTATCGGGTTCATATATCATGTCTCCATCAATAGAGTTTTTAAACATTCCACCATGGTGAAACACAAAAGTCATGGGAGGACCCTCCATCTATAATAACAGAGACGAAAATCCCATTAACAAACATAGGAAAACATACCAAAACATACCCTAAATCCAAAATGGACATGCAACAAACGAATAGAACCATCTCTAAAATGAAACACCCCTACCTAACAAATCATCACAATGCCAGTAACAGCAAAGCATTCTAACCCACTCATATCATATAAGAACAGTCATACAAACCCTTAGTCACCCCAAATCCTACCCAGAATCAGATGAATCCATGAGTCACACCACTATGAAGACATCACGCCACAGAATAACTCAAAAAACAAGAAAAAAGTTTCATCCTTACCTATAACCGTCGCGATGGCTTCCTCCACTATCAATGTTGCTCTAGGAGATGATCACCTCTGTATTCAGTACCGATACCTCTTCTGTTTTAATTGTCTTCCAACACAGACGAAGGTTGATGGCGTGGTTCAAATATTGGGTCAAAGACTTAGGGCATAGCTTGAGGGAGACGATACGTTTTGGAGTGAAACAGAGTGAGATGCTTGTTAACAGAGGGGGTGATGTTTTGCAATGTTTTGAATCTCTCCTGGACACTAAACGACATTGCATCAAGACCTGGAGGCCATTGAATCAAAATGGCGTCGTTTTGTTACTGTGCCACGCGGGCAGTTAACGGAACACGTCACTCAACGTTAGCCAGCTCAGCGAAGGAGATGACGGAAGGACGAACGTGGTCATGTCCGTCATCTTTCGGGGACAATTTTGATTAACTTTATCTTTCAGGGACTAATATGAAGATCGATGTATCTTTCAAGGACGATTTTGACTATTAACTCATGTGAAATACATGCTAAGCCAATTGAATTAAATTAAATGGCCACTTTAAACACTTTAAACAACTCTTGTGACATTTTTCGTCTCTTTCCTCCACCCTCTTCTTGGCCACCGTGTGCCAGAAATAGTAACTCTTTTTTTCAACTTCTGCCTTTCCTACTTCATTGATGTTGGCGCTGCTCATATGTCTCAATTGTTAAAGTTGTCGTGCCCGTTCTTAATATAGGTTTTTACAGGACTATCCAATTAATTTTGTGTTTAAATGTTGATTCAAGTACTGAGTTTGAAAATTATTTATTCTTCTTGACGTGACAAAGATAATTGCGTTCAAACTTTTTTTCTATTTGTGTATGTCTATAGCTTATTTCCTATTTCTTGATTTCATGTGACTTTGGGATGGTTTAGAATTAATATTTTACCACTTTATCCTTGAATCAATGTAGGTGTTTTTCATTGTTGGTATAGAACTATTGTTTTAGCCTTTTTTTCTTTTAAGAGAAACACTTGGCAGTAGTAATTTTTAGTATTTTTGGTCATCATTTAACCAACACAAATACTAAATTATTTTTAACAAATAAATTTTATTAATTCATGTATGCAAATTTTGAAAAACTTGAGTGTAAACTATATTGATTCATATGTGCAAAACATTTGTAAATATAGGTGCAAATTATTGCTGGTCAAATATTGGCAAAAAAAGATAATATTTGTTCGTCATGTTACATTACTTTTTTTTAATTGAATGGTGAGTGATCGTGGGATTACCCGCTATATGAAGAGGCTAACAAGGACCTTTCATATATTTAACAAATATAAATGTTATAATTACGTATAATATATATTATTATTATAAAATATAAACTAAAATTCGAGTATGGTCACGAGTTTATCCAAGTTCAAACTTACTATTCTTAATTTTAGGTTTTAACCTCACCTTATAAGATCATGAATGTAGCCTATCAAACAGTTAAGACTCAAGTCTGAATTAGTTCACAAGCTGACTTTACTCGTTTCTGGTATATCCTCTTTGTAGTTCAATCCTCTTCGCACCAAATCTATATATTTTGAGTCAGGTTGACATTCCGCTCCAATCAAGTTGAAGTAGGTTGGATATCCACAGATAATGCAAAAAATCTTACGGTTAAACCCTTAAATAAAAGAAAAAAAATTAAAATTAAAATATTGATGTATTATGTAAAGTTGAGCTTGTAACTGAGGTTGCCAACTTGTTTGGTAAAATGATTGAAAGGAGTACTTCTCCTGATGTTAATTATAGTTCTTTAATTCATGGTTTCTTCTGTTTGAGTCAACTAGAAAAAGCTAGCTACTCGATTGTTTGATGAAATGATACAAACAAACATTAAGCCAGACTTATATACCTTCAACATATTAATCGACGATTTTTTGTAAAGAAGGAAGAACGATTGAAGCCCAAAATTTGTTTAGTAGGATGTTGGATACATGCCATAATCAATTGAATGTTGTTACGTACAGTGCTTTGATAGATGGATACTTGAGGAGAAATGATGTGAAATGATGTGAATTAGGCAAGAGTGTTATTTGATGATATGATGAGAACAGGTTTGAGACCAAATATTCAAAGTTATAGCATCATGATTAATGGAAATTATAAGAATAAATTAATAGATGAAGCTTACACACTCTTTGTTGAGATGCGCCAAAAAGGTTTAGTTCCTGATAATATAACTTAGAATTATCTTATTCATGGCTTATGCAAATCAGGGAGAATATCATCGGTTCAAGATCTTCTTGATGAGATGCAAGGCACTGGTCATCACCCTATCTGATCACTTACAATACATTGTTGGATTGTTTATGCAAAACCCAACATCTTGATGAGGCAATTGCATTGTTTGGGAAAGTTATTGAAAGAGGGATCACTCCAGATGTGTACACATGTGCAATATTCTTCTTTGTAGATTGTGCAAATGTGGAAGACTAAACACAGCAAAAGAGTATTTTCAGCAGTTTCTAATAAAAAACTATCGTCTGCAAGTTAGGACTTATAATGTTATGATCATCGGACTTTGTAAAGAAGGTTTATTGGACGAAGCGATAACTTTACTCTCGAAAATGGAAGGCAATGGTTACCTGCCTCCTGATTGTGTAAGCTATGAAACAATTATGACTTAATATTCAATTTGGTCTCTAAACTTCGAGAGTTTTAATTTTATCTTTGAAGTTTTAATTGTCTTTATTTAATCTTCAAACTTTGCAAACGTGACTCACATTAATCCCTGAGACAACTTTCGGCACAAAAACATTACTGAAGCACGCTGACATGGACAACCGAATGCCATGTTAGAACTTGTAAAACGACACTGATGCGTGAGCATCTTTTCTTCATTTTCTGTTTATTTTAAGTTAGAATTTAATAAGTTTTAATTCTATTTTAGTGTTTAAAACCTCTTTGGATACTACTTCAAGTTGTTTTGGTATTTTAATTATTTCAGGTGAAGTCTGGATCAGTTTGGCAAAGTTCGTGTGTAAGAAAAGAGGACAATTGTGAATCTGCCAAGCTAGCGCTAAACGCGGACCTGAGCATTTAGCACTAGCAACTCAGCAATGTGGGGAAGGCTTCTATCCATTGGGACGCTAAACTGGCTTGGCGCCGGCATGCCAGAAATGAATGGAAGCTTTCTGCCTCCTAGGGCGCTAAATGCCAAGCCTGACGTTTAGCACCAACAATACGGATCACTCTTCACCCGAAGGAGCATCTTTAGTTGGTTTAGCTTTTAATTGTTGTATTTTCTTTTGTTTTAGTTATTTTTATTTACAAACAAAATCTTTTAGGTCTAGAATTTATTATTCTATTTTAGTTTCAAATCAAATTAGGTTAGATATAAAAAGGAAAAGATTTAGCCCTTCGGGCTCTCTTCTCTCCTGCGGACCTCATTCTACAGTTTACACTTTTTCAAACTTTTGTTTTCTCTCTGATCCATGAGCAACTAAACCTCCTCAGTTAAGGTTAGGAGCTCTGTTTATTGTATGGATTAATACTATTATTCTTTTATTTTAATTAATATATTGATTTCATTTTCAAGGATTTGTTTTCATTCTTCATCTTAAGGATTTGGGTAGATCAGAAGAATAATCCTTATTCTATTTGAGTTGTTGTAAACCTTGGAAAAGCAATTTACTTGGACAACAGCTTAAAAACAATTTCTCTTAAATCACTAATTATCTGGACTTAACGGGATATGTGACACATAATCCTCTTATATTTGGATAATTAGGATTTCTGTGGCTAATAAACCAGAATTGAACTTAACCCTTTAATTAGAAATCAAGTGACCGAGGAATTGGCAGTTGATTAGGTTAAAGGAGACTAATAAATTACTAAGGAATTAGGGTTTAGTCAATTACAGTTTGCCATGAATTGAATCTTGCATGATTAAAATAGTTGGTAAAAAATAGAGATTCGAAAAATAAACAACTCTGAAACCTTAACTATTCTCTCACACAATTTTCACACCAAGTTTACTGTTTGTCTTCTAATTCTCTGAATTTACTGTTAATGCAATTAAAATTACAAAATACTCTTTTCTGCTTGCCTGACTAAACCAATCACCCAATCATTGTTGTTTGGTTCATCAATTCTCGTGGGATCGACCCTCACTCACCTGATGTATTACTTGGTACGACCCGGTGCACTTGCCGGTTAGTTTGTGGACATTCGAATTCTGCACCAAATTTTTGGCGCCGTTGCTTGAGATTGACTGTGATTGACAACTACCAGTTGTTTGATTACTTAGATCAGGTGTTTTATTTTAATTTTGTTTTATTTATTTCTTTAAATTTTTTTAATTTAGCTTAATTTATTTTTTCTTAATTTCCAAAATTAAGTTTAGTGTTCCCTTAGTAATTTTTATTTAATAATTTTTGAAATTTTTGTTTACTTTTCTCTATTTGATTTTCAAATTGGTTAGTCTGTTTTTCTTATTTATTTTCAAAAATTTTGGTAGTTGCTCACTTCATTTAATTTTACTTCTTTTACTCAGGTTGCCTCACTGGGAATTCTCTTCACTCTGACGTAGAGATTTCTACCTTTCTTGTTTTTTATTTGTTTATGAGTAGGAACAGGAATAAATAACCTCTTCTTGAATTTGATCATGAGATTGAAAGGACTCTGAAAAAGCGTTTACAACAAGTCAGAGCTTATAAAGCCAGGGAGAACCTCAAGGATAACTTTGAGAAGGAAGCTGAAGAATTCACTATGGAGCCTAATAACAATAATGTGGTCAATGCCAATGTTGTTAATCCTTCGAATGCAAATGGGCAAACTAGAAGAACCTTAGGCTCATACACTGCACCTACCCCTGACTTCTATGGGAATAGTATTGTGGCAACCCTTGTGCCTACAAAAAACTTTGAGCTGTCTCAGTTGATCACTCTGGTGCAACAAAATTTCCAGTTTCATGGACTCCCGCAGGAAGACCCAAACTTGTTCATATCTAATTTTCTACAAATCTGTGATACTGTGAAGACTAATAGAGTGAATCATGATGTCTACAAGCTACTTCTCTTCTCATTTGTTGTACGGGACCGTGCTAAGAATGGCTTGCCACTCAACCAAAAGATAGCTTGGATACTTGGAATAAGGTGGTCAACAGGTTTCTGACCAAATTCTTTCCACCTCAGAAGCTAACTAAGCTGAGGACTGATGTTCAGACTTTCAAGCAGAGAGATGGTGAATCCCTCTATGAAGCCTGAGAAAGGTACAAGTTGATGCTCAAGAAGTGTCCTCCTGATATGTTCTCTAACTAGATTTAATTGTAGATTTTCTATGATGGAGTCTCTGAGACTGCCAAAATGTCCATTGATAATTTTGCAGGTAAATCTCTTCACATGAAAAAGACCCCTGAAGAGGCTAATGAGTTGATTGAGATGGTTGCTAATAACCAATACTTGTACTCTTTTGAGAGAAATTATGTGAAAAAATGAGTCATGGAGTTGGAAACCTTGGATGCTATCCTTTCCCAGAACAAGGCCATATCTCAGCAAATCAATATGATTACTCAACACTTGAGTGGGATACAAGTTTCAGCTATTAATACTTAAGATACATCCTATGACATGAGTGGTTGTTCCAACCAAGGAGAGACTTATGATTGTGCTCAACTCCCTCCTGAACAGGTTAATTACATGAAAAATTCCTCCAAAAATCTCAATAATGATCCTTATTCCAAGATTTTTAATCAGAGATGGAGGAATCACCCGAACTTTGGGTGGAGAGAACAATCTCAGAGACCTCAGCCGAATTTCAACAATAGCTCTCAGGGCAGTTTTAATCAAAATAATTTCAACAACCGTCAGTTCCAACCCTCTCAGCCACAACAATCCCAGTCTCTGCCTCAGAATGCGCTTGACCTAGCATCTATTGTTGCAGAACTTTTCAAGAATCAATATAGTTTTATGCAGAAACTAGAGCTTCACTCAGAAACTTGGAGATACAAGTGGGTCAGTTGAGCAAGCAGGTACCTGAGAGGCCTCCTAATACTCTTCCTGGTGATATAGTGGTAAATCCAAGAGAGGAGTGCAAGGCCATTCACTTGAGAAATGGTAAAGTGGCGGGTTCAGAAGCTACAGTTAGTGAGGAGCTAGTGGAAAAAGAAGCTCCGGAGGAGAAAAAAGAAGAGGTAGAATACACCCCCTCCCAGGCGTGCAAACAACCCCTTTCCGGTCACTCTTGATACACATCCGGCATTACCTAAGGCTCCTGAGTACAAGCATAAGATGCCATATTCTCAGAGACTTCAAAAAGCCTCCAAAGACAAGCAGTTTTCTAGATTTTTAGAGGTTTTTAGAAAGTTTCAAATCAACATTCCTTTTGCAGAGGCTCTTGAGCAAATGCATCTTTATGCTAAGTTTATGAAGGAATTATTAAGTAACAAGAGAAACTGGAAAGAAAGTGAGATAGTAGTGTTGACAAAGGAATGCAGTGCCATTATTCAGCAGGAACTTCCTGAGAAAATGCAGGATCCAGGAAGCTTTTTTATTCCTTGCACCATTGGAGACATCACCATCTGAAGAGCTTTATGTGATCTTAGAGCTACCATCAATCTCATGCCACTTTCACTGATGAGAAAACTCCAAATTAATGAGATAAAATCCACATGTATTTCTTTTCAAGTTGTTGACCATTATATAAAATTTTCTTTGGGGGTTGTTGAGAATTTGCTTGTGAAAGTGGGTCCTTTTTATTTTTCCTGCTGATTTTGTGATACTGGATATGGAAAAGGACAAAAATGCCTCTATTATTCTTGGAAGACCCTTTTTAGCTACAGGTAGAGCTCTGATTGATGTACAGAAGGATGAACTAACCCTGAGGGTCAATGAAGAAGAAGTGGTTCTTAATGTGCTTGAGGCTCTCAAACACCCTAGTGATTCTGAGGGATGTATGAGAGTAGATCTTGTTGAACCACTTGTTCAAGAGGTGTTCGAATCTGAAGAGCTTAAGATTGCTTTAGAATAAGGTATCCCATATGCTTAGTATTGAGGAAGGAGCTCCAAAGCTTGAGTTGAAGCCCTTACTTCCCTCTCTAAAATATGTATTCCTAGGCGAGCATGACTCATATCCAGTGATTATTAGCTTTTTCTTGAGGCCTGAGGAAGAAGAGGTTACTTGCTGTGCTCAAGAGTCATAAAATGGCTCTTGGGTGGATCATTAGTGACCTGAAGGAAATTAGTCAAACCAAGTGTATGCACAAGATCCTGCTTGAAGATGATGCTAAATCAGTTGTACAACCACAATCTTAAAGAACAGTAACTTAGAGAAGTATTATAGATTCTATGAAATAAGAAAAAAGATTGATTTTTGAAGCAAAACAAATAGCAAAAAGTAATAAGAAAAAGAAAAATCAAAAGAAAAAGGTCCAAGATTTTGAGTATCAACAGCTAGGAGGATTAAAACTGATCTAAAGATCAAAAGAGTGGTTTTCCCTAACCATATGCTTGTGGTATGAAAGTGTCAAGTAACCCTTGAGACTGAGCACCTAAAGTTGTGACCCATTGCTGTTATAGAGTATGCCAAAGGCTCTAAGCACCACTGTCAGGGAGAAATAAGAAGAAAAAAAATTAGAACTCAAAAGGTTCCCCAGTTAAGTACTTGTGGTGTTCTTGTATCAAGTTAAGCTTGAAGACAAGACACTTAGAGTCACGGCTAGGCTCAAGGTGCAAAGCACCAAAGAAAAGAAAGAAAAAGATGTGTTCAAGAATCAATTAGAACCTAAAGAAGAGAATCTATAATATCTTCCGAGTTCTAATTCTGAAGGATATCAATATTTCTGAACTTCAAAGGATAGTGAGATGTCAAAGCTATTCAGAGTTAAAGTGTCATTAGCCCCACTCAGTAACTAGACCCGAGCTTAAATGACAACTCAAGTTTTAAGCATTTTCTCTTTTTAGTCCTATATTGTTTTGGTTGCTTGAGGACAAGCAACAGTTTAAGTTTGGTGTTGTGATGCGTGAGAATCTTGTACCCTTTTTCGTTCATTTTCTAGTTGTTTTTTTTATTAGATTTTATTTAATTTCACAGTATTTTAGTACAAAAATCCTCTTTGGATGCTCCTTTGAGTTGTTTTAGTATTTTTATAATTTCAGGTGAAATTCGGAGCAATTTGACAAAGTTTGGAGCAAAAAGGAAAAAAGCTGGCAGCACCCCCTGGGCACTAAACGCCCAACTGGTATTTAGCGCTAGCAAGGGACACAAGCCAACAACGTGCTGCCCCCTCTAGGGCGCTAAATGCCCATCTGGCGTTTAGCACTAGCAGTGCTGACCGAATTCACTCTCTCTCTGGGCTTCTCAAGTAGATTTAGCATTTATTAGTTATATCTTATTTTCTTTTTGTAATTTTTATTTGCAAACAATATCTTTTATTTTTAGGATTTAATATTTTATTTTCCGAATCAAATTAGGTTAGATATAAAAGGGAAAAGATTCACCCTTTAGGTTCGAACATTCTCTTCTTCTGCAGACTTTCAGAACCCTAGTTTTGTCTGTAAGTCATGAGCCACTAAACCTCTTCGGTTAAGGTTAGGAGCTCTGTTTATTTCTATGGATTAAGATTAATGCTTTTTTATTTTAAGGGATAAGTATGGTTTTGGTCCCAAAGGTTTTCAGCCAGAATCGAAACCGTCCCTCATCTAATTTTCGATTTAGAATCATCCTTAACATTTTTTTTCGTATTAAAATCGTCCTTCTAAATAAAATTTTTAATTTAATTCCTAAACTACCCCTATTTTAATAAAAAAATAAAATTTTAAAATAAAATAAATATAAAATAAAAAAAAAAGAAAGAAAGGGGGATACAGAGAAGCGGGGTGGTGGGAAGGGAAAGAAAGAAAGGGGGGCGAGGAGGGAGAGAAGGGGGACGCCATGCCCGCCCATGCTGCCGCACTGCCGCCCACTGCCCGCCGCTTCTTCTTCTTCTTCTTCTTCTTCTTCTTCTTCTTCTTCTTCTTCTTCTTCTTCTTCTTCTTCTTCTTCTTCTTCTTCTTCTTCTTCTTCTTCTTCTTCTTCTTCTTCTTCTTCTTCTTCTTCTTCTTCTTCTTCTTCTTCTTCTTCTGTGAATTCTGTGAATTGGATTTTTTGTGAAATTTCTGAATTTTTTGTGAAATTTATTGTGGAATATTATTGTTGCTGATTTGTTGATTTGTTACTTTCTGTTTCTGCTTGTGTTAAATTTGTTCTTGAATTTGTTGATTTTCTATTTCTGCTTCTCTGTGTGGAGGTGGAGGTGGAGGTGGGGGTGGGGGTGGGGGAAGGGAAGACGGGGAGGGGGGGACGTGGGGGTGGGGGGAAGGGAACGGGGAGGGGGAGGGGACGGGTGGGGACGCGAGGTGGAGGGGACGCGGGGTGGGGGAGGGGACGCGGGGTGGGGGTGGGGTGGGGATGGGGGTGGGGGAGGCGGGGAGGCAGGGAGGGGGAGGGGGAAGGGGAAAGGGGGGAGGGGGACAGCAGCGGCGTTGGTGGTGGTGTTGGTGGTGGTGGTGGTGCTGGTGGTGGTGTTGGTGGTGCTGTTGGTGGAGGTTGTGGCGGTGGTGTTGGTGTTGGTGGTGGTGGTGGAGGAGGATGTAATTGTGTTGGTAGTGGTGAGGGTATTTTTGTCCGAAAAAAAATAAAAAGGATGATTTTAATACGAAAAAAAATGTTAAGGATGATTCTAAATCGAAAATTAGACGAGGGACGATTTCGATTCTGGCTGAAAACCTTTGGGACCAAAACCATACTTAACCCTTATTTTAATTAATGTATTGATTCAGTTCCAAAGATTATTTTCGCTCTTAATCTTATAAATCTGGGTGGAACAGGAGTATAACCCTTATTCTACATGAGTTCTTGTGATTCTCGGGAGAGTTATCTCGCTTGAACAACAACTTGAAAATAAATTCCTCCTAAATTGCTAATTATATTAACTAATTGCGATATGTGACATATAATCCTGTTAGCTTTGGGTAATTAGGGTTTTTGTGGCCATAAACTAGTTTTGTACTTAACCCTTTAATTGGAATTAAGTGACGATAGGAGTGGTGGTTAATGAAGATTAGAGAAAACTAAATCACTAAAAGATTAGGGTTTAGTTAATTACAGTTTTCCATGGAATGATTCATGCATTGTTAAAATAGTTGGTAAGAACTTTTAGTTCGGAAAAGTAAACATTTCCGAAGCCTTGACTGTTTTCTCTTACTGTTTTCACACCAAAGCCATTACTTGCTTTCTTTATGCTTTTGATTATTGTTTTCTGCGTTTTCAACCATCAACAACATTTTTTTGTTTGCCTAACTAAACCAACTGAATAACCATTGTTGCTCAGTCTGACAATCCTCGTGAAATCAACCCTCACTCACCTGAGATATTACATAGATGATCCGGTGCACTTGCCGGTTAAGCTGTGGAAATTCTAAATCCCACACCAGGGCCCAAGACCATTTTGGTCACTAGTGTGGTTCTCTCACCCAAAATTCATCCCAATGATTGAAAATAAATGGAATAAATTGGGAAACATCCCAGTTGAAGATAAAACAGGTTCTCAAGAAAAGTATCTTGAAGTGGAATATAGAAGTATTTGGGAGCATAGACGGGAAGATAAGTAAATTTGAGAAGGAAATTGCAAAAGTAGATAGAAATTTGGAAGAAGAGGTGGAAGTGGACATAAATTTGAGTAGAAGAAAAGTTTTAATGGGCCAACTAGAATTATGGTGCAAGAGGAAAGGAGAGTTGTGGAAACAAATATCAAGAGATAAATATATAAAAGAGGTGGATAATAACTCAAGATATTTCCATACAGTAGCAACAATCAGAAATAAGAAAAATCACATTGCAAAATTAAGAGTAGGGGGGAAGAGCGGTTAGAAACCCAAAAAGAATAAAACTAGAGGCTCGTAAATTCTTCAAGAATCTGTACTATCAACAAGAGTTGCCGAATATAAAGATCAGAGAGGGAATTCTGAACAGAATCACAGAGGAGCAAGCAACTGATTTGGAAAAATTACCGAGAATGGAAGAAATTAAGGAAGCAGCGTGGAGTTATTATTCTACGAAGGCGCCGGGTACAGATAGTTTTAATTTACTATTTATTAAAAGAACTTGGAATATCATTGGAAGTGACTTCAGTGAATCCGTCATGAATTTCTTCAGAACGGGACATATACCATCAAACCCCAACATGACTTGGGTAACCTTGGCATCTAAGTGGATGTTTCGACTGAAATGGGGGAGTTCAGACCAATAAGCATGATTGGAAGCATGTAAAAAGTTATTTCCAAGGTTCTGGTGGATAGAATGAAGAGGATATTGGAGAAATTAGTAGGTGAAGTATAAACAACATTTATTCTGGTAGGCAAATACTCAATGGTGCACTCATTGCATGTGAAACAGTGGCATGGTTGAAGAAGAGAAAGATGTCAGGAATCATACTGAAGTTGGACTTCCAAAAAGCTTAAATACAATTAGATGGAGTTTTGTAGATCATCTGCTAGATTGTATGGGATTTGAGAATATTTGGAGAGGATGGATCCAAGGCCTTCTAAAGAGATCTATTATGTCAATTTTAATAAATGGCAGTCCAATCGAGCCGTTCCATATGATGCGTGGCCTTTGACAAGGTGACCCGATTTCACTATTCCTCTTCATCCTAGTAGCAGAAACATTGAACAAAATGTTAGGCTTGGCAATAAAAAAAGGCTTAATTTTGGGTCTGGAGGTGGGTAGAGACAAAATTCACTTTTTTCACCTACAGTTTACATATGATACAGTTATCTTTTTCCCGCTTGAGAAAAAGGTTATGAGAAATTATAGGAGAATATTAACTTGCTTTGGGCTAATGTTAGGTTTGGCTATTAATTACAAGAAATCTGTTTTGATTCCAATAAATGTCTCAAAAATGGTAGAAACAATGTTGGTAGAGAAAATGAGATGCCCAATTGGTAGACTTCTGATGTGATATCTGGGTATACTGTTGGGGGCAAATTCAAAGAGAGTGTCTACATGAAAGCCGATCATAGAAAAATTTAAAAAAAGCTTGCAAAATGGAAGGTGGGGTTATTATCAAAAGTTGGAAGACTAGTCATGATAAATGCAGTGATAAATAATCTTCCTTTATATTATCTAAGCCTATTCAAAATGCCAAAGGAGTGGCAAAAAAAAATTTATTTCACTCCAACTAAGCTTCTTTTGGGGGGGGGGGGGAGGGGGAGGGGGAGAACGAGAAGGAAAAAAAGTGATGCCAACAATTAGTTGGAGTCATATTCATAAATCTAAGGAGCACGAAGGGTTAGGGGTAGGGGACATCACTATAAAAAACGTAGCACTTCTCTTCAAATGGTGGTGGAGATTTTCAGCAGAAGATAAGCCTCTTTAGAAGCATATCGTGGCATCATATAATGGTAGTAATATGACAAAATCAATTATGGAAAATGGAGATCCTAGATCGAATGGGCCTTAGAGTGACATTGTAAAAGGCATTAAAAGGTGCAACTAGCTGAAGGAAATTGCGTGGAAAGGAATTTGAAAGTGTGTGGGGAATGGATGTAAAACGAGATTTTGGGAGGATAGATGGGTGGAAAAATTGTGCCTCAAAGACAAATTTCCTAGATTATATGCAATCACATCAAGTAAAGCTGAAAATAGCAAACTGTGATTTTTGGGATAGTTTATCTTGATGCTGGAATTAAATGTTTTCTTAATTTCAGGTATACAAGACGAAGTGGTTTGGTCATTTTTGGAGGATGGAAGCTTTTCAATCAAGTTATGTACTCACTAATGTGGCGCAGGAGAAAATTTGGGAGTGGCAGAATCAAAACACATCTTTGACAATGTGTGGAGGGGAGTGATACCTCTAAAAGTAGAAATCATAGTTTGGAGTGCAATCCTTGAAAGATTAAACACGAAGAGAATGTTAGCAACATTGAATAATGAAGCTTGCTGTGTCTTGTGTGGGCAAGTTATGGAGGATGAAAACCATCTTTTTATCCGCTGCAATTATGTTGATGTGATGTGATCAAAAGCAATGCAAATAGGTGGCATAAAATAGGTTAGACCGAAAGGCCTGAATGCTTTCTTTGTATGTGGTGCAATCAAAAGGTGATTAAATGTTCAAGAAAGAAATGGATCAATATGTGATTTGCATTTATTTGGTCCATATAAAAGGTGAGAAATAAAAAGATTTTTGAGAAGAAAGAAGTCAAGAGAGAAGAGGTTTGGGATGAAATTATAAGCCATTGTTCTGAATGGGATAAAATAAAAAATGAGGGTTGTTCTAGCAGGACGGAGGGTTCAGTAGGGGCTGTTGAGAAAAGGCTGGTGCATGGGTATATAGATAGAAAAAACAATGGTGGTCGTGTGTGAAGTTTATTCAAGAAAAACAAATGACAGCAGTCAGAGGATACCTTAAAAATACAAATGATCTTCTTCTGGTGTACTTGTGTGAATTTTTTAATGCAGGTAATAGCATGGCTGCAGAGGTCGAAGGAGTAGAAATAGTCATTCAATTTATGCTTGAAGAAGCAATATCAACAATTGAAAAGGTGGTCATTATCACAAAGAGCCAAATTTTGATACAATGGGCAGAAAATAATTATTCAAAGCGTTGGAACCTCAACTTTGAAAGAAACAAACTGGTAAATTTGATAAAAGGTCTTGGAATGCTGAAATTTCAACATGCAGCAGCAAAGGAGTTTGACCACATTAATAGATGGAGGAGCATTGTAAAAGGTAATAAAACTATAAGAATTACATGGTGTAATAATCACTAGTGATAACTGATATGTGATTGTAGTGGATTTAGTGAATAAAGATACTAGATTACAGTAGCTTCTGTTGTATTGGTGTGCAAGTCATATTTAAATTCCATTAAGGAGAGGAATACTTGCTATGTGCTGGTCTTCAATTCTTAGATTCACTGCTGCATAAAGCTCAAGGGATAAGGTGATTTTATAGTGGATATTAGCATGGAGAAAACATGATTTAGATGGACATTGTATTTTGATGCCTTTGATTTGTTTTTAGTGTTTATTGTAATACTCTTTTTTAGTTCATATCGGGAGAACTTTTGAGTGACTATATAGCCTTGATGGCATTGCCAAAGGAGTCTAAATAATCAACTATAAGTTACTCTTAGAACTCTTCTCTCCGTTTGGGTCAAAGTTATAACTTAACGATAAAAAAAAAAAGTCAGACCCAGACTCACAAAATAGTCTATTAGACCTATCAGGTTACCTAAAACTGTTAAAATATAAATAAATATATAAATAATTTTTTATAATAAAAAAGTTATTAAAATTTTAAATTTGTTATACTTTATTATAAATATTTTTTTTCATATTTTAAACACTTTAAAAGTTTAGATGTTATTATAAGGATCAAATTTAGAATATTATATATAAATATTTTTTTTTAAAAAATAAATTTTTAAATATCTTTTACTTTATATTTTGATAAAAAATATATCAAGCCTTTTATCGAGTTAAACCCCAAAGTGGTCCCTGAGATTCACGGTTTGCACCAATTTAGTCCCTGACTTACCAATTGCACCATTTATGTCCCTGACTTTGTTAAAATTGCACCAAGGTCGTCCCTAGCCACATCTCCGGGCAAATTAACTGCCGCCGGCAGTGACCTAGCACTGAGAAGCCACGCTGGCGTAGATAAAGGCAAGCTGAGGTGGCAATTGAAACTGTTTGACCCAATGTGGTCCCTATACCTAGTTTTAATCCCAATTTCTAGCATGGCATCGTCACCCCTCTTCATCTTCTTCTCTCTGCCCAGCAACGTTCTTCATTGTCTTCGTTGTTCCTACTTGTTGAACTGAAACGAAAACCATGATTGGGTGTGCGAGCCAGGGTCAAGAAAGCTCTACACGATCGAAGACGAGAACGCGGAGTCGGACCAGACCATCACGGGTACCAGAGCGGTGTGGGTGCGGCTGCCGGCCGGTGCTTCGTTGGTCCGGAACAACTACCAACCCAGATAAGCCCTTCTTCGGTTGTCCAAATTACAATGTGAGTTTTTGGTAAGAAAAATTGATTTGTTGTTTTCTGTTCTTTCCTTCTTATGATATCTCATATTCAGACTAGGGGCAAAATATGGTGTAGATTTTTTCTCTGGACTGATGATGTAGAAGAAGAAGAGGAACATGAAGGAAGAGTGGATGCAACTGCAGTTGACAATGAGCAAGTGAGAGTGAATTTAGCCTGGAAGATTGGAAAATTGGAAGCTGAAGTGAGGACCCAAAATCTATGATACAATTCTTAGGCATAGTGGTGTTTTTCACTGTAGTTGCTGTATTGATTATGACTTTGAAGTTCTGACAATGTTGCATGTAATGTGTTCATGGATGAATGAAAGTAAGAGGTTGTTTTTTATCTTGAGATATATGCCTTGTTTTTGATTGACTGGTTATCATAAAGAGAAATAATTATAGATCATCTGACATCATAATAGCATAATGCATAATGCATAATTACAAAAGTATCAAAGATAAACATATTTGAGTAGCAAACATTAACCTGTTTGAGTTGCAAACATTAAAGGAACAAAAGAAGTGCCACAACATAGTTATCAAGGCTGGCAATACAAAAGTTATGACAATTGTCCTAAACAAAGCAACTATCTACTAACTGCCTTTAACAAAACAACAGAGTACTGTCCTAAACATCCTGATGTCAAAGTCATGAATTTTTCTTTTTCCTTGGTGCTTTGAAACCGGGAGTTGGAACAAACTTCATAAAGTTGTGCAATCTGGAAGATGTAGCCATACTGGCTCCTTGCATTAGATGCACACCAATGGATTGAGGTGGTGGTGAGCTCCTCCTTTTGGTGGGCAACTTCTGTGACCTTGATGGTGCAGATGCAGCAGGTTCTGCTATGTCCTACAACAGATAAACAGTTCAACACATGAGCCCAGATAACAAAAAAATTATACTTGTGTTATGTTGTAACGTGGAGAAGTGTATTACCTGTGATCCTTCGTAGTTTGGTTGTGATATGTCAATCTCCACAGCAGGAGGTTTATCAGTTGGTGTAGCATCAGTTTGAGGGGGAGGGCCAGCCTCAGAAACAGAAGCAGCAACATTTGATTTGGCTTTATCTGCAGCAGCTTTTGCAGCTGCAACAGCAGCAGCTACTTCATCCAGTCTCTTCTTTGAGCACCCTCTCTTAGTATGCCTTTTTACCCCACAATACCTACATGTGAATGGCTTCAAATGCCTTTTCAAACCTCCACTTGGTTTGGCTTTCTTATTACCATTGTTGCCCTCATCAGCATCTTTTCTCTTTTTCTTTGTCAAAGCTCCAGGCCTCCTCCTAATGATAGGGGCCTGTGGTTGAGTGTACAAGGATTTCTCCCACAATGATTGGCCAGGAAGAGGATTAATGTGATGGGCATAAGTCTTGTTGTATGCCTCCATAGTACACAGTTGGTGACAAAAGTCTTCCGGCCTCTTGTTTACCCTTGCAAGGGCAGCACAGGCATGAACACATGGAATATCTACAGTTAGTAACACAAATGCATAGTAAGACAATCACACTTTTCAAAGTACACAAATGTTAATGATTAAGTTAAAGAGTTTGATAAAGCTTACCGGTCAGCATCCAGAATTGGCAAGTGCATAGTCTTTTTCCAAGATCCACTACCATGTTTGTTGGATGGCCATGAACCTCAAATTTCTCATAGTCTTCATCACCGGTCCAGATAGGCATCCAGTTCTTTGATTCTTTTCTGATTTTATCTAGGCGACTTTGAATTACAGGGGGGAGTATGCCAACATGATTTGCCAGTTTTACCTTATTTTTCGCAATAGTTCTCATCACAAACATTCTCACCTCCTCAAGTAATGTGATGATGGGTTTGCTTCTGGCCTCTTTGATTCTTACGTTGAAAACCTCACAGGTGTTGTTGCAAATGTTGTCCAGTTTTGGCCTATGACTAAACTGGGACTTTGTCCATGACTCTCTAGGCCATTTGTTGAGATATGCACAAGCCTCCTCGTTCATCCTCTTAATCTTGTTCAGATTATCGATGAAATCCTGGAATGTTGTAGATCTGGCACATTCCCAAAGCAGTTCCCTCAACTCAAGGTCCTTCCATTGTTTGTTGAAGTTCCTCCAGAGGTGCCAAATGCAAAAACGGTGGTGAACTCTTGGCATCACCTCCTGGACAGCTTGAATTAAACCCTGCAGGACATTGTTCCACTATGTTTCAGAAACAAAAACTGATGTAAACACTTTTATTATGCCACAGAACAGACCCTGAGTTTACAGTAATGAACCTAATATAGTCCCTGACTTTCGCATTTTAATACAATTTAGTCCCTTCAGTTAGGTGTAAAATGCACGATTGGTCTTTTCTCTTTCTATTTCTACTCCTATTAATTCATATGGGTTCTCTTCTATTGTCTTCACTGTTTATTTTGATTTTATTGGTTTCACTTGCATTCTATTATTTCTATGATTATTTGAATTTGGATTTAGCTTCCAGTAGTATTGATTTGGGATTCATACA
The DNA here is from genome assembly GCF_003086295.3 of Arachis hypogaea. Classification (NCBI taxonomy): domain Eukaryota; kingdom Viridiplantae; phylum Streptophyta; class Magnoliopsida; order Fabales; family Fabaceae; genus Arachis; species Arachis hypogaea. The sequence goes on from NC_092050.1 coordinate 145,797,690, forward strand.
ATTGATTGATTGATCTAAATATGATGTAATTAGTCAATATGTTTGCTGCTTGAACTGAAATTGATGTAGGCTTTTTCGAGGTGAAGAGTCTATTGGACAAGCTTGTGGTGCTTAAATTCAATGGAGGCTTGGGAACAACTATATGCACTCATCTAAAATATGCCAAATCTGATTTTATTATTTTACCTTTTTTATTGTAATTATTTGTACCTTTTTATTCTTACTTTAGAAGAGGAATTTTCAGATGTGATTTAAAGATTAAGATCATCTGTTGGATGTTGCTAATGAATCTCTATTTCATACTTCTTTGATGCTTATTGCAATGGTCAGTCTAATGAATTTTATTGAGTAGAATGGAGAAAATGAGAAAAGGGGATTGCCGAATGGTTAAGTTTTGTATTTCACTTTATCTTTTTAAAATCAGTTAAGGGCATTTTAGTAATTTAACTTATTTCAGTTCTTATATTAATCTTAAATCAAATAGGATAATGAGACATAACTTAGTTCTATACACTTTATACTAAATACAATACAAAGACTTAATTTAGTTTCTGTCTCTCAGTCTCTATCTCAGTTTCAGTTTCTCTTCCAAACACAATCTTAATGCCTATTTAATTTTTTAGTAAATAGACAAAAGAATATGCGAAAGATTTTTAGGTGGACAAATGCATACCTCAATCATTCGAAATACTCGATGTACACATGAAAGATTGTTAACGATGGACAAAAGTGACACGCCGTAAGTGAGGCTCCATTTCAGTTAAGTTTATTGCCTACGTGGCTATGTAGTGTGACAAAGTGGACTCTTTTGTGAGGCTTAGGTGAAAATTAGCTAATTTACAAAATTAAAAAAGAAAAAAAATTCCAAAGAGTATTGGGTGCCTTAATTTCTAAGGGAACATTATCTCTTACCCCAATTGTAGTGGCTTGCAAAATCAAGGGATGAGAGGTGAAGCTCAGTCTCGGTTTGAGGATAAATCGAGACTACCAAGCCGGGAGAATCGCTTTCGTGATATCAATGAGTCTTCTGTTAGAGGTGTGATGAAGAGAAACAAGAAGAAACACCCTTTTAATGGTGGCAAATGCTACCATGGCATGGATGTTGTGCTGTTAAAATCACGAACGGTGGAAAACTTAGATAAATGGTTCTTACTGTGCATGTATTATAAAGTGTGTGTATACTAACCGTTGTGCCTCCACTGTTAATAGAAATCTTGGTTGATGCTCATTCGTTCTTCCCTCCTCTAATCTTGTGTGCAGTAGAAATAAAAAATGAGATGTGACTATTTTATTTAGGTTGATGAACTTAATGATGAATGTAAGGAGAAGGTCATTCTTTATGGGAACTTATTATACCGGCCACAACCATGGAAAGACAATGCAAATATCAATAAAGAGAGGGATAGAGATAACTCCAATGCAAAAGTGATATTGAAATTGATTGCTAGGATGAATTTAAAAATTATTAACCTAAGGAGATTGATAATTGGTTTGTACATTGGTGTGAGAATATTAGTATTGATGAGCTTGTATAACTTGTTAAAGTGATGCATTATGATTCAAGTTATATGTGCTGTTTCTGAATTTGTCGTAATGCAAAAATTGTACTTCTGAACCTGTTATATGCAAAAATTGTGTTTTATTTGTGATTCTTAAGGAACTTGTGTATAAGATTCAGTAGCATTCGGTAACATGTAAATTAAACCAACCAAATACTGATCATTAAAATAGTCAATAAAATAATCAATACCTACTATGAGGTACTTTACTTGTCCTGGAGCTTATGCAAATAGACCGAGAAGGTCAAGTCCTCATTTTGCAAATGGCCAAGGTGAGGTGACACTGATAAGTATCTCTGGAGGTGCTACATGAAAGTTAGCATACTTTTGACAAGGTGGACACTTTTTAACAAATTCGGCTGCTTCCCTTTGCAAGGTCGGCCAAAAGAAGCCAGTTCGGATCTCTTTCTTGGCTAGTGATTGTGCTCCTAAGTGATTTTCACATATGCTATTGTGAACTTCTAAGACCTCAATGTCTTGGAGTTTGGGACGCACTTCAATAGAGGTATGGATATCCTTCTTTTATAGAGAACATTGTGAACTAGGGTGTAGTTTTCCTTGCTTCCTTTTCATCTTTTAGGATGATATCGAATTTAAGGTATTCGACTATGGGATTCATCCATCCTAAGCTTTGGTTGGATATGGCTAGTATGTTCGACTTGTCATCTTCCTTCACTACTGATGGTGTGTGGAGAGTTTCTTGGATCAAACTTCTATTATTACCCCCTGCCTTTGTGCTAGCTAATTTAGAGAGGGTATTAGCTTGAACGTTTGATTCCCGTGCTATGTGTCAAACGTCCCTCTTCGAGAACTGTGCTAACTGTACTCGTGCTTCTTCTAGGAACTTCTTCATGTTGGGGTCCTTAGTTTGATAAGTGTCGTTAACTTGAGAAGTTATTACTTGAGAGTCACTAAATACTATCAATATTTTTGCTCCGACCTCTTTAGCCAGCAAGCAGAGCTTCATATTCTGCTTGATTATTGGAAGTAGGAATCTCGAACTTTAATGATAGTTCAATCCGAGTTCTTTCTTCATTTTTCAGAATAACTCCTGCTCTACTTCTAGCTTTGTTGGACGATCCATCTACATAGAAATTCCAAGTTGATGGATTTCCTTGTGCTTTAGTGTATTCTACTACGAATTCAGCCAAATATTGAGATTTAATTATTATCCGAGTTTCATACCTTAGGCCAAACTCGAACAGTTCTACTGCCCATTGTAGCATTCTTCCTGTAGTGTCCATTTTCTGTAGTACATGCTTCATGGGCTGATTAGTACGAACTTTTATGGTGTGAGCCTTAAAATAAGGTCGAAGCCTTATGGATGTGATGATAAGGGTGTAAGCGAACTTTTCTATATTTTGATAGTTTAGTTCTTCCCCCTGTAAAACTTTGCTCACAAAGTAGATAGGTTGTTGTCCATGGTCATCTTTCCGGACCGATGCTAAGGCTATAGCCAGACTTGCTACTGCTAAGTAGAGAACGAGCTCCTCCCTTAGGACAGGTCGGGTTAGGATTAGGGATTTGCTTAGGAATGTTTTAAATTTTTGGAATGCTAGTTCATATTCCTGAGTACATTCAAATTGGTTTCCTTTTTTGAGAATTGAGAACAATGGTAGAGACTTCAGAGCTGATCCTGCTAGGAACCTAGACAACACTGCCAACCTCCCATTGAATTGTTGGACTTCCTAGACAAGTCAGATTTTTCATTTCTAATATGGCTGTGCATTTGTCTGGATTAGCTTCAATTCCCCTTTGAGTAAGCATGAAGCCTAATAACTTTCCAGCCTCTACTGCGAAAGTGTACTTTGAAGGATTCAATCTCATCTCGTACTTCCTTATTGTGGAAAATAGCTCAGAAAAGTCGGACAAAAGAGCAAGGTCGTCCCTGATTTTGACGAGCATATCGTCCACATATTCCTCCATGAGTTTTCCAAGGTGAGAGGAAAACACCTTATTCATCAATCATTGGTATGTAGCTTCAACGTTCTTCAATCCAAAAGGAATTACTACATAACAATAATTAGCTTTTGGGATAATGAAAGTGGTATTTTCTTAATCCGGTCTATACATCGGAATTTGATTGTATCACGAGTATGCGTCCATGAAAGATAAGTATCTATACCCTGAAGCTGAGTCGACCAGGGCGTTAATGCTGAGGAGAGGGTATGGATCCTTGGGACAAGCTTTATTGAGGTTAGTGTAATCCACACACATTCTCTATTTTCTATTTTGCTTTTTGACAAGAACCACATTAGCCAACCACAAAGGATACTTTGCCTCCCTTATAAACCCAGCTTCTAGTAAAGCTTGTACCTATTCCTCCATGACCCGCCTTCTTTTAGGACTAAGCTTATGGAGTTTTTGCTGAACGGGTTGGGATCCTGGATAGACAGCGAGCTTGTGAGACATGAGGTCGGGATCTATCCCAGGCATGTCGGAAGTTTTCCAGGCAAACAGGTCAAAATTCCTTTGTAAGAGATCAACGAGTTGTACTTTCAGACTTTCTTCTAGGTTGGCTCCTATGCTTGTTGTCTTTTCTGCCTGATCTCCGATTTGTACCTTTTTTATTTTTCCTTCAGGTTGGGGACGTAGCTCTTCCCAAACTTGGATACCTCTGAGCTCACTGGTATTGTCTTTACTATGTGTGCTGCCTCTTAAGTTGAGACTTTCATTGTAGCACTTTCTTGCTAATTTCTAGTCTCCTTTTATCGTGACAATTCCTTCTGTTATTGGGAATTTCATACATAGGTGAGGTGTGGAGACAATAGTAACTAGCTGGTTTAAGGTGGTCTGACCTAACAAGGTGTTGTAAGCAGACATGACGTCGACCACGATGTAGTCGATGTTTAAAGTTCTTGACTTCGTGCCTTTACCAAGAGTGGTATATAATGAGATAAATCCCAAAGGTCGGATCGGCATATCTCCTAACCCGAAAAGGTTATCGGGATAAGCCTTTATATTTTTCTCTTCTAACATGAGCTTATCGAAAGCGGGCTTAAATAGTATGTCGGCTGAACTCTCCTGATCCACCAACGTTCTGTGGAGGTTTGCATTAGCAAGAATCATTATGATTACTACAAGTTCGTCATGACCAGGTGTCACCCCTTGTGTGTATTCTTTGGTGAATGAGATTGTTGGCAAGTCAAGAGTTCTACTATCTTCCCTGACTTGATACACTTCTTTGAGATGTCTTTTTCGTGAGGACTTAGTGACTCCCCCTCCTGCAAATCCTCTATTTATCATGTGTATGTGCCTCTCAGGAGTTTGTGGAGGTCGCTCTTGCTGTCCTCTATCATCACCATCTTTTTTTCTTTTTCTTTTGTCGTCCGACCTATCAGCTAGGTACCTTTCTAGCCGACCTTCTCTGTCCATTTTTTCTATGACATTCTTTAATCCATAACAGTCATTAGTAGAATACCTATATAGCTTGTGGTACTCAAAATATTCTGTCTGACTTCCAGCCTTTTTGTGCTTAATGGGGCGAGGAGGTGGAAGCTTTTCAGTATGACAAATCTCCCTGTAAACATCGACTAGAGAAACTCGGAGTGGGGTGTAATTGTGGTATCTTCGAGGTTTTTCCGAATTGTACTCCTCCTTTTTCTTAGCCTCCATCTCCTTGTCCCAAACTTGGTAGGACGGGTTCGGCCTTGGGGCAGGTTCTCTAAGTCAGAAATTTTTTTCCATGTTGATATATTTCTCTGCCCGCTCTTATACTTCGTACAAGAAAGTCGGGTGTTGCTTGGATATAGATTGGGAAAACGGCCTTTCTCTAAGGCCATTGACCAACTCCATTATCACTACTTCAGGAGGCAAGTTTTGTATCTCTAAGCACACCTTGTTGATTGAATCTTTCCATGTAATCTCGGAGCGTTTCCTCAGCTTCTTGTTTGACGCCCAAGAGACTAGGAGCATGTTTGACTTTATCTTTCTGAATTGAAAATCGGGTGAAAAACTTCCTTGTCAGGTCGTCGAAGCAAGTCACCGACCTGGGAGGCAAGTTGTCGAACCACTTCATTACAGTATTGATTAGTGTTGTCGGGAAGGCCTTGCAGCGAGTCGCATCGGACACGTCGGCTAGGTACATTCAACTTTTAAAGTTGCTTAAGTGGTATCTTAGGTCAATCGTTCCGTCATAGAGATCCATGTCAGGAGTTTTGAAGTTCCTAGGAACCCTAGCCCGCATGATCTCTTAGACGAATGGATCTTTTCTTCCAAAAGAACTTTCTTCTCGATTTGTTCGAGTGCTTCGATTTCGGAGATCGGCTTCTAACTTAGAAAGCTTTTCCTCTAGCTCTCTTCATCGTCGTACTTCTTTTTATAGTTCTCTTTCTGCTTCTCGTTGTTGTTCAACCTCCTGCTCGACCTGCTCCAATCGGCTGTGATGTCCATATACCAACCCTAATATTTCCGTCGGATGTATGTGGAGGTCCTTCGTCCTCGGGTGGGTGGACTTCTGAGTTAATCTGTCGCGGATGGGGGTTTGCTGACGTTCCTTCCCCATGGGGTGGGGTGCAGTTGTTCTTTCCTGTGGTGGAGGCAATGTAAGTGTTAGGTCGTCGTTGTGAGGCTCTGGTTTCGACTCGGATGCTGTATGGCCGTCTTCAAATTGACTGTCCGTCATATGTAGGTGTAGACTTCCAGGTCTCCGACAATGGTACCAATATTTTGAGGGTTACCTGAAACTGGGTTGTATTTGGGCATGAACGTGAGGTCCAGACTCCTTCTGAGGCAGTGTCCGACTTATGCTGGTGTCAAAGTGCCGTCGTCCGAATTCTCGTGAGGAGGTGGGGGTGGTACTTACAAGAGACTCCAATGTTTAAGTTAGAAAAGACTTTAGGCAGGTTTTTAGGAGATTGGGTTTTGAGTATACCTGAGAGTGTCAATGTATTTATAGTAGAGTAGATAATCACTTTTTAGAGTAATTTCACCTTTATTGGTGGGTAATTGTTCCCTTTTTCTAGGGAGTTTGTTGAGATCTTCCTTCTAGATAAGTGGGATATATCTTGGGAGAGTAGTTACTGATTCGGATAAGTATGGTTGAACTGTCTTTGTGGCGCCCGATCTCTATGAGGTTGGGTAGTAGTGGAGGAGGCCACCTTGATTAGGTGGACCTTTACTCTTTTTAGGTCTGATTTTATAATTTTAGGCCGAAATATGAACAATACCTATATATGAAAAATATAATTGAGATATAATACATAAAAATATAATTTTTATATTATTAAATAAATTAAAAATTTTAATATTTTTATTTAAATTAAAAAGATTGATAAATTTTCTTGAATAAACAAAATAAAAATTAATTAAAAGAATTTTCGTAACAGTTACTACATCACTTTCAAGTAGACTGAATTTAGTCTATCAAACTTTCAGCAATTGACAATTAAGGTTTAAAAATTTTTTAGGGATAAAATTGAGGTATAAAATTTTAATTGCTGTGTTAGATAATTGTTAGAGACTCTAGTATAACTCCCTAACATGAGTTAAATTGAATAAATTAAAATTTTAATGATTAAATTAAAGCCCGAATTAAATTTTAGAGATCAATTTAATCTTTAACTCAAGTAGAATATAACAAAAAATACCTAATAGTAATCTTAGCAGCAAGGCAAATTATTCGGTAATTTAATTAGAGACATAATTTTTTTTGGTATCTTTTAAACTGATAAATACTAATTCGTCACGAATTTAAACTAATGAATTGTTAAACTCTAACAATTATTTAATGGGACGAAATAGTTTTTTTAATTTCTTTCCAGGAAACAAAATGGGCCTTTAGACGCAGAGGCGAAGAATCTGAGCCCAACAAAATGAAAAGCTAGAAGGAAAAGAAGAAACCCCAGTACCGACGACGAAGACAAGAAGTGAAGCAGCATCAGTGAGAACAGAGGAAGCAAGCAGAAAGGAAAGAAGAATGGGAAGAAAGAAGGGGTACGTGGAGTTCGATGAGTCGCCGCCGGACGACTTCGACCCGGAGAATCCGTACAAGGATCCGGTGGCTTTCTTGGAGATGAGGGAGCACATTGTCAGAGAGAAGTGGATCCAGATCGAGAAGGCTAAGATCATCAGGGAGAAGCTGCGATGGTGCTACCGCATCGAAGGCGTTAACCACCTTCAGAAATGCCGCCACCTCGTTCAGCAGTACCTTGATTCCACCCGCGGCATTGGTTGGGGCAAGGACGGTCGCCACCCTTCTCTCCACGGTACCCTTTCCCTTCCCCCTTCTACCTTTCTCTTTGTTTAGGTCATTGATTATAGGGTCCTGAATTCAAAATTACGTTAAGACTTGCTCGTTATTAGTGATTTCTCATTATCAATATGCACGGGGTTTTGCCAATTATTGAATGCGATGAACGTAATTTCTGCCGAGGTATCCGGGTTGTTCGTTTGCCAAAGGGTGTATTGGGGGTTTGGGGTCTTGGAATTCGTGCAAGAGAAACTTGCTTTGAGGAATTGGATATTTGACATTCATGGAAGTTAATTTGGGCTTCTCTTGTTTAATACACAAGGGGTTTTGTGAATTGTTAAGTGGTGCGTGTGTAATATATGCCTAGTTGTGCCTTTTTGTTGCTCATTTTTGAGCTTGTGTCTCTTGATTATTTCATTTCTCATGCTTGTTTGATTTTTATATTCGAATTCGGTCCTCTTTTTATTGTTGTTTGTAAAGGTTTCATTTTCATGATGGAGGAAAGATGGGATAGTAAGTGACTGGATTAATTCCAATATTTCTTTGGTTAATGGATAACCAATCCAATTTTATCTGATTCTGCTTATCTGCTGAAATAAATTTGGAAAAGAAAAGGCACTTAACACATTTTTTTCATGGTCAATGGAATAGAGTTATCAAGTAGTGTGTATGCGATTTATCTCAAGTTGTGATTGTTTGTAGCTGATAGATGAAATGGTATGTTTTGGGTATTTTGTATCCCATATTTGATGGATGGTACATAGTATTATATTCTGATAAATATGGAAATGGAAAAGAAATGAATACGCGTATTTTCTTTTTCTTATTTTCGACTAACATAATGTAGAAGAATCAAATTAAAACTCACCCTATAATGTTATAGCTGGAAAGATCTGGAACAATATGCTTTGTGGTTAATCCTTTCAGTTACAATTAATTGTCTTCTACTCTGCCCTATGGTGCTTTTTGTGATGATTCCTTTTGCTTTGTTTTATTTTCTGAACTAGGTCCAAAACCTGAGGCTGTTGAGTCTGAATGACTAGACTGTCCTGTGGATAAATAAAAGGTAATTTCAAACTTCATTTCTGTTTCTCTTATTTACTTGTCTATATATGTAAAAATATTATTAGGCAAATCGTAGAGAAGGAAATAATTGTATCAATGACGGAAAATGCCAATGCTGAGTAGAAATCCCTTTATGTTGTTACTAGTCAGTTATGTTTCCGACTTTTAAAGAATTTGATTTGCTTATTTGAAGTTTGGGATGCTCAATAACAACTTGTGATTGAGCACATCCCAAACTTTGGTTGAGAGAGTAACTACACATCATTTACGATTTGACGTGCACAAGAATATAAAGATCAACTTTCATGAGGGGCTATGGTTTGATCGTTGTCACCAAAGACCTCTCAATTTAGATTCTCTAATTTCTAAAATTTATTTAAGAGAAAATTGATGCAGGTGACTGGTGTGACAGTAGTAAGGTGGATTACTGTTGAGTTAAGTTGTGAGAAATTATATATTTATAGCTTAAAATGAATTGGTGTTGATAGTAAGGAAAACATTATATTGAGCATCCACTAAGTTTGGATTTTTGCCCCACTGCAACTTCATAACTTGATAATGACAAATAATTGGTGTTATTTGGTATATTTGGTGGGGAACGTTTGATTGCTTTAATTTGATGGGTTTTTTAATTAGAAGCACACGTTGTTTTGTTCTTTTGACATATTTTTCAATGTGGTTGAGAAGCCAGAAAGTTGAAACTTCTGCATAATGAAGCCTCTTTGACCAAATAAAGAATCTTATAAACATAGTTCTTTTGGAATTTGTTGCCTTAATTGTATTTATTTCAAAAGGCACTAGTAATATTTGCATGTCCTTTAACTATAGGTTATGAACTCAAATATCATTGTGATCTCATTTCCAAAGAATCTATCATTTTTAACATGATTTTGCGGATGTGAACAAAAATTGATTTTTGGTTCTTTTGCAGGGAGATTGATTACCAAACTGATCATATTGCTGAAATCAAATACAAGGAGAAGTGCCTATGTTGGAGTTCTTGTGTTCTTTTTTCCTTACTCATAATTCCTGTGAACTACAACTCTATTTTGGCCTGGCCTGGCCTATTTTCCCTTGGCTTTAGTAGGCTCTTTGCTTCTTAGCATGCAAAAATGTAAACAAATTTGGTACATCAGATTATAAAATAAATTTCTCTAGTTTCTTCTTGTGTGATCTCAGGGTGCATTAATAATAATACGATTTCTATGTGTTCTATGGTATGGTCCATTACTAATACTCAACAAAGACTTCAATGTGACTTTTTACTCCTTAATTTTTCCCTTGAGTTGTTCCATGCGTATATACATGAATCATGATATTGAACACCATGACATTTTGAATTCTTCAATGATGCTAATGGTGGTGCTGTTGCATGTGAATCCAAAATGTAGAGGAAACTGTTTCTAAGAGGTATATACCAATTATGCACTTTGAATTGAAATCAATGAAAGACTGAATTAAGCCGTTACTCTGAAATTTTGTTATCGACTATTGAGCCAAGTAGAGGAAATAACACTAAAGAAAGATAAAAAAATTTTAGATTCGAAGGAGGTTAAGTTAATGTGAGCCTCGTTCAAGATTACCATTGTATACATATCATAAATAACATTAGAAACGATTGTGAAGGAACTTCTCTTAAATCTGTTCTCACATTGATCATTAAAACTAAATATTACTTTGTTTGTTTCTAATAATTTCAATGGAAACAGCACGAAGATTGACAGTCAAAAAAAGAAAGAAAAAAAGATTAACAGTATCAATGCTGTAAAGAATATAAATAAATTCAACAATACAGCAGCAGCAAATGTTTATTTTCCTCTTGAAATAATACAAGGTTGAGTGAGTGAAGAAGCTAAACAATAAGATGATCATGTCTCTTTCTGAAAGATCTCTTCTCTTGGGTAAGCTGAATGATGTTCTCTTTTCCCTTAATTGGCATAACTCGAAAACCTGAAAACATGCATGATCAAGAAGAAAGTAAGTAGGGCTTGTTTGATATCAAGAATGGAAGAGACAAACTGTGAAACATGCTGCTTTGAAAAAATTCTACGAAAGAAAACATGATCTGCAACTGCAAAGGAAAAAAGGTAACAAAAGAAAAGAAGTGAAAATTGGAGCTCCCTTCAATCCAATGGATGAGCTAAGCAGGCGGATTGAGTTGCTCTCATGTCATGCATCTGGCGAAACTTAACACCTTAAAATAAGAACGTTAAGGGTAGCCGAATGCATGAGATGACAGCTCTTTGCCTCTCCTTGGCCCTTCGTATTGGATTGAAAGGAGCTCCTTCTTCTTAACCGCATTCACTACTAGACGTTTGCTCCTCCTTCTTGATCTTTGAATAGTGAAGCATATCTATATATATATATATATGAAGAGCAAAATGGTCATTCCTTGCTTCTTAAACAATAAACAAATACTCCTATGGATAAAAGGTTCTACTTGTGTGCTGTTACTTGGATTCTCGACATTGGTGCACGCTTCACACTGTTCACTTTTTGCAGCAGAAACTTTGTTCCTTCACGATGCAACAAAAATAACAATACGAGTAAAGTAACAATTAGATCCTTGATCTTTCAAGATGTTGATCTTAGACTAATTAGTCCTTAAAACAAAAAAAGAGTATCAATTAGGTTATCTAAAATAGCAAACGGTGGACATGTGTGTCATTTTAATGAATAATGCGAAACAAAACCAAATTGTGCATATTATTTACAATGGTGCATGTCTCATTATTGTCGTAGAAAAATCATGTAGTTTTGGCCAGTGAAACATTTATTATTTTTTGAGTTTTCATATACACTTTATCAACTGTTATCTATTTATTACAAATTCTATCAAAATAAGTGAAATTTCGTTCCAAAATTGTTATTTACATAACTATCTTTCATAGATAGAGAGTGAGAGTAATTAACAATACATATAAGTATCACCATTAAGTTTTATTTGATGAATTGATAGAAGGATATCGTGTGTCTATCGTTTGCTATCTTAGAAGACCAAATTGATTTTTTTTTTCAGTAATACTAAGGAGACAAAAAAAAAATAGTCAGAACTTGACTTATTTAATATTTATTAATTGCTACAACCATTAATGAAGGCTAAATAAGATAAATTCTAACTGTTTTTGGCTAATATTTGTTGGTTATCAAATATTTCTGTTTTTTTAGAGACTAATTAATCCAAAATCAAAATTTTTAAGGACTTAATTATTATTTTACTCCAATAATATTTTACAAGGTAGTCTATCAGCATAATGGAAGACAAATCCAAAAAAATTTAACAATAAAATCAAAATATATATAACATAAAATAAAATAACATGGTAGAATCAAATTTAATAACACAAAGGAGATAATTATACATAATTTTTATATACTATTTAGAATATTTTTAAATTTTAGCAGGACACTTATCCCTACAATTCTATAAATGTATCTGTCCCTGTGTAATCCTGACTCCTTGCATTGACCAAACCTAAAAGAACTAAGGAGCCGATAGGGAGCCTCATACTCAAACACAAGCACTCATTTGAAAACGTAATTTTAAATAATTTAAACTTAGAAACACTTCATGCATACTATAATATTACTATTAGATTACTTTAATATATTTACTTATTTAGTATATTGTTGTTTTTATTTTATCACCATCACTCTTAGAAGTTAGAATTAAGGCCCATTGAAGAAAAGTATAGGTAACAAACAAGAATTTTAAACAATGTGTAAACAATGTGAATTAATAAGATTAAAAGAATAAATTTAATTAGTAACATTAAATTAGAGTGTAGTGTATTTTCATTTGATTGGTGGTTGTTCATGTTGTTTAAAATTTTCATTGTTCCCTAACATTCCCCTTAAATATATTTATGACACTTAGAATAGGTGAGTATGCATTTATCCTAAATACGCTTTTAAAATTATAAAGGAAAAAAAGTTGCACCCTGTTTGTTCTAGTGATAAATAATTAAAATAAATAATGTTTGGAACATTTTGTGTGTATATATTTCTTATATTTTTTTATAATATAAAAAATAATTAAATATTTAATCAAACATTATATATATATATATATATATATATATATATATATATATATATATATATATATATTACAATGCTTAGAGATAGAAGTAAAATGTCGATATTAAAAATTTTCAAGAATTGATTTAGATAATTATTTATAAGAAAGTCTAGGAGACAGCACTTTTATTGAAATTTGGCCAGCACTTAACTATCAAAAAGAAAATAATTAATTCTATACCATTAGATGGGAGTGGATCCTCTCCAGTGAATAAAAAACTGGATGGTGTGCAGTGTTTAATCTAACCATTCACCACATTCTCTCTCTTATTTATTTCTGGTCCCACTATTAAAATCAAAGGTGAGAGATTGCACTGAATTTTGTCAAGTGTTGAAAAAACTTGAGAGAATCCATTTCCCCATTAGATGCCATCTCACACCATTAAAAATATTGATGATGGCTAATTGATGGCTAAACATCACAAATTCTGTTAGCCCGTAGCACTCCTCATTATTTATATATATATATTAATTCCAAAAACCTAGAGATTGAGCAAGTACCCAAAGGATTCCCACGAGATGGCTGATCCAAAAAGATAAAGAGAGTTGAACAAAACTTTTTCTTTTGCCTCTTTGAACTTGGCAATACAAAATGACAAGCAAACAGTTAAGCAAACATGCTATACCATTTCTCTATTTGACATATATTTATAACTTTGCTTAAATTTGATAGATGAAGGACAAAATCAGCTTCATGCATTCGAACAAGAAAACTTCAATGTCCAAAATTAGTTGTACCTGTTGGACAAGAAAACTCGTTTTGATATAATCCTAAAGTCATGCCTCTTGTGACATGACGATATGTAGTTGAGTTCCAATGAATAGGCTCAGCAGCCTTTGAATTCTTGTATTTGTCCATCACCATTAATATCGGATTCCGAATCGGATTCCCTTTCAGATCAATGTTGTCGCCTTCTTGTTTTTTTCCTACTACTTTACTTCAAATTTCAGTTACATCCTATGATTTACTACCATTCAAGAGAGCCGGTGAAATATGTGATGGATAATCCACATTGATTGAACCAATTAAATAACAACAGATATTAGGAGTAGGAGGTTCTTAAAATTTATTATTTTTTGCTATAATTTAATTATTAATTTAATTTTTTTAGTCTAATAATTTAATAATATATTTTATTCTATATTTTTAAATATTAATGATTAACTCAAAAATAATAAATTCTAATGACTTTTTAATATTTTTTAACAAATTTAATCAAATATTTTTTGTTTAGTGGAAATTTACGTGTAATTTATCTTTATGTGAAATTGATATTTAAGAATTATTAGATAATTTGATAAATTTAATTAAATCATCGTTTAACGATTTTTAAGTATCAACTTTATATGAAGACAATTATATATAAATGTTTGTTTTTTTTTTTTTTTTTGTTAGCGATTTTCGTTAGATTTATTAGATTCAACGCTGATGATGAAATATAATCGTGGTCTAGTTAGATGATATTATATTAGACTATCAATAAAATATATATGATTGGTTTCTACCATAATATATTTAGTTGTTATGAATATAAATTGTGTGCATAAAATATGAGAAATTAGTTTTAGGAAAATGATGTGAACGATATATTTATACATTTGTAATTGATTTAGTTTTCTTAGTTAGATGAGAATATGAGATTATATCAACATATATGGTTGCTTTAGATTATATTTCGTTGTGATATATCAATACAAGTTGTGCGAAAGCAACATAGTAAATATTTTATGAAATGTGAATGATGTGTTATATATTTTTACATGATTTCTAACAAACCCCCTTGTAAATAAGATGTTACTTATTCTTTATGATATATTTAATAGTTATTAAAAAAATTAAATTGAATCATTATAATTAACATTATGTGTTTCCTTAACTTAAGTTTAAAAAATCAAATCATTCAACGATAATAAAATTATTTTTGCAAATTATAAGAGTTTTTAATTAAAACACACCCAATTTTATAATTAACCAATATCATCACATTACTTGCATTAGTGACTTGTAAATCTTGGTCAATTCTATAGTTATGTCTTGATTCAAGGCTTAGACTTCAAAGTCTATTTCCTTAACCATTTTAACCATAAAATTTATATTTGTTATGGTTTCTTGGTTTGTCTTTTGAGAGAATAACCAACTTGGGTTTCTTCATGGTTGATATTTCTATTCAAAGCGACGTTGCACACATGATGCAACAAAACCACGTTGAACACGTTTCCATGATTTTTTTTTTCCCTTTCATTTTGGTTTTTCTTTTCAATTTTTTTAACCTTCCTTTTCAACATTTTTTTTTTTGTTTAGCTAGAACGTATTCAGAAATTGGATGGTTATTCAAAAAATTGGAAAAAATTAGAAAAAATTGTAAAATTGGTCTTCTTTAAAAACCCTTATAATTTTAATGTAGGACATGAATAAAAAATTTATAATTGATAGATATACAATATATAAAATTAATCTTTTTAAATATTTTTTAATATATATATAAGTTATAATTTATTAATATAAAATTATAGATTATGTTCCTATTATTTGAACCAGTTTGTGAGCTCAAACCAGCTCGTGAGTTTTCGTTGAGCTTACGAAATAGGCTCAATTGTTAATGAGTCGAGTCGTGAGCTAAGCTTAATTTTCGTGAGGCGAACTTGAACTTGGTCTAACTCGACTCAACTCGACTCACTTTCAGCCCTACTCTCTGCTATTCTAATGGTAGATGTCTCTGGAGTAAAGTTTCCTAGGATGATTCCTCAGTGGTGTGTTTTTGGTTTTTTGGGCTTTTAGTCCCTTTGTATATCAAAAAAAGTTATTTGTCATCATATTATCTTAACAAAACTAATTCTAACTCAATTGTTGTATTAACTAAATATATTTAATATATGATCTTAGATAGGGGTAACAACATATACCTTATTCGCAGATATCCAACTTAACCCAACTCAGTCAGGTAGAGTTGCCAATCCGACTTGCTGTGGGTAGGATTGAGTGCGGATTGGGTAGAGGTGTGCATTGAGTCTTAACTCTACTCAAGCAACCCGCACCCTATTTATGTATATGTAATGTTATATAAAAATATGTAGTGAGTGTTGAACCAATGACTTTTACTTTCATGTAAAAAAAATTAACTACTGAGCCAAGGTTAGCATTTGGTAATTTGATGCTTTTGTTTATATAAAAGCTAATTGTATTCATTCATACATAAATATCCAATTATAACACAACCCTAATCTCTTTACTCATATCACCCCTATCTAGTAGCTAGCCCTAATCTCTCCTCTCAATCTTTCTGCGTCTCTCCGCTGAAAATTTGTGCTCCCTGCTCCGGTGCTCCCCTCTTCGGCTACTCCCCTTGCCGGTGCTCCCCTCTTCGGCTACTCCCCTTGCCGGTGCTCCATGCTCGTCCTCGCATTCAGCACCATGGTCGCCATGTTTGCGTGCTCCATTCAGTGCCGTGCTAGCCGTGTTCCGTGGTCACTGTGCTCGCATGCTCTATTTAGCGCCATGCTCGCCGTGCTCCGTCGTCGCCAAGGTTTGAAACTGTCATAAAAGCTGCCCTCCCCCCTTTAGTCGAAGTACTCGGCACTACTTTGATTCAATTCAAAGGATAAGCCAAATTCACTCCCAAATGTCCATCAAGCCTTTGAAACTAGTTCAAATAATCGTTAAAGTCTTCATTCCTACTGAATTATGTTGTATTGCTTATTATTATTGTTTGAGTTTCTTTTTGGATTTTTCCTTAATTATTTACCAATACATGAAATTATGTTGTGTTATGATTGTGATTATTATTATTGCTTATGCTGATTGGGTGATTTTTATTTGCACAAAGTGTATTTGAACATGTTACATTATTAATATTTGATGCAACTAATAGCTTTTTAGTGTTTGGTTTGATTTGCATTGATATATGTTTATTATGAGAAAATTCACTTCCAAATGAAAAGTACCAATATGGATGTGGTGGCAAAAGATGTGATTACACAAGAACAAAAGCAAGAAACCCCGGTGAAAGCAATAACTAATTTTGTCCCAGATAAATCCACTTCGATTGAAAATAACAACAAACCTAGCTTGAAGAGTGTTTATTGGTAACACTTTAGTCGATATCAAGAGGGAAAAGAATGGAAGGCAAAATACAACCATTACAAATTTGTTCTTAGAGTAAATCCAAGAAATGAGACTACAAATTTGAAGAATTATGCGCTTCATTACTGTAAGCAGACTAAATTATCAATCTAAGCAATCAACAATTGCTGACTCGTTGTCTAAACATGCAAGGAGTGGTGCAAATACTTTTATATTTAATTCATCTTACACAAGGAAGTGTATTGCCAAGACCATTTGTATGCACGAGTACCCTTTATCATTTGTGGAACATGTTGGAATGAAGAAAGTGTATGTATCAAGGTTGCGAGAACCGAACTGATCATTGAACCGGTCAAGTTACTGGTTCAATGGTCCAACCGTAGTCGAACCAGTTTTGTTAAATATAAAATAAAATTATTAAAAATATAATATAAATCTTTTAAAATTTAAATTCAATCATTCATATAATAATAAAATTTAAAATTTCATAACCTACCCACTAACTAAACTATATCTCATCTCATCATTAAAATTCTACATTCAAATTCAAAAATCACAATTTATAACTAAAAGAAATTATGGCATAAATACTATATCCATATTCAATCAACAATCACCAACAATCAATAATAATATCAATAATTACTTAATTAGACAACTTACTCAATTAATGTCAAATTACTAATTAGAAATAGCTATGAACCAATCTCAACAGCAACAATTTTTCAAGGTGTGTAAAACAAACTATCCCCTGCCCCCTTAAAACCTAACTTCATGTTTCAGCCACTACAGCAATTACAGTAAAATAAAACCTCAGCCATTACAGCAATTGCAGCAAAATTCAGAATTACAGCAATTCAAAATCCAAAATTATATCAATTCTGTTCAGCATTATAAAATTATACCAAAATTCAATTCATCATTCAAAATCCAGGATCTGAAATTATATCAAAATTAGGAGGATTATTAGAAGAATACATTACAGAATATAGAATTCCACAATAAGATCACTAGTTTTCAGCCATTAACAGAAAATAAATTCAAAAGAAAAATTCAAGTTCCTTCATAAACTAAAGAACGAAACAGAAAATAATGTTAGAATTACTTTCAATAGTAAGGGTATGTGCCAAATATTCGGCACATCATGGAGACAGAAGTAATGTTCTAAAAAATAGTTTTGAAATTCTATTCAGCATTCAGTGTTACAGCAATTCTGTAGCAGAATAAACAGAATAAAAAATTAATTGAAAAAATAAAGAACTCTGCAGCAACTCAGTGATTCATATAATTAATAGAATAAAAAATATTAATTGAAAAACTGAAAAACTCTGTAGCAACTCCAGCAAGCCAGCAATTCATATCATTATGAGTTTATCAAATTAAAACACTAAGAAGCTCACTGAGGTAGAGAAAGCAGAGACAACCTAAAGTGGCATAGAGATGCTCGGCAGGACAGAGGCGGCTGACGACAGAAGCTATGCCCCGACCTTCCGACGACAACGGCGACAGAAGCTTCAAACGGACCACCCGACGACAACGATGGTGACAGAAGCTTCGAGTGGTGATGGTGGCAACGACTGGTGGCCACTGCCGGTGCCGATAGTGGTAAGGACGGTGGAGTGGAGGCGTTCCTGCTGGCTTCAACCTTCAGCTCATTGAGGAAATTAGGGTTGGAAGGGGAGAGAGAGGCGTTAGGCTCGAAGGGATTGGATGGGTTATGGGCCTTTCGAACTTTTTTTTTTCAAACGTAAAAAAACGACGCCGTTTTCTATAAGGATGGCAAAACCGGACTTCTGAAAAATCCGTCCGGTTCGTTCGGTTCACCGGTTAACCACCGGTTTGACCGATTCTTCTACCGGTTTTTTGTAGAACGATTTTAAGAGTCATCCGGACCGGCCAGATGACCGGTTCCCAGTTAATCCGATTGAACCAGCCAGTTCGGTCCGATTTTCAGAACATTGGTATGTATCAATGCAACCAATCTTTAAGGTTCCTAGTGAAACACAATTAAGAAGGACATTCTTGAAATGTGTAAGGTGGAGAAGCTAGACATGACTAAGATAATGGACAAAAATGATAGTCGAGTAGCAGTTACTACCAACATGTGGACTTCCAACCAAGAAAAAAGATACATGGTTATTACGGTACACTGCATTGATAGTTCATGGATTTTGCAAATGCGCATATTGTGGTAGTGCTCAAAAATATACTTCTAGTAATTGATATGACTTTTAATATTTGTAATGATAATAATTAATATATTTTTTAACGATTTTAAGTTTTACTTGTGTCCTTGCCCATCATATGACTGAAGTGCTCTCTAATGCATTAATAAAAATTTTGTTGGGTAAAACATAGATAGAAAATTGTCAATTATTACATTGGATAATTATTCTATGAATCCCGCTAAGGAGCCAATGGAGTATTTGTACAATGTGCTATTTATTTGGCCGAATATGAGTTAAAAAATGAACATCCAAGATAAAATACTACTAATTTCTCAAACACAATACACCGATACTATCCAGAATAACCATCTGGGTACCAGGGATAATAAACATCTGATATCCTACTGAATCAAACATCTCTAAACCCCTATTATACACATTGTACAGATATTCCATTGGCTCCCTATACTTCCTCTTATTCTATTAATGATGCTATGGTTGATGAGTTGTTGGGGGAGTTTAGACTCAAAATATTTGTTGTTAGGGAATTCCATGTTGCATATGCGTTGTTGTGCTCATATCTTGAACTTAATTGTGAAAGATGGTTTAAATTTGGTTAAAGAAAGTGTGAAAAAAAATTTGTGGTAGTGTGGTGTATTAGACTTCAACTCGTAAAAGACATGAAATATTTGTGAGTTGGTGTAGTAAGTCAAATGTTCCATTTACGAAAAAATTAGCTCTTAATTGTCTAACTAGATAGAACTCCAGTTATGTGATGTTAGAGACTGCATAATTGTATAGAAATATATTTCCTCGATTAAGACAAAAAATCCTAATAATAAAAGCTTACCAAGTAATGAGGAATGAAAACTTGAGCAAAGAAATTTGTGGTAAATTAAAATTATTTTGTAATATAACGCAAACATTTATTTTAACAAATTATGTGATATAAATGTTGCCTTTAAAAAATGGTCTGCTTCTTTGATTCCACTAATTAGTAATATAGCGTGTAGTATGAGGATAAATTTTGAAAAGTATTGGGAAGAAATTCATGGCATGATAGGTGTTACTGTCATTCTAGATCTTAGGTATAAACTTGCTAGTTTTGAGTATAAATTTTTAATGTTGTATCAAAATCAAGATGAATGCTCAAGTAAGATTGAGAGGATCAAATAGATATGCTATGACTTGCTTCATGAGTACTAACAGAATGCATTTAATTCAAGTAATGCCTTTGAAGATTCTACACAAGAACTACAGATGAATGCAAAGCAAGATGATGATGCTTCTTATCAGTTGTATATCAAACAAAACAGGAGGAAAACGGGTTTATTTGTGCAGACTGAATTTGATCATTATATAGAGGAAGATGTTCATCCTTTGAGTGTCGAATCTGATATTTTAGCTTGGTGAAAAGTGAATGGGGATATGTTTCCAACCCTTCAAAGAATTGCGAGAGATATACTTTTCATCCCTATGAGTATTGCTTCTAAGTCTTCTTTTAGTACAAGTGGTCGGGTAATTGCTCCTCATCGTGGTAGTTTTCATGAAGATACCGTGGGAGCTCTTATGTATAATCAAAACTGGTTGTGATTATCATATCGTCAAAGAGATACCGTGGGAGACTATTTATGGTTCAACTTTTTCATTTGTTTACGTTAATGCTAAATTTATATATAAATTGATTAATAAATAAATTTATTTTTTTATTTTCAGGTAAAAAACCTGATTATCAAACTGCAAATGATGATGATAATGATGAAATCATATACTAGTGATGGTGTTGTTACAGCAAATGGAATGTTCATAGATTTACAATAATTTTATTTGTGTTTGTGTAATTAATTTAAGTAAATATTTTCTTGTAGAATTGAACATTTGATGATTATGTTATTTGTAGGATGATTGTATTGTTTGTGTTGAATTTTTAATTTGCATGCTCATTAGATTATATAATAATATTGCATCTTTTTGCTAACTTGTGGGTAGGATCTGGTATCTGCGAGTTGAGAACAGATAGAGATAGGATTGACATGTTCTCAACTCGTGAGTAGGATTAGAATTGAGTCCAAATCATATTCTATCCTACTCATTGCCACTCCTAACTTAGATAGGCTCGTAATGATAATGCATGATGTGATTGTGGGGTGGATAAGAGATGTTGTGGGTGTTTTTATATCAAGAGGGATCATTTTTCCTTTTATGCATTAATGGTAATATCAATATGTGATTACTGATTAATAAGAAAAACATATGAATATAAGTATCATTAATCAACATTTTGAGAATCGAATTGAATTGACTAGTTTAACTAGGTTACTTGGGAGCTGATTATCAGACTGGTTCAATTCAAATAAAAAATTGGTTGATAATGAATTAGTCAAAAAAAAAATTGGTTAAAGAATTGGTTAACCAGTTTAAAATAATAAAATACAAAAAATTACTTCTTTTAAAAAAATTATATATTTTATTAGAGTAAATAATTATTTTTTCTCATGAAATATTTAGAAGCTGACAAAACCAATCACAAAAAAAAATTAAATTAACGTGATACCCATAAAATATTAATTTTGCTTGACAAAAATATTCTGTTGTTAATTTTTTTTATTTACTCTATTAAAACCATTTTAAATTCCTAAATCACTCATCTATTATCATCAACCTCTTGAAACCCTATTTTTTTAACCAAAACCTAACCTTATGCTGGCAAATCTCATATGCAACCTCTGTCACCTGCCATACCACTGTCAGTGTTGTGACCTCTGTCATCTGCTGTCTCTTTTTCACTCCCTTCTTGCACTGTTGCACATCCAGATCTTTGTCATCTTCTAGATTTGCTCTGCCTTAGTTCGTCTTGCTCGCGTCGTGCCATCACCTTTGTCTTCTCCGCGCTCCTAGGTTGCATATCTTCTAGAAGATTCTCATCCTCAATTGCAATCGCACTGTTCACACATCTCACGAACAACATCAACGTTTCACTACACTCATCAATAGCATAAAGAAGGAGAAGAGCACAAGTGGTAAGAATATTCCTTTTTTATTATTATTATTCTGCATTCCTAGATTCGTTTTTTTTTTTTCTCTCTTTACTTTTTATTTTTCGTTGAAGCCTCCAACTCTCGATGTCGTTAACGTGCACTCGGTGAACTCACGTTCGTCAAATTCACATGGAATTTGAGCTCTCCAGAGATTTAAGCAAACGTTGAAGCACTTCTCCAATCTTTACTAATCTCCTTGTTATTTCCATTTTTTTTAGCTACTAAAAGAGACAAAGATACTGCAGTTAAAAGCCTTCCAACCTTTCAGTGACAAAATTGTTAAGACCTAGTTGCACTTGACGAATCCATGGATTATGGTAACTGCCGATGATTCAAATTGAGTCTCCGATGACGGTGGCCTTTAATTTCTACTATTGTTGTTGCCCAAACTTGATTAAAATATTGATAAACTGATGATGATTATTAGCGTAGAATTTTATTTGATTTTACTTTTTTAAAAAAAGAGTAACCAAAAGGTGAAAAGAAATGGTGGTAGTGATGGTGATGATAGTGGTGGTGATTATTGGCAAATTCTCAAAGAGAAAGATGATAATTATGGTGTTAAAGGTGGTGATAGAAGAAGGTGAAGAGATAGTAGTTTAATTTTCTGAGTTTCAAAGAGTGATGATGATTATAGGGGTAATTTAGGTATTTAATATGTTTTTTAATAGAGTCAACAAAGAAAACGATTGGATACTTTTGTCAGATAGAATTAATCTTTTATGGATATAGCTTCAATTTAGTATTTCTATTGTTAGTTTTGTCGGCACCCAAATTTTTTATGGACGAAAATGTTATGTATTCTATTTTATTATGTCCAATTCAACTTCAGTTAAACTTCTAACTCTATCGCACCACAAGAAAATCGTTGAGTACCGTTGGATTTACTGGCGCCAATAATTTGTTTACCATTGAATTTATCGTCAGAATACATGTGACAGTATAAACGGTGCTGAAAAATATTTACCGGTGGATTATTTCGTCCGACACTAATTACCGGTGAATTTTGCAATTAATACGACAAAAATAAGCGGTTGGTTACTGTTTGATATTTTTCGATGGCATTTTTGGGACCATATTATATTTTGTGGTGCCCATTTACCATCAGGTTATTCGGTCGGTGAATCCAACGGTATGTAATTTTATTTTTTGCACAATTAACCCACAATTAATAGTCAAATTAAATTATTTTTACAAAATTATTGCACAAATTCTAAATACCAAATATCAACTAATGATTTTATTAAATATCAAGGGTCTGAATGTAATAAAAAATTAAAGAAATAAAATACAATGAAATAGATATAAAATAAATTAAATCCCTAAACCCTACGGATCCCGATAATTGTCATCGCGTCTTTTCCTTGCTGAGATAGCAGACTAAGTGCTGATGTCGGTGCCCTGCCAGCAGCGTCGTCGCTGGTACCGACAGCGTCGCTACCTCCATCGCGCATATGCTCGTTGTACTCCGCCATCTGGTCTCGCAAACGCTCTAGCCGTTCCAGCTTCTCCGTCAGCTCCTGCCTAATGGCAACAGTGTCTCCCACGCATGCAAGAAACTCGTACCTCTCCTCAAACTATTGAGCTTGTTGGTGAAGCTCCTGTGTGAGCTCCTGCACCTTCTTCCTCAAATCAACAACTTCCTCGGGATCGGTAGGGCTGGTGGCAGAGGCATAGGCATTGGGTTAAAATACAGTTAAAAGACAGTTAATTCAACAACATTGGATTCTTACCACACACTTCTAAAACCATCACTCTCTGGTCTCAACAGGGATCTTTGTGTAGCTCGGTCATGGGATGTCGTACATGGACTTAATCACATTGGAGATCTTCTGTGTACATGCACTATTGTTTGGTACAAACCTATCAATAAAAAACTTAAGATTAGCAAATACATAAAAACACATAAAACTTAACAAATTCAAAATAGATTGTGGATAAAAGACATAAAAATAGTACTCACGCTTGCATGCCATCAGGCCAAATCCTCACCCATGTGACGGGCGATGGTGGAAGGGCATTTGGCTGGGACGCATTAGAGGAATCATCCATCGCAGTCTCTATCGTTGGAGTTGGAGGGGGCGTAGCAGAAGGAGGCACGTAGTTGGAGTTCAGGACCATGATGAACTACTGGTCCGATGGACCCGCCTGTGACGTCACAGGGGTTGACGAGATAGTCGAGGTAGAGGGCGATGTCTGAGAAGTGTAAATCCCACAAAATTAGCAAATAATTAATCAATAAATTAATTTTTAATAAAAAATTAGAAACGTGAATTTTATAGTTTAATAAGATAGAACTAATTAAAACAAGAATTTTGACACTAATTTTAAAGAATTTGGCCTAAGATTGGGCCGAACGGGCCGAACCGATCGAACTGGGCCCAACCAATTCACTCACTTAAATGAGCATCAGCTCATCTTCCTTCCCACTTCACCATTTGACGCTGGAAACAAGGAAGGGGGGGGGGAGAACACAACTCCAAACCCTTGCTCTTGTTTCAAATCTCAATAACTTTTGATCCAAAGCTCCGATCGCTGCATTGTTTGCGGCCACGTGTCCGCAGTGACGAGCTCTACAAAGCCCAATACGTTATAAGGTAAGGAAACTACATTTTTAGTTTCTATTTCCACCTTCTCAATTCAAAATTTGTATGGTTTGAGTGTTGAGATTTTTGGTTAATTTGATGTTTTAGGATCAAATTGACTTGTGGAGTTAGTGGGCTTTTGTGTAATTGGGGCACATACAAGGTAAGAATCATCAACCCTGGTCAATCTCTTGCTTATATGTATTTGGGTATTAAGTTGTTATATTTGAATGTAGTAATGTGGATTAGGTAGTAAATATATGTAAATTGGAGCTTGATTGTGAATATTAAGACTTGGTGAAACCTTGGGTGGCATTGCTTTGGAGATTTTGGATCCTTGGGGTTGAGTTTTGTGTGCCCTTCAGTGGTGTCTTTGAGTTATACGTGGAGACCAGCAAAGGGTATGGTTTTGGTTTCTCGTATTTAATATATAATGTCTTGTGAAAACTTAAGCTATATGACCATAGGATAGGTTGGAATGATAGAGTTTGTAAATGCTTAGTATTTTTTATGATAATTGTGGATATGGATTGAGTATTTGTTGGTGATTATTTTTTATGATGGAACTAAAATGCTAATTGATGATTGAATGATGATGGACAAGTTAATAATGATGAATATGCGTAGATGATGGATTGTTGATGATCTTGTTGATTAATTGAGGAATTTAGGTGTGAGAGTATGTAATATTGAGGTATGAATATTTGTGCTGGGTTGAGAATGTTTATGTATTGATGGTGATATATGCAATAACATTGAGTATTGATGATTGTAATAAGTATGAATGCAAAATGTTGTGAATGAACCTATTCAAAATGAGATGTGATTAGATGTGGGAGAGTGTGGGGCTGTGTGGTTGTGAAATAGTATGTGTTAGTGCTGGATATGGCTGTGTGAATATGATTAATAAGTTATGTTTTGTGAAAATAGAGGTTTTGAAGATTTTGTGAAAAACTAATTTTTGACCGAATTTCGACGAATCATAATATCGTGCTGGATGGCGAGACGAACAGAGAGGGGGAGAAGAAGTTGCGGCTGACATTGGGTTGCGAAGGAGAGAGAATAAAAGAAGGGGCTGGTTTCGATGAGGGGGAGAGGATGTTGCAGAGGCGTTGCCGGCGGCAAGGAGAGGAGAGGGTTAGAGAGAGTGTGGGAGAAGAGAGGTTAGAGAGAGAGGAAAATTCGAAATAAAGGGGGAGATGGTTCGCGCTTCAAATTTTAAGGCTCGTTACCGTCGGATTTACTAGCGGATAAATTCGACGGTAACGCATTGCGAGTCACCAAAACGTAGCATTCTACTAATTGGGTTTACCAGCAGCAAAATCCGTCGATAAATTTTACGCTACATTTTGCGCCTATTTTTTTCGTTTTTTATTCAATTATTACTAGCAAATTTACCGTTAGAAACGAAAATTCGTTGGTAATGATTTGACCTAACGAATTTGACACCTAAATCATCAATAAATCTGTTGATAAAATCGATGCTAATGTGTGACACTAAATCTAACGAGAGATTCATCGGTATTCATCGTTTTTTTTAGTGTCGATTTAATGATTAATTAGTTCGATTTTCAGATTTTGTGAACCTTGACATTAATAAGCTAATGGCACGCATAGATGGTAACGTAATATTAATTGGCACCCTAATTATACATTTTCTCGACTCAAATGTTTTACACTTTCATCAATATAATGCCCCAAAAATAAAATCATGGCGATATAAATACTAGCCCCGACATTGGTATGTGATGTAGAAGCAGGAAAAAGAAAAGAAAAAGAAAAAAGATATAACATGCTTTCAAAGTTTCAGTATACACCACACATGGAGAATGGAGAAGTTTATGTCATCAGAAAGCAAAGGTAACAAATTATCAAAGCTAAAATTACATTTTAAACGACGACACTAAAATACAAGTAACATAATGTATAGGACCCATCAACACATCAAACGTGGTGTTGCTCGTAGCCACATATACATCTATACTACGTACCAAAGTTGTTAATTTCAGAATTTTAAATAATATATAAAATTTAATTTTGATGCAACGCAAATATAAAGTTTTAATTTATCCGTACATTTATTTACGTAATGTCGCATCGATAAAAATAATTATTTTTTATATTAACAGCAAGAATAGTCGTCTAAAAGAATAAATGGAATTATACAACTATGTAAAATATTTTACACATATTATCAATATATCAATATTAAACTTTTTTTGTTCGAATTATTGGGATTAATTAGGTTGCAAGTGAAAATTAGTATTACAATGAGCCTACTCATTTGGATGGGTGGGATTATAACAGAGGTCCTATTATTATATTGTAATATGTCAGTATTAGCGATTTATCCTTTTGGTTCATATGAAAAATTTCCGTGGTTTTATGATGCCAAATATAAGTAATATTTGTTTTATCATATTTTTCATATAGAAAAATTTTGCATCTCTAAATATAGTTTAAGATAAATATTAGATAAATAATATTTTTTTTTTTAAATTTAACCAAAATTTTTGTTTTATACGTATTTTCTTATTTCTTTAATTAATTTTATTATGTCAATAAATTATCAGACAAATTTAGTTAAACATCATTACTAAAATTATTCAGATACTTAGCATCACCGATAATTTAATTATTTCTAGCTTTGAACCATTCATAATTTCATATAGGGAAATAGGGTGGTTCCCCTATATATAGGGAAATTTGAACCGAAACATAAACGACAAAATTGAGAGGACCCACCAATCAAAACAACATAAAGTTTACCTAACATAAGTTTGTTGCGCTCTTCAATTGTGTTAGCAATATAATCTTTACAATTTAATTAGGTATGTTTTAAAAGTTGTACAAGTCGTACAATATTCAGTCTTTTATTATAATAATTTAAAAAAATAAAATAAACACATCTAAAAATTTTAAATAGATTTAATATTTTTTTAAAATTAAATACATATTTAAAATAAAAATTAAATAAAATTAAAATTTAAAATTTTAATTTTAATTTTAAATTTAAATTTCTATTTTAAATTTAATATATTTAATTATTAATATATTATAATTTAAATACACATCCAAAAATCAAATTAGTTAGAATTCAAAATTTTGAATTTAAAATTTTAAAATAAATCTTAAACCATCTTAAATCACTAGTAAAATCTTCGCTCCGTAAAGATCCAGAGCTGCATCGCCTCTCCCTCCTCATTTGTGGCCGTTTTCATCTTCTCCCGCGTTGGGCACTCCTCTACAACGATCTCCTCCTTCGGCGACGCTTCCTCCCCGCGACGCGCACTTCCCCTGCGTACACCCCCGCCTCCTCCATCGATGGGCTCCTCTCCGTCCCTAG
Organism: Arachis hypogaea; assembly: GCF_003086295.3. Taxonomy (NCBI): domain Eukaryota; kingdom Viridiplantae; phylum Streptophyta; class Magnoliopsida; order Fabales; family Fabaceae; genus Arachis; species Arachis hypogaea. Next base: position 145,825,802 of record NC_092050.1, read on the forward strand.
TCTCCTCCCTCGCGCCACGCACAACCGCCCCCTTCTCACGCGCCTCCCCTTGTCTCTTCCCCACGTCGCACTCTTTCTGTCTCTGGTATTTCTGCTTGCAAAATTCTAAAAAAAAAATTGGTTGAATTTCGCTTAATAAAAAGTTCTATTTTTTTTAATTTATGTATAATATTGGAAGTGTTCTGTGTTTTTTGTTAAATGTATTTGTGATTATAATTTTTTTTTTTTGCACTCATATGTTTGATTTGGGAGTTGTAATGTTAACCTAATTTAGATATGTCAATACTTAATTTTGGATGTGTTTATGTTATTCATTATGTTCTTATGTACATATATAAGTTTTTTTTACATGAGTTTTGGATGTGTTGATAAAATATTTAGAGTGCATTCTTATCATTTTAGATGTGTATTTGAATTTAATTTTTCTGTGTTCAATATGTAATTTAGAACTACAATGAGAATAATTTAAATGTGTTAATACATAATTTTAAATGTATTTTGTTGTTTATTTAATTTTAGATGTGTTTTTGACATGAGTTTTGAATGTTTTAAATAAAAAAAATAATTGAAGTGAGTTTCATTGATTTTGAAAATTTCACTGATTTTTTAAAAATTAGTACACGAAAAATTGTTACGAATTTTATGGTTTAGTTTGTAAAAAATTAATGTATTGCAAATGGTTATAAAAGTGGTTCCTTAAAAATAGGAAATATGATTAATTAAAAAATTAAAATAATAAAATATTAAATTTAAAAGTTAAATAAAGGCTGAATTTTGTTGTACAAGTAGCATTCTCCTAATATTTACTATTTCTTATAGTGTGTTAATTCTGGAATTACCAATTAAAAAGTAAGAAACTCTTGATCGTTGTTGGAAATTCTTCTCCACCGTGATTTCACGTAAAGCTTAATATATCTTAACCCAGACCATGAATAACCTTTCTTTTTAGTAAACTGGATTATTAAATAAACCCTAAAATAAGCTATATGTGTATGTAACTATGCATGTGAATTATATGGTGCATAATTTTCTTTTTTTCAGAATGGCTCTAACTACAATAATACCTAAACTCTAAGTTTTAATTTTATCTTTAAATTCTCCCTAGCATCCTTGATATTATATGCATGCCTTCATTGTTTCACCCTCCGATCCCATGCAATTCAGTTCCCAGACAATTCTTAGAAATTAAAATTGAGATTCTTGAATTATTAGTTCAAAATTGTGATGCATTTATACATACACCAGATTTTTTTCTAAGTTTTCCCCTTTTTATTATATTCCTGTGCATATAGAAATCATAACCTAAATTCCATCAGATAATGTAACTATGATGCCTTGAGAATAAACACATGATATATATCAATTATCAAGCATTATATATTGTTATTTCATACATTTTTTTTACTTTTATATATATATATATCCTCATAAAAAATAATATTGTTCTTATTAATATGTTAATGTATTTTAGCGAAAAAAATCTAATACATATATCAAGTTTAATCACCCAATATTCTAATGAGCATAAATTAACGCACAAAATAAAGTCATTTATATGTCATAGTATATCTAGTTTTAGAAATAGCAAAACTAAAGATAATTTTAGTTATTGTCTTTCTAGCATTAATGTTAAGTTATTTTTTTTCTTTTTTAATTTCTTAAAATATTTTATTAACAAAACATGTGTATTATAACTTTTGATATTTATTAGTATTTTAACTACAACTTAATTAATCTTTTTTTTATAGTAGTATCTTGCGTGGGAGTACGTACTTCTCATCTAGCGTCCGACGCTCTGCTAGGGTTTCACTGCGCCACCTCCATGGTTACATTTTTCTTTGTCTTTTCTTCGTCAAACTCTTTTCCATCTTCTTCTACTTTCTTTTCTTAATTTCTTTTCCACTTAACTCCCTAATTTTCGTTTTCTCTCCCAATTCATTCCTCTTTTAATTTATTCCATTTTCTAAATCACTCATTCTACATATCTTATTTCTCTTTGGAATCATTGAATACCAATGCTGATTTTCTCTACACCATGAGCAACAAATCAGAGATTCAGAACCCTCATATAATTGCTATGACGGTGGAGGGTGTCAGCCTTCAAGTGGCACCCAAAGAGATATGAAACTGCTCTCGTGGAATTGTCGGGGTTTGGGGAGACCCCTGACAATCCACAATCTTAAAGGGATTTGCAAATCCTACTCCCCCGAGGTTGGTTTTATCTATGAAACAAAAAATCAATCTCGACAAGTTGAAGGAAAACTAAGATCTTGTGGTTTCAAGGAATGGTTTATTGTGGATCCGGATGGATTATCAGGGGGTTTGGCAATGGCATGGAGGGATGGTTGCACTGTTCAGATTTTACAGCATGGTAGATTTTTCATTGCGGCATCAGTTCTGACAGCTGGTTCTAATGATCCCTATGGTGTTCTAGGTGTTTATCTCAGTTCAAATGATCAACATAGAATGGCTCAATTTGCTGAATTAACTTCAGTCACCCAACAGTTCGATGGTAAGGTTGTGTTAATGGGAGATTTTAATGCCATTTCTAATCAATTGGAGAAAGAAGGTGGGGTGCTAAATCTCCTTCTTCTATTGAAACCTTTAATAGTTTTATTGATGATAATTCCCTGATTGATATTGATATGGTCGGAAGACCATTCACTTGGTCAAATAGACGGAGGGGTGATGAGTTGATACAGGAAATACTGGACCGATTCCTGGTAGGAGTTGATTGGCAGCAACTCTATCCCAATGCAATGGTTCTTAGACTGTCAGAATCAGGCTCGGATCACGCCCCTCTTCTCTTAGACTCTAATTCGAGAACTGAGATATCTAAACGCCGATTCAAATTCCAAAAAAGATGGTGTTCCAATGATGAAATAAGGCAGATTGTTAGAGAGGTTTGGCATGAACAGATTGATGGTTTAGCCATGTATATCCTAGCTCAAAAAATAAAGCGTTGTTGGCATAAGATTGTCAGATGGCAGCAAGAACACAGATCTAATTCGAAGGTGGAGATTGATTTACTACAGTCGGAATTAGAGGAACTTCGTTTAGCAGGAATTCATGGAGGCGACATCATTTCAGAAATAGAGGACAAACTTGAAAAAGCATTGCAAAATGAGGAATCTTATTGGAAAGATAAGTCTAGAGTCAAATGGCTCAAATCTGGTAATCAGAATACAGCTTTCTTCCATCAGAAATTTAGAAATCGAACCCGAAGGAATAGAATTTGGCAACTAACTGGCAGTGATGGTGAAGTGGCTACTTCAAATGCTGGTATTGCTTCTGTGGCTGAATCTTATTTCAAAGACATCTTTTCCTCCACTTGTCATGAGAACCCTGAACCTCTGTTTATTGATTTTGAACCTAAGGTTACAGCTCACATGAACCGTAGGCTTCAAAGACCAGTGACTATGGAGGAAGTGAAACGCGCAACATTTAGCATTCATCCTCAAAGTGCTCCAGGAGATGATGGTATGACAGCAAAATTTTTTCAAAGCTTCTGGAACATACTTAGTGGTGATGTGTTTTGAGCAGTTAAGAGCTTCTTTTCTGGGGGCAGAATCTTGAAAGGTTTTAACCACACTCAGATCTGTCTTATTCTCAAGATTTCTGATGCTAAAGATATGACTCAGGTAAGACCAATAAGCCTATCCTCAGTCTTTTACAAGATTATCTCCAAAGTATTTGTACATAGGCTTCAGGGTATGATGAATAGACTAATTAGCCTACGCAGAGTGCTTTTATTAAAGGCAGATTAATCTCTGATAATATCCTAATTGCTCACGAGTGTATGCATTACTTGAAGAACAAAAAAAGGGGTCTCGAAAATGAAATGGCGCTAAAATTAGATATGAGTAAGGCATATGATAGGGTGGAATGACACTTTCTTTGGTTTATATTAGAGAAGTTTGGTTTTGACTCCCGGTGGATCATGTGGATTCGAGAATTAGTGACAACTGTTTCTTATTCTGTTATTGTGGAAGGACAACCTTATGGTTTCTTCAAACCAAATAGAGGTATTCGACAAGGAGATCCTCTATCCCCCTATCTTTTTCTTTTCTGTGCAGAAGGTCTCTCATTTTTGCTACACAAGACAGAACAAAACAGACTAATTCAGGGTCTTCAGATACATATAGGTGATGTCCCAAGGTCAACCACCTCCTATTTGCTGATGATTCCATCTTATTCTGTAAGGCTAATCCTGAAGCATGTTCAAATATCTTGCATTTATTGAATTCTTATGAAAGCGTCAGTGGCCAGAGGGTAAATCTTAATAAATCTGCTGTATTCTTTAGCCACAACACTCCCTCCACTACTCGTACACTACTGGCTAACTCTATGAATATTAATCATATTGGGGCTCAGGATAAATACCTTGGTTTGCCTTCTACAGTCTCTAAATCGAAAAAGGATTCTTTTAGTATGATCAAAGAAAAGGTTCGGAAAAGAATCCAAGGGCGGAAGCGCAATCTTCTTTCGTCAGGTGGTAGACACGTATTGCTTAACGCAGTGGGAGAAGCTATTCCTATTTATACATTGTCTTGCTTCAAGTTGCCTGATGGTTTAATTTCGAAAATTCACTCTCTACTTTCTCAGTTCTGGTAGGGACAAAAAGGTTCTGAAAGGCGGATGGCTTGGATTAACTGGGACACTATGACTCGCCCACGAAAAGAAGGAGGCCTTGGATTTAAAGATCTCAGAATCCAAAATCTGGCGCTTTTAGGCAAACAGTTTTAGCGACTTGTAACACAGCCTACTTCCTTATTATCCAAAATCCTAAGAGGTAAATACTTTAGCAATGGTAATGCTATAACGGCAGAAATTGGAGTCTTACCTTCTTGGGGATGGAGGAGCATACTGGAAGGCCGAAAGATTGTTGAAAAAGGTCTTAATTGGGCTGTGGATACTGGTGAGAATATCCGAACCATTGAGGATCCTTGGCTGCCTCCTCCGTATCCTTTAATGATTTCTGACATGCCAAATAGACAGGCTATTTCTGAGTTGGTTCCAAGAGTTAAAGATCTAATTACTGAAGATAGGAATTGGAATCAGAATCTCATTCAAGAATTATTTTCCCAAGACGTTGCAGACAGGATTTTGTCAATTAAAATTCAGCAGAGTAGGGACAAATTGCAATGGGAATTGAACAAATCCAAGCAATATGATACAGATTCAGGTTACAAAATTGGCTATTTATTTTACCATCCGCCTCTGGAGCTTTGCCCTAATTATATGCAGCAGAAAAAGCCGTGGATTGATCTATGGAAGTTGAACTTGCCTCACAAAATTAAGCTATTTATCTGGAAAGCTCTCCATGGCCGACTTCCGGTGCTTGCTCAGATTCATCACCGCATCCCATCTATATCACCAATATGCCCCTGCTGTCATGAAGCAACGGAAACAGTCACTCATTGTTTGATCGATTGCTCTAGAATTAAAGACGTATGGTCTCAGAGTTATCTTCGTGACTGTCTTCCCCCTCAGATTTCTAACGACTTTTGGACATGGTGGACTACATCAACAGAGATACTTAACCCGTTGAAGAATGTTGACCGTAATCCTCAATTGCTTGCCATCATTTGCTGGAACTGCTGGAAAGCTCGTAACCAGTTGATTTTTGAAGGTTCTACTTCTATGCCGTCTGCCATTCTAGCAAGCTCTGTCAAGTTGCTCCGTGAAATCCAAAGAACTCCCAGTTTAGGTCGTCATCTCCATGAGGCAAGCTCTTAGTTGCATTCAATTGGATTTATCATTCTTTCTTCTTTAAAATTTTTCTTCGTTTTTCGACCACGCACCATTAGATGAATACCTTCAGTGTAGTGTTTTTGGGAAATCCCCACCTTTTATTATGCTGTCCTGCTTTTGGACATCTTTGTATTTCATTTTTTAATAATTAATGAAATATAATCTATTATCTTTGGAAAAAAAACTACAACTTAATTAAATTAGAAAATATTGCTAGGTATGACTAGCTCCGTCCCCTCCTCCTCTTTAGGTGTTCATGGATCGATTTCAATTCGCATATCCGTGATATTTATTTGAATTCGATCCGAAAATTGCAGATATAGATTCAATCTGCAAGGTTATTGGATCCGCTCCGCATACTAATAGTATTGGATTGCAAATTTTATGTAGGTATTTATATATTCGATATGCATATTTGCAGATCTACAAAAATATATAAGTAAATAAGTAAATATTCTTTTTATGTTTTATTTCAACTAATGATTGTTATAATATATTGTATTATTTTAATTTTATTATTAAAAAAATATGTCTAATATTATTTTAAGAGTAGACATATTTAAAAGAGTAGAAAAAAAGATTGTATTGATATTTTTTTAATAAAAATAAATTTTTAAAAATATTTTTATATTTTGTGAATATTTCCGATATCCAATCCGCAAATATACAAATTAGATAGTGTCCAAACTTAAAAACTGCAGATATTAAATATGCTCCGATAATTTTAATGCAAATCGGATTAAAATTTTGGCTATATCCAATCTAATCTCATCTGCTTTTACTCCTATCCCTCTCCTCCTCTTCTCTAAAAAACAAATAAAAGGCATTCCTTTGAAGGTCATTGCTGTCACCTCTCCTAATATATTTTCACTTTCTTTCTCACTTTTTTTTGTCTTTCTTCTTTTTATTTTTTCCTCTTTCTCTTTTCTCTAATCTTTCTCTTCTTCCTATCCTTTCTTGGTTTCTTCTTTTTCTTTTATTTTTTTTCTTTTTTTTTCCTCTCTTAATGTCTGTGGCCTAGTTTTATAATTGGATTTCAGTTTTTAATAATCCGATCCTTTTATGGTGTGTATCTTTTTTTTTGTGGTGTTTTTTATTTTTTATAGTAGTTTATAGTATGTTGGAGCAGACTTCTCTAGATATGGGAGAGAAAGACGCTTTGAAAAAAAAAATTTATTCATAAAAATATTTTTAAATTTAAAAAATATACAAATCTATTCGAAAAAACTATAAAGAATTATTCTACAGAATTACAACACATCTATATAGATTTAGCAATAAAATAGATTTTATTTTATTTTCGATTTCACTTATTAATAAGATGTCTCCTGTTAATTTGTAGTTTAATATAAGGTTGTTTATCTTCTTTTTTAAATTTAGAACTATTATTTTTTATACTATCTATAAGTGTTGTTTGGTTATATATATTTATAAATGAAAATGTTTGTTCTGTCAAAAAAATTTACAACTTAATTTTTTTCAAATATTTAATATCTATGCATTTCAAAAATTATATTCTAAATCTCTAATTGAATCGTTTTTAAAATATTATATTTGTGTGTTTGATTTTAATTTAAATATTATTGTATATTTTTATATTAAATTCCTGCCTTTTCAGCTCTGTGACCGATTTCATACACTATGATTATATTTGTTTGAAGAAAAAATAGAAAAAAAAGAAAAGAAGGAAAAGAAATGAAAAAGAAAATAATTATTTTTTATTGTTTGGTTGAAAAGAGAAATTAAAAAAAAAAATAAAAAAATAAAATTATTTTTTTATAACATTTGTTTTTCTTATTTTTCTTTCATTCAAACACATCTAAAAAAAAATAAAAATTCACTCAATTTCTTTCTTTTCTTTTCTTTCCTTTTTATTTTTTTTCTTTCTATTTCTTTCCTTCCAACCAAACATAATCTATATTAATTATTAACATATATTTTCCACCTTAAAATAGAAAATGAATTCGCAGTTTATCCAACGTTTAGTATATATATATATATATATATATATATATATATAAAGAAACATATAAAACACTTCTTCTGCCCCTAAATTTAACGTGATTAACAAATTAAAGTCCTCAAACTATTCATAAATCATAATGGCTACCATTAGTACTAGACCTGCATGAGAAATTTTTGGTGACTCGACCTGCATGAGAAATTAAAAAGAAAAAAAAAATCTCCCAAGCAAGAGAAATAATTTAGCCCGACCCTAGAATAACCAAATTCAAATTAGAGTACGACTACTCAGATGAATATGTGTTTATATAAAAATAATAGTTAATAAAAATCGTTAAATAATTTAAAATATTTGTTAATATCTTAATTATGAGAAAGTTTAGGGACCAGCACTTTTTTTTAAATTTGATAAATACTTAACTAGTAAAAGAATAATGAGTAATTTTTTATTATTGGATGAAATCTCACATCATTTAAAATTCTAATAATGATAACTACAAATCATAAAATTTAGTGGCTCTCTAACACTCCTCCTTAATTATTATGTTTAAGTAGTAGTAATGGCTCCTTCAACAAAGGATGATGATGATGAAGATGTCCTCTTCACAAAACGACCCTTCATTCTTGGTCTCTTCTCAGCATTGAGCTTCCTCACTTCATACCTTATCTTCTTTGCAAACAAACGCGTTCTTCTCTTTTCTCGGTACCTTGATACTCTTGCTTCTCTCCCCCCATCATCAACTCCCCCTATTTGATGCCATCTCATGTTTCTTACTTCCTCCCCATGACACCATTCAACATTATTATCCACGCCACCACTTGAACCCTGAAAATTTCACAAAATCAACAATCATATACTATTGATCATGCTTCTTCATGAATTCAACAAAACCTTAGTCATCGTGTATAGAGTTATTTCTAAATATCAAAATATGTAATTTGATGACCACAAAAAATCATTTATTCCAAAAATTCGAGCCAGTAAAAAATTAGCGTAAATTATTATTGTAAATAAGTATACGATGTTGTTTATTCCCGTAAAAACATTTTCACATAAAAATGATATTCTAAAGTATTAGATAATTCAATTAAACATATTCGATTAAATAGTCACCAAAAAACATATTCGATTAAACATGTAAAATTATCTGACATGTCACGGTATTATTTTCACATGAAAATAACCAGCATATATGATATCTAATTATAAATTTATTTATTTCAAAAATTTAAATTATTATATACCTAATAACTACTAATTACTAATGCAACTATATACATAAGTTATTAATTAGCGAGTTGAAGAAGATTAAAGATATGGAATGAGGAGGGAAAAGAAATGAATTACCATGTAATGGGGCCAACAATCATCAAAGTTGAACTTAGGTGGATTTCCTGTAGTCCATGGAGATCCTTGACTTGCCCAAGCAGAAATAACCTCTTCATAATTTAGCCTCAAAAACTTCTCTTTCTTTATTATTTCCACTTTATTAATATTTTCCTCCTCTTCTTGATCATGTTCTACTACTGCCATCATCATTGATTGATCTGATGTGTCAATATTCCAATCAAGAATGGACTCCAGATTACAATCATCATCATCATTAGTAACTTGTTGTAATTCATCCTTAACCTTAATCATGGTTGAATCATCCTCAATATGGAGCAAGTTTTCTACATCAGCAAGATCAGAGAAATTCTCCAATCCAAACGTGCACGGTACTTCACCTTCTCCTTCTTCACCATCATCATTGTTCATCTTCTTCATCTTCTTCTTTTTCTTCTTCATCATTTCATCCTCCACTACTTCATTATTGTGCACACTACAAAGCACAGAATCATCATCAAACGGGTGAAACACCGGCACGCGGCACAGAATCTGCTCCTCACTCTCATAAATATCTTCGCTTCCAAGATCTGGCACAACAGGATCTAGAAACACGGAACCGTGGTAGTTATTGAAAACCGCTTCTTCTTCTTTCTCAGCATCTTGTTGCTGCTGCATCAAGAAAGTGCTCTTGTTGTGATGACGCGGGGTTCTTGCCTTGCGCGTGAAGCCACTATGCCATGCAGTTGTTATTATCTTGGCGGAGGAAGATGAAGTTTGGAGCCTAACCCTTTCATGGCGGCTGGCTAACTGGTTGGCCGAGTGAACCAAGTTATCGCAGCCATGGCAGAGGAAAGCATCATCTGCCGCACAGAACCACCTTGCTCTTACTCTTAGGCAGCTATCACACGCTCTTGCTGTTTTTGCTCCCAATGCACCACTACTTGAACCTTTCATTTTTTTCACTGTATCCTCCAACTTGATAAGTCAAGTACTAATTCTTCCCGAATCAAACTTCATTATTACTTCACACACTATTCTAATGAGCAAGTTTTTCTTTTAAAAGAAAGAGCTCACCACCACACTAATGAAGCTTATTACAACAATGAATAAAAAAACATTCAATAGGGAAGTAGCATTCTTAGGCATACTAGTATACTACTTCTTGGGAGAATTAAGTTTCTTTGAGTACATTAAAAAAAAAAGAAATTAATTTTAGGGAAAAGTGAAAAGGATGCCCAAATGATTCAATTAAAGTTTTGAATGTGTACTACATGTAGTGGGGTTAGTATTTTCTTGTGCGTAGTGACTATATATATTGTTGTTCTTTTTATATGCAAGCTAAGGGTTGGCTATGTAATTTCCTGATGGGTCATTTGTTGCACAATAGCGTTTAGGGGTGTACATGGTCCGGCCCGACCCGAAGACTCGACCCGACTCCAAACACTTTAGAAGCTAATTTAGTGTGATTTTATCAGGTTTAGGGTTGGGTAAGGGTCTCAAAAATAGACCTAATCATTATTTTGGGTCGGGTTCAGGTCATAGCTCGCGTCACCCGAACTCGACCCGGTGGCCCGGTCTCATACATAATTAATATTTTGTGTTATTAGTGATGGATGATGGCTATTCTTATGTGGAATTTAAATATTGTAAACCTTAATATTTTGTGTTATTAGTCATTATAAGATTATAAGTTAATGTTTTATGTTTAAAATGCATAAGACTTTAGACTAATGAATAATATTGTGTTATTTGTATTGATTTAAATATTTGGTGTTATTAGACAATATTAGTATTTATTATGGTCATGCTTTAATTTTAGAGAAGAGTTGGTTCTTGTTATATTTTTTAAGTGAATTTTACTATGTAAATTGTGAAATAATGATTGGAGATTAGGTGATTTTTACATGTTAAATACCCTATTTTTATCCGATTTTTACCCGGTTTTCACCCGGTCCGAAGATGCGTAGGTTTTATCGGATCTAGGATCGGGTTATGGTCTAAAAATTAGGCCCGCTCTATATTTCGGGTCGAATTTGAGTTAAGTCAAACCCGGTGTAGCCCGGCCCATATACACCCCTTATAGCGTTAGTGCAAAAAAAAAGTGCGTTTAAGTTCTTTGAACGTTAGTTATCTTTTTTGTGTTTGGTAATTTTTCATCTTAAACGGGCCTTCACCTAAAGTTAAAAAATAAAAAATAAAAAATGTGTTTTGATTTTTTTGTTCTAATAGTTTTTTTTCATAAAAATTTTTAGATTTGTTTCAGTTTCTTTTTTAAACTTTAGTACTTTTTTCATATTTTGATTTTTTTTTTATTGAATTTCTTATTGTTAGGTGGAGTTTTGGGACCTACTAATTTTTTCCATGAAGGTGCTGATTGGCTAAGATTTGATGTTAATCTTAATATCTGAATTCTCATTGGTTAACTCCTTTGTTATGGGATTTCAAATGGATCCCACATATATACAGTGACTAATAGTGTGAGAAAGACTCTTTTGTTTTGTTGTCAATGTGATTCAATAATTCTTGGTAGAGCTTTATTTAAAGAAGAAGGTGAAATTTCATTGCGGTCCTCCCCTGAGGTTTCTTTCACTTATTCTCATGTGGTTGCATTCAATTCTACTCTTTCTCTCAGCTTCTCTTTTGTCATATTGCATTTCCTACCATAAGATGCAGGCCAGTGCTTGAATAATGTATGATTCTGGTTGACTAATAATTTAATTTTGGCTCACAGCTCAGAATTTTTTATATAACTATTAAATAGTTCATTTAATAATATAGTTTGATAAATATTTGATTAATTCAATAAAAAAAAAGTTATAATTGTTATTTTAAACATTTTTTCCCAACATTAAATTCAAATTTAATCTGAGACTATTGAAAAGATGACGATAAATTTTACTATTTTATAATCGATCAACTTCGGTGAATAATAATTAAAGGTATATACTCTAACGAAGATGTTAAAAATATTTTTTATAAAGATATTTATATTAAAAGTATGATTTATTTGTTTAACTACATTTTAAATAAAAATATAATATATTTATAACATATTAAAATTAAACTGTACTATTCACTATTTAAAAGTAAAAAAATATTTTTTATATAAAAAGATAATTATCAAATTTTCATTGAAGTATCCATCTTATAAATTAAACCATGACTATGGTTTTTATCATTTTGAGCTTGTGAAATTTGGTAATGTTTCGTATGTTCAGAAATTCACCTTGTTTTGTCTACTTATTATTTTTTTAATGTTACATTTTTTTAGTTTTTTAATGGTATTTTTCAGGCAGATTAAAGATTAATTAATTGTGAATTAAAATTTTTTTTAAAAATTTATTGTTGACTAATAAATTATTATATATATAAAAAATAATTTAATTTTTTGACATTTATTTAAACAGACTAATTAATAAGGACTTTGTTAAGTAGACAATAATTTTTGTGAACAATGGGTTCTAAAATTAGTTCAATAAAGTAAAAACATACTATACCCAAATTATCCACCTAAATCTTAATATTAAGATAATCATTCACACACTTAGTGAATTGAACATCTGATATATCTTTTGTTCACATTGTTTAGTATTTTCTTTGTTTACCTATACTTTTTCAATAAATGAACTACTTGGTTAATACAAATTGGTTGTTTTTAATGTTTCATTATCTGTTTAATTTTTTTTTATAATAATTACTTTCGCTATTTGAAATTTCTTTCATTACGTTAATGATTTAGGAAGTACGGAAGCAGAAGGCCGAGAAGCAAGAAAGAGATGGAGGCTAGGAGCAATGAAGCTAAACAGACCACGAGTTTTCTTTTTTCTTTTTTAGTCCAAATGATGCTGTTTTGGTTCAAAATGGGTAAAAATCAAATTTACAAACTCTGGAGTAAATTTGCGCGAGTTTATCTTAAAATAAATTTGAGGTCAAGTCAATTTGAATCTACTACCTAAAATCATAAATTCAAAAGATTATGAGTTAACCGAAGAGTTTGACAACTAGTTAAAGTTAAAAACTGTAGTTTTTGCAAAAAAGAAAAAAATAATAATTATACTTTGTTGTTAATTTTGGCCTCTAGTGTTAGAATTCTAATTATATCAGTGTGTATAAGAAACATTTATAATCTTCCTGGATTTGATTTTCTATTATAGTTATTTTCGAATTACTTTTAAAAGTTTGTATAGATGCGATTCACCATCTTAATCAAAGTGAATTTAATAACTAACGTAATATTAAATATGTATGGCGCAGTTGAATCGACCAAATCGGACCAAATTTAATTTAGAATTTAGGGTTAAATATTTATGATTTAAAATATAAAATTTAAGATAAATAAAATAATTAAAAAAAATTTATTGACATTGACCGAAAAAATTAATTATCTAACGTTACTTATTCAATAATCATAGCAATAGTAATATATAAACATAGATATGAAAAGTAATAAATATTTATCTATGGTGGATGACTGGATGGAATAAAGCTCTAGATTAAAAAAAAAATACATAATTAAGTCTAATCAAGTTGTTATAAACTTATTTTTTTTTGTTTTTTTCTTTTTTTTCTTTTCGTCTTTTCTTCTTCTTCTTCTTTTTCTTTTTCTTCTTTTTTATCATCATCACCAATAATATTAACATTTTGCGAACATTTTTATTAGTTCTGATTTTTTTACTGTCATCATTAAGTATTTTTGGTTCATTTTTTAATTTATTTCAATTTATTTGTGTGTTAATTGAGGTTCATTTAATGCTGCTGATAAGTATTGACTAAATTTTTTATTTCTTTAAGTAATTTTGATGTATTTTTGTTAATGATTGAGTCTTTTTTTAATAAAAAAGAATGAAATTATTTATTATCACTTTATTCAATTGTATTAGATTTCATTGCATTCCATTCAAGTTGTCTTAAAAGCCATTCCAACCATTGGGATAAATTATTCATCGACAATACACCTGGATTGCAAATAAACCGAAAATATTATTAAAGCGAAACCATTGTATAATACTAAATAAACCGAATATTTATCCATTATATAAATTTGAATTTAGAAACACCTGCGTCTAGAATGAACCGAAAATATTATCAAAGCGAAATCACTGTATAATACTAAATAAACCGAACATTGTCCATTATATAAATTCAAATTCAATTCAAAATGTTAGTGTTGTTGGTGAATACGATAACGAAAGAAGAAGAAGAAGAAGAAAAATCAAACAAAAAAGAAGAAACAAGAAGAAAAAATTCCTCAAAACTTCTCATCATATTCTTCTTTTCTTTTCTTGTTCACTAATCAAATAAAGAAGAAGAAATACATAATGCTGCAAAATCACTTAATGGATTTGGATGTGTTTTTATTCATGATTTAATTTTGTTTGTACTTGTTTTGAAACGAGTTTACATTTTGAATTTAATTTTTGGTTTATTTTAAATATAATTTCGGTTCATTTCCATTCTGTACAATTTAAAATTCTTCCTCCTCACCTTCTACTCACTAGGGAGAGAAGGAAGAAAAGAAAAAAAAATATAGCAGCAACAACAATAAAAGAATGACGATAATTAAGGAGAAAACACACGAAGAAGAAGAAACGCAAAAAAAGAAGGAGGAAAAACGCGAAAAAGAAGGCGAAAAAGAAGAAAAAAACGCTCTGTACGTAAACGAGAGTGAAGAGGAGGAGGAGGAGGAGGAAAAAATACTTGAATGTGTAGTAACCCGTTGTAGATGTATAGATGAGTTCAACAACGGTTTATCACAAATTTTTCTTCGATTTTTTTCGGTCCTATAGATTTTCTAATTATCAAAACCACAAATTGAATTGATGGCCACAGAATAGACTATAGATGATTCCAAAAAAGGTTGCTGCTACCTGAGTTTGTGTTTTTCGCAAAACATAGCCTCTTTCAGCTCAATTCCACAACTCACCTTTCAATAGATTCTATGTTATCCTCTCATGGACTCATGTAAATTAATAGTGGCTCTGAGCAAAACGGGAGACGCACGCTCACATAATACACAACAAAATTTGTATTCTACTTTATACATTAACTCATATAATCATTTAGCTAAAATTAAAATATTGAGGTATCTTAGTAGAGTTGTTACATAGTACTATATTACGAAAACCTACAAAAGTAACACTTTGCAATTTATATAACGTAAACCTTCACAATTAAGTTTGAAGTATAGGTTTAAAAAAGTAAACATGACTTTTACTTAATCAATCTATCCCTTTCTATTTACGTTTCACAAAAAAATAAACATAAATATAATTTAAGAATTTTAATAATTATTTGAACAAATAATAATGTTATCCCTCTTTAGTTTGATCGTAAAAATTGGCATACAATTATTTTTTTATAAAATTAATAACTGAAATAAATAATAATTTAAAATATATCAAATCATCTAATAGTTTTTAATTATCAAAATAATTATATGCGAGTTTCTGACCCTTATTAAGCACAAGAAAACTTGGTTTAGTAGTTGAATCTCCCACCTATACATATGTGCTTGTAGGAGTGCTCAAGATTCGGTCTGGTGCAAAAATTTGGCTCGGGTTCGATCATTTTAGGATTAATTTGGTCCAATTTCATTGTGATTCGGTCAAACCCGAAATTTCAATAATTGGCCCAGCTAATTTATTAAATTAGATTCGGACCAAGATTTAGGTTACCCGACCCGATCCGTTAGATCCATATAAACAAAAATGCAATTTATAACAAGATTGTTAATAGTACCTCCACTTTATAATGTCTTTATTATTTCTTCTTTATTAATTAATGTAATTCATATAATAATCTTGAGAGATTAATTTTTACATATTTTGCAGATGTTACTAACGTATCTACACAACAAGGATCAAGTTCACAACCTTAAGAGTAAGTTATGAATCAAATGAATTTAGTTTTGTAGTTGTTTACTACTTAATAGTTAATATTTTATTGTTATTAGTTGGTATCACACTATAAATTATTATTATTATATTAATCTTGTGTTGGTTGTTAGCTCTGTTTTAATTGTCCTGTGAAATTTAAATGTTTAGTGTGTAAGTGACTGATTATTATTATGGGACTTTAAAATATCGTTATTAGATTCTAAATTATTATTATTATTATGTGAATGTTGTAATGTTGTGGAGTAATTGTTTTAAAAAATTTAGAGATTCAAAAGATGGAGGATTTAAACTTTGGTGATATTGTGATGTACTATAAAAAGGTATATATGTCTTTTAAATTAATTTTATTATTATATTATATTGATTATAAGGTTGTTATTTTATTTTTAATCAAACTTGTTGAATTAAAAAATAGACTAAAGAACCATAAAATTAAAATTTATGGGCAAATTCAATTTCAAGTATAGATAATTAGATATCAATTTTTCGACAACTAAGTAATTTTTTTTCTTTATAAAGAAGTGTCATCATAAATTTTTAGTATAAAATTTATCAAGATCCGACTTTATCCAGTTTAAATTCGGTTTAAGTGTGGTCCAAAAATAGTGTGATTTTATCGGATTTAAAATTGAATAAAGATTTTAAAAATAAACACAATCATTATTTAAAATCGGATCCAAAGCAAAGTAAATCCACCTTCACCTGGTCCCACCTACACCCCTGTGTGCTTGTGCTGAGTTAAGAAATTAACTAATTATAATTGATGATGACAAACATTATTTTATTGGATTAATCATTCAATTAGTTTTTAATTATGTTTGATAAAGTGATGCAGGCCAAAATTAAAATAAACAGCAGCCCAAATGCAAGAAATCAAAATCATTGCTGGTGGGTCTTTCTAACCAATGAAGCCCATACAAAATAATGCAATGAAAACAGTTGGGCTAAATAAAACAAATCAAACCCAAGCCCATGAAGACTCCATTCAAGTTGAAGCCTTCCAATGCACCTCACAAGTTTGCTTCGGTCAGAACTTCGGAGAAAAAGAGAGAGAAAGTTTCGTTCTTCTTTTTGCTCATTTCATCAAAAAAGAAAGAAAGAGAAAGCTTAATCAAAGAAAGCAAAGGTCTAATCACCCAAATCAAATCTATTTAAGCTAAGTCAGAAGATAAAGGTGATTTATTTCCCTTTGCATGCATGTTAATTTCTTCACTCCTTCTCCAATTTTCTGCGATACCATTTTTGGTTAAATAAAGAAAGAAGTCATAGATCTCTGCTGCTGTAAATCAATGGCTCACAAAGTTTTTTGGAGCTAAAACACATTATTAATGGTTCAGATTCGGGTTTACCACTGAACAACTTTTTCTTTACTACTCTGATGTCTTTGGTCAAGCAAAAAGGACTAGCTCTAATATCCCTAATTTGGGGTTAATTGAATAAAGTGAAATGACAAGCTTGGGAAGCACACAGCTTAAAGAGTTGACTCAGAAGCAACCAAGACAGCAATTTTGAAAGAGGTACAAATAAGAAAAATTTTATTTTTCTGAGACAATGAGAGAGAACCAGAATCTAAGTTTCATAGAGAGCTTCCTGAGAAGGTTCAACGTTTTGGATAGTGCTTTCTAGAGAAAGAAGCATTCCGCCAAGATGAAAAACTTGATTAGTGTTTGCTCAACCCGGTTCAACTCATAGCAACAGAGGTTGTTGAAGCATCAATCTCCTTTATGTTTTACAGATTATAATGTTATTTTCAATGTATATCTTTTTGTAATTTCTTGAGAGGTAAAAGGCTGAAAGAGAGAGTTTAAGAAAAAGCCATAAGAGTGATAAAAGGCTGAGTGATACGCTTGAGTGAAAAGCCTAGAGTGATTTTAGATTTCTTTAGGTTGTTTCTATTATCTTGTGTCTTGTACCGGTGAGGTACCCCTTTCTTAGTTAGGTTAGCACTAAGAGTGAATAGTTAGGTGTTATCATAACCAAGTCAAGTTATGTTAGAACTTGAGAGGGAAAGGATTGTGTCAATCCTTTGGAATTGGTGTATGTAATACTTTAACTATAGTAGAAATTTCACCATTATTGTGGTGGAGACTGGATGTAGGTTGCATGGCACAAGGCAACTGAACCAGGATACATGATGGTGTCAGCTCCTCTCTTCCCTTCTTTGTTCTATTTTCTGAAATTCATGAGATAAAACCAAATTGTCTCATAAATGTTTCGCTGCTTAGTTCAAACAGATTCAGATTTAAAGTTTGAAATTAAAGGGTTATTTCATTAAAGTAAAAGAAGGCCATAGATTCAACCCCCCTTCTCTAAGCCTTCTACAACCTTCAATTGGTATCTAGAGCCAATGTCTTAAGAATCAAGCTTCACCGCTTAGAGTAAAGGTCTAATGGCGAACAACTTGGGCACAACCACAGTTGCCTACACTCTAACAGAAGGCCAGTTAAACAACAGGCCTCCCTTCTTCAACGGGAAAAACTATGCCTACTGGAAAGAGAGGATGCAGATCTTCATCCAATCCATTGATTACAACATACGGAAGATTGTTGTAAGCGGCCCCAAAATTCCAACAAAAATAAGTGCTGATGGAGTGGTGACTCCAAAAGAAGAAACTGAATGGAATGAAGATGACAAGAAGAAAGTAGAGCTGAACGCTAAAGCCATCAACATTTTACACTGTGCTATCAGCTTTGAGGAGTATCGAAAGGTGTCAAGATGCAAGACAGCCAAAGAAATCTGTGAGAAACTCCAGGTTACACACGAAGGCACCAAGCAAGTCAAAGAAACGAGGATTGATATGCTGCGAAAAGAATACGAGATGTTTAACATGAAGGATGGAGAAAGTATTGATGAAATGTTTGAGAGATTCTCAATCATAATCAACAACCTCGATGCTATGGGTACAACCTACTCGGAACAAACTCTAGTGAGAAAAATCCTTAGAAGCCTCACAAAGGAATGGGAAACAAAGGCCACTGTCCTAGCCGAGAGTAATAACCTAAGTCCCATAACCTATAATGAGTTGAAAGGGAAACTCCTTACCTATGAAACCATAAACACAAACCAAGACTCAAATAAAAAGGGAATAGCCCTTAAGTCAAGAGTTGAATCAAAAGAAAGTGAGTCCAGTGACAGTTTTTCAGATGATGAACTTGTATTTTTTACTAGGAGACTTAGAAGGCTAATGAGGAACAAAGGCAAGTACAAGGGTTCAAGCTCAAAGGAGTACAAGAAAGACATGAGTAAAGTGATTTGCGACCATTGCAAGGAGGCTGGGCATCTCAAGTACAACTGTCTGAAACTCAAAAGGGAGGATAAAGGAAAGAAAGAAAGGAAGAGAGTGCTCATGGCATCTTGTGAGGATATTGAGAACGATTCGGATGAAGAAGAAGACTCCGAATGTGAAGCTCAAATATGTTACATGGCTGGTGAACATCAACTTGATGAGGTAAATTACTATGACTTGTCCATAGATGATTTACATGTTATAATTGATGATCTCGCACTTAATTCTGCAAAACTGCTGGAAAAATACAATAAATGTAAATCTGAAAAAGAGATGTTGAAACCTGAAAATGAATTTTTGAAAGAAAAGGTGAAAGAATCCGAATGTGCTTTGAATATTATTGAAGAAAACAGATTTCTAAAATCTGAGCTTGAAAAATAAAAAGGAAAGCACATTGTGGATTCGTCTCAAGAGCTTATTGCTGAAAATGAAAGATTAAATAAAACGATTAAAAGATTGAATGGTGACTTAGCAAAATTTGCTCAAAGTTCTAGCAACTTGGACAAATTACTTGCAAGTCAAAGACCATTATTTGAAAAATCTAGTTTAGGATATGTGACAAAAGATAATGCTGTTTTTGATAGTTCCTCTACAAAGTTTTTGGCCTCTTCATCGAAAACAAAGTCCAACTTCAACAAATATGTATAGGGACATGTTCCCATCTATGAAGATAAATCTGGAAATTTGTTTTCTAATGAAAATGCATTGTCTTCAAGAACCGAACCTGTATGTAACAAATCGGGTCTGGCTATACTTCAACCCATGAGGTTGCGTTCAAAAAACCATCTTTTTACAATAGCACCTCATCTTCAAAAAGCCCAAATACTTTCAAAAATTCTGGTTCGAATGCTTTTACAAAAAGGAACAATAACAACAAAAATCATTTTGTCAAAAGAAATGCACATCTTCCAAAAACCAGAAATACTCAAGTCTTTAATCATTTCCAGCATTGAAATATAAATTCATTTCAGCAACATGCCTCAAGAAATCATTGCTTTAACTATAAGAAAACTGGTCACTCTTACTCACAATGTTTCATGGAAAAAAAGAAAAGTAGGGAACCAAATTTACAATGTTGTTTGTGATTTCAATGCATTTGGGCAACTAAGGTGGATTAACTTTAAAGGATCCAAATTAATTTAGATACCTAAGGTTACTTGAGATTTCATGTAGATTTGCCTAGCATCCAAGAACAAGAAAGATATGTGGTATATGGACAGTGGATGCTCAAGGCACATGACGGGAAGGTCAACTTTTTTCATCAAACTCAACAAGTATGATGGAGATTTTGTGACCTTTGGAGATGATGGAAAAAGTAAAATTGTTGCAGTTGGAAAAGTAGGTAATGATCATTCTACTTTCATTGATGATGTCTTTTTGGTAAATGGTCTGAGGCATAATCTTTTGAGTCTAAGTCAATTATGTAATTTGGGTTATTTAGTGACTGTCAAAAGATTGGAATGCTGTATTGTGAATGAAAAGACAAATAAAGTACTATTTATTGCTAAGCATTGTGATAATATGTATGGACTTACCCTTGATGAAATGTTTAGCTTGTTTTCACTTTAAAGAATCTGAAAAGTGGCTATGGCACAAGAGATTGGGATATGCAAGCATGTTTCAAATAAACAAGCTTGTCAAGAAAGGATTAGTGAGAGGTCTTCCTTTGATAAAATTTGACAAGAATATCACTTGTGAGGCTTGTCAAATGGGAAAACAAACTAAGAACTCATTTAAATCAAAGGAAGCATCTCTACCAAAAGACCACTTGAATTGCTACATATTGATTTATTTGGTCCAACAAGAACTCAAAACTTAGGGGGTAAACATTATGGTTTAGTAATTGTGGATGACTACTCTAGATTTGGTTGGGTTTTATTTCTTGCACAAAAAAATGAAGCATTTTCAGCTTTTGAGATTTTTAGTAAGAAAGTTCAAAATGAAAAGGATTTAAAGATCACATCAATAAGAAGTGATCATGGAACCGAATTTGAAAACCAATTGTTTGAATCTTTTTGTGAGGAATTTGGAATATCACACAACTTCTCTTGTCCTAGAACACCACAACAAAATGGTGTTGTGGAAAGAAGAAATAGAAATATTCAAGAGATGACAAGAGCTATGCTTTGTGAAAGTAATGTTCCAAAATTTCTTTGGGCTGAAGCGATTAACATAGCTTACCACATTTTGAATAGAACCATCATAAGGAAATTTTTTAAGAAAACTCCTTATGAACTTTGGAAAGGTCACCCACCAAACTTAAATTACTTGCATATCTTTGGATGCAAATGTTTTGTTCTAAATAACAAAGATAATTTAGAAAAATTTGATCCAAAGACATATGAGTGTTTATTTGTAGGATATTCCACAACTAGTAAAGCATATAGAGTTTATCATCAAGATGCTAGAATAATTGAGGAGTCCATACATGTTACATTTTGTGATACTAACTTGGTTCAAAGTATTTTGGAAGATTGTGATGCAGGTAACCAAGTTCAAAAGGATGATGAAAAATATCAAAATCATGAGAGTGAAAATTCTTAACAAAATGAATCTGAAACTGCAGTTGCGGAAAATCCTGTAGGAGACAATTCTATTTTGTCTCATGAATCTGGTGATCATCCTGAAACTAATAGTTCATTAAATCCCTCAGTAACCGAATCTGTTACTAAGTCCACAAGACCTCATGAATGGAGATTTCTCAAGAACTATCCTCAGGAGTTTGTCATTGGGGATGTCTCACAAGGTGTCAAAACTTGTTCTTCCACTAGAAAAGCAAAGGAAGAAATAAACATTGCTTTTCTCTCTCAAATGGAGCTTCAAAACATCAAGGAAGCTCTTGATGACCCATCCTGGGTAAAAGCAATGGAAGAAGAGTCTCATGAGCTTGAAAAAAAAACCAAGTTTGGACATTAGTTCCAAAGCCAAGTGACAAGAAAGTGACATGCACCAAGTAGATATTCAAGAACAAGTTGGGTGAAGATGGAAGCATTGCTAGAAATAAAGCAAGATTGGTGGCACAAGGATACGACCAAGAAGAGGGAATAGATTTTGATGAATCCTTTGTCCCTGTTGCCCGAATGGAAGCCATAAGACTTCTTCTTGCTTATGATGCTTATTGTGGTTTCAAATTGTATCAAATGGTTGTGAAATGTGCATTCTTGAATGGTGTGATAGATAGAGAAGTATATGTGGCACAGCCACCTGGTTTTGAAAATAACGAATTTCCTAACCATGTTTTCAAACTTTCTAAAGCTCTCTATGGATTAAGACAAGCTCCTAGGGCTTGGTAAGAGAGACTTAGTTCTTTTCTTTTGAAAAATGATTTTCAAAGAGGCACCACAGACACTACTCTATTTATTAAGAATTCTAATGATTCTTTCATTCTAGTCCAAATTTATGTTGATGACATTATTTTTGGATCAGCAAATGAATCCCTTTGTACTGAATTTGAAAAACTCATGACAAGTGAATTTGACATTAGTATGATGGGTGAACTTAATTTTTTCCTTGGGCTTCAAATTAAGCAAACAGAAAATGGTATTTTCATTCATCAAGAGAAGTATGCCAAGAAACTAGTTAAGAAATTTGGTATGGAAAATGCCAAATCCATGGAAACTCCCATGCACCGTAATTCAAAATTAGAAAAGGGTGAAATTGAGAAAGATGTAGATGAGATTAGGTATAGAGGAATGATTGGCTCTCTTATGTACTTAACTTCCTCTAGACCTGACATTGTGCAAAGTGTTGGAATGTGTTTGGTGCGCGAAAATCGTGACGGTTCCTTTCCTTGGTAACGGTGCTAAAAACTCAAGACGCAAGTTCATGATCTTAGTTCTTTGTCACAACTTTGCACAACTAACCAGCAAGTGCACTGGGTCGTCCAAGTAATAAACCTTACGTGAGTAAGGGTCGATCCCACGGAGATTGTCAGCTTGAAGCAAGCTATGGTCACCTTGTAAATCTCAGTCAGGCAGATTCAATTGATTATAGAGATTTAATAATTAAAAGATAAATAAAATGTAAAATAAAGATAGTGATACTTATGTAATTCATTGGTGAGAATTTCAGATAAGCGTATAGAGATGCATTCGTTCCTCCTGAACCTCTGCTTTCCTATTGTCTTCATCCAATCATTCATACTCCTTTCTATGGCAAGCTATATGTTAGGCATCACCGTTGTCAATGGCTACATCCTGTCCTCTCAGTGAAAATGGTCCAATGCGTTGTCACTGCATGGCTAATCATCTGTCGGTTCTCGATCATACTGGAATAGGATCCATTGATCCTTTTGCGTCTGTCACTACGCCCATCACTCGTGAATTTGAAGCTCGTCGCAGCCATCCCTTCCCAGATCCTACTCGGAATACCACAGACAAGGTTTAGACTTTCCGGATCTCAAGAATGGCCGTCCATGGATTCTAACTTATACCACGAAGATTCTGATTTAGGAATCCTAGAGATACTCAAACAATCTAAGGTAGAACGGAAGTGGTTGTCAGGCACGCGTTCATAGTTGGGAATGATGATGACTGTCACGATCATCACATTCATATTGAGGTGCGAATGAATATCTTAGAATCGGAATAAGCTTGAATTGAATAGAAAAATAATAGTACTTTGTATTAATTCATGAGGAACAGCAGAGCTCCACACCTTAATCTATGGTGTGTAGAAACTTTACCGTTGAAAATACATAAGAACAAGGTCCAGGCATGGCCGAGTGGCCAGCCTCCCAAGGAGGGTTCAATCATAAAAACATGATCAAAAGATGTAAATACAATAGTAAAAAGTCCTATTTATGCTAAACTAGTTACTAGGGTTTATAGAAATGAGTAAATGATGCAGAAATCCACTTCTGGGGCCCACTTGGTGTGTGCTTGGGCTGAACATTAAGCTTTACACGTGTAGAGGCTTCTCTTGGAGTTGAACGCCAGTTTGTAACCTGTTTCTGGCGTTTAACTCCACTTTGCAACCTGTTTCTGGCGTTTAACTCCATAATGCAGCATGGAACTGACGTTGAATGCCAGTTTACATCATATAAACTCGGGAAAAGTATGGACTATTATATATTTCTGGAAAGCTCTGGATGTCTACTTTCCAACGCAATTAAGAACGCGCCATTTGGAGTTCTGTAGCTCCAGAAAATCCACTTTGAGTGCAGAGAGGTCAGAATCCAACAGCATCTGCAGTCCTTCTTCAACCTCTGAATCTGATTTTTGCTCAAGTCCCTCAATTTCAGCCAGAAAATACCTGAAATCACAAAAAAACACACAAACTCATAGTAAAGTCCAGAAATGTGATTATTATTTAAAAACTAATAAAAATATACTAAAAACTAACTAAATCGTACTGAAAACTATGTAAAAATAATGCCAAAAAGCGTATAAATTATCCGCTCATCACAACACCAAACTTAAATTGTTGCTTGTCCCCAAGCAACTGAAAATCAAATAGGATAAAAAGAAGAGAATATACTATAAATTCCAAAATATCAATGAAACTTAGCTCCAATCAGATGAGCGGGGACTTGTAGCTTTTTGCCTCTTAAATAGTTTTGGCATATCACTTTATCCATTGAAGTTCAGAATGATTGGCATCTATAGGAACTTAGAATTCAGATAGTGTTATTGATTCTCCTAGGTCAATATGTTGATTCTTGAACACAGCTACTTTATGAGTCTTGGCCGTGGCCCTAAGCACTTTGTTTTCCAGTATTACCACCGGATACATAAATGCCATAGACACATAACTGGGTGAACCTTTTCAGATTGTGACTCAGCTTTGGTAAAGTCCCTAATTAGAGGTGTCCAGGATTCTTAAGCACACTCTTCTTTTGCTTTGGACCTCGACTTTAACCGCTCAGTCTCAAGTTTTCACTTGACACCTTCACGCCACAAGCACATGGTTAGGGACAGCTTAGTTTAGCCGCTTAGGCCAGGATTTTATTCCTTTAGGCCCACCTATCCACTGATGCTCAAAGCCTTGGATCCTTTTTATTACCCTTGCCTTTTGGTTTTAAGGGCTATTGGCTTTTTGCTCTTGCCTTTTGGTTTAAAGAGCTTTTGGCTTTTTCTGCTTGCTTTTTCTTTTTCTTTTTCTTTCCTTTTTTTTTCGCTATTTTTTTTCTTTTTTTTTCTGCAAGCTTTTGTATTCACTGCTTTTTCTTGCTTAAAGAATCATTTTTATGATTTTTCAGATTATCAAATAACATTTCTCCTTTTCATCATTCTTTCAAGAGCCAACATATTTAACATTCATAAACATCAAATTCAAAAGACATATGCACTGTTCAAGCATTCATTCAGAAAACAAAAAGTATTGTCACCACATCAAATTAATTAAACTAGTTTCAAGGATGAATTCGCAACCCTGTACTTCTTGTTCTTTTGTTTTTAAAACAGTTTTCATTTAAGAGAGGTGATGTATTTATATTCATAACTTTAAGGCATAGACACTTAGACACTAGTGATCATATAGTAAAGACACAAACATAATTAAACATGAAGCATGGAAACCGAAAACAGAAAATAAATAGACAAGGAGATTAAGGAATGAGTCCACCTTAGTGAGGGTGGCGTCTTCCTCTTCTTGAAGAACCAATGGTGCTTTTGAGCTCCTCTATGTCTCTTCCTTGTCTTTGTTGCTCCTCCCTCATAGCTCTTTGATCTTCTCTAATTTCATGGAGGATGATGGAATGCTCTTGGTGCTCCATCCTTAGTTGTCCCATGTTGGAGCTTAATTCTCCTAGGGAAGTGTTGATTTGCTCCCAATAGTTTTGTGGAGGAAAGTGCATCCCCTGAGGCATCTCAAGGATTTCATGGTGGAGAATTTTCTCATGCTCTTGTTGAGGTCCATGATCTCTTATTTGTTCCATCCTTTTCTTAGTGATGGGCTTGTCCTCTTCAATGAGGATGTCTCCCTCTATGTCAATTCCAGCCGAATTGCAGAGGTGGCATATGAGGTGAGGAAAGGCTAACCTTGCCCAATTAGAGGACTTGTCAGCCACCTTGTAAATTTCTTGAGGTATAATCTCATGAACTTCCATCTCCTCTCCAATCATGATACTATGGATCATGATGACCCGGTCTATAGTAACTTCAGACCGGTTACTAGTAGGAATGATTGAGCGTTGAATGAACTCTAGCCATCCCCTAGCCACTGGTTTGAGGTCATGCCTTCTTAATTGAACCGGCTTGCCTCTTGAGTCAATTTTCCATTGAGCTCCTTCCTCACATATGTCTATGAGGACTTGGTCCAACCTTTGATCAAAGTTGACCCTTCTTATATAGGGGCGTGCGTTCTCTTCCATCATTGGCAAGTTGAACGCCAGCCTTACATTTTCCGGACTGAAGTCTAAGTATTTCCTCCGAACCATGGTAAGCCAATGCTTTGGATTCGTGTTCACACTTTGATCATGGTTCCTAGTGATCCATGCATTTGCATAGAACTCTTGAACCATTAGGATCCCGACTTGTTGAATGGGGTTGGTGAGAACTTCCCAACCTCTTCTTTGGATCTCAAGTCGGATCTCCAGATACTCATTCTTTTTTAGCTTGAAAGGAACCTCAGGAATTACTTTCTTCTTGGCCACAACTTCATAGAAGTGGTCTTGATGGACCTTTGAGATGAATCTCTCCATCTCCCATGACTCAGAGGTGGAAGCAATTGCCTTCCCTTTTCTCTTTCTAGAGGTTTCTCTGGCCTTAGGTGCCATAAATGGTTATGGAAAAATAAAAAGCTATGCTTTTACCACACCAAAATTAAAATGTTTGCTTGTCTCTGAGCAAAAGAAGATAGAAAGTAGTAGAAGAAGAAGAAAATGGAGGAGATGGGGGAAGAAGAGGTATTCGGCCAAGGAGAAGAAGAGTGGGTTGTGTGGTGTGAAAATGAAGAAGGAGTGAGGGGTTTATATAGGAGTGAGGGAGGGTGTAGGGTTCGGCCATTAGGGTTGGGTTTGGGAGGGAAATTATTTTGAATTTTGAAGGTAGGTGGGGTTTATGGGGAAGAGAGGATGGATGTGAGTGGTGAAGAGGTGATGGGAAAGAGTGATTGAGGTGATTGGTGAAGGGTATTTGGGGAAGAGAGTTATGAAAAGGTGTGAAGAGGAGAGAAGAAAAAGTGGGGATCCTGTGGGGTCAAGGACTTAACATCCCTGCTCCAATTAGGCGTGTAAAACGCCCTTGCTGTGCAATCCTGGCGTTTAACGCCAGACTGCTACCTGTTTCTGGCGTTAAACGCCCAAATGTAGCTTGTTTCTGGCGTTTAACGCCAGGCAGATGCTTGTTTCTGGCGTTAAATGCCAGCTTGGTGCCTGTTTCTGGCGTTAAAAGCCAGACAGATGCTTGTTTCTGGCGTTTAAACGCCAGACTGCTCTCCTCCAGGGTGTGCTATTTTCAATGCTATTTTTCATTCTGTTTTTGATTTTTCAGTAGTTTTTGTGACTTCACATGATTATCAACCTAATAAAACACGAAATAAAAAGAAAATAAAATAGATATGATTAAATAACATTGGGTTGTCTCCCAACAAGCGCTTCTTTAATGTCAATAGCTTGACAGTGAGCTCTTATGGAGCCTTATAGATAATCAGAGCAAGGTTGGAACCTCCCAACACCAAACTTAGAGTTTGAATGTGGGGGTTCAACACCAAACTTAGAGTTTGGTTGTGGCCTCCCAACACCAAACTTAGAGTTTGACTGTGGGGGCTTTAGTTGACTCTGCAGTGAGAGAAGCTTTTCATGCTTCCTCTCCATAGTTACAGAAGGAGATCCTTGAGTTTTAAATACAAGGTTGTCCTCATTCAGTTGAAGGACTAACTCTCTTCTGTCCACATCAATCACAGCTCTTGTTGTGGCTAGGAAGGGTCTTCCAAGGATGATGGATTCATCCTCTTCCTTCCAGTGTCTAGGATTATGAAATCAGCAGGGATGTAAAGGCCTTCAACCTTTACTAACACGTCCTCTACTTGTCCATAAGCCTGTTTTCTTGAGTTGTCTGCCATCTCTAATAAGATTCTGGCAGCTTGCACCTCAAAGATCCCAAGTTTCTCCATTATAGAGAGTGGCATTAAGTTTATCATGACCCCAGGTCACACAGAGCCTTCTCAAAGGTCATGGTGCCTATGGTACAGGGTATTAAGAATTTGCTAGGATCCTGTTTCTTTTGAGGTAATTTCTGCCTATCCAATGCATTCTGTTCATTGGTGAGCAAGGGAGGTTCATCTTCCCAAGTCTCATTACCAAATAATTTGGCATTCAGCTTCATGATTGCACCAAGGTATTTAGCAACGTGCTCTTCAGTAATTTCTTCATCTTTTTCAGAGGAAGAATACTCATCAGAGCTCATGAAGGAAAGAAGGAGGTTCAATGGAATCTCTATGGTCTCTAGATGAGCCTCATATTCTTTTGGATCCTCAAAGGGGAACTCCTTATTGGTCACTAGATGTCCCAGGAGGTCTTCCTCACTGGGATTCACGTTCTCCTCCTCCTCTTTGGGTTCGGCCACATCATGTAAGGCTATGGCCTTGCACTCTCTTTTTGGATTTTTTTTTGTATTGCTTGAGAGAGTACTTGGAGGGATTTCAGTGACTCTTTTACTCAGCTGGCCCACTTGTGCCTCCAAATTCCTAATAAAGGACCTTGTTTCATTCATGAAACTCACAGTGGCCTTAGATAGATCAGAGACTATATTTGCTAAGCTAGATGGGTTCTGCTCAGAATTCTCTGTCTATTGCTGAGTGGATGATGGAAAAGGTTTGCTATTGCTAAACCTGTTTCTTCCACCATTATTAAAGCCTTGTTAAGGCTTTTGTTGATTCTTCCATGAGAAATTTGGATGATTTCTCCATGAGGGATTATAGGTGTTTCCATAGGGTTCACCCATGTAATTCACCTCTGCTATTGCAGGGTTCTCAGGATCATAAGCTTCTTCTTCAGAAGATGCCTCTTTAGTACTGTTGGATGATTCCTTCAATCCATTCAGACTCTGAGAGATCATATTGACTTGCTGAGTCAATATTTTATTCTGAGCCAATATGGTATTCAGAGTATCAATTTCAAGAACTCCCTTCCTTTAAGGCGTCCCATTACTTACAGGATTCCTCTCAGAAGTGTACATGAACTGGTTATTAGCAACCATGTCAATGAGTTCTTGAGCTTCTGCAGGCATTTTCTTTAGGTGAATAGATCCACCTGCAGAATGGTCCAATGACATCTTTGATAACCCAAACAGAGCATCATAGAATATATCCAGGATGGTCCATTCTGAAAGCATGTTAGAAGGACACTTTTTGGTCAGTTCCTTGTATCTCTCCCAAGCTTCATAGAGGGATTCACCTTCTTTTTGTCTGAAGGTTTGAACATCCACTCTAAGCTTGCTAAGCTTTTGAAGAGGAAAGAACTTGGCTAAGAAAGCCGTGACCAGCTTATCCCAAGAGTTCAGGCTATCCTTAGGTTGAGAGTCCAACCATATTCTAGCTCTGTCTCTTACAGCAAACGGGAAAAGCATAAGCCTGTAGACCTCAGGATCAACCCCATTGGTCTTAATAGTATCACAGATCTGCAAGAATTCAGTTAAGAACTGAAAAGGATCTTCGGATGGAAGTTCATAAAACTTGCAATTCTGTTGCATCAGAGAAACTAATTGAGGTTTCAACTCAAAATTGTTTGCTCCAATGGCAGTGATTGAGATGCTTCTTCCATGTAAATTGGAATTAGGTGCAGTAAAGTCACCAAGCATCTTCCTTGCATTATTGTTATTTTCGGCCATGTCTCCTTCTTTTTCAAAAATTTCTGTCAGATTTTCTCCAGAGAGTTGTGCTTTAGCTTCCCTTAGCTTCCTCTTTAGAGTTCTTTCAGGTTCTAGATCAGCTTCAACAAGAATGTTCTTGTCCTTGTTCCTGCTCATATGAAAAAGAAGAGAACAGAAAATATGGAATCCTCTATGTCACAGTATAGAGATTTCTTTATGTGAGTGGGAGAAGATATGAATAGAAGAAGGAGAATCCAAACACAAGGGTGAAGAATAGGTTCGAATTCTTGGATGAAGAGGAGTGTTAGTAAATGAATAAATAAATAGAAGGAGGTGAGGAGAAGAGAAATTCAAAAATTAAATAAATTAAAATAAAAGTATTTTTGTTTTTAAATTAGAATTAAAATTAAAAATTCGAAAATTAAGAAAGGAGAAATTAAATCAAATTAAATTAGATTTAAAACAATTAGTTAATTTAAAAAGGAATTTTGAAAAAGAGGGAAGGGATTTTTGAAAATTAGAGAGAGAGAGAGAGAGAGAGAGTTAGTTAGGTAGTTTTGAAAAAGATAAGAATCAAACAAAAAGTTAAGTGGTTAATTGAAAAAGATTTGAAAATCAAATTTTGTAAAGATAAGAAAATAGAAAAGATTTTGAATTTAAATTTTGAAAAAGATGTGATTGAAACTTAAATTGAAAAAGATTTGAAAAAGAAATTTAAAAAGATTTGATTTTGAAAATTAAAGTTGATTACTTGACTAACAAGAAACTAAAAAAATATGAGTCTAGAGTTTAAAGATTGAACCTTTCTTACTAGGCAAGTAACAAACTTAAAAATTTTGAATCAATCACATTAATTGTTAGCATTAATTTCGAAAATATGAAATAAAAATAAGAAAGAGATTTTGAAAATCAATTTGAAATTTTCGAAATTATGAAAGAAAAAAAATGAAAAAGATTTGATTTTTGAAAAATATTTGAAAAAGATAGAATTTTTAAATTGAAAATTTGATTTGACTCATAAGAAACAACTAATTTTTAAAAAATTTTGAAAAAGTCAACTCAAATTTTCGAAAATTTATGAGTGAAAAAGGGAAAGATATTTTTTTTATTTTTGAGTTTTTAATGATGAAAGAGAAAAATACCAAAAAGACTAAATGCATGAAAATTTTGGATCAAAATAAAGGAAACATGCAAGAACACTTTGAATGCAAAGATGAACACCAAGAACACTTTGAAGATCATGATGAACATCAAGTATGTATTTTTGAAAAATTTTTAATAAAAGAAAACATGCAAGATACCAAAGTTAGAAATTTTTAATATTTAGACACTAAGAATTCAAGAATGCATATAAAAAACAAGAAAAGACACAAAACAAGAAATTTTAAAGATCAAACAAGAAGACTTACCAAGAACAACTTGAAGATCATGAAGAACACCATGCATGAGTTTTCAAAAATTTTAAGAAAAATTAAAAAGATGCAATTGACACCAAACTTACAAATTGACACTAGACTCAAACAAGAAACATAAAATTTTCTGTTTTTATGATTTTATAAGAATTTTTTTTTTGGTTTTTTTCGAAAATTATTTTGGAAAAAACGAAAAAGAAGAAAAAATAAGAAATAAAAAGCTTAAAAATAAAATAAAATTACCTAATCTGAGCAACAAGATGAACCGTCAGTTGTCCAAACTCGAACAATCCCCGGTAACAGCGCCAAAAACTTGGTACGCGGAAATCGTGACGGTTCCTTTCCTTAGTAACGGCGCTAAAAACTCAAGACGCACGTTCATGATCTTAGTTCTTTGTCACAACTTCGCACAACTAACTAGCAAGTGCACTGGGTCGTCCAAGTAATAAACCTTACGTGAGTAAGGGTTGATCCCACGGAGATTGTCGGCTTGAAGCAAGCTATGGTCACCTTGTAAATCTCAGTCAGGCGGATTCAATTGATTATAGAGATTTAATAATTAAAAGATAAATAAAATGTAAAATAAAGATAGTGATACTTATGTAATTCATTGGTGAGAATTTCAGATAAGCGTATAGAGATGCATTCGTTCCTCCTGAACCTCTGCTTTCCTATTGTCTTCATCCAATCATTCATACTCCTTTCTATGGCAAGCTGTATGTTAGGCATCACCGTTGTCAATGGCTACATCCTGTCCTCTCAGTGAAAATGGTCCAATGCGCTGTCACTGCATGGCTAATCATCTGTCGGTTCTCGATCATACTGGAATAGGATCCATTGATCCTTTTGCGTCTGTCACTACGCCCAGCACTCGCGAGTTTGAAACTCATCGCAGCCATCCCTTCCCAAATCCTACTCGGAATACCACAGACAAGGTTTAGACTTTCCGGATCTCAAGAATGGCCGTCCATGGATTCTAACTTATACCACGAAGATTCTGATTAAGGAATCCCAGAGATACTCATTCAATCTAAGGTAGAACGGAAGTGGTTGTCAGGCACGCGTTCATAGTTGGGATGATGATGACTGTCACGATCATCACATTCATATTGACGTGCGAATGAATATCTTAGAATCGGAATAAGCTTGAATTGAATAGAAAAACAATAGTACTTTGTATTAATTCATGAGGAACAGCAGAGCTCCACACCTTAATCTATGGTGTGTAGAAACTCTACCGTTGAAAATACATAAGAACAAGGTCCAGGCATGGCCGAATGGCCAGCCTCCCAAGGAGGGTTCAATCATCAAAACATGATCAAAAGATGTAAATACAATAGTAAAAAGTCCTATTTATGCTAAACTAGTTACTAGGGTTTACAGAAATGAGTAAATAATGCAGAAATCCACTTATGGGGCCCACTTGGTGTGTGCTTGGGCTGAGCATTGAGCTTTACACGTGTAGAGGCTTTTCTTGGAGTTGAACGCCAGTTTGTAACCTGTTTCTGGTGTTTAACTCCACTTTGCAACCTGTTTCTGGCGTTTAACTCCAGAATGCAGCATAGAACTGGCGTTGAACACCAGTTTGCGTCATCTAAACTCGGGAAAAATATAGACTATTATATTTTGCTGGAAAGCCCTTGATGTCTACTTTCCAACGCAATTAAGAGCGCACCATTTGGAGTTTTGTAGCTCCAGAAAATCCACTTTGAGTGCAGAGAGGTCAGAATCCAACAGCATCTGCAGTCCTTCTTCAACCTCTGAATCTGATTTTTGCTCAAGTCCCTCAATTTCAGCCAGAAAATACCTGAAATCACAAAAAAATACACAAACTCATAGTAAAGTCCAGAAATATGATTTTTATTTAAAAACTAATAAAAATATACTAAAAACTAACTAAATCGTACTAAAAACTATGTAAAAATAATGCCAAAAAGCGTATAAATTATCCGCTCGTCAGTGTTCTAGATTCCAATCTAAACCTAAAGAGTCACATCTTTCAGCAGTTAAGAGGATTATTAGATATGTTCATGGCACATCCAATTTTGGTCTATGGTATCCTAAGATTGATGATTTTTCTGCAGTTGAGGTTATTGTGATGCAGATTTTGCTGGAGATAGAGTGGATAGAAGGAGTACATCAGGCATATGCTATTTTCTTAGGAAGTCCCTAAATCTTTGGTCAAGTAAGAAGCAGTCCACAGTACCCTTATCCACTATAGAAGCTGAG
The DNA here is from genome assembly GCF_003086295.3 of Arachis hypogaea. Lineage (NCBI taxonomy): Eukaryota > Viridiplantae > Streptophyta > Magnoliopsida > Fabales > Fabaceae > Arachis > Arachis hypogaea. The sequence continues at coordinate 145,859,422 of NC_092050.1, forward strand.
TATATTGTTGCTTCTTCCTATTGTTCTCAGCTTATTTGGTTGAAAACTCAACTCTCTTATTATAAATTAAATGCTAAAATATTCTCTTGCTATGTGACAATATAAGTGCCATCAACATTTCCAAAAATCCAATTTTGCACTCTAGAACTAAACATATTGAGGTGATATTTCACTCAATAAGAGAACACATTCAAAGAGGGAATATTAGAATTCAATTTGTTAAATCAGAAGATCAAGTAGCAGACATTTTTACCAAACCTCTAGCTGAAGACAGATTTTACAAACTTAGGACAAATCTAGGAATTTTAAGTCATGATTCATTTTTTGCGCATTGTTGATGTGTTTGTTGAAGTTTTTTGTCTCACAGGTTGGGATGAGACAATTCTGGGCAAGTGAAGAATTATCTCTCTGAACTTAAATTTCTGGGCTCTAATACACGTGATGAATCATCTGGGCCAACCCTAAAGTTCAGACTCTGAGTGGGTCAATATGTTTCCTTAAACACAACCATCTCTGGGCCCAATGAATGTTACATGTGATGGTCCAATGTATTTCCTTAAATTCTTGTGATTTTGTGTATTTTGCCTTTAGTGAAAAAGTTTTACTTAAATCAGTTTTTATTCTTTTAAAATATTTATTTTTCTCAAATCAAATCACTTTTTCATGATGACAAGTCTTTTCATATGTCTAGTCAAAGTGACGTAGTTGCATGGGTACAAGAAACCTCTTTTTTTTTGCAGTTACTGAACCTCTCTCTTCATAAAGCCTTTCACTAACCCTTCGGTTTCCTCCTCCACTACCATAAGTGCTTTTCTTCTATCAAAACCAGGGTTAAACCTAATGAGGAAGAAAGTCATTCATCAAAAACCTCTTCATGAAAAGTTTCTCAAGCTTCCAGCAAAATCGAAACCCACCACTCATTCACAAGACCAGACCTTCACTCCTTCTCCCTCTCCTCCTACCTCTCCTCCATGCACTGACCCTATGGCGCGGACCAAGACCACACCTAGATACCCTTCATCTGCCAAATTGATGCCACCACCAAAGGATCCTCCTTCCAAGCCTAGTACATCGAAGGAGAAGCATCCTGCTACTCAGGAACCTGCGCCTAAGCCATCTCAGCTTAAGACTAGGTCTGTTCCCACTCGTCCTCAGAGAGGTAAACCTCGTATCCCTCTTAAATCGGTTAGGAAACCTGATATTGATCCCTTTGCACACAAATCACACTTCATGACCTCCCATTCAAACTATAACCCTCACCATTTTAGATCTGTCATGAATAATGATTTCTATGAAGGGGTTATTGCTCAACGCACCTTGTGTCCCAATTTTCTTGTTGATTTACCTAATCTGAAAAAGAAAGGTTTTTCTTTTGTTGAAAATTTAGAATTTCTGGACTATAACCATCTTTTTAAAATAAAAAAGCCAGTGTACCCACTTTTAGTCAAGAAATTTTATGCAAACATGACTTACCATGAGGGGAGTATTCATTCCTATGTAAAAGGCCATGACATAATTCTGAATAATGAAACCATCAGTGATTCTCTGAAATACACTGATGTTGGTGCATGTGCCTATACATCTGATAAGTAGGATGAAGGGGTAGGTCTCTCTTTTAATGATGCTCTGGCCTATATATGTGAACATATTTCTTTGATTGATGGCATCACTCCAACTCACAAAGACCTGGGTTACACTCGTGCTCAGTTGCACCACATAGTGAACCATATCATCCTTCCTTAGAGTGGCTCATATCAAAGGATGTCTTACACTGATACTCTAGTTTTATATGTTATTCTCACAAAAACAAAAATCTCTTTTGCATATTTAATGGTAAGATATATGTTTGACTGTGTTAAAAGTGAGAAGAAGGATAAAGCTCTTCCTTATGGCATGTTCTTAACCTGTATTTTTGAACATTTTGGTGTTGATCTGTCAAATGAGTCATATGAAAATATACACTCATATCTAAAAGGAGGTGGTTCAATAAAACAGCAGAAAAAAGGGACCCACTCGTTCTGAAAGGGTGGTTCTTGATGATGATGATGAGGACTATGAACCAGAAGACACTACTCCTCCTTCTACCACGAGTACTTCAGCCTCCATTGGATACAAATCTGTCCTATATGGAGTGGTTAAGGATGTGGTGCAAGAGTTTATCTCTCAGTCAAACCATCTTATTGCTATGAGTAAGGAGCAAAGGAAACTAGCCACCAAGCATGAGAACTTCCTCAGAAAATTCAGAGATAGAGTGGTAGTTTTCTTGAAATTTATTGATAATCTCCAAGAGGATGACAATGCTACCACTGATCCTGAAGAAGAAGCTGGTTCTGAAGAGGATAGTTCCGATGTCTGAAGTTGTCTCATGTTGCTGCAGCCTTTTGTTCACTTTTGTCTCTGACGTCAAAATTTTTGCCAGTAAAGAATGTCATAAAAACAATCGCGTTGTAGATATAGTCTCTAAACCGACAAAAATCCCTTCGTACAAACGATTTGGTTGTCACAAGTAACAAACCCCTTTTTAAATTGATAACCGAGTATTAAACCTCGGGTCGTCTTCTCAAGGAATTGCAGCGAAGTATGTTCTTATTATTGGTTATGAAGATTGTAAATTGGGGGTTTTGGAAGTTTGGGCAATGCGCACAGGTATATTTTCGAGCAATAAAAATAAATAAATAACTATAAAATAAACTCTTGGCAAGGTATGAGAACCAGAAATCCTGTCCTTGTTATCCTTATCAGATGTGATGAGAATTGGATTTTAATCCCACTTAGTTAAGTCAAGTGGACTAATTAGCTTGATTCTCAAGTCCTAGTCAACTCCTGTGGAGAGACTAGTGTTAGAGCAATCCTAACTAAAGCAAAATCTACCAATTTCAACCACTCCTGAGTTTGACAACTCAAGTGTTACCAATTACCTAACCAAAGCCAAAAGGAAGAAAATATCTAAATTAAATTAAAAGCATCAATATAAGCAAAGCAATCTTAAATCTGAAAATACCTCGAATTGCATTAACAAAAGAAATTAAATATGGCATAGATGTTCATAAATTAAATTGAGAAAATAAATAAAAATAAAGAACCTGGGATTGAGAGTCACTCCTAAAACTAAGAGAAATCCTAAATCCTAATCCTAAGAGAGAGAAGAGAACCTCTCTCTCTAAAAACTACATCTACTCCTAAAATTGTGAATATGAGAGCCTCCTTATGAATGGATGCAGTTTCCTACTTTATAGCATCTAATCTATGTTTTCTGGGCCGCAAACTGGGTCAAAAACAGTCCAGAATTCGCTGGTTTCGAATTTTGCCACGCTGGATTTCCGTCACTGCGACACGGCCGCATGGATCACGCAGTCGCATCGCCTAGCCTCAGGGGAACTATAGCATATTATATATCAAATCGAAGCCCCGGATGTTAGCTTTCCAACGCAACTAGAACCGCATCATTTGGACCTCTGTAGCAAAAGTTATAGCCGTTTGAGTGCGAAGAGGTCAGGCTGGACAGCTTAGCAATTTCTCCAAGTTCTTGTATTCCTTCCACTTTTGCATGCTTCCTTTCCATCCTCTGAGTCATTCCTACCCTGTAATCTCTGAAATCACTTAACACACATATCAAGGCATCTAATGGTAATAAAAAAGGATTAATAATAAGCAAATATAAGATCAAAGAAGCATGTTTTCAATCATAGCACAAAATCAGGAAGGAAATATAAAACCATGCAAATATTATGAATAAGTGGGTAAAGAGTTGATAAAATCCACTCAATTGAGCACAAGATAAACCATGAAATAGTGGTTTATCAGTCTCATAGAACTGTTGTTGTTTACTTTTGAACTACTTTATGTCTATTTTGGATGACTGTAATACTTTTAACAATTGTTGCACTTAATTTTAGTTACTTACTTATTTTGGACTTTGAACTAACATTTTGTTGCAGGTTTTTCGTTCATTTTTGTTCCACCCTTGATGACAATAGGGAGAGTTGTAGCATATGAAAAATTTGAAATTTTGCTGTGATTTTGAAATTTTGCTGCTGCTGTGTTTTGTTTGGCATGTGAATGTGAGTTTGTCTTACGTGATCTGTTGATGTTTTGCCATTATTAGTCTTGATGCTCTATTTTGTTTAAGGTTGAGTAGTTTTGAATTGAATATTAGTTGTTATTGCTGATATGGTTTGTTCAGTTATAGGATGCACATTTGGGTGTTTGCATACTCCCTTGATTCAGCTTCATTAGATGATAAACTGTTGGAAAACCTTGCCAATTGCTTCATCCATGGATAACATATTGTATGTAGTCCATTATTGTGTTTCCTATGAGAATATGCAAACAGGAAAGAAGAGAAGAGCATAAATCTAGGGGGAGCAACTCTTGAAAAAGAAAGAGGGAGCAACACAAAAGCAAATGACATCACTTAAAAGGGAAGTTCCTTAACCTTATTCAAATTCAATCCCTTTGATCATTGTTACAATTATGTTTGTCATCAAGGGAGAGATTGTTGAGTTAAGAAATTAACTAATTATAATTGATGATGACAAATATTATTTTATTGGGGTAATCATCCAATTAGTTTTTAATTATGTTTGATAAAGTGATGCAGGCCAAAATTAAAACAAATAGCAGCCCAAATGCAAGAAATCAAAATCATTACTAGTGGGTCTTTCTAACCAACGAAGCCCATAGAAAATAATGCAATGAAAATAGCTGGGCTAAATAAAACAAATCCAACCCAAGCCCATGAAGACTCCATTCAAGCTGAAGCCTTCCAATGCACCTCACAAGTTTGCTTCAGTCAGAACCTCAGAGAAAAAGAGAGAGAAAGCTTCGTTCTTCTTCTTGCTCATTTCATCAAAGAAGAAGGAAAGAGAAAGCTTAATCAAAGAAAGCAAAGGTCTAATCACCCAAATCAAATCCATTTAAGCTAAGTCAGAAGATAAAGGTAATTTATTTCTATTTGCATGCATGTTAATTTCTTCACTCATTCTCCAACTTTCTGCGATACCATTTTTGGTTAAATGAAGAAAGAAGTCTTAGATCTCTACTGCTATAAATCAATGGCTCACAAAATTTCTTGGAGCCAAAGCACATTATTAATGGTTCGGATTTGGGTTTACCACTGAACAACTTTCTCTTTGCTACTCTGATGTCTTCGGTCAAGCAAAAAGGACCAGTTCTAATATCCCTAATTTGGGGGGTTAATTGAAGTGAAATGACAAGCTTGGGAAGCACACAGCTCAAGGAGTTGACTCAGAAGTAACCAAGACAGAAATTTTGAAAGAGGTACAAATAAGAAAAATTTTATTTTTCTGAGACAAGAAGAGAAAACCAGAATCTGAGTTTCATAGAGAGCTTCCTGAGAAGGTTCAACATTTTGGACAGTGCTTTCTAGAGAAAGAAGCATTCTGCCAAGATGAAGAACTTGATTAGTATTTGCTCAACCCGGTTCAACTCATAGCAACAGAGGCTGTTAAAGCATCAATCTCCTTCATATTTTACATATTGTAATACTATTTTCAATGTATATCTATTTGTAATTTCTTGAGAGGTAAAAGGCTGAAAGAGAGAGTTTAAGAAAAAAGCCATAAGAGTGATAAAAGGCTGAGTGATACACTTGAGTGAAAAGCTTAGAGTGATTTCAGATTTCTTTAGGTTGTTTCTATTGTCTTGTGTCTTGTACCGATGAGGTACCCCTTTCTTAGTTGGGTTAGCACTAAAAGTGAAGAGTTAGGTATTAGCATAATCAAGTCAAGTTAGGTTAGAACTTGAGAGGAAAAGGATTGTGTCAATCCTTTAGAATTGGTGTATGTAATAACTTAACTATAGTGGAAATTCCACTACTGTTGTGGTGGAGACTGGATGTAGGTTGCATGGCACAAGGCAACTAAACCAGGATACATGTGGTGCAGCTCCTCTCTTCCCTTCTCTGTTCTGTTTTCTGAAATTCATGAGATAAAACCAAATTGTCTCATAAATGTTCTGCTGCTTAATTCAAATAGATTCAGATTAAAAGTTTGAAATTAAAGGATTATTTCATTAAAGTAAAAGAAGGCCATAGATTCAACCCCCTTCTCTAAGCCTTCTACAACCTTCAGCTTGTATGTTGAAGATCGTAAGTTGCCGTGACTTAGTAGTGTTTGGATAGTGTCTTTCAGACACAAAGATAGAAACACAAATACACAAACATAGACACAAAATACACAATTATTTTTACTATGTTTGATGATGATGTACAAGACAAATTGATGTAAACCAAATGTCATATTTAACCCTGTGTTGTATTCACTGCAACACCACTACCAACATTGCTTTCCAACATCATTGCCATTAATTTTTCAACATCAATCCAAAAAACTATGAACTATCATCGAAATCTTTTATCCAATAATCAAATCAATAAATTTTTTTATATATAAAAAAATTTGAAACAGAATTCAGACTAGAAAAAAAGAAACTTGAACATAATATATCTGGTGAAAAAGAATAATGGGCACAAAAAAAAAGAAGCAAGCACAATCTGAAAAACAGATATGGCGGCAGCGAAGACAGATCTATATGTAGGGAGAGGCGATGGAGGCATCGATGCCGGCACGAGCCAAGGAGAAAGAGAAGCGGATGAAGATATATCTAAAGGCAAGGTGAGGCAACAGAGGCATTGATGAATAAAATTTTTGATGGTTTAGAATTCACAAATGAATTCTCGTTGCAAGTATAGTTTCTAAACCAAGCAATAATCCTTTCATACAAAAGATTGTTTGTCACTAAAACAAACCCCTAAATTTATAAACTGAAGTATTGGAACCTCGGGTCGTTCTTCCTAGGAATTGCGATAAAGTGTCTTGTTATTGGTTATGAGGTATGTTTTGGGGTTTTTGAGATAGGAGACAAGAAATGTAAAATGCAATGAAAATAAACTAACAACTATGAAAGCTCTTGGCAAGGTTATGAGAATTGGAAGTCCTATCCTCATTATCCTCCTCAATTGTGATGAGAATTGTCCGTTACTACCACTTAGTTAACCTCTAACCATGGAGGAAAGTCAAGTGGATGAATCAACTTGATTCCACAAGTCATAGCCAACTCCCAAGGGAAAGACTAGCTTTAGTGGTATCCAAATCAATTAGCAACTTCTAATTGTCAATCAACAAAGGAATTAGATAATTCAAGAGTCACTAATTACTCTACCTAGGCCAAGAGGAACAAAATCTAACTCATATCTAGAAGAGGCATTTCAACAAACACATAGAAGGCAATAAAGGCAAACATTATTAATTGCAAGAATTAAAGGAATTTACAACTACAAAAGCAAGAGATTAACAAGAAAGGCAAAACAATTATGAAACAACAAAGAACTTACCAATTGCATTGAAGAATAAATGTAGATCTACAAAAGAGAGTTCATAGGCTACAACTAATAATACAAAGGAATTACAAGAGAAGTAGAATGCTACAACTACAAGAGAATAATTAAGGATGAAAGAGGAAAATTAAGAGAGAAGAAGAAGAAATAGATCTAGATCTAAACCTAATCCTAATTCTAGAGAGAAGAGAGAGCTTCTCTCTCTAGAAACTAACTTTCCATCCAAAACTTAAACTAAAACTAACTAATGTCTAAAGTGTGTCATCCCTCTTCAATCCTTCGGTTAAATAGCATCAGAAATGAGTTGGATTGGGCCCACAAGGCTTCTAAAATCGCTGACCACAAGTTGCATTAAATAAATCACGTGCAGCATCGGTGCATACGCGTATAGTGCACATGCGCGCCCCTAAACGTGATGCAACTATGACAAATATTATACCATTTTGAAGCCCCAGATGTTATCTTTCCAACGCAACTGGAACCGCATCATTTGGACCTCTGTAGCTCAAGCTATGGTCGATTAAGTGCGAAGAGGTCGGCTTCACAGCTTTTGCGATTCCTTCATTTCTTCATGAGTTCTCCATTTCTACATGCTTTTCTTCATTCCCTCAATCCAATCTTTGCCTCCTAAATCTGAAATCACTTAACAAACATATCAAGGCATCTAATGGAATTAAGGTGAATTAAATTTAGTTATTTTAAGATCTAAAAAGCATGTTTTCACTCTTAAGCACAATTAAAGGAGAAGTTATAAAACCATGCTATTTTATTGAATAAATGTGGGAAAAGATGATAAAACCTTCTAAATTCAACACAAGATAAACCCTAAAAATGGGGTTTATTAGGCATCGGCACGAGCAATGGAGAAGAGAGGCGGGTCAAGGCAGATCTGAAGGCGGCACGACAACAGGGATGACGACAGTAATGGCAGAGGGCGAGAGGGAGCCGGCATGACGATGGTGACAACAACAACATTGAGAGCGAGATGGGGTGGCGACAGTAGAGGAAGGGAGAGAGAAGGCAGAAGATAGGAGGAGAGGCGGTCAAAAGAGGGAGGCAGTGGCGACGCCGGTAGTGGCGGCGGCGACAATGATGAAAGGATAAGGTAGAGATCGAATGGAGGTAGGAAGGTGGAATGACTGAAGAGGGAAAGTTATGAGGGTTAGGATAAAGGATAAAATTGAAATTTAAAAAAATAATCAGTGATAAAATTGAAAAAATCCGTGTCTTATGGATTGTGTTTCAGTGCCACAGCTTAAAGGAGATACACTAAATACATGTTTTTTATGTATATTTATATGTAATCGTGTCTATTGAAATTTTGTGTCTCAATAAACAAACGATATACACGTACCACTGTATCCATATCTCTAAGGTTTCGTTTGGTTAGTGGGTAGAGATAAATAAGACACAGACACAAAGGCACAAAATGACACAGACACAATGAGACATAAAATTTGAGAACTTGTTTGGTACTCAAGGACATAACACTACTTGCAATTTATCATTCTAATAAAATGACAATGTTATCCCTGCCACAAACCATTAACACCACCTCTTTACCATTATTTCAGTTCAAATTACACCATTAAAACCACCCTAACCACCATTTTAATATAAATTACAACTATTAATAATAACAAACACATAATAAATTAAAAATTTAGATCTAATCCAATTTAATATATAACCACAATTTTCAATCAACATCTAAATAAAAAATAAATAAATAATATATGAAATAAAAAAATAAAACAGAGAACTAGATAGATCTGGCAACAAGAAAGAGAGGCGAAGAAATTGTAGAAGAAAAGCGGAGTCGAAACTGGAAGAGGCAGAGAGATGGAGGTAGATCTATGAGGCAGATTGAGAGAGGGAGAGGGAGGCGCGACAGAGGCGGCGGCGGTGGATTTGGCAAAGACAGATGCAAAGCAGAGGCGGCGACGAATTTAAGCGGAATAAGGCTCAACGATGAGGGAGCCAGGGAGGGAGAGAAGAGTTGATGCAGTGGAGATAAGGAAGATGAGGAGAGGCAGTGAAGGAGGAGGAGGAGAAAGAGAAAAAAGAGAAAGAAGAGGAGGATGAGGAGGAGAGGCGGCAAAAAAGGACAAATGAATGGAGGTGGTGGAAAGGGACAGAGAAGGTGAGGCTACGGTTGGGGTGGGAAGCATGGAGGAAGAAAGGAGGCAGTGAAAAAGAAGGTAGGAAAGAAGAGAAAAAGAAGTGAATTAGGGTTAAAAGGAGAAAGGTATAAATGAAAATAAAGAGAGATAATGAGGATAAAAGTGAAAATAAAAAACTGTGTTTGTGTCTCAAATGTGTGTCACAGATTAAAGATGAGACACTAAAAATATGCTGTATTTTGTGTTCATATGTGTGTCACCATGTCTATGATAATTTTGTATCCCATTAAACAAATAATATACATGTGTCACCGTACCTATATCTCTAATGGATATAAATACCAACCAAACAGATCGTAATAAACACAGATATGAACCAAAACGGAACCTAGCTTTTTATATTTGGCTTTAATATTTTTTATACTATAATAAATTAATAACTCCTACTAGTGCCTGTAGCTCCTAATAACTAATTGGCACCTTTTTTATACTCAATTATTGGTCATTTTATTATTATATGTCAATATCCGAGATCCACCAGTTTCACTTTATGAATTTCTAAAATAAAAGTCTACTCATTTAAGAGAAGTTTATTAGATTAAAATGAACTAATCTATGTATTTTTTATTTAAATAAATAATTTTAATTAAAAAATAAAAAATTGAAGTAAAATTATCAACTATGGCCAAAATTTTAGCCTAAATTTGAGAATTGATATATTTGGATTACAAATTGATATATTTAAGTGGATTATTAAAAAATTATTAAAAACAATTTAAAATTTTAAAAAAAAGAGAAAATTTAAATGGGCAAAATGTGCAACTCGTTTATTTGTTAGGCCAACCAAAAAATTCACACGTTAATCGAGCAAACTTGTTAAACGTATTAAGGTGATTAAACAGTCACAAAAAAAAAAAAACAGTCTGATTTAATGAATTCATTAGTTTTAATAGTCCAATATATTAAATAACAAATGTAAGGAGTATAATGAATTAACCTCATATTGAAAAAAAAATATAAAATGAAAGATACATTAATATGATACCTTAAAATTTTTAGAGTAAAAAATAAATAGGTCTTTGAGCTTTTTAAACGTAGACATTTTCATTCCTCAAGATTTAAAAATACATTTAAATTTCTCGCCTTATAAAACGCGTGACAATTAGACCCCTCCGTCCAGTTGGGGTTCAAAACAGCAACGAAACATACTAACCTAGAAGGGTAGAGTGCCAGGTGTCCGTTTTGGTTGCTGATGTGAATGGAGAACAAATTTTTAATGGACAAATTAGTCCTTGCGGCCATCATACGTTCTCTCTCTCCGTCACAACTCACCTTGGTCCGACTCCGTCACCGCTCTCATCAACTCTGCCACCGGCCGCCACCTCTCCTACGCTGATTTCATCCGCCGTTTAGAAACCCTAGCTGCCAACCTTACATCCCTCTTCACACTCTCCAAAAACGACACCGCTTTGGTCCTCTCTCCAAACCTCTCTCCACGTTCCTATCCTCCACTTCGCGCTCCTCTCCCCCGGCGTCGTTGTTTCGCCGGCAAATCCACTTGCCACGCGCTCCGATCTCACGCGCATCATCCGTCTTAGCAAACCTACCATCGCATTCGCCACGTCATTAGCGGCTAACAACCTTCCCGATGAGTTCCGTCACGAAACCGTCCTTATCGACTCGCCCGAGTTCGAATCGCTCATGACAGTGAGTCGACTCGGCGCCAAACTCGAACAAGTGGAGGTGAGTCAGTCTGACGTGGTAGCTATTCTTTACTCTTCAGGAACCACAGGGAAGGTGAAGGGAGTGATGCTAACTCACATGAACCTGATTGCAGAGGCCTGGATTGTGAAGATGGGTAACCAAGTCAGTTCCAATCTCAAGCACGCCCTTCTTCTAGAAACTTCTTCAGGAAAGAGGAAGCAGCAGCAACATACCAGCACCATCAAGAACAACGATAAGGTAACCATTGACATTCTTTCTTTTGAAGTAACCAATGTCATGTCCAAAACGGTTCACCTTCACAAATCCCTTTCGGATTCTGAGATCTCGAGGCTTAAGAATGAGATCTTGACCTCTGAAGCTATTAGGAGCCTCGTTTCCTCCGACCATTTCTATCTCCTCGACCTTGCTCTCGCCGAGAAGCTCGACGAGTTGAACCGCGTCGTTAGCGTCGTTTTCAGGTTAGGGAAGAAGTGTTCTATTTCTGCATTGCAGGGATTTGAGCATGTGTATGGTGACATTGTGACTGGGGTCATAGATGTCAATGAATTAGGGTTCTTGGTTAAGCATATGGAAGGTATGGTGAGGAAGATGGATAGGTATGTTAGTAACACTAAGAATTTGTATGGTGAAATGGAGGTTTTGAATCAATTGGAGCAAGCTATGAACAAATTTTAGAATAATCAGAATGAGGAGAGTAGGAGGGTCTTTGAGTAGAAACTCGCATGGCAGAGGCAAGATGTTAGGCATCAAGGACTAATTTGTCCATTAAAAATTTATTCTCCATTCACATCAGCAACCAAAACGGACACCTAACACTTTACCCTTCCAAGTCAGCATGTTGCGTTGCCGTTTTGAACCCCAACTCGACGGAGGGGTCTAATTGTCATGCATTTTATAAGGTGAGGGATTTAAATGTATTTTTAAATCTTGAGGGACGAAAATGTCCACGTTTAAAAAGGTCAGGGACCTATTTGTCCTTTACTCAAATTTTTAATTGGATGTAATATCTTCTCATCTTATATTCTTTTACTTAATTTTTCACTAATTGTCAAAAGTGCTTCTCATAGTGACCCAACACAATACTATAGTTTAACATATTTTTTTAAGGAAAGAATGGCTTAAAAGCTTTACTAAAAACCAAGTCCTTTCCAATAAAGAGTGATAGGTTCAGTTATAGCAGAACTCAACCCAGTGAAGAAAGGAGCTCCATAGTTTCAGGTGGGAATGGTGAAGACTCGGAGGTATTACTCTAAGGTGCGATTAACATCCTCGGTCTGGCCATCTGACTGCAAGTGATAAGTCATACTGTAGAAGAGGCGAGTTTCACTAAAGGTGAGCAAATTCTTCCAAAAACGGCTCAGAAAAAGGGGATCCCGGTCACTTACAATCGACATCGAAAATTCATGTAATTTTACCATCGTTCCAATGAAAGCTCTTATGGAGTCCTCTACTATAAAGCCAGGTTTCAGGGATGTGAAATGTTTCACCTTACTAAATCGATACACCACCACCAGTATGGCCGTGTAACTTGTTGACTTTGGAAGCTGGACAATGAAATCCATGGTGATGTCAACCCATAGACGAGCTAGGATTGGCAAGGGTTGTAACAACCCTTGTGACTTTGTTGGCACATACTTAGTCAATTGACAATTTGAACATCGATCAACAAAACACTGCACGTTTGACCTCATTTTTGGATAAAAGAGGTTCTCACCCAATAGCTTGTAAATCTTCAGTATGCCGCCATGTCTAGCTTTTGGTATGGAGTGAAATTCTTGCAATAACAATTCACGCAATTCTTGAAAATCAGGTATAAACAACCTTCCTTAATAAAGCATAATTCCATCATTCACTGTGTAATTTGAACTCAACTTTTCCTGCCAGTAGGGATGGCAATGGGTATCCATGGGGCAGGCTCTTCCCTCACTCTCCATCCCTGTTTAGAAATTTGGCCTCTGTCCTCGCCTCATTCCCGTCATGGGTGCCCATTTATTTTTCCCTGCGGGAGAGGCGGATACCCATGGGTATCCGTAGATATTAAATTTAAAAAATAAAAAAAACCTCAACCATGAAAATTTTCATACAATTCTACTAAATGTATCAAATCAAACCCAATTCAAACACATTCAATATTACTAAACCCAATTCAACATTATTCAACTAAATCTCTAACATACAAACAAAAATAAAATGAAATAGAAAAATTTTCAACAAAACAAAATAACAAATCTTGATCGACAATTATAGCTCGGTGATAGTACTCTCTTCTTGTAATGATACAAATTTGGATAATTAATTGGTGCAAATTTAGATATTATGCACATCATTAATTTGTTTCTAAATAAAACTTAAAAAAACATTAAACATATACTTAGCGGGTCTCCATTTTCCTTCTCGTGCGGGAACCCACGGGTTCAGGTTCTTTTTCTATCCCTACCTATTGGTATTGATCAAACAATTCCTTGGTGACAGGATCTTGCTCCAACGCTTCCCTTAGTGTAGTCTACAACAATGATTGCACAATGGACAAAGCCCTCAATTCAGCACCGACTCCTTCTTCAGGCATCCGGGACTATTTATCCGCCACCTGATTCAATTTACCAGGTCTGTACTCTATCTTAAACTCATAGCTCAATAATTTAGAAAGATAGTGTTGCTGTTCTGGTGTCAAATTACTTGTGTCATGAGCTCTTTCAACCCTTGATGATCAGTCTTAATTAGGAACCGCCGTCCTAACAGATAGTGCCGCCACTTGGCTACGACTTGAATGATAGCATAGAGCTCTCTCACATAGGCCGATGTTACTCAGAGTCTCTGATTAAGTTTCTTACTAAAATAGGCGATAGGGTGCCCATTCTGAGAAAGAACCGCGCCTACTCCTGTATTAAAAGCATTTGTCTCCACTGTAAAAGGTTGGGAGAAGTCGGGAAGAGCCAAAATAGGGATTCTTACCATAGCTGATTTTAATTCCTCAAATGCCTCATCTGCTTCTTGGTCCCAGTGAAAATTGTTCTTCTTAAATAGTTCAGTTAGGATGCTGCCAACCTTACATAGTATGGAACAAATTTTTTATAGTATCCTATAAAATCCAAAAAACCGTGTAATTGCTTGAGGGTGGTTGGTTTAGGCCACACTTGTATGGCCACTATCTTTTTCGGATAAACCTTCACCCCTTGAGCGCACACAACATGGTCTAAGTATTTCACTTGAGTCTGGCCAAAAATGTATTTAGACTTTTTTACAAAAAACTAATGTTGAGATAGAGTACTAAGGGTTGTAGATAAGTGATTGAGGTGTTCTTCTCATGACTTGCTATAGACCAAGATGTTATTAAAAAAATACAGCAATAAATTTCCATAAGTATGGATGGAAAATGAGATTCATCGTCGCTTGGAATGTGGAGGGTATATTAGTGAGCCCAAACGGCATCACTACAAACTCATAGTGTCCTTCATGGGTTTGGAATGCAGTCATAGGAATAGCATCCTATTCATGCAAATCTCGTGATAACCGGACCGTAAATCGATTTTAGAAAAATACTCAACTCTAAACAATTCATCCAAAATCTCTTCTCATTGGCGGAATCGGAAATTTGTCCTTGATGGTAATCACATTCAGTGCACGATATTCCATACAAAACCTCCAGCTTCCATCTTTCTTTTCCACCAATAACACAGGACTAGAGAAAACACTCCTACTCTCTCGTATAATACTCGAGTCCAGCATCTCTTCTACCAACCTAGCCATTCCTTCTTTTTGAAAATGTGGGTACTTGTACAGCCGCACACACACCGCTTTGGCACCCGACATAAGTGTAATATGATGATCAATCTCCCGTAGTGGGGGCAACATGGTAGGCTCTTCAAAAACCCGCTTAAACTTGTCAAAGAGATTTTGCACCTCCTCTGTTGGCATAGTCGCTTCGGCTGTCTTGGTTCCATTCTCAATCACCTTTAAATGATAAAAATCAGCAACCACTTTACTTGTCACCAGCTTGTGTAGTATTTAATTGCTAATTTCCTCCGCTGAGAGTAGTCTCTCTCTTTGGAGCATAATTTTAACATCATTCACCTTGAATTGCATTGTCAACAACCCGTAGTGAGTAATAACATAGCTTAAGCACATGAGCCGCTGCACTTCCAACACAATGTTTGCCCTTGTAAATCAATAACATAGGTATTAATGTTGAACTGGTACCCCTTGCACTACCAAAGGAGTGTTCTCACATTGTGCTTTGTACCCAATTACCTCTCCATTGTCGACTAACACTTAGAGAGGTGTAACTTGTTGTACTGGAAACTTAAGCCTTTCCGCCACACTAGCCTTCACAAAATTATGAGTTCTTCCTCCATTGATAAGAATCAACATAGGGTACTCCTTATATATTCCCTTCAACCCAAAGGTGGTAGGTTAGTACTATCCAACCATAGTATTAAAACTGGTTTTTGGTTGAGTGAGTTAGATAACAATGGATTTTTTTGGTTCTGAGGTCTCAATAACTGTTGGTTATGGGTCTTTTAGGATCTCTTGCAACTCCTCTTCGCCAATTAATAGGTAGCATGATATCTTTCAGCAATGGATTGGTGACCATTTGTCTTCACAATAGTAGCATAAGCCTTTTTCTTGTTTTTGTTTAATTTCTGCAACAGTTAATTTTTTAAATGGTGTTGCTGGTGTCTGACTTGGTGTTGTTGAGTTTATTGGGGGCTTGGGAGTTATGAGTGGGTGGTTTGATTAGAGGCAGGGATTGTCTTGGTAAAGTAGGTCGGTTCAGGTTCGGGTATTGCCTTGGGAGTGTGGGTGCTTGGTAGGGGTGATTTTAGTAGTAGCTTGACATTTTTGTTCATAGAATTTGGCTAAAGAAACAACAGATACATAAGTGGTGGGTTTTGCCAGCAGCAGCTCACATTTCAAATATTCTTGTAAACCAGATACAAACAAAGAATTAGTCACTTTTCACTGAGTCCCATAATTTGATTTAATAGGTCCTCAAACTAATTTTGATACTCAATCACGATATTCACTTACTTCAACTCCTTAAGTGTAGCTTTAGAATCATAAAAAATATTTTGTCCAAATCTAACAATTGGTGCATCTAAAAATAATTTTCATATATATTGAATGTTTGTTATTAACCCTATCTGTACCTATTATATGCAGGTCCAATGAGATTAAAGGAGATCATACGTACCCTCATATCTTCTAGAACGTCGTACTATTCAAAATATTCTCATACCTTGAAGGCTCATTCCTCAATGTCTTCACCATCAAACATGGCCAGCTCAACTTTTATTCGTTTGAGGTTTGATAGCAAGGAATATGAAGAGGACATGAGAAAGCAGGAGTTCCTTCCATCCCAGAGTTTTTCATTGGTTCCTTCAATTTAAATGCTCCCTTCAAAGTAGCGTTCAGATCCTTTAAAGCTTTTTCTATAGCAGACAGTCTGTTGTCATTTGTTGAGAATTTGCTTTTCATTTTAATTTGACTTTTTTATAATGCAGTTATCTCATCTGATAAACGAACGAGTTCATCTAAAGCTCATACTGGGTCAGCCTCTCAACGAGAGCACCAAATGTTAAGCTTATGAATTGAATCTGTAACAATTATAAATAATAGAAAAAAAATAAAAAATTATTGCAGAAATATATGTATAGTATAGTATATTAAACTAAGAAAAATAAGTGAGATCCCCTACTTCAAATTGAAGGAAAAACTCCTTACAATTCTTAACAAAATTCTTTTCTAATTCACTCTTCACCTCATGCGCTCCATATATTCAAGTTACTACTCAATTCTCTAACAAAATGAACAACTTAAACAATTGGTTCTTATTCACTATTACTCTCCTATTATTTAGTACAGTAGTCCTTCATCTACAATGAAACTTTTTGCTCTGCTTCAAGTTCAAATTCATTCATCCCTTTTTCTTTTGATCTAACTTTCTCATTTACCATTAGACTTGCACTGTTAATAATTTTCAAGCATAAAAAAAAAAAATTTTTATGAATAATTTTTATAGACTCTTTATTTATTTGCACTGTTTTTGTATATAAATCTATATGGATAATTTTTATAGACTCTTTAACCACTAAAAAAGAATAAATAAAAACATAAAGTTATGAAGATTTTAATTTCAATTCAATTAAAAATTTTGAGTTTGAATACGAAATTTAAAACATCTCTCATTTGTAGATGTGTACTTTCTTGAATTTAATTTAATTTAATTTTGAGTTTACATGTGTATGTAAAAAAATTATTTTAGTTAAATAATACGAAGAAGATAAACGCAATATTTAATATTTGAGGGGGGCCATTTGTAATATTCAAAGATATAAATGTCTCTGTAATTTGACTAATTTCTCCAAAGCAACCACCGGAGCGAAGACTCGTCCCTGAACCCTAATTCGCCGCACGCTCCACCGCCATCAACTTCTCCGACGACATGGCCAGACGCAACGACAGACTTCCTCCACCGGAAAATCCAAACACCGATTACCGGTTAAAGCGGAGAAGACCTCATCGTTCGGGACCATCAGATGCTCACTTTAAACGGCGCCGGTTGGCGCCGAAGTCGGATACTTCGACCGGAACCCACAAATCTCACCGGTTGAACCGGTTTCAAGCCTTTAGTTCTTCGTCCCAAAATCGTAGAAAGAAGAGAAGAGTTGGAAAATCCGGCGGCAGCAGCAGCCGCGGAGCGTGTTCCCGAAGATGGATTTTTTCTTCTGCAGATTGTTCCAACTTCAATGGTCAGAATTGTTACGGATCAATATAGTTGAGGGAAAACAATTTCTCTGAATTTTATTTCTCCCATGAAATTATGCCTTTAATTTTCACCAATAGTTGGTTGCAAATATGTTAGTATATATAGAAAGTGAGTTTTGTTAGGATTATTATCCATTGTAGCAGAAGTTTGACAACTTTTAGTGTTAGATTAATGCATTGATATTGTGACCTCAAGTGAAAGGAAAAGAAATAATGAAGAATTTAATTTGATCTATATTTTGGTCTGTGCAATTTACTGAACTTGTTATGAATCTAGAGAATGATTGTATTTGCTTTATTGTTGACATTAATGATGAAACGACTAATGTTCTGTTCTGCATTTTGTTAAAAATGTTTGTGATTTAGAGTGGATTGTGTTTATCTGAGAATTCTTTCATTTGCTTTGTAGATAAGGTTACTATAGTTTCATACAACATACTCGGTGTTGAAAATGCGTCAAAGCATCTGGATTTATATGCGAATACTCCACGTAGTTTCTTGGAGTGGGAGAGGCGGAAAAGGCTCATATTTGAAGAGATCAATACCTACAATGCAAGCGTGTTGTGTTTCCAGGTATTTTGATAATCCTTCCCTGATATATTTTATATATGTATAACATAGCACAACTAATAAGCTTCTTGTAACTTGTGGACATTTTACATTTAGGATATACTTTTGAGCTTTGAAAGGCACTTGTTTAGCATATGTATTCTTTTTATTAGCTACAACTATTGGTTAAATGTAACAAATATTGAATAAATGACCATTTGTACCCATGAAAGATGATAACGCTGACATATGTACCCATGATAGATCGAAACTGATCTTGTACCCACGAGAGTTGCCCTCCGTGTGACAAAAATACCCTGTTTTGGTTAAGTGCTTACTTCGTTATTATCCGAACCTACGTGGCACCCCAACCCTCCAAAACCCTATCCCTCTTCAATTCCATTTCTAATTTCAACCACCTATTCCTCTTTCATGACGGCAGCTTCCTCCTCCTCTGCCGCCACTGCTGCTCTTCCGTTACTTGGCACTATCGCTTCATCCCCGCGCTTTCCTTCCCAAATCCCAACTCTCCCTCTTTTCCAAACCCCCTTCATCAAACAGTGAGAAGCTCCAAACAATCACAAAACATCTATGGGGATGGGAAATACCATGCCATGCCTCCATCAAAAACAAGCTTTGGAATTACTTGGCACTTTTGTCCAGAGAAAAAAAAAAAAGCACAAAGTGAATGTGAATAATATTACTCTCAAGAAAAGCACTTGAACTCCGAAAGCAAAAACTCTTGTATAAATAAAAGTTGGTTCTGAACAACACAAATACGAACACATATCCTACTACTTTTTCACTACTCTAGCAAATAATAATGGCTTTGCTTAATCTCTTTTCCATCTTCATGCTTTTAACCTCATCATTTGAGGCTTCACTTTCATCAGCATCGAAACCCAAGACCTGAACTCCATGATTGCACAAGCCTGCATGAACATCGAAAACCAAAACTCAGGCCTCGCCAACATCCAAAACGAGCTCGTCAAGATCGGCCCCTAAGCCCCGCTTCCGTGTTGAGCGCTGCACTCGGTGAGCAAAGTTCACCACGTTCTCCGTGAGCAACCGCGAGCAACTAGACATAGAAGACTGTAAGGAGCTTCTAGACTATTCCGTTTCGGAGCTGGCATGGTCCATGGGAGGGATGAGAAGAATCCGTGGCGGAGATATAAGCGCGTAATAGGGTTGATAGAAGGTGTTGATTTTGCGGAAAGTCGAGCGCCAGCGATGGAGAAGGGTTTGAAAAAGAGAGAGAGTTGGGAAAGAGAGCATGAGGATGAGACGAAAGTGCAAAGGGACGGAAGAGCGGTGGTGGCGGCAGAGGAGGAGGAAGCTGCCGCCATGAAATAGGGATGGGTGGTTGAAATTAGAAATGAAATTGAAGAGGGATAGGGTTTTGGAGGGTTGGGATGCCACGTAGGTTCGGATAATAACGAAGCAAGCACTTAACCAAAACAGGGTATTTTTGTCACATGGAGGGCAACTCTCGTGGGTACAAGATCAGTTTCGATCTATCATGGGTATATATGTCGGCGTTATCATCTTTCATGAGTACAAATGGTCATTTATTCAACAAATATTTTTGTGAAACCTGTGATATTTTTATACATGGTACCTCATGCCATTGCTAAATGACTATAGTTAATGCTAGTCGACATAATCATCTTAATTTAACTTTTACCCTGTTTAGTATTTATTTTGAAATTTAAGCTAATATCATGCATCCCATTAGATTATCAAGAATTATTTTCTCACAACTCCTATGACTGCCTGCAGGAGGTTGATCATTTCAATGATCTGGATAATCTATTCCAAAACAATGGCTTCAAAGGTGTTTATAAGGTGTGTAGTATAAATATTTGAATTGTCCCATAATATTCCAATTTCCAAATATTTGATCAAGGTCTGTACATGGGTTGTCATCGTCATTTATTGATCATTTCAGGCTCGCACAGGGGATGCGCATGATGGTTGTGCTTTATTCTGGAAAGACAAATTGTGGGTGTCCATTACCTATTACTGGCTTAGTGGTTAAGTAATTTAGTTTTGTGACTCATTAATTTCTCCAGTATCTGATGTTTTTAACACTAAGTCACTGATGACCGATGATTGTTCTAAATATTCCTTGATGCGACAAAATTCCAACAGATCAAAGATGTACCAATCATAGAACATAGCAATTGAAAATGAGAGCTCCAGATTTGGCCTAAATACAGTATATTTTGAAATCCAATTGCAGATTCACTCTTTTGCATCAAGAAGATATAGAGTTCCAAAGATTTGGTCTCCGTAACAATGTTGCTCAGCTTTGTGTTTTGGAGGTAATTAGGAATCAATTTCTATTTTTCTAAAAGATTTATGGTTTTTTTTTCTCTTCTCTAGTTTTGTGTTTCTTGTCTATATTTTGTTTTTCCTCTATGGTCCTGATTAACAAGATTTATGATAGATTACTTCAGGTCTTCAACATGAAAAAAAGCAAAAGGGAATAATAAAGATTTATGACAGATAATGCAAATTTTGACCCATTAAGTTCTTTTTACTTAGTATACTATAGGCTCTTTATACACATGAAGCCATTTATTTAAGTTTGATAATTTGTTTTATAACATTAGTTCTTATTTCACTATTTGGCAATTGGCAGGCACGAAATGATAAACCAGAATCCGAAACATCTGGACTAACAACAGTGTAAGTTTCTCCCTGGGCTTCGGGAAAATGGGTTATGGGTAATATAAACACAATTATTTGATGTCTCTGATGAATCTTTCAATTTAACGAGGATTTTATTTAAATATCATGGAATGGATACTAAAGTATATAAAATTTGTTAACATGTGGCCTTAATCTTAAGCTGCAAAGCTAGTATTAAGTGAAAATTTTGAAAAGAAAAATGGAACTGTCATGTACATGCTCACACTTTTCATACTTCCCATTTTGAAACTAATTTATCTACATCTGTAGGACATCATCTACCCAGAGAAAAAGATTTGTAATAGGAAATATACATGTGCTCTTCAACCCAAATCGTGGAGACATCAAACTTGGCCAGGTAGTGAGGGTGCATTATGTTGATTTTGCATGTGCTGGCAAATCATTCTGCTTCACTGGTTGTACCAAAAGGGAGGAAACATATTTAGTTGTTTAGGGTTGATTAAATTTTCTAATCTATTTTATTGATTCAGTTAATTTTGCTACTTTACATGATGGATAGGTCAGACTTTTACTTGATAAAGCTTACAAGTTATCAGAAGAATGGGGTAGTATCCCTGTTATTATTGCTGGGGATTTAAATAGTCTTCCACAGGTAACATCTTGCTTTGTACTAAGAAGATGAACAATTTCTGATTAGGGGTCAAATGTGCTGCTACTTCATCGCTGCTTTTTGTTTAAATCTCATGTTTTTCAGAGTGCAATATATGAATTCCTGGCTTCTTCCAAGGTGAGTTTGCCATATTCTAATCATGGTATAATCTAAAGCATTTTAGCTTGTTATTTTTAATGCAGTCTGTTATTTGATTTGGTGTTTAATTTTCCTTTCTTAGCGCCCTAGCCTTTTGGTTTATGCATGGGATTGAGGGAACTGTTTTTGTTAACTGCATGTGTTCTAGATATATGGCTTCGAATGAGTTTAGAGTTTTTATTAACTAAGTTATTGCTTTATTTTCTGCAGCTAGACATCCAATTGCATAATCGCAAAAATATGTCCGGACAACTTGAAATACAGTCCAATAGCAGAGTTTTCAGATCACAGATTGGTTATGAAGCTAGGTTGGTTTTGAGTCCGTACAAAGTCATTTATTTTAAGTACTATGTATCATGAGTCATGACTTCATCTTCGAACCCCTCCGTATAAAGTGACAAATCAGATTCAGGATCATTTAAGTCTCTAATAATTCATGATAAGTTGTCTCTTTATTATTCCATAGGGCTGGAATAATTGTTCGAAAACGTGTAATCCAAGTGTTATGTATTCATTAATTAATTATTGGGTGTATATCTGTTGCAGCATTTCAATATCCCGTTCAAGGCAATTTCTTCATGGATGGACCATGGAAGAACTAAACCTTGCAGCTGGCGCAATTGGAGTCACCAATCTTCAGCATCATCTAAACCTCCGCAGTGCTTACAGTGGTGTTCCTGTATGGTGTTTTAATCTGCCAATCATATTTTTGGGTTTCTTCCAACTAAAATTGTTACAATCTGCTACTTCTGCTCTTCAGGGGGGAAAAATTGTCATTTTAATTGAATATGTTTATCTTCAGCACCTTCTAGCTCGACAGTACTCAGAATGGTGCCCTTGTTTTATGTTTTAATCTGGCAGCCATATTTCTGTCTCTAATCTAATTTCTCTTAAATTGTTTCAATCTGCTAATTATGCTCTTTGGAGCAAGTAGCTTTTTTTTGTCGGATATTTTTCAGTTTCTGGCAACTGATATTTAGAAGTTAATCTTGCATAAATCTCATTAGTTTCTGCTGCAGGGAAACCATGGTACAAGAGATGATATTGGGGAGCCCTTGGCAACATCATACCACTCCAAGTTCATGGGAACTGTTGATTATATTTGGTAATTATATTTTTTTCATTTTAAACCCCCAAAATCATTTGCGTTTACCAAATTTTCAGTACTGATGCCAGCGGTAAATAGGCATTCGGAGGAACTCACTCCAGTAAGAGTTCTTGAAACCTTGCCCATTGATATTCTTAGAAGAACTGGAGGACTCCCCAGCGAGGTATTTAGTTAAATACAAGGCTTCTTTGTATATTTTGTTCCACACAGAATTTGTCATCATCATACATCAACTCTGCTTCTGTGCAGCAATGGGGAAGTGACCACCTTGCTCTTGTATGCGAATTAGCTTTTGCAAATAATGGGACGGTGTCATGATTGTTTCAATGTGCAACTCTAACCGTTCGGCGTTCCCTGGATATGTGGGGTCCATCCGAGCTTAAAAAGCTTATTAACAAGGGTGGAGCTTGAGGGGAGCCAAAGCATTCCAGCGCATCTCGTTAAATCCTACAGTTGATGTCTGCTCTCTTCCTCCTCGGACATCCCTTGCGCGGCACAGTTATTTCATCACAAAGAAGCATATCATTAAGTAGGATTGTGAATTGCACCTGATGATTGGAAGTAAATATCATGTCACAAACGAGCTGCAAACCCTCCTCACCAGCACCGATGTTGCATGCAAATGCTTTCAGATGCTTCAAGCAATTTCTGCATAGTGAAAGGGCTAGGCATGCACTGGTTTTCAGAGAGTATTCTAATTGAGGGCCTCATCACCCTTTTTTAGCTATGATTGTAGAACTCCAATTCAATACAAATTATGGCATTGTTTTTAAACCTTCCTACATTGCAACTCCTTGATATTATGTTAAAAACATCAGTTTTGTTAAGTCACGTCATTCTTGTAATTTTTTTTCTTTTGTTTGCTCAAGTTTAATGGAACGGCCTATAACACTACTTTGTTAGCTCTTGCAATTCAAAAATAAAATAAAATAATGACTTGTGTCGCCTTCTCTGTAGAAAGGTCCGGATGATTAACTTCTGAGTAAACCGGTTTGTTCTTAATTAGCCTCTCTTATTTTTGCCTGAAGGGTGAGAAAATTGCTAAAATATTTGTTGACTGGACACATCTTCCTAGTTATTCTTTTCTCTTTAGTTTTTATTTTGGTGAATTCTACCATGTAGAAGAAAGATTCTTTCTATATGTGTAGAAATGTGTTGTCATGTTTTGAGTAAAACAAGTGTCTAGAAAGAGTGTACAATTATAAGTATAGTGGAAGACAAAAGCTGATATGTGGACCCCACTGCAATGAATTAATTTCATCAATAATTTAATAATGTAAAGTTGATTAGGTATTAATGATGAATGATAATGATGGGTTGTTTTTGTTTTTTTTTTTTTCTGTAATGGATTTAAGTTTTTGGGTCAGGCCATTTTTTTTCTCTGGATTTGGGTCTTAATTGAATTTTTTTTATGAAAAACCAAAATAATAAACATAATATCTTATGGATTTGGGAGTTATTTGAATTTTTTTTTGTTTGGGTCTTAATTAATTTTTTCTGTGTAGATGTAGGTATTGATTGATTTTTTTTTATGAAAAGTGGACACTTTTTTTTTTGTCATAAAAGATGTATTTTTGTGTTCTTGAAAATATTAGTTTAGTGTTTTGCACATATTATTTTTATTCTAATACTATTAATAATCTTATTGTTAATAATATTTTAGACTATAATCATTCATTAGTTGTGATTTTATTATTAGTTATATGGTTAATTTTGTAGTAGGTAAATTAATCATTAGTTATATGGTTAATTTTTGTAGTGAGATACATAATTTACGTTATAAAAAAATTATAATAGTGCATAAGAATAAAATGGCTTAGCATTTAGAATTTAATTTTGGTTCGTTTAGGGTTTATTTTGATGATAATATATTTGGTACGTGATAAAATTTTTGTATTGTAACAATTGTAAATTGATGATAGAATTTAGTGTTTAATTAGAATTCTTTTCGTAAAACCTTTGTAAAAATTTTGAATATATTTAGTTAATATAGTTGTTAGAATTTCAAAATATAATTTATAATTTTTACTAAAAAATGAAATATGTATGTATTTTTCATGAGTATTTTACTAAATGGCATCATGTTATTTAACAAGTTATATTCATGCTTGACAATAAATAATTTATTGATGTAAAAACGATCACAAAAAGAATATGTTAGATGGATGTTAATTTAGAATGATTCATATATATATATATATATGTGTGTGTGTGTGACCGGAAAGATTAAAATGAGGGTAAATCACATAAACAAACTGAATGTGTTCTAAATTTATATGAATGTCCAAAATGCAAAATGGTTATATGAATTTATTACAAATTTTTGTCAAAATCATTAAATCTAAACCCAAGAATTTGATTTACTTTGAGTGTGGTTCGATTATTATAGTTTCGATTTATCTCCATAGAAGCTGATCCTATTAAATTGAAGCTATTGACTTCGTTTTACCTAAATTAACATGAGATAGTCTTCACTAAAATATTTTTTCATAGTAAATTGATTCCAATGAATTCCATTTACTAATACACCTACTAATTCGAATCACATGTAATTGAACATTCATGTAAATTTGAAACTCATTCAGTTTATTTATGTAATTTATCCTTAAAATGAATGTTGTCACTTTTATACATTAAATTCGTTAATATAGAGATTAAGTAGAGTATTATCTATTATTGGATATGATATGATATCATTCTTTCATGATTCATTTAGGTGAATTTTAATTAATTAAGATCCAAACAAAAAAAAATTCAAATAACTCTCAAATCCATAAGATATTATGTTTATTATTTTGGTTTTTCATAAAAAAAATTCAATTAAGACCCAAATCCAGAGAAAAAAAATGGCCTGGCCCAAAAACTTAAATCCATTAAAGAAAAAAAAAACAAAAACAGCCCATCATTATCATTCATCATTAATACCTAATCAACTTTATATTATTAAATTATTGATGAAATTAATTCATTGCAGTGGGATCCACATATCAGCTTTTGTCTTCCACTATATTTATAATTGTACTCTCTCTCTCTAGACACTTGTTTTACTCAAAACATGACAACACATTTCTATACATATAGAAGGAATCTTTTTTCTACATGATAGAATTCACCTTTTATTTTTTGCTTTCTGCATTTTATTTTATTTTTTTCGTTTACAACAAACTAAAGCATTTCTTTTCTTTACTCTTTTGAGCTTGTCTTTTCAAAATTAACATGGGAAATGAGAAGAAAAAGAGGGGCTGAAATTGTCAAATTGCATACATTCAATTCCTCTACAGCTGATCTTAAAGATTCTCATTCAGATTGCAACACACAAAATATCAAATAGATTTGAAGTTTCATTTATACTGTTTATGACAAATTGTAAAACTCACAGATCTACAGCAAAATTGAGAGCTTGAATCTTGTACAGGTCTAGCAAGGGCACACAAGAAAAAAACCAAGAACTTCGTTATTAATGATAAACAAAGCCTCAACAATATAAAGATATGCCTAAATTTTGTTTTGCCTATATGTACTGAGATACTCTCTGCAACTTTAGCTCCCGCTCCCAGTTTAATTCTTATAACAGCAAAGTTTGTAAAGATATTACAAATTCAGAGTTTCATCAAACCAAGTCAACTCTGAATCATCAAAAGCAGTTTCAATATGTGGAAGAGTGCTGCTACCTTCACCATCTTTCACATCCCACATAGCACAGCCACCATTGTCATTGACCAAGAAACTATCAACTTCATACCCAACCGGTGATTGCACAGTTGACTCCTCAAGCAAATGCTGAAATGAATGATGATCTTCCACATGAACCGGTTCCATTACACCTTCAAGAGCACTTGTTTCCACATTGTCCTTTCCTTCAACAGCTGGACCATTGCTATCATTATCAGATGATGCTCTTGTCACCGCGACATCAAGCACGGATGCTGGGGATGGATGAGACAACACTTGATTGCCATCTTCTAAGTCCAATACACCAATCATTCTCCTCAAAGCAAGCAATGAGTTCACAAATTCAATTCTCTTCTTCTCATAAGCCATGGCAGCTTCTTCCTCCGTATTGAAAGTACCAAGCCACACTCGCACGCCTCGGATGGGGTCTCGGATTTCTGCCACATACTTCCCCCATTTCCTTCTTTGAACACCTCTGTACTTGCTGGATGATCTCCGGCTTCTATGGTTTCGCAAAAGGTTAAGACATGGTTTGATTTTGTCAATGCTGATACCTTGTTGTAAAGAATCATCATCATCCACTTTATACGATTTGGTTGGCATGCATGGAACCAAGATTTCTCTGATGAATCTCTTAGGACCATGTTGTTCATAGTCATTGCTCAAAAAATTGTCATCTTCTTCGCTTGAACAATCTGTTGCATATGGGTCACTATAAATTATTCTAATTCTCCTCATAATGTTCAAATTTCCTTCTTTTCCCCTCTTGCATTTCATTCCTTCAAGACCAGAATCATTCAAAATTTCAAACCCAAGACCCGTCTCACAGTGAGTCACAGAATTTGAAGATAAAATAGGAAAAAACTGAACCTTCTCAAAGGAAATGTGAACTGAATGTGAAACCTCCAAGACCCATGTCATGAATTTCACCACAGAACCATAAATTATTATTTTAAAACACTAAAATGCAATGCAGACATAAGGTGAAGAATCTACTTACCCTTTTTTTTTAATCTAACGATCTTAGCATGATGGAAAAGGTTGGACTGTGCTGTTTGGGACTCTGATGGAAGTGATTGCATGCAATTGCAAAGGTGAACAAAGAACAAAATGCATGAAAGGAAGCAAATAGAAGGGACAGAAAAAGAAAAAACCAGACACTACTAATTCATAGATTCACACTCTTCAGATTTTTAAGATTAAGAAAAGGAAACATATATTTGGTTTCAATTCTCTTATTTTCTGCACAAATCCTTGACAGTATTCCCTTTTTATCAACCACCTGGTATTTACACGTGAACAGGGTGAGTCAATGATTAATCATTTATTAATTTGTATATTGGTAATGCTAGAATATAGAAATAATAAACTAAAATTACCTTATTTAACTTAAATTTATAATTTTATATATTTAACATCTATAATTATATATCTATTATATAAAATATTAATTAATTTTTTCAATGATAATTAAGAATTATAAAATAAGATAAGAGATAATTAAGGAATAAAAAAATTCCAAACATTTTTATTTGTATATAACCATTAGAAAAAAATTGTAGACTCAAAATAGAAATTGAGCCATCAACATTTAGTCAAGAGAAGGGAGAATCACTTAAATCAGCTACACTTAGTGCATGTTTGGGTGTCATTATTTTGTTTAAAAAATATCTTTTTTCAATGAAAAAATATCTTTTTTATTTTTTAACATGTTTGGCAAATTTCTAGTAGTAAAAATAAAAGCACTAGTAAAATCAAAAAAGATCTTTTTTGAGAAGCTGTAATTTACATCTTTTTTTAAAAGATCTTTTTTTCTTAAAAAAAGATGTTTTTCATGTAATAAATAAACAAAAAAAATACTTTTATATTGTTATACCCAAACATAATTGATTGATAAAAAGACCTTTTTACATGAGATATCCAAACATAAAATTACTTTTACTTCTCTATAAGATCTTTTAAAAAAAGATAACTCGAAAAAAGATCTTTTTTAAAAGATCACCCAAACAAACCCTTACACTCCCTAACTTAGGTTAAATAAAAATTGCTTCTAAAAATTACTGCTTGAATTTCAAAATAAATACTAATTTAGTAAAGTAATATATTAAAAATTTTATGTATTGATTTTCACAAAGGAAACTTTATGTATTCAGATAATTAGGTGATATATTTAAATTTTAATGTATTTAAAAAATTCATATATATTAGTTTAAATAGACAATTATATTAAATTGATCTTAGTAAGATGACTGATGTTATTGAACATTGCACAAGTTTTTTTTTTTGAACATACGATAATGTTAATTTAATATTAACAAAATCCAAGAGTGAATCTAAAAAATCTTGTATCTTAATTAAGAGTTTAACCAAAACAGAAAAGCTCCGCATATGCTTTACAAGTTTATTAAGTAATAAACCCAAAAAATGCGCTGCTAGACATACGTGGAATACACGCGCTCTATAAATATCATGCGTATATATAACTACCAAATTTAAAAGATCTGTTTCCTTTTTCGTTCTCCTTATTTTCAGATTTGGTCGTTCTTCTTCTCGCTCCTCTTCCTCCTTCTTCTCGATCGTTCTTCTCTACTCCTTTCTCACTGGTATGTTCTTTGTCATTTACGTTAGTTTCTCTCTCTGCAACTCCATCTTCGTTTTCTATTCGATTTCTGAAATCAAAGTTTGAATTCGTTTTTGAAGATAATGGATGATTCAACCTCAGATTGTTAGCTGAATCCAGGCGAAGTGGACTATGAATTTGAATCTGACGAAGTTCCTGAGGTTTGAATGTAATGTATTAGTTTTGATTAATTATCTGGAATTTATAGCAGACGTTCGGGTGTAGATCAGACTTTTTTTGGGTGTATTTTTGCTAGAAGTATGGGTGTATTTACACTTTACTGCTTTTTTGTTATTTTAATTGAGTTGTTGTTGTTCAGGTGTATTATATCAGACATGATTGGGTGTGTTTTTAGTTTTTGACATGGTGTATTCTGCAGCCTGTGTATTTACAGTTTATGGCTTTTATTGTCATTTTAGTTGAGTTGTTGCGGTTCCGGTGTATCATATCAGACATGATTGGGTGTATTTGAATCGTATCTATGGGTGTATTGACATGGTGTATTCTGCAGCCTCTCTCGGTTGTTGATGACCAGCTTGTTCCGAAGGTTGGAATGACCTTTACCACCCTTGAAGATGCTGAAAAATTTTACAGGAACTACGCCAAGGCTGCAGGTTTCTCTACAAGAGTTCAGAGCACAAATAGGAAGGGAAACGAGATTAAGAATCAACTGATTACATGTAGCAGAGAGGGAAAATGGAAATCTAAAATATCTCCGACCGAGAAGACCAATCCGACAGCCGGTTTAAACTGTCCTGCAAGAATTTATATACACACATTGAAGGATGTCGGTGCTTGGATCATTTCAAAGGTTGTGCTGGATCATTCACACCCCTGCTGTCCAAGTAAAGCAGAGATGCTCAAACAGCACAGGGAACTAAGCATGTCCATTCGTCGTACAATAGAGAATAACGAGGAGGCCGGTATCAGACCAAGAAAAACCTACCAATCATTTGTCGTGGCTGCCGGGGGTCACCGCGAGTTAAATTTTATCGAAAAGGACGTGAGGAATTACATTACCAGGAAAGTGCGGAATGTTTCCGAACAAGAAGATGCAAAGGAATTCGGGAAATATTTGTTAAGAATGAAAGAGAAGAATCCGAATTTCTTTTTTGAGCTCGAACTCGAGGAAGATCAATCGATTAAGCTGGCTTTTTGGGCCGATGCAAGAAGCAGAGCTGCCTTTGAGTATTTTGGAGACGTCATTTCATTCGACACAACCTACAATACAAACAGGTAATAAACTACCCCTATTTATGATGATAAATTAATGTATTTTTATGAATCCGCAGCAGAGGTGTATATTGGCTGTTTCATTGGGTGTATACGAAGCATTTGTTGGGGTGTACCTAATGATTTTGCATTCTGCACTATGGTAATTTGTTTCAGGTATAATTTGGTCTGTGGTTCTTTTGTCGGGGTGAATCACCACGGTCAGTCAACACTTCTCGGATGCTCTTTGATGAAGAACGAAGAAATTGAATCATTCAAATGGTTATTTCAATGCTGGCTCCATTGCATGGGAGGAAACGCTCCGAAAGGGTTTCTCACCGATCAATGCGCATCAATGAAAAGGGCTTTAGAGGCCTGTATGCCAACAACAATTCACCGTTGGTGTATTTGGCACATTATGAAGAAGATTCCAAGCAAATTAAACGGGTACAAGGGACATGCCGATATGGAACAAGAAATGAGCCAAGTTATTTGGAACTCTCATAGCAAAGACTCATTCGATAGGAATTGGAATGATTTTCTGCTGAATTTTGGTCTTGCGGATAACAAGTGGCTTTCAGGTAATGTCTTTTTAAAATCTGCAGCAGAGGTGTAAATTGCATGTTTTTTCGGGTGTATTTACAGTCTGTGTTTGGGTGTATTATGCAGATCTGTACGAAGACCGTCACATATGGGTTCCTATCTATCTGGATCACCACTTCTGGGCAGGGATGAGAAGCACACAAAGGAGCGAGAGCATGCATTCATTTTTTAACAAGTTTATCACCCGGAACAGCTCGCTTATTCAGTTCGTCAAACAATACGATAATTGCCTCGGAAGCAGGGAGCAAGAAGAAAGAGAATCAGATGCTGCAGATTTTCATACGGTCATACCGTGTGCAACAAAATCCTCCATTGAAGCTCAGTTTCAAGATGCGTACTCTCATCAAAAGTTTAGGAAAGTCCAAGCGCAATTCAGAGGAAAGGCGAATTGCATCACCAGATTAAAGAATTCCGCTCTAGGCTATTCAGTATACGAAGTCGGAGAACAAGTTTCCAGCTCAATATTCAACAAGTTCGTGGTTACTTACGACTCAGTCGCAGCCGAGGTAAAATGCCAATGCTTATTATTCGAGTCGAGAGAGATACTGTGCCGTCATGCACTAAGCGTGTTAAGCTTCGAACAAGTAAGCCAAGTGTCACCGAGATATATACTGGAACGATGGAGCAAGAAGGTAAAGAGGCGACACACACACATCAAGAGCAGCCACGACGAGCCACTAATGGAGCCAAGAAGCAAGAGGTTCGACCAATTAGTTTTTCGTTTGCAAAATATTTGCGAATTTGCATCCGAATCGGAGGAGCTGACTGCAATTCTGCACCGTGCGTACGATAACGTCATGGCTGAGATGGAATCATTAAAAGCCAAAAGGAAGGGGACATCTTCTTTATCCCACGAAGACGCCAACTTGGAATCCGTTAACGAGCTTCAAAGCCCGCCAAGGATTCGAACAAGAGGACGTCCAAAAAACAAGCTAGGTTCAAAGCTGGACAAACAGATTGCAAATGCCACAAAGAAGAAGAAAACGAAAGTTTTAAACGAGGTAAAAGTAATGTTCTTTAAATTTGTGGGGATTGAGTTTATTTTTCTCATTAATAGTTTAGCTAATATGTGAGTGTTATATTCAGATAAACGTGTTTGATGCTGCATCAGCGGTGCATTCAAATTCCAGCCAATATCAAGGACATGTTATGAATTATCAGTTCAGGGTACCAGCAGCAGGGGATAACTCTTTGGGTGTATAGTTTTACAGAATATGGGTGTAAAAGCACTGTTCTTTTGGGTGTATTTTTGTTAATTCACAATTTACATATAGATACATATATAATATTTGTGTTTTAGGGTTTACAATTTAGGGGTAAGGGTTTAGGTTTTAAGTGTTTAGGTTTCAGGGTTTTAGTCTCAAAGCATCGGGGGGGGGGATAAGGTTCAGGGTGTATATTCAACTTTATTTGGGTGTAAAAATTCGCAGGTTATGGGTGTATATTTGATTTGATATTTTTCTTCATATTTTAGTACCTGTAATTCATACATTTTGAATACAGCACAGACAGTTTAACAGCACAGACAGTTTGGATGTATATTTTATCCAATCTTGGGTGTATTATTAAACTTGCGTTGGGTGTAAAAGTTTATAATTTGCGTTTATATATGCCTTTGATGTTTTCTTTCATATTTTACCACCTGTAATACAGCTTTTGAATACAGCACAGATAGTTTAACATCACAGACAGTTTAACTATGAAAAAAAATTTCATTCAATAGAAGTTGTTTATAAATTTTTACAGCATTTGTTCAATGTACAAACTAGCTAGCAGTTGGATTACGCAGTTTCTATATCAGCAGAATTTATTTGACAAAACGGACTCAATAATACAGAGGATGGCTTCGACAGCCTTATTGCATTACTCTCTCTAATTGCCTGATCTCTTTCTTTATTCATTTCACTGAATAGTATCCGCGAAGCATACTCAACTCTATAGTGGTCCACCTCCTTCTACAATTAAAAAGTATATTCTGTTTAAACAGCAATATTAATTCAGTAAAGTAATACAGAGTTATATTGTTCTAAAGACAGTTACCTGTTTCCAATTATCTCATTCATACTTCCCCTTTTTAATGTTTTCCGGCTCAATTAACTCAAGCCACTTCATAACGTAGATACCGCAGTCATAGCTGAAAACGAAGAAAATAAATTACAAATCTCATTTAGGAAAGTTTAATGTTCAGAGTCACAAATTTATACCTTGATTTTTGGCCTGATATTTTAACATATGATGCTTTAATTTCCTTCTCCTTCTCGTCTTTCTGCAGAGGTTCCCCGCCAGCATATGCTCTCAATCTTGAAAATACATATCCCTTAAATACCAAAACAAATCAGTAATGCACCCGAATGAATGCACAAGATACAACCAACTGAATGGATAATATACACCTAATACAACTAACGAAATACACCCAACTTGATAAACAACATACACCCAACTTGATCAACAAAATACACCCAAATGGTTCCACAAAATACACCCAACTCGACAAAAAAATTACACCCAAAGGAGAACATAATTACACCCAAAGCAAAACATACATACACCTTATATTGAACTGAAATAGACCTATCTATTAAAGTAAAGAACACAGAGGCAACTTACAGTGAATTTATTAAGCTCCTTTCTCTCATCGCTTGGAGCTTTCTTGTGTAGCGGGTCAAGTATATGACATCTCCGCTTTCTTGTATCAATGACCCATAACCACCAATGGCCCGAGTAGCAAACAGGTGCAAAAATCTGAAGGATTGCCACATTTCAACAGTGTGTTATTTTATTTAGCATATAAGTAAAGAACGGTACTAACAAATTTAGCAAATAAAAACTTACATATGGATGAGAAGTTAATTTTTTTGCATCTATGAAGGAAATAAAACTCGGGTAGTCTTCCACCCTGAATTCTTTATTGGTTTTCGGTGATATGAATTCCCCCTTTGGGTGCTTCGAAAGGGCCATGCTCTGCAACAATTGCGAAACAAAAAATAAAATACTGAAAATACACCCAAGTGAATACTTTAAATACACCCAAATGACTACCCAACTTACACCCAATAGAACGTAAAAAATACACCCAAATCAATACAGAAAATACACCCAAAATTCGTAGAAGTAACACTTACCACAATATCGGGGGGCAGACAGTATACTTGTTCTTGAAACCTTTTATCATTTTTCCGGTTGAGGATGTGGCACATGGCAGATACAATCTAGAAATATATGCCGAAATCAATTTACGTTAATAAACATTGCAACAAAACTTTGGTGTAAAACATTAATGTTATTCTAATATTACCTCAGATTCTATATAACTTTCTGCCTGGAGGGATGCAAGGTGCATTTTAAATAAAATGTAATTATCTTGGGCAATCAGAGTGCACATGTGGTCATACTCGTTAGTACTGCCATCTGCGTAAGTCTTCAGTCGTGTCCCCCAGATGTAGCACTTTTCTTTCATATCATCCGTAATCTGATTTATTCCCTCAGGAGTTTCAAACTTCCCAAAACTTTCTCCCCCAGTCTCCCTTTGAATTTGTGGACTTTTACTTTTTTCTTTCGCCGCACTGCTTGCTATTTTTTGTACCAAATCGTCTAATTGTTCTAGCAAATTTGCAGTTTATGGAGATTTTGCCCTTTCTGTCTCCTGCGTTGACGCTCCCTCCTGGCTTGAATCAGTCAAGCCAAGGCTGAATGATGGCACTGGATCTGTTTTAGGAACATAGGATGCTGTCCGTGCCATCATCATCAGGGCAGTAACGTCTTCTGTGGCTGGATGACTGCGTCATCATGTATAACGTATTATAAGAGTAAGAATATATGGATCATAAGCAAAGATTGATTTTAGTCTGATGAACTTACATTTTAGATGGAGCTGGGGGAAGCGTGGGTGTGGTTTCTTGAAGTTGTTGGGGGGGTTCAGGAGTGCTGCACAGTTACACAAAATTAATCATGGCGTAAAAAAAACTAATCAGGAACAATATACGCCTAAACTGTTAGCAAATATACACCCAAACTCTAAACAAATATACACCCAATACTATTTCTTACGTTTCTGTAGTTCCTTCAATCTGTAGCGGAGGGGTTGGTTCAAAATCTGTCTCAGGTGTTTCTTGAAGTTCCGGCACAGTGGTTGTTTGGGACGCCGGCACAAAAACTTGAATCGGGACTCTAAACAAGAAGAAAAATGAAAGGTTAACAACGCCTTTGAAAATAATAAGGTTATAAGGTTGAAATATTCTTGGAAAACTCACATTGCAAGCGCATCCGACGGTGTCTGTTCCCTCACAACCATCATATTCGAATCAGCCGGACTCAACCTAAAATACACCCAAAGAAAGTCAAAAAATACACCTGAACAATTCAAAAAGAAGACAGGCTTTGTTTTTTGAGAACTTACATATTTGTAGTTTTTGCTTTTTTTTTCCTGCCTTTTTTTTCTTGAATAAAATAATAAAGGGCTTTTTTTTCTAAAAAAATATATACAGAATTAGAAGTAGAAGGTAATAGAAGAACAAAAGTAACGGTTATTTGAAAGAGAAATTACATGCTCTCTGACGGCTGGTTTACACTACTCTGTTCTGTGCGTCCTTGAGAGGAAGGATCATCACTTCCCAAGTTCACAGCCGGTATTCTAAACAGATTTCATGTTATTCAGACAAAATAAGATACATGTATAAAATACACCCAAATGAATGCACAAGATACAACCAATCGAATGGACAATATACACCCAACACAACAAACGAAATATCCCAACTTAATAAACAACATACACCCAACTTAATCAACAAAATACACCCAAATGGTTCCACAAAATACACCCAAATCATGATAACAAGATATTATTAAATAAAGCTTCTTACGTTTCAGAGGAGACATAGCGACCTTCTGTCGATCGCATGTCAGCTTGGTTCTCCCTGCGAAACAATAAACAATTATTAGCAAAGAAAACACACCAAAATCTGAAATAGACACCCCAACAAGACATACCCCTCTGCAGCAGATTTTTCAACGTTTCCCCTCAGCAATTCATCTAGTTCTTCACTTGATATTTCATATCTCTCACTACATTCATAAAAGAAGATGTTAACAAAAATAATTACGATGATAGACGGTAATATAGCTAATGAGGTACTGTACCCATCAAAGTATTGATCTTCTTCAGGGGATGAATGCTCAACAACAACTTTTTTCTTTTTTGATTATGTTCTGGGTGGAAAAAAAAAGTATGAATCAGAAATAAAAAAGTAATTTTATCACAGAATATTTATCCAAAGAAGTGCTTACTTTTTTGGTGTTGTTTTTGTCTTTTTCTTTTTCTTTTCCTTCTCCGCCGGTGATGATTTTTCGCTTCTATAAGTTAATAAGAGACACTTCAGTTAATACATGAAATCTTTATAATGAAGCCAAAAGAAAGGAGTAATAATTTCAGAATATTACTCATCACTTGATTCAGATTCAGATTCTGAATCAGAATCTGACTCCTCTTGACTCTTCTTTCTTTTTCTGGAGTCCATTCTGTAAGGCAAACAATCATTATTTAGAACATACTAAAGATATAAAATACACCCAAATGAATGCACAAGATACACCCAACTGAATGGACAATATACACCCAACGCAGCAAACGAAATACACCCAGCTTAATAAACTATATACACCCAACTTGATCAACAAAATACACCCAAATGGTTCCACAAAATACACCCAACTAGAAAAAGAAATTACACCCAAGTATGGTACTTACTTTTTCCCCTTTTTGCTGGGGTGTTTTCTTGCTGAATCCTCTGAGTCTTCTTAAGTCTCAGACTCAGAGGTAGAACTGTCACTGTCAGTAGTTGTTTCTTCCTCCGAAGACAATGTTGAACTTGCCTTCCTTTTTTTTGTTTTCTTGATTTCTTGTTTTTTTTCTGTTTTCTTTATTTTTTTTCATTTTCTCTCTTGTTTGCGCCATGTTTACAATCCCCTGAAACATCAGATAATTTATTTAGCAGCATTCAGATAAATAAATATACACCCAACATATTATGTTCAACTTACCAAAATTTCCTCTGTTTCTGCATTCATTCTTTCGACCAACTGCTCCTTACTCCAGTTGGCAATCTATGGTTTTGGTGGTCTTTCAGCCCTCTTCTTGCCTTTGTTTTTTGAAAGATGAAAGTATATTATCATCAGGGCAAAGAGGCAGCCATCAATTGCCTTCTTCTTTTTCTCCTTGTAGTCTGTGATGCCCTTGACGATGAAGGTCAAAACATGGCCCCCCCAGTTTCGCTCCGAGATGCCGTCCATCTCAAAAATTGGGACCAGGTGCACAGGCGAGATTTTGTTTATTGTCGTTGGCAAAAGGAACGCCATCTGTATATAGAGGATGAAAATCCTCTTGAACATTAGGCGTTCCTCTTCGTTACCAACGCCGATATCCATCATCTCATCGGTAAGACTTTTGAGGGTCTTACCCTGGAATCTTCTAAAAATTATTTTGTCATCCTCAGAAAGTTTCTTATACTCGACTTTCTGAGGAAACAAATTTTCTACAAAAAGGAAAACAACAAAGTATCAAAGTCGGTTCAAATACACCCAAGCATCAACCTTAAATACACCCAAGCATCAACTTAATATACACCTATAATTTTGAGCTAGTTCCTTGTTGCATTGATGCCAAGCGCATGACCTATCTTTCTTGGGGTTATTTTGAAAGAACCATATCCTGTTTCCAGTCTGTTCTCCCCAAGTTTGAAGTTGTTTGCCAGCTCCCTTAACAGTTGGTGATGCACCCTTAGTGGTGGGATGTGCATCAACCCACCGAATCCTAGATCCCTCACAATCGCCTTCTTCTCCTCAGTCATGTTTCTGAATTTATCACTTAGGAGATGTGTGGCACACTTAAGGTCTTTTGTTTGGTTTCTTGCTGCCATTTTCTCTGAAATGAAAAATACACCCAAAGACATCAGTAAGATACACCTATATATATGAGTCAGATACACCCAAAGATATCAGTAAGATACACCCATATATATGAGTCAGATACACCCATTGATAACAGTGAGATACACCCATAGATATGATTCAGATACATCCATATATATCAGTCAGGTATCACTCAAACATGCTTCAATATCAAGCAACATTACAAGGTCAAGCAATATACACCCCCAATCTACGGAATATACCCCCAAAAATCAGTTACCAGAAGATCTAGAACAACAAGAATAACAGGAGAACCTAGAACAACAATGTAGAAGAACAGTGTAACAAAGAAGCAAGAATAACAGTAAACCCTAGAACAACAACGTAGAAGAAAAGTAAAACCTAGTTCGTAATCTGGAAAATATACAGGAATCGTCATGTAACGTACCTTGAGTATTGTTGCTTTGTTTTCGCTGGAGATTCTTGATGGATAGTTTGATGGTGTGTTGATGGAGGTTTCGAAGGTTAGCGACGAGTTGTATATTTTGATTTTCGATTTTCGCTCGAAAACGGAAGGATTGCGTTTTCTTCGAATTACTTTGAGAAGTGGAAGAAGTGGAAGAGTCTGCCATTACTCGAAGCGTACGTAACCGTTTTGAGTGGGAGCACGTGAATGTTACGCTCCATTCAATCCCTCTTCATGCGCGTGAATTGTTTTTGGGCTGGGCCAAACTTGTAAAGCTTGTAACTCGTTTTTGCTTGTATGTGTAGCAGGCCTGTAACCAAAAATACTCGAGGTATTAAATATAGAAAATACAAATTTCTATTAGAAGACTAACGGTTTTAAATTATAATTTTTTTTTCTAAAAATAAGGAGACTCAAATTCGTGAATATGGAAAGACTATGCTATTTGAACTACAACTTGTTAACTTAAATTATAAGATTTTAAAGTATATAATTTTAACAAATGTCATGTTTATTAACAAAAATTTTAAATTATAAGTAAAAAGTTTAATAATAACAAAATAGATTTCAATATAAAATATAATGAATTAAATAATATAAAAAATAACAATAAAAATAGGCACAAAATTGCAAATGATAACAGTCTGAAATCACATAAAGGTGTACAAGGTCCAGTTCGATCCAAAGATTCGAACCGAG
This sequence comes from Arachis hypogaea, assembly GCF_003086295.3. Lineage (NCBI taxonomy): Eukaryota > Viridiplantae > Streptophyta > Magnoliopsida > Fabales > Fabaceae > Arachis > Arachis hypogaea. The sequence continues at coordinate 145,898,693 of NC_092050.1, forward strand.
CTCAAAGCATTTTGGGCCACATTGGCTCGGACCTAAAATGACTCGAGATGGTCGGGGAAAAAAACGAAACCTGGAGGAATACCTTAACCAGGATTGGGCTATAGTTTGGGTCATCCGACTCGGCCCCGTGAGGTTTCGTACTTCTCCATAAGGGTGTATATGACTCGGTCTGATGCGAAGATCCAGTCCAAACTCAAACACTTTAGGGGCTAATTTGGTATGATTTTACTGGGTCTAGGGTTGGATAAGGATCTCAAAAATAGATCCGATCATTATTTAGGTTCGGATTCGGGTTAGGACGAACCCGACTTTACCCGACCCATGTACATGCTAAGGGATTAAAAAAGGTATATATTTAATTTTAATATTATGTTATATTAATTATAAGCTTATTATTTTGTTTTTAATCACACTTGTTGAATTAGAAAATAGATCAAAGAAGCATGAAATTAAAATTTATGGACAAATTCAAGTTCAAATATGGATATCAACTTCTCGGTAACAAATATATTTTTTTTCTTCTTTATAAATAAGTGCATCATAATTTTTTGACATAGAATTTATCAAGACTAAGATTTTACCGGTTTAGACTTAGTTTCAGTGTTACCCGAAAGTAGTATAATTTTACCGGGTCTAGAGCCAAGTAAAGGTCTAAAAAATGGACCTAATCATTATTTAGAGACGAATCCGGATCAAGACGAACCCGTCTTCACCCAACCCATGTCCACCCCTACTTCTCCAAATGCTAGAGTAATTAGTTAGGACATGCACTCAATCACTCACGTAGCGCACAAGGCCATCACCAATTCACCACGTAGTGCCCTGACCTAAACCCCCTATCCTCTTAGCACGCAGCCACGCACTCTCAGCCCCCATCTCATGCATGGCACCACCCTTTCCCTCTCAGTCTTCTCTCTGTCTCTCACCATTCTCAGCGACAACGACACCAATGCGACGGCGCTTTTCTGCTCCATCAATCAGTCACTAGAACCTAGTCCCGCCACCACTAGAAGCTCACGCGAAATTCAATCAGCCACCACCTCTATTTTACTGCCCGTGGTCATCTTCTTTTTCTCTTCTCTTACCTCTGTTCTCAAGTTTAGGTAAATAATTAATGTTCTGAATTTAAGAATGTTGATTATTTGAACTCTTGATTAGTATTTTGATTATTGTTCTGATTAGTATTTTGATTATTGTTCTGACTTCTGATTATTAATGATGGTTATTTGTTCTTAATTTTGATTATTGCTGATTTTGTTTGCTTAGGCAGCATTTGTTTTTGAGAACAGGACACGATAAGACAATGAGAACAAGACATAAAGGACAAAGACACAAAATTTAGTGTTTTTGCATTCTGTTTGGTGATAAAGTAGATCAAATTATGAAAATTTAATTTATTCTCATTTTTTCATTCAAAAAATTTGAGAAGAAAAATATAATAATAAAAAATTAACAAGAATAATGAAAGAAAAAATAAAAAATAAGTTGTGTCATTTGTTAGTGCCTCTGTGTCCTTCCTGTCATGATGGACACAAAATACACTAATTCAGTGTCTCTAAACACAATATCTTTTCCTATGTCTTATCTGTCAAACATGATTTTGTATTTCTGTGTCCCTGTCTCGGTGTCTCGCCCCTATAAACACAACGCAGCCTTAGTGATGGTTATTTGTTCTTAGCTTTGATTATTGCTGAACTTCTGATTTGTTTCAATGCTACTGAAACTTCTGATTATTGTTGAATTATTGTTAAAGGTCCGGTTTTCACTCGGCCCTAAAGTATTTAGGTTTCATCGAGTCTAGGGTCGGATTATGGTCTAAAAAATAGATCGGTATATATTTAAGGTCGGGTCTAAGTTAGGACAAATCCGATTTTCACCCGATCCATGTACACTTCTAAATTTAATCACATACAATAAAAAAACGTGCATATTGATGATTTTATATTACTACTAGATTTAATTATTCTGTTACTCTTTATAATTTTATCAAATTAGCAATTAGATCATTTATAATTTTTTTCTTTCGGTTGAATCTCTATACTACTTATTAATTTTAATTAGGTCCTTACCATTATAAAAAATGTTAAAATTAACAAAATATTTTTTCATAAATTAAAAATATCCATAATTAAGAATCTAATTAAATATTTGACTATATTTTTTGGGAATAATAATCTATTAATTTTAACATTCTTGATATGAAAAGGACTTAATTACAAAATTAAAAATAGTGTAAGGACCCAATTGAAAAAAATATATAATGACCTAATTACAAATTTAATAAAACTAGATGAATTAACAAAATAATTAAACCTTACTACTATTATCACTCTCTTTATGTTTTTTTTTTTTTTTTTTTGTGAATTGTGTTTCCTAGGTATAAAAGGAAGGAGACAAAGTTATCATATTATGGACCATTTTGAATATGACTAAGAGTTTATTTGGGAAGTTTTAAAAGTTATTTTTTTAGGCTTTTAGCTTATGAAAAGTCATATTAACGGTGTTTAGTATAGTTTTTTAAATATGCTTTTAACCTCTCAAAAAGTTGTTTGAAAGTTTTTGAAAAAGTAAAAAGAAATTGACTTCTCTCATTTTTATTAAACAATTTTAAAATAAGTACTTTTATGACAACTTTACAAATACAAAAATAACTTATTTATAAGTTGTTTTTAATATAAATCTTTATATTTTAAATTCTTTTTTCAAAAGAACTTAATTAAATTATTTACCCAAACTAGTTTAAATCAAATTAAAATAACTTTTAATAAATACAAGTAATAATAATTGTGTCAGATAAAATAGCTTTTAAAATTTAAAAATATTATAATAGACATAAATATAAGAGTTAAATTTAGAATTAATTAATGTATATGATTATATTAGACTTTTTAATTTTCATAAACACAAATCAATTTTAAAAAACTTTTTCTTAAGTGTTTTTAAAAGCACTCTTAATTTTTAAAAACTACAAATACAAACACATAAATTTTTTAATTGGAAAATGCTACTTGTTCAACAAAATTCAGCCTTTGATCAGCCTTTAATATTATTTAATTAATTTTTAATTAAAATATATTTTTATTTTTTAAGATACACATTTATATTTAAGATTAATTTAAATTTTAAAAATTAAAATTTCTCTAACTTTCTACCCACTTTATAGTTAGTTATTATTTCATTCTTTTACGTTTCTTCTCTCTCTATAAAACGGTTTTCCTCTTTAATATTTCAATTTGTATCTGCAGAAAAAAAGAATTCAAAATCAGTGCATTTAGAAAAAAATTAATCCCTTACTTATTGTATCTTTGATAAAATGCAGGATCTGTTTTACGACTTTCTAGTGATGAATGGTCGAATATAATTATATTCACAAACTAAAATATTTTCAATTGTAGTTTCTTTTTCAATTGTAACACATCTAAAATTATTAAGTTATACAAAAAATATTTTTAAAACACATCCAAAATCATAAATCTAAAATTTAAATTTAAACATTAAAAACAATTGTAACACATCTAAAATTATGAAGTTATACAGAAAATATTTTTGAAACACATCCAAAATCATAAATCTAAAATCTAAATTTAAACCTTAAAAAATAATTGTAACACATCTAAAATTATTAAGTTATATAGAAAATATTTTTGAAACACATCCAAAATCATAAATCTAAAATTTAAATTTAAACATTAAAAAATAATTGTAACACATCTAAAATTATGAAGTTATACAAAAAATATTTTTGAAATACATCCAAAATCTAAAATCTAAATCTAAACATTAAAAAATAATTGTAACACATCTAAAATTATGAAGTTATATAAAAAATATTTTTAAAACACTTTCAAAATACAGAAATTGCACATGCAAAAATAATTTAACATTGCAATATATATGAAAATCTCTTTAGGCCATTTTATTCGATTTTTTATTTCAAAAAAATCAAAATTTATACAGAATAATAAAAAAAGTAATGGTGTCAGAGACCCATCCAAACCTTAGGTAAGTTTTCGGCGTGGACGAACGGTGACGAGGAAGAGAAAGGCGGCGACGAAGATGAGTGTTGACGAAGGGGAATGTGGCGTTGTGAATGAGCGTCGAGAAGGAGGAAGGCAGCGTCGAGTGTTTTGACATGGGGCAAACGTGACTTCTCTGCTTCTTTGAGTGTTTTGTACGGGTTTTTTTTTTTGGTGACTGAAATAAATTAAACAAAGAAAAACAAAAGAAACAAAACAAGGAACTGCTTAAATAGAGGGACAGTCCCGTTTAAGACTACTCTTAAACTCCTCCCAAGGTGAAAGAAGCTCCACATGCGAAAGTTGTAACTTCATCGCCATCTTTGCCATAGTATCTGCCACCGTGTTTGCATCTCTCATAATCAAACGAAAGTCAACACGCCAATTCCAATGCATTATATCTCTTATTTTGAGCACCAGTGGATCAATAAACCCAAAACCATCTTGAGTAACAAGATTAAATGCTTCCACACAATCCGTCTCACAAATAACATCTCGTTGACCCACATCCCAAGCTAAGAGATATCCTCTCCAAATAGCAAACAATTCTCCTTGAAGAATACTATTACTCTCAATCATTCCCAAACACCCCCTTTGCCAGCTCCCATTACAATCTCTAATAACACAAGCAAAACCAACACTATCACCCGAACCAAAATAACTAGCATCACAATTAATCTTAAAAGTACCAATGGATGGGGGATTCCAAAAACCATTTAGAGTAGAGGGAAGGGACATACGTTGTAATTCAAAAATATTTCTAAGCTCCTTTTCTGAAGTTAATGCCAGACAAATGACTTTTTCCGGAGGCCAAGTTTCATGGGGATTAAAGATGTCGTTATTCCTTGCTCGCCATATCCACCAAAGTCCCGAAAAGAACTTGAACGGGTGCTCTCTGCTATGATACAAGAACCAGTTCTTTAAATCCAAAGGATGACAAGGAATATCCAACCTTTGCCAGACAAGCTGAGCTTTTGGACAATCCCGAATACAATGTATAACCGATTCCTGGCTAGAAAGACATCTTGGACACCTATCCGATGACGACATCCCTCTTCTAAAGCGAAAACTTGCAGTAGGAAGAGCCTCCTTAAGACACAACCAAGCCAAAAACTTATGCTTTTCCGGAACAAGCTGACGCCAAAGCCAAAGCCAATTCTCCCTCTCCTCCCAACCAAACAGCTGCTTACACAACCACAAGTAACCATTGCGTGAGTCATAGACTTTGGCAGCAGACCCACTCCAATACCAACCCACTTCCGGACCTGCTTGTTCATCTGGATTGTAAGAGAGAATATTATCTTTCAGATTTTGAGATAAAGGAGAATAAAGAGTATCCAAATGCCACCTACCAACCGACCAAATATCCTGTATCCGGAGATTCGAATCAGAAATGTGGACATAATCCATCTCATTAGATAACCGTCCTTCTCTCCTCCAGCTAGAAAACCAAAAATTCTGGTTCAAATCTCCAATACACCAAGCAAACCCATCCTTCAACACTTTCCAAGCCTTGCAAAGACACCTCCAAATGGGAGAGTCCTTGTTCTTAGGATAACTAAAACAGTCATATAGAGATGATCGGTATTTGGCATCCAATAATTGGACCCATAGCTTGTTTGGCTGCTGGAAAAAAGTCCAAACTAGCTTCCCAAGAAGAGCAATATTTACACAATAAGGATCTCTAATCCCCAAACCTCCATATTTTTTTGGAGTAACCAGTACCTTCCAACTAACAAGATTCAATCCTCTTCCATCAACTTGTCCTTTCCAAAGAAAATTCCTCATCATAGACTCCAATTTACTAATGATTCCTTTGGGAAAAATAGAGACCTGCATCTGGTACGTGGGAATAGCAGCGGCAACAGAATTAACCAAGCAGAGTCTACCAGCCCGATTGAGTAAACTCCCTTTCCAGCTTGCTAGCCTACTCCGAATCTTATCCAGGACACCATTGAAAGCTGAACGAGTCACTCTAGAATGGCTAAGGGTAACTCCAAGATACTTGCCCAAATCCTGGACAAATCTGATAGAGGATACCCCAGTGAAAACCTCTTTCCTTGTTGCAGAGACATTCTTGGAGCAAAGCGCTTTAGACTTCTCCACATTAATCTTCATCCCAGATGCTTTGCAAAAAGTCTCTAAAACCAACATCACATTTTGCACTTGTCTTTTTGTAGCTTTACAGAATAGAAGCAAGTCATCCGCAAACATTAAATGGGATATTCTTGGTCCCCCTCTAGAAATAGCAACCGGCTCCCACAAGCCCAAATCAACCTGATGACTAATAAAGCATGCCAGTCGCTCCATACACAACACAAAAAGATAGGGTGTGATTAATTTGATGGTTTAAGGTTTATTTTATAATTTTAAAATCAAATTTTTGAATTTTGAATAATTTGATTTTTAGATATATATTTAAATTATAATATATTAATAATTAAATATATTAAATATGAAACAGAAATTTAAAATTTAAATTTTAAATTTCAGTTTTTTTTAGATTATATTTTGAATGTGTATTTAATTTTAAAAAGACAGTAAATCTATTCATAATTTTTAGATGTATTTGTTTTAATTTTTTTAAATTATTGTAATAAAAAGCTAAATATTATACCATTTTTAAAAGATACCTAATTAAATTATTTTTAATTTACCAAATACAAAACAAAATAATTATACTCTTTAAAAAATTTTACCAAACAAAACCTAAATCACTAAACAAAATGGCTAGAAACCTTATGAGTTTCTCCCGTGAATTCTCTATCACAAAACCAAATAAAATGCTAGAAATCATTTTTACAACTTTCACACTTAACATGAATAATCAATTTAACTAAGTCTATACTTCTAATCAATGAAATTTTTTACAACTTTTTAGAGTTTTAAAACGCTTGAAGAAACCACATCACTCTGCTGGTGATAAAGTCAACAGTTTAGTCTGATTTAAGATAAAAATCAATTATCAAATTAATTACTTAACTACAAAAAAATATGTATACATTTTTTTTTGAGTAGTATCTATAAGATTTTGAAAGCCTTTTAAATGTACCGAAAATATCGATATTCTAATTGTTTTAACTGTTAATCTAAATTATAAAAAATATATATAATATATATTAATTGAAATCAATAATTGGAACGTCGGTATTCTTGATACACTTAAAATTTTTCCTTAAGATTTTAGCTTATTTTTGGTAACTTAAAAACATCTTAAGGCCCAAAACAGGTAGAAGAAGGGAAGCTGCGAAACGCTGCGTTTCGCGTTTTCTTCTCCCTCCAGCATAGGTTTTTGCAGAGTATTCTACACCTGCATATTCACTTCTTCACAAAATTACCGATCACCACGTTTCTTCTTCCACCAAAATCTCGCCCTATTGCGATACGATCTCAGCAGTTACGAATTTGAGGTATCAATCGATCCTCTGGCGATAATTTGCTTTCTGAACCCCGCCATTGTTATAGCAGATTTGGGTATTAAGCAATGGCAAGGGCAAGAGACAGAACCGAGGATTTCAAAGATGCTGTTCGACACAGTGCACGATCTTTGGGGTATGATGAGGTATAAGCTTCACTTCCACCTCAATTCGTTTTTTCCCTCTTCCGAAATTCCACCTTATTACTTCTCATTACGATTTTTAAATGTTTTTTTCCCTAATTAACTAAGCTTTGTTGGATCATAGCAATTTCGATTGAGTTTGAATATTATGTCTGTGTTTGGTTGTTGACATTTCTTGTGCAATGTGATTTGGTAGGCTAAGTTGGCGTCAGTTATGGCATCTTTCATTATTCATAAACCTCCACAAAGGTCGCCGTTTTCAAAAGCTGCACTGAAGACGGTATACTCAGCTTGATATTGACCATTTTGACCGAAATTTCAGTTACCGGATAACCAGTAATTCTTCTATTTTGTGTTGTTTTTGTTGGTTTTTTTTTTTTTTTTTTTGGCTATATATATATAGCTCGAGAGTATTGGAGAACTAGAAGAATTTTTGTCAAAGCATAGAAAGGACTATATGGATTTGCACCGCACAACTGAAAAGGAGCGAGATAGTATTGAACATGAAGTAAGCTTTCTGACACTTTAGTTTTGATCTTATTGTAGCATCTTCAATTCTTTATTTTTTCCACCCTTAAGAAGAAAATGAAAGTATTGACTGGTCCTGCTTTGTTGATTAATTGGCATCTAAGTAATTTTATATATATTACTAAGTGACATTGATGTTGTAAAACTTTCTAACGATGATATATAGTTTAGAAGTTCGTTATTATCAGGCATTTATCAGGAATAAAAAGTTTATTTTCCTATGCAGTGTCGTTGTCAATGTAAATTATTACTAGATCGGGGTCCTTAGGTGTGCATTATCTTATGCCTTGATTACTTTTTCAATCACATTAGTATTCTTTTCTTGACTTCCATTTGGTTGGTTATCATAGACTAGTAAGAAGTTAAAGGTGGGCATAGTGCTGGGTTTTGTATCTTCTGTTCTTTTGTTGCAGATGTGTTGTACATTTCTCTCACAGCAATATATAAGCAGAGCTCATTATTAAGCCTTTAGTTCAATTTGAACTGTTGAACGTATTTACATTATACATTTAACTAAGTAGAATGTGTCTCTTACTAGGTTGATGTTTGTGGTATTAAGTATTTGACTAAACACAATTGTCTGCCCATGGATTTGTTTGCTTCACCTACTTGCATATCATTATTCCTTCCTTTAAGCCTTCAATCTTTACAGATCATATGAAGTGTTATATATTTTGTATCGAAATTAGAGATGCATGCCCGAAAAGTTGCTTAGAATTTTTCTTATGCTTTCATTTTATAATTACTTTTGTGCAGGTTAGTGTTTTTGTTAAAACTTGTCAGGAACAAATTGATATTCTCAAAAATAGTATAAATCAAGAAGAGGAAACATCAAAAGGATGGCTTGGCATTACAACGTCAAAGGCTAATGCTGACACCATTGCCCACAAACATGGGGTGGTATGGACTTGTTCTTGTCTGATAATATTCAATTACTAGTTACATATGTTAGTTACACAATTCTATCAGTTTCCATCACCTTAGATGAAAAAAAGAAGAGAAAGAAAATTTAGCTATTTATCCATGTTGGTGATAAGACCATCAGATTAGAACTACTTAATTCATGCGGAATACTATTACTATTGTGTTCCTCTGTAAGCCACTGGATAAAAATTGGACTCCACTTAAGCTTTCCTTTTAACAAACAATCTAGATTTCAACACTGATTCCTGCTTCCTCACATGGGCTCTGAGAAAATCATGGTCCCTTTATACACATGCTTGATAATTTTATCATATTGAACCTAAAGTTATCATGATTCGAGATGGCTGTTTTTTTTTTTTTTGGTTTCACTGTAGACATGATATATAATAGGGTGCAATGGCATTGTTTGATCCATGTAGCCAACGTCACCTAGTGGGATAAGACTTTGTTGTTGTTGTTGTTGTTTTTATTTTTTGCTGCAAATAATTGATTGGTTACTTTTCTAGGTTCTAATCTTAAGTGAGAAACTCCATTCAGTTTCAGCTCAGTTTGATAAGCTTAGAGCTGTTCGTTTCCAAGATGCCATTAATCGAGCAATGCCACGAAGAAAACTTAATCGCCTAACCAAGAAAGATTCTATAGAAACCCCTAAATCAGATGACATGGAGCTCAGAGAACCTAGTGAATTACACAATGAGCCTCTAAGAGTCCAACAACAGCTATTGGATGATGAAACACGCACACTTCAGGTGATTCAATTCTGTTTTGTTAAGAGTTTGTATAAGACTTAATTCTGTCTACATTTGATTATTATAACCAACATGTTGCCAATTTTCCTTTGCCTGTAGGTGGAATTGTCCAATCTTCTAGATACAGTTCAAGAAACTGAAACTAAGATGGTGGAAATGTCTGCATTAAATCACCTCGTATCTACACACGTTTTGCAACAAGCTCAGCAAATTGAGCATCTGTATGAGCAGGTAAGATAATTCATGCTCTTCACCTCAGATTTTTGCCTCTATTTTCTTTGTGGTTGTTATATAATACAGGTACCTATCTTTATATTTTGTCAAGCAATGATCAGAGTCAACCACATTTTTTTTCCTGAATTAACTAGTTACTTAATATCTACACAATGTTGCTTAAAAAGTTTTAGGTATTGTTTTCCTCTTTTGGAATTTTAGCTTGCATACACTGGGTGGTTTGCAGCACTAAGAAATTAAGGGCAAAGGTGGGGATAATTACAGTATAATAACAGCGGAAAGAAAATGGTTATTGATTCAAATTTAAAGCAAAAAATCTACAAAATTCGTTTATGTAGCAATCATTAAATAGGCACACCCCGCTAAGTAATCCTAATTTCCATCTATTTGTAGCTGCTTGTTTGATATCCAATATGTGCAATTGTCATATGCTGCTGCTGCTCTTTTGCAGGCTGTTGAAGCTACTAAGAATGTTGAACTTGGCAACAAAGAACTTTCCCAAGCCATTCAGCGGAATAGCAGCAGCAGAACATTTCTTATACTTTTTCTATTTGTGCTTACATTTTCAGTTCTCTTTCTTGATTGGTACAGTTAAATGTTCACAGGGTAAGTGTAACTATGTTACAGTGCATTCTCTTTCCCCACTACCATTATTCCTTATTATTGTGGATATCTGTGTTTTCCCACCATATAGGCCATTTTATTGTTACTTATTTTTGTTTTTTTACATCAAACCGACACATGTCTTTACACTGTTGGGTTGTGCACACTGCATCCAACAGTTGACTAGTTGAGACACTTGTGTAGATACACAGTGCTTAACAAGTATACACATTTTCTCAAATATACTTGACAGAGCGAAATGTCGTTACACAGTGCTCAATTTGAGCAATCAATTTTAGTGTGGGCAAGAGAGTATGAAGTGTATGAAGTGAAAGATTCAAGATACTTGGGCCTTTTAAAAAGATTTAGTCTTGGTTATACCCTGGGATTGTCACATTCCTTTGTGAGTGTAGTATTGTTGGAGGATCTTTCCTTCCATGATAATTGAATTGAAGGGTTGAGTTTTAAACTTTTAACTACTACTAATGACTCGACTTTGATTAAAATAATCAAAAAAATAAAAAATTATCTATTTGACATCTGAAAATAATTAACATGAATAAAGCACTCGGCGTATATAAATTAAAGACTTTCATCGTCGTATCTGTTAATTATCTATTGGAAATATTTAAAAGACAATAAAAATCAATCTAAATCAGTTTAAAGTTGTTTTATTTTATATTTATTAATTATTTTTAAAATAAATACATAAAATTATAAATATTAAATTAAATAAAATAATTTTAGATTATTGTCTTGTTAATGCAATTTTTTTTCTGCCCTCGTCAACTTCACCGCATGCTTTCATATTTGTTAATCCTACTATAAATTTTAACAGCAATTTATTATATCTTATCAACTTTTTAATCGAAAATCTTGATACAAGTTTGGACAAATTTTTATTTGTTTTAGTTGAACGAAATTCGAGCAAAACACACCTTTTATTATAAGTTTATTTAATTTAAGTACGATTTTAAAATCCAATAAACTGTATTTGAATAATGACAGTTTATAGAAAATATTAAGATGTCGACTGAGTATGGGAATCATTGAGATTTGGAGCTTATCTTTGAAGTTTCAGACCAACCTCTCACTTCACGCGCCCGTGACTTCACTCCCTTGATTTTTTTTTGGTGACTGAAAAGTATCAAAAACAAACAAATAAAAAACAAAAAGAAAAACTTTTCAAAAAAAAAAAAAAAAAACAGTCTGTTGAATGCTATTCTCAAATTTCTTTCATTTCAAAGTAACCAAAATTCTATTTGCTAAAAATGGATCTTCATTGTCGTCTTGGTTATGATATTTGTATTATATTTGTATCTCTCAAATATGCCATTTTTAAAATATAATATTCCAAATTTTCAGCACCAGAATTTCACTCCTTTGATTAAAATTAAATCTATAACTTCAAATTTTTTTTAAATATTTCTAAAATATTAATATTTTAATGATTCTAACGGTTAATTTTAATTAATATATATTATATATTTTTATAATAAAAATTAATAATAAAATTATTAAAATACTGATAATTTAAAAATATCTAAAATTTTTCTAATAATTTTATATCTTTATGGGTATAATTTAAGTTTCTCAGTACCAAACGGATCTTAATAACTTTGTCGCTTTTGAATCATTTGTTTTCCTTCCTTCGTATCAATAAAAATTTGTGTGAATTTGATACAACTGGGCGCTGATTAATTAATAATAAATCACTTATTAAAAAATTAAATATTTATCGTAGCTAGTAAAACGTACTCAAACTCGTATTTTGACTTTTGGTAGTTGTACTTGTGGGTTTATGGACAAAAACAAATTTATCTAAAATGGATAAAATATGGTTATATCATATCATATATTGTATTTAAAAATTAGGGTTAAATACTAATTTCGTCCTTAAGGTATGAGGAGAAAATCAAATTCGTCCCGAGCCTTTTTTTTGTTATTAAAATCATTCCCAACGCTAAAAAATGCTTTAAAATCATCCTCCCTTCGATAAAACAAAATTATTGGACACTTTTACCCTTTTAGTTGTTATTGTCAGTTGAACTTTCAATGAATAACGTTTATTTATTTGTTTATTTATTTATTTTTATAAATGGTTGGTTGGGGAGGGTTGGGATGAAATCAAAATCTCATCCCTAACCAACGTAACAGAGGAGCTGCTAGGGTTCGCGAAGGTGGGTGGAGCCATGGCTGCCGAGAGCTCACGGTCGTCTCAGAGTCGGTCGTCTGCGCAGAAGAGGGAGCTTCTTTGTGGACATGGTGAGAGACCCGTGCTAAAAATTTCGGGAACGAAGAACAACCCTAGACGAGGATTTTGGGGCTGTGTCTACTATGAGGTTCGTTTTTAAAATTTTTGTTGGTGGTTGATGGCAATATTTTGTTTATTCTGGGTACTGACTCTGGTGGGATGCTGCAGATCAAAGAAGAGTGTGAGTTCTTCCGATGGGCAGACCCAGAAGCAGAGAGTGAGAATCCGCAAGTTGCAAGGATGAAGAGGAAAGTTGCGGCCCTGAAAACAAAAGTGAGGGATATTGAGTGGAAGTTCAAGGTTGCTGCAGTGTTGGGACGGTTGGATGAGTTTGTTTATTTTGCTTCTGGTCGCAGATTTGGTTGAATCAGAGGCAGGGGCTACCATGTGTGATGCCGTTGAAGTACTGAAGAACGAATGATTGACGGTTTAGAATTCAGAATAAATTCCCGTTGCTAGTTTCTAAACCAAGCAATCATCCTTTCTTACAAACGTTTTGGTTGTCACAAGTAACAAACCCGATAAAATTTATAAACCGAAGTATTCAAACATCGGGTCGTCTTCTCAAGGAATTGCAGGGAGGTGTTCTTATTATTAGTTATGGAAAACAATGTTTTTGGGTTTTGAAAGGTTTGAACAAGGAAAATAAGTTGCAGGGATTAATAAATTAATATCTAATAAAACTCTTGGCAATGTATGAAAATTCGAAAGTCCTATCCTAGTTATTCTTATGAGAATTGAGTTTAATCCCACTTAGTTAACCTTTACGAAAGCAAGGAAAAGTCAAGTGGACTAATTAGTTAGATTCCCAAGTCCTAGCCAACTCCTAAGGAAAGACTAGAGTTAGTAGAATTCAATTCAATTAGCAGACATAACAATCAATCACGATAAGTTTGATAACTCAAGAACTTTCAGTTAATCAATTAAAGCCAAGAATATAAAAAAAAAAGCTAAATAAGAATCATAAATCTGAATTACCTCAATTGCATTAATAAGAGAGAATCAATCTAAACATAAAGAGTTCATAAGCCAATTTGGCAACATAAGTAATTAAAGAAAAACATTGAAGTATCTGAAAGTAAAAGAGAAATATAAAGTAAAAGGAATATTGAACCTGAGAGGAAGTTGAAATAATAAGTTGAAATAATAAGAAATCCTAACCCTTTTAAAAGGAATCCTAATCCTAAAACCTAAGAGAGGAGAGAACCTCTCTCTCTAAAAACTACATCTAAATTATGAAAAGTGAATAATTCAATGCATGTTAATGAATGGATGCATTCTCCCACTTTATAACCTCTAATCTGTGTTTTCTAGACTTGGATCTGGGCCAAAAAGGGTTTCAGAAATCGCTGGGGGCGTTTTCGGCAGTTTCTGGTGCGTGGCGTCTGTCACGCGTCCGCGTGGGTCACGCGGTCGCGTCATCTGGGAGTTTTCCTTATCACGTGTTCGCTTCGGTCACGCGTACGCGTCATTTGCGCTCTGCTCAAGGCACATGTCTACGTCAGTCACGCGTTCGCGTCGCTGCCTTTTCACGCTAGGCACGCGGCCGCGTCGTCCATGCCCTCGCGTCGTTGCCCTTTTTTTCAAAACTCTATTTTGTGCTTTCCTTCCATTTTTGTATGTTTCCTTTCCATCCTTTAAGTCATTTCTGCCCTATAAGGCCTGAAAGTACTCAACACACAGATCACGGCATCGAATGGTAATAAAGGGTAATTAAAATTGACAATTTTTAAGCATAGGAAACATATTTTTCACATACATCACATAATAAGGAAGGAAAAGTAAAACCATACAATTTACATGAATAAGTGAGTGAAGGATTGAACAAATCACCTAAATTGAGCACAAAATACATCATAAAATATGTGTTTATCAAGTATGGTTGATGAAATTAGGGGAGAATTTAGGGTTCACTTTGGATGTGTTTGAGTGAATATGAGTTTTGTAAATTGAGTTGTATTGTGAGGTGCTTGAATGAACATGTGCATTGACGGAGTGTGTGTTAATGAGTTTGGTTTAGGGTGTTTGTGATTAATTATGTGAGTGCACTGCTATCCTTGTAATTTGACAATTAATTGGAAAGGAAAATTTATATGTTTGCCTGGAATTGATAATGAAGAGTTGTGTTAATCAACTTTAAAGCATATGAAGTGACATTAAACAGAACCACAAGCATATCAGCAGAACACAACTATGTGAAATTCATTAATAAGCATAGAAAAATAACACCAAAAGGTGGAAACTTCAATCACCATCAATTCCATTACATGGACCCTGATCAAAATATTATCTTTAGGATTAGGGAAACAACAACAAAAGATGGATACCTATGACATCCAGAAACCTAGAGCAACTCTGTTGCTATCTAAGAAACATGAAGCATAAACCATGTTGTGTAAGTTTCAGACCAAAAAAAGTGTCACAAATATTGAATAAATTATCATTTGTACCCATAAAAATTTAAAACGTTGACAAATATGTACCCACAAAAAAACGAAAGTAACTTTGTACCCATAAAAGATAGATTTTTACAGATAAATATATTCAAACCTTAAGAAATTATTTAAAATTCCCAATTTGCCCTTTAAATATAATCTAATTTTAATTTCTAATTTTATTTACCATCTTCTCTTCTCCAATTCCAAACCCTACGTCCCTAGCACCGCTCTCATCCCTTGCTATCACCATAGCCATCAACATCACCACCACTTCCGCCGCCATTATACTCAACCCCATCTTCATCATCGTTGTCTTCAATCTCATGTACCTCAACAACATCATTATCGTCCCCCTCTTCTTCATCTATCTCCTCCCCATACTCATTATCCTCTTCATCAATTATGGAAAAAAAATTCAAACTTTAAAAAAAAATCAGGCACCCCACAAATCAATAACACAAAAAATCAAAGTGAAGGAGAAAAGAACCCACGATTGAGGAACGCAGATATGAACGCTGTTGGTAATATTTATTTGTCAAATAAATGTTCTAATTTTTAACAGCATCTCTCTCTTTCTCTGAATACAATTATTCAATTTAAGCTAAGCAAACGAAGCACCCATCTTTGTATAGAAGAGAGAGAGAACAAAAACAGCATAGACACAGAAGCCATGTCTGCTTTTGATACCTTCAGTGTCGACTCCGATCACCACCAAAACCACGCCGACAAAGACAACTTCTCCAGATACGGTGGTTACTCCAACTTCTCCGGCGGCAATGTCCCCGTCGTTGACCACACTTCTTCGTCTGCTTCCCTGGACATCTTCGGGTTCAGCGATCTAGATCCAAGCTACTCCCAGTCTCCCTTCGAACCGGTGCATGTAGCAGAAAATGGTAACGACAACCGCTACCACGATGACAGGGTTTTTGTCTTAGACGAACCAGTGCTTCCACTGCCTACAGAGATGGGATCGGAGGAAGGTTACGCCCTTCGTGAGTGGTGCCAGTGAGAAGTGAGAAATGATGAAAATTTTGGAAAATTTGGAAGATTCAAAAAACCTTAATAAAGATGGGGTTGTTGATGTTGACCATGAGAGGAGAAAGAGGCTGTTGAGGAAGAGGCAGAAACGTCGAGAAGGGAGAACGGTGGGTTGAATAGACAAGCCAGCGGGTTCAAGGTTGAGCCTGTTGTGGGGGATGATGTGGAGGAATAGAGGGCAGTTTGGGAATTTTAAATAATTTTAGGGTTTGGATGGATTTGTCTGTAAAAATCTGTCTTTTGTGGGTACAAAGTCAATTTCATTTTTCTATGGATATATTTGTCAGCGTGTTAAACTTTCATGGGTACAAATGGTAATTTATTCCACAAACATTGGATCTACTCAAGTCAGCAATACATTAATAACACCACACAACTGAAATTTTCACAAAAGTCTAAAGTTTTCCCCAAAGTCTTGGTGGCAGTTTTGCCATGAGCCTCAGCTTTCTTGGAGATACATGAAGTGAAATTCTGTGACTGAAGGTCGAGCTGGATGCATCCTTTTCCTTTGGTGCTGGTGGTTGCTGTATGGAGCTTCTGATGGGCTTTATCTTGGGCCTTTGGTGGAGAGTACCTGCTGGTGGTGTGTTGGGCCTAGGTGATGGTGGTTTGGGCTTGGACCTGGATTGGGTTGACTTGGGTCTAGATGAGGTGGTGGCTGGTTGGGGCTGTGATGATGATTTATCTTGCCTGTTGGACCTCCTCCTACCTCCACTTGCAGATTGCATAACAGGCTGTGATGATGCCTTAGACCTGGTTATGGGCATTCCAGATGAAGGCTTCCTCCCTTCTTTGGTTCTCTTCACAGCAGCTTGCCTAGGCTGTTCGGCCTGAAACACATTAAAAAAATTAGTTAATGAACCATTCAATTGTAACCCTAACATACATGTTGTAAACACACTTACATCTAGGGATGGTTTCTTGCATCCTCCCCTCTTGTGTCCTGATTCACCACAGTTTGGGCACCTCTGAATCTGTCCCTTCCTAGACAAGTGGGACCGGCTGCTGTCCAGAGCTTCATCTGGTCCTCTCTTCCTCTTCTTGACTGGTCTGTGGCTAGGCTTTCAATAAGGAGGAGGCATGACATCATCAAAGTTTGTCTTCTCCCATAAATCTGGGCCATTCAGAGGATTGATCACTGAATCAAAGCACTTGACATAGGTAGGCTTCTTGTAGCAGTCATCAACAAATGCATCTATGTCAAGTCCTTTAAAATTGATGCAGCTTATGGCATGTGTGCAAGGAATACCACTGAGCTGCCACTTCCTACAAGAACACACATGAGCAGACAGATCAACAGCAAATTTAGACAACCCATTAACAACCTCATATGTTTGTGCAGCAGACCAGTAAGACCTCCACTCACCAGCTGATCTGGACCTCCTCTCTATCTTCTCCCTAATGCGAGGTAAAACTGTACCATTAAAATTTTTAATTAATTCTCTATTAACAGCCCATCTACTCATCAAATAAACCCTGATGTCCTCCAATATTGTAACTATAGGCTTCTCCCTAGACTTTACTATTGCACAATTAAAGCTCTCACACATGTTGTTTACAAGAGTGTCACATTTAGAATGAAAATTAAACCTGGATCTACTGCAAAATCTAGGAGGAATAGCATTCAGATGTCTGTGCGCCTCCACATTGATGTGCCTGATGACTTGCATCTCTTTCTCCCATTCCTTTCAGTGTGTAGCCTTTGCACACCTCTACATCAGCTGCTTCAAGTGTAGTCCAGGATATTTCTTCCTGAAGTTGTTGTACAAATGGCGGACACAGAACCTATGGTCTACACCTGGGATGACTTCATCGAAAGCCGGCAGCAGACCCTAACAAAGGAGGTAAAATTATGTGTTATAACAATAATTGTTTCAATATAAGTTATATGATTCAACAAATAGAAATTAAATTTACCAATAAATAGAATTTAATTGATTGGATAACCGTTTACCTTCTGCTGTCAGACATGAAGGTTGATCTCCCAATTATCTCAGCACCAAAATCATCAATTAGCAGCTTCAAAAACCACTTTCAGGTGTCTTTAGTCTCTATCTCCACAATGGCATACGCGATTGGAAGCATTTGATAATTAGGATCCCACCCTATTGCTGTCAACAACTGCCTTCCTTGAGGTGTCTTGAGAAAACACCCATCGAACCCAATAAACCTCCTACACTGCAGAAAGCTCTTCTTGCAAGCAGCTAGACACACATATACCCTTTGAAATATGCAAAAATTGTTTAACCCCTGGTGCTGATCCTCAATCTCGAAATCAGGGGACCTCTGTACCTTGAGCGTCACTGATGACCCTGGATTAGCCCGTAGCAGCTCCGAGCAGTAGTCAGCAATCCTCTTGTATTGCTTCTGGTAAGTTCCTTGTATCTCATCCAATGCAGCTTGTCTAGACCTAGCTGCCATTGATTTTGTCACAGTCAGATTCCACTTTCTTTGTGCCTTCTTCACCAGGTCCTTTATCTTCACCTTTGGGTTATGTTCCACTTTCTTCTTAAATTCTCTACTCAGCCAACCAGTATGCATTATCCCAACCCTATGTGACTGGCCACAAGTATGCTTAAGGTTCATCGACCTAAGCTGCCAAGTCTCTTCCTCACTCATTTTTGCTGCGCATAACCAAAACGGACAACCTGGCTGACAAGCAGCCCTCACTCTAACCAAGTCAAGCTTGGCATACCTCAGTCCCCTTCTTGTTTACAGTGCATACACTATTACAGTGTCCTTGAATTCCTCCCTTGAAGCATATACAGTTCTAACCTCCTATTTGTAACTCGTCATGTCTTTAACATCTTTATGTATCGGATATCGAGTAGCTTCATTATTATCATCATCCTGGCTGTCCTCTTTATCTAAACCACCACCAACTTCATAATCCACATCCAATTCATCACTATTGAACCCTTCCTCATCACTGAAATCACCTCCTGCAACCCCTTTGCCTTTATCAACCCGACCACCATCCGTAGCACCTCTTACTTCCTCAAACCCGCTCTCATCATCGTACTCCTCTTCACTATCTGTAAACAGCACATCATCTGCACTATCAACGTCAACATCAGATGGAATAAACTCCTCATCATCGCTATCATTGTCACTATTCGATTTAACCTGCTCATCTGGGTTCAATTTATCTCCGTCGTTAACCTGCTCTGCATTGTCCCTTTCCACCTCTTGACCCTGTTCACCCTCAAAAATCACCAACTGATTCCGATTATGTTATTCTTCAGCATTGTCCCTTTCCACCTCCTGACCCTGTTCACCCTGTCCTCCAACATCAAGAAACCCTACTTCAGAAAATTCTTCAGCATCCTCAACCTTATGGACCACAAAAAGCTCAACATGACTCTTCAGCTCCGCTATTCTACACATCTCAAGTGCATCTCTGTCTCCCGAAAATAACTTCAGATCCTTCTCTAACCATTCAGAACTTGGGTCCTTATACCACAAAGCTGAAATGTTTTTCTCTGTGTACCCAAACTGTCGCACCTCAGCATATACCTGAAAAACAGACCAGCAATCACTCTCAACATCTTCGATCACTGTCCTTTGTCCCCCTATATACTTCAATGTCCCATTGTCATATCCAAATCGACCATCATGGTAGATAGTCGGGTTAAAGGTTCTCATCCCCTAAAACAAAAAAACAAAAAACTATAAATCACACCCAAACAGTTTTTGTAAACCAACAAAACCCATCACACATTATTAAGTTCATGCTCCAAAAAACCGAAACCAATGCTGCACACATACCTGATTCAAGATGACTACCACGAGAACGAGCTCCTCTCACACTCTTTCCCACGAAATTCGAATGCAACGACGCTACTCCTCAGGCGACCATGAACCTCTGTTTAGGCATCATTGAAGGTGAAAGATCAGTTTTCCAGTGTGTAACGTTATTCAGACAATGAAGCCCTTTCGCGGGAATAAAAAACGAAGCGTCAAAGGGTTCAGGGGCAAAATTGTCATTAAATTTTGTTTAATGCAGTGGAGGATGATTTTAAAATGTTTCTGAACGTTTGGGATGATTTTAATAACAAAAAAAGGTCGGGGACGAATTTGATTTTCGCCCCAAACCTTAAGGACGAAATTAGTACTTAACCCTAAAAATTATAAAATATGGATATATCAAATTTTAAAAGTTTGATTGTATATTTAATTATCATTTATACTTTCTGTAAAGAGAATAAAAAATATAATATTTATTCAAATTGATCTTTAAATTTAAATTAAATGTATTAATCTCTAATAAATTTTAATAATTTTATGAATTTTCAATAACTATTTATGTCTGTCAAATTAGTATTTTTGTCTATTCAAACCATCAAAACCCTAATGGTATTGCCTCACGTGGTACGTTAACCAGTTGACTCATACGTTATTAATACATGGGATTGAAAACTAATTGGTCTCTATCTTATAAAACGTAAAAGTGTAATAATTTTTTAGAGATTAATTTGACTGACAATATAATTTATTGGAGACTAATATATCTAACTATATTAATTTTTTGCTATATTCTGTCTTGTTCTCTGTGATTAATGACTGATGAGTATGATATCATCTTGTTCTTGGATATAATAAGGACTACTGCCTGCACTCCAGGAGTTTGTTCAATGATAATGGGACAGTTAACAGTGCGTCAAGCTAAATGAGAAATCGACTTGCAAAAAAAAAGTTAAAATCCTATATTTCATTGTAAAGCCTATGCCGTAATTGTAGAGTCCGTCACGTAAAAAATTTAAAAAAATTTTTCTCTAGTTATCCTAATTTTAAGGTAAGTGAACTTAGGATTTCATTAAAATATGGGTCTCTATGAAATATTGCTTTAATAAGGTTTCGTCTTTGCAGAAAAACTTTTCACATTGTAACTTTTTTGTATGGTTTGATAGATTTTTTATTTCCAAGTTGCTACTAGTGAGCATAATAATGTAATTAAAGATAAAATCAAAAAGCTAAGAGAACTGATTGACTGGAAAAGAAGAATGATGCTATAATTATAAAGAGAGGCTAGTCTAAGAGTTGTGCAAGCGTGATTTTTTTTCTCTAGGATTTATAATTTGTCTTATTATTTCTAAGATGTAGATTGCTTAACTAAGAGATTTAGGTGGCTTTTGGATATCTAGAGAGTGCATTGATATAATGTCAGAATGATTGTTGCAAATATTAATTTTAATATGTAAAACATTGAGCTTATTAAATGTCATAGATCAAAGTAAACTACAGATAAATTATAACTTTTATATTAAAACCAACATAAGTAAACGAGGAATAAATGATAATTATATTAAAAACTGACATAAGTATTTGGTATTGAAACTATAGTAGTTGTCTGTCAACAATAGACATTCAAAATAAGTGTTTGGTATCACATTATAGACACTGATTATACACAACATGAACTTCAAAAACTAAAAACCAAAGAAATTAGCAACAAATTTCTGAAGTGTAGACAACAGTCTTTACCATATCCAAGAGTAAGATACAATTATATTCATCAATCACATAAAGCAAGACAACATATAGCAGAAAATAAACATAATCAAACATATTGGTCCTTAACGAATTATGTTATGAGTTAGATTAGTCCTTAGAATTTTTGTCTTGTAAGACATAGATCAATTTGTCCTCAATTGATCCTACATGTCATTAATGGTTAATGTTCCGTGTGGGAAATTGCTGTCAAGGTATGACAAGTCGAGTTGACGGAGAATTAATTTGACGGATCTTAATGGTTGTTGAAGACTCACGAAGCTATTAAAATTTGTTACGGACCCATACGTCAAATTTGAAATTTATTAAGGACCAATTTGTATAAATACTCTAAAAAATATATTTATTTCTATTTATCTATCTAATGAACAAAATCCACTTATATAAAGTTAGATACACAACTATACAAGGAAAGTTAGTTGTTCATATCCTAACCCAAAACTTAAAGCCAGGTTCAAAATAGATGTAGCTCAAAACTTACAAAATTCAGGTGACCGACCTCATCTACCCAATCTCTTGGCAAGACTGTAACTGATTCTACTAACAAACTCATATATTCAAAATATGAAATCATAACAACCCAACAATCCTTTGATAAAAGGAAAAAAGATAACTACTGAATAAGATAGGAGTGGAAGTTACAAAGGTGACCCCTAGGTCACCATTCTAACTGTATAAATACTTCATTCATCTCAGGTATTTCTAAACTCTAATTTGCATAAAAACCTACTTAAAATTCTTGTTAACTTAAGTATCCGAGTCCCTTGCAGATACCACCCCCACCTTCACCAAGACGTCAGACGATGACACCTTAGCACCAGAAAATGTCAAACACAACCCCAAAATGAACTTGGACCTTACATTCAAACCCAAATTACAGTTTCAAGTAATTCTCGAAATATTAGTAATAGGTATGGTTAGCTGATTAGCTCCACCAGAAACATACCCATTGTCTATATCTATTCGGGAGTCACTCTAAGCTATCAAATTTATGTAGTAATTAAGAACCCCTTCTTATTCGAGTGCAAATTAGACTCAGAGAATAATCTGCAAAGATATTACAATGCTTAAATTAATTAAGTGTTCTTAAATTTCTTTGTTTATAGTGGTACTTATCCTTTCTTGTGATTTGCTACATCCTTTTATAATAGCTATACAATCTAAACTAAAGTAATAATTTTATGTGTTTTAAAATTTTTTTTTATACATATATACTTAGATGTTGTATTAATTTCCCTTGGCTATTAATTCTTAAGCATCCCAAGTCATTTGTCTATTTAAGTCGTATCCGGAGTTTTGACTATTCTCAGTTATATGGACTTTTTGATCTTTTGACTCATTGTTATGTTTTCTATACCAAGTCCTATTTTTGGACCTTGCCTATATCTATATCAACTCAATTCTACCTTACTAGCTAAATTTGTATATTTCATACATTTCATTCTAATCATCACATATTAAATTTAAGGTTCACAAATGATGGAGTTATAAATTTAATAGTGCTTAATCTTTTATTTTATCACTTCACTAATCTCTTTATTTATAAAAATATTTTTCATTTAATCTAAAAGTGTTTTCAGAATTAGTAGTCATCAAATCAATCTAATTCAAACACAATATCTATTATGAATCGGTCAAAAAAATTGCAAAAAACTAGTTAATCAATCAAACTAATCTAATGTTTTAGCAGTTAATTGATTTAAAATAATAAAATACAAAAAATAAATTTTCTAAAAAATATATTATATACATGAATATATTATTTTATGAATAAATTACTATTTATACCCATAGAAATTTTAAACGCTGAAAAAATTATGAACCAAAAATTAAAACTAAAGTTATACCTATAAAAAATAGAATTTAATCAACAAAATTAATCAAACACTACAAATAATTTAAAATTCTCAAATTACCCATTTCTTTAACTTAACATAATCCTAAATTTTCACCCACACATTATTTTCACCACAATCTGCAGCCATGGCCACTACTCATCCCACACTTCAGAATCAACCATAACTCCTCTGCCACAACACTACCACCACCAACAACACCACAACAAAGCTTGCAACAACAATACTAACAACAACCTCTTTTCAGAAATTCGACAGCAAGTACTCACGCAACCTCTTTGACTCCTGCATTGTCGGCTCTGGCATTTGGTCCAAGAAGAAATGGGTCTTTTC
This sequence comes from Arachis hypogaea, assembly GCF_003086295.3. NCBI lineage: Eukaryota > Viridiplantae > Streptophyta > Magnoliopsida > Fabales > Fabaceae > Arachis > Arachis hypogaea. Next base: position 145,922,736 of record NC_092050.1, read on the forward strand.
TGAGATCGACAACGACATCATTTTACAATTTATTTAGGTTAGGGTAGTGGTTACAAGTTGTTTGGATTAGGATGAGAAGAGGTGGTGGCTACTCGCTAGGTGGGGTGGGGTAAGAAGAGGATGTGAGTGAAAATTTGGAATTACGTTAGGTTAGAAAAAGGAGTAATTTAAAAATTTTGAATGATTTTATAGTGTTTGAATAATTTTGTTGTTTGAACTCTATCTTTCATGCATTTAACTTTAGTTTTAATTTTTTATGGGTAGTTTTGTCAGCGTTCAAAACATTCGTAAATAAAAATGCTAATTTATTCATTATTTTATTCTAACCAACTCAATTCTAATTGAACCTCAAATAAACTTTTAAACTTTTGAATATTCAACTTTACCAGTTTAATGACCAATTCGATTTTCAAAATTTGACTTTTAATATAATTATGCATATTCACAAATATACTATAATCATAAAGATTGAAAATTACACAAACACTTAAAATCAAATTAAGGATATGTTTGGAAACCATTGAAATAAGACTTATTTTTGCAACAAAATAATAGTAAACTTTTGAAACAATATAATCAAATAATTACAAACCAAAAAAAATCTTAGAATTTAATTAATATGTGTCCTAATAGAACAAATTAAGATTTTTAATAATAAAAAGTTTTAAATATTTTATTTTAATAAATACACAACAAATATATTAAAATTTTAAATTTTACATTGTTTTTCATAAACTTTTTTAATTAGCAATTTTATTATGTGTCCTTATAATGCATATTAGCTAAATTTAAAAATTTATAAGCAAAAACAATATTTTAAATAAGATTGTCATGGGTACACCAAAATTCAATTAATAAACTATTAATAATATATATATATATATATATTGTTTATCTTATTTTTAATGAATATTTTATATTTTAATATATATTTTACATATAATTATATATGATTAATTTTTTGTATATATATAACATAATTGTATTTTAAATTTTATTTTAAAAAAGCAATTATATAAATAAGGATTAGGATTAAGTACGATTTTGGTCTTTAAGGTATAGACCGAAAATTTTTTTCGTCCTCAACCCTTTTTTCATACAAAATGGTCCTTAAGGTTTAACTTGGTTTTAAATTTTTGGCAGCGAAAGTGGAGGCAAAAGTGGATCAGCATCTTCTTTTTCTTTCCTTCCTCTTTCGTAGGAGCAGAAACACTCTCCTTCTTTTATTTTTCTATTTTTTCTTATTTTATAATTTTTTTGTTATGGATAATTTAGTCCAAAATTTTAAAATTTAAGTAACAAAGACGATTTTAAAACTTAATTTTAAATCTTAGAGACGATTTTATATACCAAAAAAAATTAAAAATAAAAAAATTCTCAATCTATACTATAAAAACCAAAATCATAAATCATACTTATCTCTAAGGATTAGTAATATAAGTTTAATTTTTTGTCTTTTTCAAATACATCTGATCTTAACTATATGAAATTAAAAATTACGCACATTATTTACATATAGTAAAAGTATTGATTGATTCAATAATCAATAGATCTTACCCTAAACCCAAATCCTAATCAACCCCTACTAAAACCCGCTCTCTCTCAACCCAATACGTAGAATGGAATTGGAGTGGACCGAAAAATTCGGAAATAGGGATATTAAATTATTGAGCGCAAAAAACAAGGAAGCATTAATAGGGGTTGGTGTCTTGGTGCCTTCGTGTTCGTGGTGTGTATTCTTTCTTCCTTGCGAGTGGGTCAGAGACTCCTTTGGAATCGCATATTTCATAATTGTGCGCAATTGACGTAGCCTTGCTTACGTCACCTCATTACCTTCCATGACATCACCTCCTTCCCATTTCCTACTTTTACCTCAAAAGTCGTCCAAATATCATTATTTTTTCCCACCACTTATTAATTTATTATATAGGAGTATAGGACAACTTAATTACTTAATAACTATAAGTACTTAACTTTAATTTTATAATTTTATTAAGTAAAGTATGTTGCCCTCATTATTACGTAATGTACTCTCCAAAAGTCATACTTTAATGTCCATTACGATTTACAAAAATATTTAATTTTTTGGTAAACGATTATAAAAATATTTGAATTGTGATATATATATATATATATATATATATATATATATAGGTTTAGTTAAGGGTATAGGTTAAGATAATTATTTTTAAAATTTTTGTTTTAATGAATGTATAACAATTATATTGAAAATCAAATTTTATATATTTTTTATAATAAATTTTTTATTAATAATTTTAATATATGTCCTAAAAGCACATGTTAACTAAATCCATATATATATATAGAAACATTTTAATTTTGAAACATTACCATTGTCAACAAACACTAGTGTATTAATCTGTATTAATAATAAAGTTAGCTAAGATGATAAATATTATTACCATAATTAAAAAGTTTGGATTTGAGTCTTCAAAATAGAAAAAATATATTTTATATAAGTTATATTTAATGAAAAAAAACTTTTTTTAAAAAAAATGTATATCAAATTCTTTTATATTTTTTATATAATATACTAGTATATTAATAGTTACGTACTAATGTGTCTAGTAGTCTATCTCCTTATAAATTAAAATAGATAATAATAATTATAAAAACTTTAATTTGATATTAACCAAGGTGGTAAATATATTAAGGTAAAACTAGAAAGCCATGAGTTTTAACAAAATAAACATTTTATAGATTATATATGAAGAATGAAATTGTAGGTAAAAGAATTTGTATACTAACTCGATCTGAAATCCACAATAAATATAAAAGAGATTGATACTATTATACAACAAAATACTTATAAAAAAATTAAAAATGATGAATAATTAAGTTAAATTATCTTCCTTTGGTGATACCATAAAATTTGATATGTGTAAATAATTTATATTAATTGTATATAAAAACTACGTCCACAAAAATATTATATAACTAGTATTTTTACCTATAATAATATTACATGAATATAAATCTTTTAAAATTATGTCGATTTTGTTACGAGATTATAAATTATAGTACAAAAAATTTTATAAAATCAAATTACTTTTATAAAAAAATCGTAGAAGACAAAAGTCCGGTCGGTTAAGAAGACCAGAATCTCCGTAAATAAAAAAAATCAAATAATAAGATTTTTAGTTATTATTTTCATGTGAAAGAGTTTAATTTTTTACTAATTTTAACATTCATTATCTAAATTTAAAAAAAATTAATATATTTACTTTTACATTTGATTATGAATTAAGTCTGTTGCACAAAAAAAAATAATTAATTTTTATGCTTGTTATTTAAAAATAATATTTTTTTCTCTGTGTATATAAAACTATAATTAGATATAGCATTAAACAAATTATATTGATAGTTATAAAATTAACTCAAAATTAATTTATTTTACACAATTGAATATTGATTCTAACTTATAATCACAATATTAGTATTCTTTCCAAATTATATATAATAAATATTTGAAGAAAGAAAAGTGAAAATATAGATTAGAAAAATAAACAGTAAAAATTTAAAACTAAATAAAAAATATGTATATAATAATAATATTTTTAATTTAAATTATATTATTTTGTTAATTTTATTTTTTATAGAACAGAAAGGTAGAAAAAAATAAAAAATGAGAGAAAAGAGAGAGAAAGATAAATAAGAAGAATGAGAGAGGGAGTTTGTTAATTTTGAAAAAAAAAATTATTTTAATTATAATGAAAAATATCTAGTAACATATTTTGGTTTGTCAAATTAGTAATATAAAATATAAATTATAAATTATATTTAGAGTGAAAAGGATAGAGAGAAATAGAAAAAGAGAGAGAGATAGATAAGAATATGTAAGAAGGGAGTTTATTAATTTTTGAGAGAAATATTTTTTTTTAATTTTAATAAAAAAGTGTTATGTCACACATTTTGGTTACTAAATTAGTTAGTAATATACAATATATATTATATAATATAGTTATATTTCAATTTTAATTTTAATATTTTAATTTTAATTTTAATTAAAATATAATTAGAGAATGTCATGTTATATATTTTATGGTTAAATTTGTAATTAGTCATTGAAAATGATATATAAGAAAAATAGAAAGTGAGTGAAAGAATAAGAGAGATAGAGAAAGGAAGAAAGATGAAAGAAAAACTTTTTAATTTAATTATTAATATAAAATATTTATGCCATTAAAATTCATCTCGTACACAGATGTCATCAGTAACAATATTATTTAACTTAATAGTGTGTATATTAGGTAAACAGATATTTTTATAATTAATTCTTTAATTAAGTTTTAAAAATTATCCTTTTTTTTTTTTCAATCAACAATCATAATCTAACATAAAAAAAATTCAACTTAATACATAAATTTTTGAAAATATAATACAAAAATTATAACAAAAGTGAAGAAAAGAAAAAGAAGAATACAAAATAAGAATAGGAGGAGAAAAAAAGCTTAATTAAAAAAATTTGTTCATCTAACACCACGTACTTATGAATGTCCTTATTATATTGTTTAATATAAACACAGCAAGATTGGAAAAACTTGTATTAAATTGATGAAATTTATACTTGCTCTTTATGTTAGCTCACCAAGAGAGACTACTGCTACTACTTTAATGTAGACCCTAACAAACAAAACCCATATAATTTTAGGTGGGTATTCTAATGAAAATTTTATAATTATTTTTATGTAATTATTTTTTTTTAATTTTTGAATGATAAATTAAAAAAATTAAATTTTGATATGTTATAAGTGTTATTTTTATTTAAAATATAATTAAATAAATAAATTATATTTTTATATAAAATATTTTTATAAAAAAATATTTTTAACATCTTTATTTAAGTAGTTCTCGTAACTTTATTCCTCCATTCATCCCACGTTACCCACACTCACGCTTTTTTTATGGGGAGACCAACGTTACACACATGCTAAGGAGGAAAAGATGACCTATATATATATATAAATGCTAATAAAATTAATTTAATCATTTTTTTAAAATATTTTTTAAATTTAAAAAATATATTTTCAAATAATAAAACAGTGTAATTTTAATCATTTTACCAATAATTTTAAATATTGTCCAAATTGTATGATTATCTTAACTATCATAATAAAAATAATCACATAGACTTTAGCAACACTTAAAAAACATGATAAAATAATAAAAAGATAGTTACTTAAATTTTTAATAATATTTTGTAAATATTGTCCAAGTTGTAATAATAATAATAATAATAATAATAATAATAATAATAATAATAATAATAAAGAATTGATTAAAAAAATTCTAATTTTCTATACACTCTACTTTCTACAGGATAAGAATTGATTAACCTTATTTATTGATTTAAAAAAAAAAGAAAATAATAAGAATAAAGAATTTCTGCCTAGAAGGAATAAAGATTGAGAACAGAGGAACAAAAGAGTCAATAAAAGAAGAGGTCAATTCAATAATAATAATAATAATAATAATAAGTGTTTATTTAACTTGTGTTTTAAAAAAATATATTAAGATAAAAAAAATTGTCTTTATATTAATAGTTAAATGCTGACTAAATTTTAATGAAAATGTTGGGGTTGAGACTTTCTCATAAACTAATTGGTAGATACGATATATTAGTCGATATGGGATGTGGGATCTGATTCTTAATTAACAACGACATGGAAATTCAGAACATCACTAAGCCAAAAAGGAGGCGCACAGAAGAAAAACAAGAACAGGAACAAGAAGGGATGAACAACAAGAAATTGAATCCAAAGAATGAAGAACAAGAAGGTGGCAGTGCTATACCTACAGAAGATGAAGTTGAAGAATTCTATGCGATTCTGAGGAGGATGAAGGTTGCTGTCAAGTACTTCGATGACAAAGGTAAGGGTCGACGCCAGTGGAAGGAGGCGCTCGAGAACACCGCCGACCTAACGCCGCTCGACGCCGTCGCCGATGATAACAATAACGACAAGAAGGAATTCGCATTCATCAATGAGGGCTTTGATTTGAACGCTGTCGCTCCCGAAGCCTCCGAGAGCGGCGGCTCTTAGAATCTCCACGCTGGATGTCGATGCCACGCGCCGCCGTTCTTCAAGGTTTCGGTTGCTGAGGCATGTTACTTTTTTATTTTTATTTTTTTTCCCAACTTGAAAGAAGATGATGAAAAGAAAATAAAAATTAATGTCTCTCAAACTCTCAGCAACAATTTTCTTTTTTTTTTTAATTTTTTTTTCAGGTTAGTTAACTGTTTAGAAAAATTAGGTCTTAGTAATAATATTATTAAATGCAGTGCTGTCTGTTAATTAATGAACACATCTTTTTTTCTTCCGAGTTTAATCTATTCTAAAATGAAAGTGTAACTTTGTTCTTACTTCTTAGTTAATTTGAGGGGAAAATGGATCCTTTTAATTGTCTAATTTGATGTTTTATTATATAATAGATTTTTTTTTTAGTCACCAAAAAAAAAATAATAGATTTTTTTATATTTTTTTCTTAATCTTGCTTAAATAATGTATGATAATTTTTAAAAAAATAATACTTTATTGATGAGTAGAGTAGTAACATTTCTTTCTTCCATCTCTAATTATTCCCTTTGTATGAATGTTTTTTTCTTTCTATTTTCTCCTAATACAAATCGTTCATGTGTCCCCTTTATTGTTTATAAGTTGATTAGTTGAATATATGTTGTAATTAAATGTCTGGAAAGAAAACCACTAAATGGATTTTGGTATTGAATTAATAATAATAATAATTTGTGTTTTACTATTCACAATAAGAACAAGGACAGGATAAAAGAACCAAACTCCATAATTGCATAGGCACATGATGAGAAGAGGCTAATGACTAATGAGATCTTATAATGCATATTTCTTGGTTAAAGAATAGCCAGCAAAACCATGAATGATTACATAGTATAAAAAGATTTATTACAATAACTATTTTAAAAATGAATTCAATTCAACTTTTAGAGTTGTTATGAAATTTCTAAACTTAAAAATTTAAGGTGATAGAAGAAAGTATCACGAATAATTTTGCTTCTGTAAGAGTAATTATCTTTTCTGGCTTCAGCAGGGCAGCAAGGCACTTAGTCCTGCAAAAACTTAACACTATTTGATCGTGATAGATCCATGAATAATTTTAGGGAGATGTTTCTTCAGTACAGTTGTAAAAGAAAGTTAATTCAATAATTTTTTTAATGTTTATGGATGTGTATTTTACAATTTAGAGATAAAGATAGAAAGAATGTAATAGTATAAAGTGAGTGAAATGTGATTTGACCCATACAACATTGCGTTATGGATTAGTAATTAGTTTAGTCTAATGGCACGAAGCTTCGTGGTGGTGGCGCAATAGACCAAGGACCAAAAAAGGTCATGGTCTACCACTATACATGCCAAGTCATTGAATCTTTACACTATAACTTGGAAATAATAATAATAATACTTTTAAATCATACCACGTAATTATTACTGTTAAAATGATACCAAAGTGGAGTGGTAGAAACGCTACTTATTATATATATATATATATAGTGGCGGAATTTGAAACAAACTTTTAGGGGCCAGTGGCTGAACTTGAAACAAACTTTTGGGGGGACACATAAAAGATAATTCTTAAAATACTTTTGATATGGACCCCATTTAAGATAAGCTCGTCTAATATCATCTCTCTGGTTTAGGTGATATTGCCAAATTTAAAGCCATTTTTCAGGGTCTCGTTCCAAAAGATTAAGGTCAAACTCATCAGATGTAACTATTTGAACTTTTGAAGGTTGTATCTCACTTTTTTCGTGATTCATTAAAGTAGAAGAACTATCTATAGGTGTTGATATTGTAAAAATTATATATTCTCCTTCTTAAATATTAGCCTTCCTCTTAAAAAATGCATCAATTCTTTGATTTTTTATTATTATTTTATATAAAAATTTGAATATATATCATGTAGAATATGTAAAGAAGAAATTAGAAGGACAAATATTAAAATTTATAACATTTATTAAATTTTTTGTATCAATTTATACAAATACAATAATATTAATACTTATTGAATATTCTATTTTTTTATCATATAAAAAATTAAATTAAATAAATAGTAAAATATAAAATAATATTAAATTAAATAAATAAAAATATCTAATTTTTTATATTTGAACTTAAAGGTAGAAAGAGTGTTGCTTATTGAATTTGTTCCTTGCGAGATAAAGCTTCCGAAGTGTGATCGGCTACAAGCTCCGTCAGGGGGCTCAGAAGTATTCTCCTCGGAACTGAAGACCTCGGCGTGAAACCTGAAAAAAGGACTCTGACGCTCAAGTTAGTGCTCGGTAATATAAACTTCAACAAACAAAAGTAAAAATAAGGAATTTGTAGGGTTTGGTGCTATGGAGTCATTTTTCCTAGTAGCTTATGATCACTATTTTTCACTTGCCTCAGACGAGGTTTGCTCGTCTGTTTAAATAGACCGCGTAGTAGAGGAAGGTGGACGTTTGAGTAGTGTTCGGCTTTTTAGGGTTTGTTACCGGAAATCGATGTATGAGTTTGGTTGATGTGAGATTCTTGGTACTTGCGACGTGTTTGACCTGTTCTCGATTGTGAGTTTTGTTAGCCGAGGATATCGGTAAGGTACAGAACTTATTGGATAATTTAAGTCATAGTAAAATATTTAAATCAATTGAATTATTTTTTATCTTTTGAAAAAATACTACTAATTTTTTTATAAAAAGTTTGGGGGGGCCATGCCCCCCTTGTCTGAACTAAGCTCCACCACTGTAAATATATATATATATATATATATTATTTGGTTATACTATATGTATATTAAATTTATTTTAAATAAAAAACTAAACACAATAAAGTGAAACAACAATAAAACAAAAGAAAACTAAACAGTAAATACAATAAATTAATCTATAATTATTTATTTTTGATATTGTCATCAATAATAGTTAATATCAACCATGAAAATAAATGATTTTATAATTAAAATCATCTATATTGAATCACCAAAAATTATATATCATAATGCAAAAGTATACATTTACTTATAAAAATTAAGAATTAAAAATTAATAGAAGAGTTGTCTTCAGTCTTTCTCAACTAAAACTCTCTTTATCCCTAATAGGGCGGTAAATTACAACTTCTCGGATGGAAAAAGAGTTGCTGAGGTGGCTTTAATATATTGGGGACCAAAACCTGAAATCACTATTTATATTTGAGCATGTCACCTATTAAACCCTAAAGTTCAAATAAAAATAGTATCTAAAGCCCATAAAGATAAGATTTGATTTTATTCTTATTTAATTCCAAATAAAAAATAGTTATGACTTATTCAATTTAGCATTTATAACACTAAATGAAATCATCGTTATATAAGTCATTTAATTTGAAATAGGATAATTTGTGATTATAATTAATATATGAATTGTCCACAAATAAATTAAAAAATTAACTAATTTTCTAACAATCTCCCACTTGGGATACATATATTCTTTTCTGAGATAATCACATCTTATAAACTTTATGCGCACATTTGAATGCTATTTTCTTTATTATTTTAACAATCTGGTTCGTCTCATGTATTAGATATGGAATTATCGTAGCTGTTATCACATTAGTGTCATGACTAAACCACGATGATTACCACACTAATATATTTAGCGACATAGATCAAATTTGGATGAGTAACATAGAAATTACATGCCAAATGATCTCGTACATGTCTATTTCCAATTGGTTCAACTTTAAAACTTTATTGAGATCAAATATAAAACAAAATATTACAAAATAAATATTGCACATAATATGAAATCAACCATCAACTTAATTCTGCAGAAAGATAATTCAATATATATCATAGGACATATAGCATAAAATAAACTCCCAATAACCAAGGCATCATAAATATTGACACTCATCCGAGCAGTATGCTCATGAAAGACTTTAAGAATTAATCCCTTGGTTAATGGGTCTGTTAGTATATACTTTGTTCCTATATGTTCTATGGAAATATGTTTTTCTTGAATTTTCTCCTTGACAACCAAGAACTTGATGTCTATATGCTTCGATTTTATCGAGCTCTTATTGTTGTTGGAATATAGTATTGTCACAAAATATTTTCAATGGTCTCTCAATATTATCTACTATACGAAACTCAGTAACAAAGTTTCGTAACCACATGCCATGTTTGGATGCCTCAAAGCAAGCAACATACTCAGCCTCCATTATTGAAGAAGCTACAAGAGTCTGTTTGTTAAACTTCCATGCAATAACTCCTCTAGCCAACATGAAGATACAGCTTGAAATAGAGCGTCTACTATCTTGGCATCCCGCAAAATCGGAATCAGAGTACCCAATGATCTCCAAATTTTTTGATCTCCAATAAGTAAGCACGTAATCCTTTGTTCTCTTCAGATAACGCATTACGCGTTTAACATCTATCTAATGATCCATGCCAGGATTGCTCAAGTATCTACCCAACATTCCCACTATGAATGATATATTGGGACGTGTGCAGACCTGATCATACATTAAACTCTCTAGTGCTACTGCATAAGGTTTATCATGCATTGTTGACCTCTCAAGACAATTTTGAGGCATTGTTTGAGACTGAACTTGTCTCCCTTAACTACGAGTGTGTCCATTGGTCTACAACTTTTTATGCCATATCTACTTAAAATCTTTTCGATATAGTTCCTTTGTGATAATCCAAGAATACCTTAAGAGCGATTTCTTAGTATCTCGATTCTTAATACAAAAGAGGCATCAAAAAAATCTTTCATTTCGAATTTGTTCGATAGAATTCCTTAGTTTCATGCAACAAGCCTATATCGTTACTGGAAATTAGAATGTCATCAACATATAAGACCAAAAATGTGTATTTACTCCCACTGAACTTGCGGTATACACATTCATCTATGATATTTACCTCAAAACTATATGAGGTAATGACTTGATAAAATTTGTTATACCATTGACGGGAAGCTTGTTTGAGACCATAGATGAATTTCTTTAACTTACAAATCATAGATTTTGAATCTCATGATACAAAATTTTCTGGTTGTACCATATACATCGTTTTATCAATGTCACCATTGAGAAACGCTGTCTTTACATCCATCTGATATAGCTCCAAGTCAAAATGAGCTACTAGTGCTATAATGGTTCTAAAAGAGTCTTTCGATGATATCAGAGAGAAAGTCTCTTTATAGTCTATGCCTTCTTTTTTAGTAAAGCCTTTAGCGACTAGACGAACTTTATATCTCTCGACATTACCCTTAGAATTCTTTTTGGTTTTAAATATCCATTTACAACCAATTAGTTTCACACCTTCAGGTAATTCAACGAGACCCCAAATGTCATTGTTTTTCATAGACTTCATCTCTTCTTTCATGGCATCAATCTACTTTTCAGAGTTAGAACTTTGTATGGCTTGAAAAAAATTCATTGGGTCATTTTCTGTCAAACCAATGCCATCCTCATATTCTTGGAGATAGACTACATATTCATCTGAAATTGCACTTCTCCTTTTTTTGTTGGATCTCCTTAATGACACTTCTTAAAGTTGTTGAGCTTGCTGTATGGGTTGGAGTTGAGGAGGATTCTCATTATTTTTTTGTACCGTAGAAATATCTTGAGCAACAACAATATTCTCATTTTTCTCTTGTATTGTAACTGGATCTACAATAGGATTCTCATTGTGCTCTTGTACTATAACTACATCTTGAATAATAATAGGTACAAAGATTTGATCATTATCAGTTACAGAATCCTCATCAAAAGCAACATTCCTAATATTTTCTTACCCCCAAACTCAACATCCTCAAAAAATATCGCATTTTTCGTTTCAAAAATAGACCTTAATGTAGGATTGTAAAATTTGTATCCCTTAGCGTAACCAACAAAGAAGCAACTAATTGTTCTTGAATCCAATTTTCTTTCATGCAGCCTATAAGGTCGCACCTCAGCTGGACATCCCCAAATGTGTAACGGATTTTTTCTCAGTCCAAATTCCATAAGAGATTTTGTTAAGTACTTTGCTTGGCACCCTATTAAGGATGTACACTGCGGTATTTAAGGCTTCTTCCTAGAGTGATTCAGGTAAAGAAGAATGACTAATCATATTTCTCACCATGTTCATAAGAGTTCGGTTCTTTCCTTTGCAACACTATTCATGCCAGGTTTACCTGGTATAATGTATTGCGGAACAATACCGCACTCCTTTAGAAAAAGAGCAAAAGGTCTAAGACGTTGCTCACCTGAACGTCATATCTTCCGTAGTATTCACCACTACGATCAGATTTGACAGCTTTAATTTTCTTCCCAAGTTGAAGTTCAACTTCAGCTTTGAAAGACTTGAAAACATCCAAGATTTAGGACTTTTCATGAATTAAATATAGATACCCATAACGAGAGTAATCATCTATGAATGTCATAAAATACCGTTATTCATTCCAAGAGACAATAGGAAATATGCCACATATATTCGTATGCATCAGCTTTAAGACATCTTTAGCTCTCTCGGCACCTAATTTCCTTTCATTTGTCCTTTTCTCCTTTATGCACTCAATGCAGACTTCAAGTCCGCCAAATTTAGAGGTCCAAAAATCTCATTCGGCACGAGCCTCTGAATTCTCTGTTTAGAGATATGACCTGGGTGTTTGTGCCATAATAATGCCGAATTTTCATTTATTTTTCGTTTTGTATCTATTTACATTATTTCATTATTATAAGAATTCAAATCAAGCCTATATAGAATACCCATCAAATGACCAGAGCAAATATTATTTGAATTATAAAAAAGACTGACTTTATTATTTCCTAACGAACAAAAACTAACTTGATTTATCCAAACAAAAAATAGAAACTAAATTCTGTCTAAACGACTGTACATAAAATGTCTCAAATAAATCCAAGTAAAATCTGCTCGTGGAATATAATCTAAACGTTCCTATAGCTTCGACTGCAACTATATTATCGTCTGCCACATAGATATATCTTTCAGCGTCACTTGCCGGTCAACTCCACTGGCAACCCTGCATAGTAACACTTACATGAGTAGTAGCAGTAGAATCTACCCACCAAATATCAACAGGTTCATAACTTAAACTAGCCTCAGAACAAACGAAAATAAGAATCATACCATTCTTTACACGCCAAGTGGCATATTTGGTACGATCCTTCTTCATGTATCCTACCTTCTTACAGAAGAAATATGTTAAAACTTGATCCTGTTTCTTAGCCTTTTTTTACCGAGAAGGCGCATTCGCAGTAGTATCACGCTTTCTTTTATACTAAGAAGATGAAACCATACGAGCACTTTCAGTCTTATCTTACTGTAATCTCTCTTCTTCTTGCACGAAGTGAGATATAATTTCATTTAGGGACCAAGTATCCTTCAGAGTGTTATAACTCACTTTGAATCGCCCAAAGTGTGCAGGAAGAGAGATTAAAATGAAATGTACAAGTAAATCTTCAGACATTTCTAACTTTAGTGCTTTCAATTTAGAAGCAAGATGAGACATTTTCATAATGTATTCCTTTATGTTCCCTTTACCTTTATACCTCATGGAAAAATGTTTGCTCAAAAAGTTACTTGTATCCGCCTTTTCATTCTTAACAAAAAAATTTTCAATATCTTTTAGGAACTATTTGGCATCTTTATCATCAACAATTGAGCCCTGAAACGTGTCAGGACAATAATTGAGCCCTAGAATGGCCTAAAGTCTATCGTAGTCAAGCAACCACGCACACCATACCTGCTAAGTAAACTCATAACGAAGAAATAAGTGACGAAAATTGTCAACATCCTTTTCACATAATATATATACACTATCTTACTGTTCAATAACACCTAACCTACATAATCTCTCATTCATATTGATTCTACTAACTGACACAAACTAAATGAATAATTCTATTTGTGGAGGTACTAAACCTCTCTAAATAGAACTAGTGAAACTATAGCTTATAATATTCTCTCGATATGTTTTTGCCTGTCAAATCTGTACAAAAGAGTTAATAGAATAACTACTTGATTTATCAAATTTTCACATAAATCAATTTTCTCTCTCAATTGTTAAAAATTAATTATTTAAATAAAATATATATTAAAATATAAAATACATATTAAAAATATGTATATAATAATTAATTTTTAGTGTGTACTTTTTTTTTTTGGGGTATTACTAGGTAACACTCCGAGTATCTGGAATTGGAAGTGTGAAAGCTTAAAGTTGAGTATTTCCATTGAGTGTAAAAGGTAGTCAGGGAAGGAAGCTTTAGTGAAGATACTTGCAATTTGGATTTTGGTGAAAGTAGGCACAAAACAAGATAGACGATTGTGATTTGCTTTGGTGCTTCTGCCTTCCTTTTCTTTTTCTTTTTGGTCATATTCACACAACAATGGCTGATTCTCAAACTGTTTCCACATTATTATAAATTTTTGATTAAATTCCTCTTAACTAAAAAGGGTAATGAACTAAGGAATTAAAAGTCTAATTATCATTAATATCAGACTCACATATGATAAAACTTAAAAGTGACAAATTTAAAGATAATTTTTTTTTGGTGACTAAATTTAGATAATTAATCTCTTATTTATTATTTTGCAAATTTTTTTATTTTAGAAAATTTTCTCGTAAATTTTATATTGAACATACGAAAAAATTGGCGGCGGATAAATCCACCAGTACCACTACTCCGTTAGACTAATACGGTAATACCTCAGCTATGAATTCCGGGTTAGTTGTTTAATAGAATTTTTTTTTTCCTTTGACTTATGCTGTTTAATGGATTGATAGATCCTTTTTTCGATTAATAAACAGATTTTCATTTTCCCCCTTAGTTTAGGAAGAGTTTCTTTTTTTTTTTTTGGGTCAAAGGAAGAGTTTCTTAATCATCAGGTGTGAAATACAATATTCTTAGTCGCAAGACCCATTACGCGTAAATGAAAAACATCATGGAGAACTTTTTACTTCTAATCATTTGGGGTTTTTGTCAAAGGATGTTAGAAAAATCAATAATGTTGTTGAATGAGCTTAGGCTAGCCCAATAAGTTCAATTATATCATGCCGATGGGCTTTAGGTTTTAGATCCCTCTATATAGAACGTAAGTGTCATCCCATTATAATACCAAAATGGAAAGCCGAGTTTCAGGACAAAAACGAAAAAAGACAAAACAAAAAAAGGAAAGAAAAGAAAAGAAGATGATGATATATTGATATGCGATCAGCGAGGGTTACCTAGATGAACTCTTTATGAGGGGAAGATAACTTCTTTGGATCACATCTTTCGCATTGATTGGATTGTACTTGTAATGGACTCTCATACTCAAATTAGTCATAATCAAGTCCCAAAAAAAAAAAAAAAATTAATCATAACTCAAGACATACAAAGATTGGGATCAGATATCATATCAAATAACTATTAAATTTTTTATTTATAGTATTTAGAGGATAAGTTTGATGAAGATTCCAATGAATCTATTTGAAATACGTGCTAGAATTTTTTAAAATATCATTCAAATGTTTATATACTCAATTCTAAGATTGGAACGCAATAATATCTTATTGGAAACATTTTAAGTGCACCGGAGAGTATCGGTACACCAATTATTTTAACCGTTGATTTTAATTAATATATATTATATATATTTTTTATAATTTAGATTAATGATTAAAATAATTGAAACACCGGTCCTCCCGATGCACCTAAAATGTTTTCTATCTTATTTGTGATGGCAATAAAATCGAATAGGGGATAATTTTTACACTATCTGATCCCACTCTGTCCTATTATATTTCTGTATAGAACCCATCCTACTATTACCTACCGGGTAGGGACCCTGAATTTCCACAAACTTTCATGTGGCACATAGGAAAAAAATTTGTTTGCCCCTCTCGTATAACAAACTAGTATTTTTACTTATAATAATATTACAAAAATATAAATTTTTTAAAATTATAATTTATTTTATTCTAACAGTATAAATTATACATCTCACAAAAAATTTATAAAATTAAATTACTTTTGACAACAAAAATTATAAGTTGACAAAAGTCTCTGGCTAAAAAATAGATTAAGATATCTGTAGATAAAAAATCAAATAATAAGATTTTAGTTAATATTTTACATGAAAAAGTCTAATTTTTTATTAATAATTAATTTTAATATTCGTTATCTAAATTTTAAAATAATTTAAAATATTTAATTTTACATTTAATTAGGTGTTAAATCTGTTGCACAAATAAAAATAAGGGCAAAACACTCAAATAAGTCAAGAGGAGGAAATTATTACGCAAATCCGCCAAACCAAAATCTGGTTCATGAATCAACTAATGCATGTTTATATGTAGTTCGAATCAACTAAATTCGAACTCAATTTACACATAATTCGAATCAGGTTGATTCGAATTATACACAAAACTCACACACACACTAATTCGAATCCACCTGATTCGAATTACACATTGAGTAATTCGAATCAGGGTGATTCGAATTACACTCAAACACACAAATCCAAGTAGTTCGAAACAGGTTGATTCGAATTACACAATGTGTAGTTCGAATTAGGCTAGTTCAAATTATAAAGGTCCAGAAGTGTATATATATGGTGTGAACGTGAATTGATCTCATTAGAGTGGAAAAATGGCTAGTGAGGAGAGTTTTGTAGTGTTGGTTCACCACAGAGAAACGATTAAGAGGAAAACACGATCTGGTGTGAAGTTCACCGATAAGGATCCTCTCAGTATTTTCGTGAGGCCTACGACGAGCTACGATGACCTTGGTAATTCTGTGATACAGAAACTTGGTCTGCAGGGGGTGAAGCGGGTTAAGAACTTTTTCTATCGCATTCCAATATCAGTGTTGAAGGAAATCGTGAAGTAGGATTGTTTCACGATCGGGAGTGATGAGGACTTGCAGGTCATGTTTTATTGTCGCCGGTAGTTTTCCGAAGTTAGGACACCTGAACTGTTGGCGAAGTTGGTTGATGTGGTATCTAGTTTTGGGGGTTCGAACCGGAATACTCCACTGTAGGCACGGTTGCCGGTTATAGCTCCAGACCTGCTGGTGCATCTTCCTCCGTTCCTGTGTATGAACCTCCAGTCCAGCCTGTCGCGTCCCATTCATTCGCTGTTGATCTGAACTATAGTGGAGGCGGGGAGGTTGGACAAGGGGGTTTTGTGCCGAGCTCTTTACAGTGTGTTGCACCGGTTGGTCTTGGAGATGCATTGTTGGATGATCCAGACGATGATGATGTGGAGTCGGATATCATTGCTGATGACATCGGCGATGATATTGGAGCGAGTGAGCCTGCTGGTATGGGACGTGGTTCTAGCTCTGGCACACAGCAGTACCCTCCGCACTTTTTCTCTTTGGACTTGGATGCCATGAGGCAGGATGGGGTTCCTGGGGAGCCTGCTAGATTTGGTGCTAGAGATGCCGAAGGGTCTGCAGGTCTTACAGAGTTTTCGGTTGGTCAGCAATTTCAGGATAAAGATGAGGTCGTGTTAAGTGTGAAGACCTACAGCATCCGACGCGGGGTACAGTACACAGTGGTGGAGTCTGACTATCGCCGGTATGTTGGGAAGTGTTCTGAGTTTGGAAATGGGTGCACATGGTTGATTCGTCTTAGTCTCCAGCAGCGCAAGGGCATTTGGGAGGTCAAACGGTACAACGGACCACATACGTGTCTGGCGACATCCATCTCCAGCGACCACAGGAGTTTGGATTATCATGTGATTTCAGCATTCATCATGCCAATGGTTAGGGCTGATGCATCCGTCAGCATCAAGGTGCATAAACCGCTAGCATAAACCACTAGCATAAACCACTAGTATAAACCACTTGCAAAACCACTGGCCTAAACTACTAACATAAACCACATTCGAAACCACTAACATAAACCAACAAGTAAACCACAAAAAAAACCACTAAAATGAACCACATGCAAAATCACTAACATAAACCATATGCAAAATCACTAACATAAATCATATGCAAAATCACTAAAATAAACTACATGAAAAACCACTAACAAAACCACATCAAAAAATACTAACATAAACCACCAACAAAACTGCAAACATAACCGCTACCCTAAACCACTAACAATACCGCTAACATAAACCGCTAACATAAACCACCAACAAAACCACAAGCAAAACCACTAAAATAAACCGCATGCAAAACCACTCACATAAACCGCATGCAAAACCATGCAAAACCACTAAAATATACCACAAAAAAAAATTTTCTAAATACTAACCTCGTCGTTGATGACCCTGGCTATATGAGCAACTCTATCCAAACGATATAGTCTTTCTAGATCGTCCCCCATCGGCTTAGTATCCTGGTCGAGCCTTTGTCGGAGCGAATCTGGGTCGTTTTCTCTGGGATTTGGTGGGGTTTGAGAATGAAAAAGTGATTCGAATGAGGTGGGTTCGAACTCCTTTTATAGCCGAATCCAGTGTAATTCGAATCAACCCCATTCGAATTACTACTAGAGGCAAAATGTGAGTAATTCGAATCAACCAGATTCGAACTACTTGGGGTTTCGTGCAATTGTGTAATTCGAATTAACCTGATTCGAATTATTCATAGTGTAATTCGAATCAGGTAGATTCGAATTAGTGAGTGTGCGCATTTGTGTGTAATTCGAATCAAGGTGATTCGAATTACATGCATTTCAAGTTCGAATTGACCTAGTTCGAACTACATAGAAATGTGGTTTGGTTGATTCGTGAACTAGTTTTTGCTTTGGCTGCTTTATGTAATATTCTGCTCCCATTGGCTTATTTATGTGATTTGCCCTAAAAATAACTAATTTTTATACTTGCTATTTAAAAATAATATTTTTTTCTATGTATATAAAAATATAATTAGATATTAGCATAAAAAAATTATACTGATAGTTATAAAATTAACTCAAAATTAATTTTTTTAAAATAATTAAATTTTGATTATAACTTTTAATTATAACATTAGTATTCTCTCCAAAATATATGTAATAAATATTTGAAAGAAGAAAAATAAAAATATAAATTAAAAAGATAAGCGGTGAAAATTTAAAAATAAATAAAAAACTAAAAAACTATAATAATAATAATAATAATAATAATAATAATAATAATAATAATTTTTTATTTAAATTATATTATTTTTTTAATTTTATTTTCTGTAAAATAAAAAGATAGAAAAAATAGAGAACGAGAGAAAAGAGAGAGAAAGATGAAGATAAAGAATGAGAGTAAGAGTGAGAATTTGTTAATTTTGAAAAAAATATTTTAATTGTAAAAAAATATCGGATGACATATTTTGATTTGTCAAATTACTAATATAAAATATAAATTATATATAGAGTAAAAATAGTAGAGTGAAATAGAAAAATGGAGAGAGGTAGATAAGAGAATTTAGGAAGAGAGTTTATTAATTTAAAAAAAATATATTTTCTCTCAATTTTAATAAGAGAGAGTCATGTGTCACATTTGATTATTAAATTAGATAGTAATATATGATACATAATATAGGTATATTTCAATTTCAATTTTAATTTTAATGCAATTAAAGAATATCATGTTGCACATTTTGATTGTCAAATTAGTAATTAGTCATTGATATTGATAATGATATATAAAATAGATAGAGTGGTTGAAGGAATGAGAGAAATAGAGAAAGGAAGATGGAGGAGGGGAGAACTCTTTAATTTTGGAGAGAAAGATTTGATTTCAATTGTAATGAGGGAGTGACATGTAACACATTTTGTTTGTAAAATTAGTAAGGAGGAGGGAAGAATTCTTTAATTTTGGACAAAAATTTAATTTAAATTACAATGAGAGAATGACATGTGACACATTTTGGTTGTAAAATTAGTAAGTATGAGAGGAGAATTCTTTAATTTTGGAGGGAAAGATTTGATTCCAATTGCAATGAAAAAATGACATATAATACATTTTGGTTACAAAATTAGAGATATATAATAGATAATAGAATATATAATAGAATATAATAGATAATAGATAATAGATAATTTTGGAGGAAAATATTTAATTTCAATTACAATGAAATAGTGATATGTGGCACATTTTGATTGTAAAATTAGTGAGAAGAGGAAAATTTCTTAATTTTAAAAAAAAAATTTAATTCCAATTATAATGAAAAAATAATATGACACATTTTGATTGTAAAATTAAAAATATATAATAGATTTGACTCCAGTCTTTTCTCTTAGTCTACACTTTACATTGTATGAGAATAAAAAAAAATCCCACCATACACCATTTTATTAAAAGATTATATTAATTATGTAATAAAAATTAAATAATAATAATAATAATTAAATAAAAAACAAATTAATAATCTAAATTTAAACTTTTAAAATATCTTTTTCTTTCTACTTCTTAATATTATTTATCTCTTATTGTCTTTTTTTTTAAATTAGTAGATTTAATTTTATCCGTATCAATTACATCAATTGACAGAACTTTTTTTCTTATGAACGTCGAAAAAAACTTATTGTTCTTTGATGATAACAAAATTTTGGTTGTTAGAACTATAGCTTTCTAGAAAATTAAAAGAGCATGCGATATGCATTTTAAATTTTTAACATAGTATATCATATGCTGTATACCGTTATGTTAGTCTTTGTTTATTTTAACAATTTAACTTATAGTCTGTCCCAACATAAGTTAGGTAAATGAAAATTGAGAATGTATATAATAACATGGTGCATGTTTAATTTTAGGAAAAGTATAGATAAATAATGAAAATATTAAATAATGTAAATAATAGATATATCGGATGTTTATTTTACTAGTATACGAATGATTATTTTAATATTAAAATTTAGAGGATTAATTTAGAGGTATAGTATGTTTTTATTTGATTGGTGGTTATTCATATTATTCAACAAAATCATTATCTCCTAGTATCTCCCTTAATTTTATTTTACACCTTCGAATTTTTTTACAAATTTCAAAAATTACTTTTGGTGATGTAAAGTTGAAGATATATACCTTTTACTTTTAGCAAAATAATTTTTTGCATAAACTTTTACTATTATCCCTAAATTAGTACTCACTCCCATTTTTATCCTTAAATTATACAATATTCTTTTAAATAGTCATCGTGTCTCTAAAAATAATTTGATTGTATCTCCCAACTAACAAAAACAATTCTCCAAAACTTACTTTAAAAATATTTAGACCAAACAAAATCTTTTGAATTGAACTTTTATTTCCTTCTAAAATAACATTTTCAAAAGTAAAGTTTCCAAAAGCTAAACCAGACATAGAATCTTAATTCTTTTTATTTAAGAGGTTAAGAAGGTTGTCTTTCTTTACTCTTTATCTGAGATAAGAACCACTTATATATTTATTTTAAAAAAGAGATCAGATCATCAGAATAAGCATTTAAGCATTGGTTTATTGACATAATTCCTTAATTAAAACGTTAACAAGGTCAACTTAGTTAATTATAATGATATCTTTAACTTTAGTCCCTCGATCGGAAAGCATAAACAAATAGTTCCAATTTTACTCACCAAAAACAAAAAAAAAAAGTTCCAATTTTAATTTTTATTTAATAATTCTATAATAGGAGTGAATTTTTTTTAACAACTGTTGAATTATTTTTACCGTATAATTTTAGATTAAAAAATTTAAATTGCAAAATTAACTATTAATTAATATTTATTTATATAATTATCGAATTCGACTGTCTATGTCTCTATGCTCGTTAGTTGGGACCAGTGGCGGAACTTGAAACAAAATTTTGGGGGCTAGATAAAAAATAATTGTCAAAATGTTTTTGATATGGACCCATTTAAGATAAGCTCGTCTAATCTCATCTCTCTAGTTTGGGTGATATTGCCAAATTTAAAACCGTTTTTCAAGATCTCGTTTCAAAAAGTTAAGGTTAAAGTCATCATATGTAACTTTTTGAACTTTTGAAGGTTATATCTCACTTTCTTCGTGATTCATTAAAGTAGAAGAACTATCTACAGGTGTTAATATTGTAAAAGTTATATATTCTCCTTTTTAAATATTAGCCTTCCTCTTAAAAAATGTATCAATTCTTTGATTTTTTATTATTATTTTATATAAAAATTTGAATATATATCTTGTAAAATATGTAAAGAAGAAGTTAGAAAGACAAATATTAAAATTTATAATATTTATTGAATTTTTTTATCAATTTATACAAATACAATAATATTAATACTTATTGAATATTCTATTATTTTTTTATCATATAAAAAATTAAATTAAATAAATAGTAAAATATAAAATAATATTAAATTAAATAAATAAAAAATATCTAATTTTTTATATTTGAACTTAAAAATAGAGAGAGTGTTGTTTATTGAACTTATTAGATA
The DNA here is from genome assembly GCF_003086295.3 of Arachis hypogaea. Classification (NCBI taxonomy): domain Eukaryota; kingdom Viridiplantae; phylum Streptophyta; class Magnoliopsida; order Fabales; family Fabaceae; genus Arachis; species Arachis hypogaea. The sequence continues at coordinate 145,945,119 of NC_092050.1, forward strand.
CTTTAAGTCATAGTAAAGTATTTAAGTCAATTGAACTATTTTTTATCTTTTGAAAAAGTACTACTAAATTTTTTATAAAAAATTTGGGGGGCCATGACTTCCCTTGTCTGAACTAAGCTCCGCCTCTGGTTGGGACCACTTTTTAGACCATGCTCTAAATAAATAATTTATATTAAAAAAAAATAATTGTTTCTTCACTTTCTTCGGTACCAAATTCCTTATCTTACTCTTCCATGCCTCAGCTTGCTCTTTTTTCCTTAATCACAATTGCGGTGGCCCACAAATTAAATTATATTAAATTAAATTGTAATGTAAATAGTACTACATGTACTATATGGTGGAATTTTCTTTTTCTTTTTCTTTTTCTTTTTCTTTTATGGTTAAGGAACAATATTCGAGAAAAGAGTAATTTGATCTCCGAATAATTAACTAGATTCTACGTAGTAATCAATCTGACTCAACAGGATAAACTTTAAAAATCATAGAATATAACTTTTCTTTTCTTTTTTTTTGCTTTTGTTTTGTTTGGAGTGTCTAGCTAGAACTAGAATAATTTCAGTTTGTTGATGTGACTCATTGTGCTGCGTCAACAATAATGTTTCCACGCTCACAAGTGTTGGATTTACATTACACCAAATCTTCGCACAGCAATAATAATATTAATAATAATACACTAATAATTCAAGAATCTCACAGTTCCTTTTTCTATCAGCTATCTTCATAATGATTTTCTATCTCCATTATTATTATGCATGCAAAATGAGGTTGGCATTGTAATCATTCGTATTATATGTATAATTGTCCAGGAAAATTCGTTACACGTCATTTTCTTTCTTGTTTAATTCAATGTATGTGTCAAGCTTAATTATATATGAGAGGTTGTAATTTCAAAAAATTATTTGAAAAGAAGTATATATATATATAGGTAAATTCTACTCTACTCTTCTTATAATAACATGTATATTACCCTCTCTGACATATCATTCTTTAATTGATTGCTATGTTAACTATGATTAAACTATTGATAATTAAATTATAGCCCAAAGTGAGTAATTATATAATTTACTAAAATATTAAAAATTCAGTCTTTGATTCTTCCCCAAATAAGCCTCCCACACAATGAACCCTAATACCCGAGGATAACCGCCTCATTGGGTGCCTCATTCTCTCCGTCTGTCGTGCCATCTCCGTGCTCGAAAGCATCGTCACGGCCGTCGTCACAAGTAGCGCCGCCTTCCTCACGGTATCCTTCCCTCTCATGAAATTGCGTTGCAGAATCTCTTATCCACTCTGCAATAACGACCAAGTGTGATGAACATGAATCAAATGGCTTCTTTAACTTGTTCATTGTCTTCATCCTTCTCAACAAAGCTTCCTCTTCATTCCTCAACACCTCTAAAAAGAACAAGAAGAAGAAGCAACCACGATTTTCTAAGAATGGTGACTCGTTCCTATCTCGATGACAGTTCAGCACTTCTCCGAGCAGCTCAATACACTGTATGCCTATGAAACTTGAATTCCCAGTTCTGCAACTTTCAAAGTTTGCAACTTTACAATTTACTATGTGTGATCAATGTATGGTTTTTCATGCATGCCAATTCAGAATTCACTAGCTTTGTTATCATAATCCCTAGTTTCATGTTTTACTTAGCAATGTTTGTCAAAAATCCTTTCTCTTTTTGCTGGATTGCTTTCTGTGAATTAGTTGATACAGTATTGCATTCTTGTTGTTGATGCCTAGTGTTGTAATCTATGCAGCTTTTTGTTTTCCAGATTTTAGGGTTACTAGGCTTATGTTGGGATTAAAACTCCTTTTTTATTTTAATGGCACCCCAAGAATCACATCGTTATAAGTATGCATATATAGATTTAATTTGTTAAGTATAATGAACCGTTTATAATGTATTTGAAAATTCATGCAGGAATTTATCTTCAAGAGGACTCACTGGACACATAGCAGTTTATATCTCCAAGCTTATTGAGTTAGAGTCCTTGTGAGTGACTCGAATGCAAATTCGTTGAATTTTTGTATGTTTTTTCCTATCCTCCACTTGGATTGTAGTGATTTGAGTTTGTTGTGTTAGGGATTTATCAAATAATAGCTTAATTGGGGAGATACCTGTTTTTCTGGTAGAAAATCTACCATTGCTTAGAGTCCTGTAAGTTTATTTCATACTCTCTGCATTAATATAAATTATTGATTTTGTTGTTACAAAAAAATAAAGAAGCATTTTCTTTTGTAGAAACTTGCAGAATAACAACCCACATGTCTAATTCCAAATGCACTTCTCCAAAAGTCAAGTGAAGGTGTACTATCACTTAGGTATGTATCTTACTCTTATTTAATTTGATACCCTGAATCAGCAATACCTGTTATTTACATAGTTACATGAATTTCTACAATTATGTAGTATCACATATCAATTTCAGCATACTAGAACGTCACGGGTATACTTTTCACATAAAATATTTTACATGTAGCGAATGTACTAAAATGTATTACCTTCCATGTAACTATTATTTTCTTGATTTCATTATTTCTCTTTTATCTTATACACATACATACAACTTTAAATCATGACACATGGAAACTTGAAAGTAAGAACCTTCATAGAGATTACAAACTAAATGTAGTTTTTTACTTTAACTTTATTCTTGTTACTGAATGATGCTAGGTTGGGGCAAAATCCAAATCTATGTGAATCTGGTCCTTGTGACCAACAGACAAAAGATAAAAGCAAGGAAAATAATCCAATTATTTATATATTAGCATCTGTTTCTGCATTTTTGATGCTCCTACTGGTAGTTCTTGCAGCAGTTATCATCATTTACATTAAAAAGAGAAAGCTAAAAGGTAGAAAAAACAATACTTCAAACTACAATTTACAGTCCTCTAAGTACAATTAACCATGACACACATTTTGACCTTAAAATTAGATGATGTCTACATTCATATGGAATCTGGTGATCCTTTGAAATCCAAGCGCCGACAATATTCATTCGATGAAGTTGTTTACATGACCAATAACTTTGAGAGAGTCCTCGGTAGAGGTGAATTTGGAACAGTTTACTATGGCATTATTGATGATATTCCAATAGCTGTCAAGATTCTTTTGCAATCATCAGCACAAGGATATCAGAAATTTCTTGCAGAGGTAAATTTGATAATAAAAATGTTGGTTATCTAATATTTCTTGAATCTCAATACAAAATATTCAATAAGTATAAAAACAAAGGTAAATTCTACTCTACCCTTCCTATAATAACATGTATATTACCCTCTATGACATGTCATCCTTTAATTGGTTGCTATGTTAACTATGGTTAAACTATTGGTAATTAAATTATAGCCCAAAGTGGGTAATTATATAATTTACTAAAATAGTAAAAATTCAATCTTTGATTCTTTCCCAAATTCAGATGACGTAAATGCTTTGATCTCATTGGTTTTTTTGAAGGACTTGCAAGTTGTCCACCAGCAAGTACGAGATTCTGGATATGGAGATTTATTGCCGATGAATCTTTAGCTATTGCTGCTTCAAGTATCCTTCCTCGTTGGAATTACTTTCGTTTTCTCAGATTCTTAGGTCCCCCCCCCCCCACAAAAAAAAAAAAACACCAAAGAAAAGGGAAAAATCATATATGTTTTGTTAACTATGTTATTCTTTGTAAGCAAGAGTAAGAAACAGAGGTTGGTTCCTTGACTAGTCTTACTTGTTCATTCTTTTATCTTATTAGCTCAGGCAATCACTCTATCAACCTATATAGTTGCTCACAACAATGCATTGTTCGCTTTGCTGGTGTCAAATAATTTTGCTCAGATAAAAAATAATGCGTTTAAGCGACACAGCAGGGACAATGTATATGGTTTGGTTTACTTTGGTAAGTTATTGTGCCTACTAGAGTTTATTTTCCTTTGATTTCTGCTTATTTGGTATATTGATGATTAGTTCCTATGCTAAATAGAAAATTATGCAAACCCTTTTAGAATATGATGAATAGAAGTCACTTTTTAAGCAAAATGAAAGTTAGATATGGTATTGAAGTCCATGATTAGTGCATCCCTTTGATTTAAATTCTAATTTTGTTAGGACTTAATGGGTTGCATTGGTTAAACACTAATAACTATTTTATGTATGCGTTTTGATCTTTTAAGGAAATATGATATGAATATGATAAGGGTATTATGGGCAATTAGGAGGTACATTGTTAGTGAGTGAGAATTATAGGAATATGTATGCAAAATGATAATTGATATCATCAAGCATTCATTCATTGCTAAATTCAATGACATGAAAACCATTACATATTCTGAGTTCCTTGAAGACCTCTATAAACAGGTATTTTTATCTGATTTTATGTGCATTTCATCCATGCACTATTATTAGTTGTTTATTCTAATTAAAAAGGCATTAAACAGCTGGTTGTGCATGGTTAATTTGCATATGTTTCAAATCTCTCACGGGGTATCTTGAATTTGAGTGGCTTTATGAGCAATAATACATTGAAAATACCACAGCCTTCCATAATTCAATTTTTAAATTCCTTTTGTGATTATCTGTTGTAAACTTGTAATATATTTTCCTTTACTGCGATATCGAATCCAATATGGTTTTATATGCCTTTTGTATTCCTTTATAGCAATATGGTTCAATCTCTCTAAATAACTTGGTCATTTTTCTTCTCAATTGATTGTGTCCCTTTGATTTCTTTCATTATTGTTTCTTTGATTTATAGTTTAATTCCAGTAAGTTCAGTTTATAAGTGAACACTTTTACCATATTTCACCAAAAAACAAGAAAAGAAAAAGAGAACAAGAATACTTTTACCATATAGAAGGGTTTTTTTTAATATAAATAGGCATTTGCACATGGTGTATCCTGTTGGAAAGCAAGAATATGCTATTTAGTTGACACTTGAAAAAGCCAACTATTACTGCATAAAGAATGATGTATAATTATGCAACTTTAAATAAAATTTTAAATAAAATTCCAAGAGCTGCCGAAATTAGGAGAATTGTAATGTTTTAGTGACTTTCCAAGAAATGAATATGCAAAATTAGTTCTTTTTTTTTCCTTAAGAGATATATATTAGAGCTATGGGGTGCTGTAGGGCATGGCAATTTAAGGTTTCTGCATATTTCAGTGGCAAAATTAAATTATTGAAGGACAAGTCATGTGTGTCTGATCGAGCATGCTATTGGCTAGGTTTTCTTTCTTATTCAGAAAAATGTCAAAACCAAGCACCCTTAGTTGCTGTATGAATCAAAACTAATCACCCTCTGTAGGTGTATATCATTGACTTTGGTATTGCTAAGAAATACAGGGACATTTCTACACAGCAGCATATTCCTTACAGGTCTCCTTTTTTTACAATCATTCTTACTTTTTATTTATTTTATTTGATTTTATGTACCATGGTTAGAAGGTTCAACATGAAATTATTTTGGAACTCAACCCGGACTCTTCGTTACTTGTAGATGCACAAACTGGGATATCGGGACTAGGACTTGATGTTTTCACTTGATCAGTATAATCCGATTTAGCTGCTGAGGTTGGTGTTGTTCCACCACCAATGTTCCTATCTTTTTCCATCTTCTGTTGATTTTTCACACTATCATGTCTTTTGCGCTGATCACAAACCAAACATCACCTTCTATTACAAAAGCATAAAAATAACATAGTTTATAAATCCAAAACACAATATGCCAAATCAGCATACAACAAATATCTAGACATAGTTATAGTATGAGATACCTTAGTAAGGATGTCAAGATGGCTGCTGATATTCTTTTCTGTATCATCATCTACCGTCTCCTTTGGGATTCTACCAGGAAGATTAGGACAACTTTTGTTGTAGTGTCCTGTCACACCGCAGTTTGAGCACCTTCTCTGTTGCTTAAATTTTGAGTTTTTCTTGGGGGCTTCCTTACTCTTCACTACCAATAGGTCAACAACGTAGTCATCGTCTAAGTTACCATTGCGTGGATTTTCACCTCGCTTTTGGAGTTTTGTAATTGTGTTGACAACAACATTTATTGCTTCGACAAAATCACTTGAGTTCTTACATGCAACATCCATCAACCTAGAACACTCAGCACCCAACACACCCAAACGACACTTTAGTACCTTATCAGAATCACTTGGATCATCGACGTTTGACTTCATGAAGTCACTCTTGGCATTCTTCGTCCAACGCTTGCACACTAAGCGTTCTGGAATAACTTCAACATGTTGGTGCTTTAGGCAGGCGAATATGTGCATGCAGGGAATTCCGCTATTTTCGAACCACAGACACTCGCAACGAAGCATCCCCCCAACTCTGTCAAACTCAACGACATGATCAATATCTGGCAATCCAAAACTGTTACACTTGAAGTATAGTTTTCCACCATCCTGAATTACCAACTCTATATTCATTGCACAAGCACCCTCAATTTCCTTCCTGACCTCCCGGAACATGTTACGAGTGAAATTCTTTGCAGCAAAATCTTCAAGTGTCGGCAAAGAAGTCACAAGTACTGGATCGGTATATTTACTATTGAACTCTGCGACTCTTTCATTGTTCCTGTAATGGCTAACCACGGTCTCCATGTTATTGATAAATTCAAGAAGGATATCTTTCTTTCTCACATATGCTTTTATTAGAGAGTTAATCCCTTCACACTGGGATGTTATCCTGATTCGCCCAAAAAATTGGTCCCTCAAATATGCAAGAGCCCGTAGATTCCTCAACTCATAGGTTTGGATGACCCAAGAGTTGCTTGATAAGTTATACCTGGCCACCATGTCTTCCCACATGACCTGAAACTCTTCAACACTCACATTGGCATAAATCAATTTCTTGAAGTCATTTAGAAATCCACTGTTCTTAACCTTCTCGCATGCATTCCTATGTAAGTGCCATGCACATAGTCGATGTGTTGCATAAGGAAAGACCTGTTTAATTGCTTTTCTCATTGAAAGATCTCCGTCGGTGACAACTGCCGTAGGGTGTTTACTCCCCATTGCTTCCAAAAAAGTTTCCAAGAGCCACTTGTATGAACCAATATCCTCATTAACAAGAAGACCACAACCAAATACGACGGTCTGCCCATGATGATTGCTACCAGAAAATATCACAAGTGGTTTATTGTAGACATTTCTATTGTAAGTCGAATCAAATGTCAAGACATCCCCAAAGCACTTATAATCAATACGGCTAGTCCCATCAGCCCATAACAAATTTTCTAATCGATTCTCATTACTTAATGTGTACTTGCCAAAGAAATAAGAATCATACCCAGCTTTACCTCTCAGGTAGCTTATTGCAGCATTTGCATCACCACCCTTCACCTTTTCCTTCCTATGTTGAGTAATGAGGTTGTACATATCTTTTTGGTTGAATGACAAGTTCGCATATCCACCTTTTTGAGCAGCCAAGTATCCCAAGATGTGACAGGTCCTGATGCCTATGTCGTGCAAATTCTTTGCCTGAGCTTTATCCGAGACACTGAATGTGCGATACTCAGGCATCATGCTAACGTCGAGTGGAGCAACTAATTCATGAGAGTGCTCTTCGTAGAACGAAACAACCTTCCATTTCTGAATTTTTGTATCTAATATTGCACGAATTCTTGCCTGGCAACAACTTCGAGTTAGGGGTCGGTGGTCCCTGATTCTTTCGTCCTTTTCAACCTCTTCCTTTCTTGAGCCCACCCGATTGCAACCAATTTGGCGCATAATTACGGAACCATCGCTATCGCGTCTGACTTCATCCAACCTCACAGCGAAATCGTGTATCATTGCATAAGTCTTGTAGAATCAATAAACAGCTTCCTCATCTGTAAACTAAAGTTGCATGATATTTTCTCGTGACAGCTCTGCTATTCTCTTATCTTAAGGTCTATCTTCATCAGCCTCTGAATCGTCGTCTAAAAAGTCTAAATCGTCTCCTCTTAGGAACTCCTCATCGGAGTCTATTCCAAAAAAATCGCTATCCGACGGCTCCATCTCCCAAAAACGAACATACACCTACAATTTATAAAAAAACAAACACATCACCACACAATTAATATTTCACAGATATGTAGACTACAAAAATTACCACTAATTCACATAAAATACAGCAATACCTTTAAAGAACTAAAAAATTTTAATACAATCCATCCAATTGTATTTATTTTTATGTCCCTCATTTGGTTGACTAGATTCTTTGTATCTTAAAGACCTAAGCAGAACAACATATATTTGGATTATTTTTTTTAAAAAAAATGAGCATCAATGATTTCATCACTTTAGAATTTCATTTGTGATGGTCTGTACGAAGTAGAAATGACATTCTTACCAAAATTGAGGTGGCTGCGGTGGTTGGAGTGGCTGCGGGCTGCGGGCGACGGGGCTGGGTCAATGGGTGTGTAGAGCTTGACTTGCTTTTTTCTTTCAATTTCAGAGAGGAATGGGGCTGAGGTGCATTGAGTTTCTGTAAAATGATAAAAAAAAAATATAACTTTACTTTTTTAATGCTTATAGAAATTATATATTCATCCCTCTTATAAAAATATTTAATTATAAAATTGTCCTACTTTAGTTAAGATATTAACTCTTATTGGGTTAAATTAACTCAAATTAAAACTAAACATCCATAATAATTAGCATTAAATCATATCCAGATTCAACAAGTATAGCATTTAGTTCGGTCACTACAAGTAACTACATTATCCCATAATACATCACTAACCAATGATAAACTGTTATTTAGAATATCCAATAATTATGTGCATTTATTTCATCCAAGCCTATATAAATCAGACTTCAGTTCCCTCCTTTGTTCTTTCCTAGTATAAACAATTCGATCGAGTCCTCAATAAATCTATGTTCTACACCTTTCAAATAAGAGACAATAGAGTATCAATTTAAGACGCATCCATGTCCCAGGTTTTTCTCACCTTTCTTTATCTTTAATAGCATTTCTTTTCTCAGTAAGAGCATAAGTAAAACTACATTAAATACAATAAATCAGAGGAATAAAAAAGTCAAAATAATGTCATAGTCCGTACTCCATATAATATCCTCACTGCATGAATATAATAGGATGTCTAGTTAAAAATGTGTACTATAATATCTGTGCCCAAGATTCAGAAAAGAGTTCATATAGTTGCAATTTTCAAGATCTCATCCTCTAACATGCAAGATGATTATTAGGTATCCATAACATCAGCTAGTAACAAGAAGAGTATGGTATTCTTATGTCTAATACAGTTCAAACTCTTACCAAATCTTACTCTCTGCATTTCTGGAAAAAGTTTACTCTATATCAAGTAACGAATTCATATATACTGGATTAAACTGCAAAAATAAAAAAAACCACGTGCACAAGCACCATTCCTAAAGGACGTAATGTATACATTCTAACCTAATAAATGCATCCATGACCAATTATACGACTTAATCTCATGACCTTAAGGTCATACAAAGATAACTCAACCATTGCTCCAAGACTTCTCTTTTATCAAACTGCAAATAATTGAAGATAAATTTCAAACCAGCATAAAAGGGAGGATAGATATTTCAAAAATAAAATTCCAAAAAATGAGATACATAGAATTTCACAATTATAACTATTTTATTCAGAATAAAGAATATGTAACTACTTTATTGAGACAGAGAATTACCTTGTAAAAGGAATCAACCGAATGTATCAGTGAAATAGGAGCAACAAGTATACCAAATCAACTACTTAGATACTGCAAAAACAATTTAAAAAAAAAGATAAAAATAGTTTAGTATGAACATTAGCAAATGAAAACTTTAATTTTGAATAACAAAATGCAACAAAAGGCACAATTATCAAAAATTAAAATGTTCCCTTTATTTTAACTTCAACTATCAAAGAGAGGTTGAACTCAATTTAAATACAAAACTGTGACAGTGAGACGAACATTACATCTTAGGCATCACAAGAGAAAATCAATATCAATGGCACGCTATTATTATCTTTACAGTATGCTTATTAGTCAAATAAAAAATACCGCATCTTAAGCATGTAACTGATATTTTGTTATTAATTAGTAGGACATGATAATATGATTTTTACTACTAATAATAATAATAATTGTGAGTGGTTGTGGCACTGACTCGTATATATAGATGGCAAGGTTTTCTATGCAGCTTTCAAGAAGAGTTCCATTATATGGACTTGTCAAAATAATTTAAAACTGACTATCTCTATTTTTTTTATTCACAATTTAACCTTCTATATTTTTTTTATTCTATAAAGGAATTTAGCACCTAATTTTTCTTAATCTATTCCCACAAATCAAATCTGCAACACCGAATTCTACCTCACAGGTCACGGAAAATTCATCTGTTGGTATAAGAATAGTAAGAAAAACCATTTTTACCCGTCTAAAATATGATATGTCTAGAGGAGGAAAAAGGAAAAAAAAAACATAATTTATAAAAATTGAAAGCTTTAAATTCCTAAAGATTAGATTTGCTTCAAATTTTCTCATAAGATTTTAATTGGGAACTGAGGAAGGTCCAAGTTAATGAAGTATGAAGCATTCTCTGTTTCAAATGAACTTGGAATCGCTAAATATAATTTCATCTTTCAACAAGCCAAATATCAAATTGGGAAAATTCAATAACACTAACAAATTACTAAGCTCAATTATATGCTATCAAATTGTTACCTTTGCATAGAAGTACAGCTGCAACTACGAACGCCAATAGCAGCAGCAGCAACACCAATGCGAATAGCAGGGGCACAACTGCGATTAACACCAGCAATCAACCAATATGTGTGATCAATTTTAGGAGTTGTCTACAGACAAAGCAAGCACCAATAATTAATATTCGAAACTACTCATTATCTAACATAATTGTTATGTCTTTTGATAAGCTATAATTGAAAATTAGTTTAAAATTTTATCATATAAGACCTATATGGCTATATTAATTAGTATAGTCCATAAAATCACATAATATTATCATGTGTTATTTTCATCTTATATGGATATGACAAAACGTAAGCATTGAAATGGAAGCCCATAAAGTTAATTTAAGCCACTAAATCAATTTTATAACTCTTATAAATTTCAACTGCAATTGGCTATATATTGAATTTGCAGTGTATTAATGGTGAAGCTAAGTGACACAATCTGAAGCAAGAAGTTGCTGGAAGAAAATCCATATGTTAAAAGAGTTTTGGTAGTTTAGCATCATATTCATATAAATAGATTATGCCATTTGTGATTGAAACTGTTTTCTATTTCTCTTGAATGATGTTCAAGGATTTTCCAATGTCATTGTGTCTTAATTAAGTGATAGCAACAAAAAAATATAAGTTGACTACAATTAAAATGCTAGCAATTTTGGATCTCCTCATTTAGTCAATTAATTAATCAAAATGAGAAAAGAGCAAAGTAGTATATTGGTGATGGTAGTGTGAGAAGTGAGAAGACAAGCGAGTTGGGTAAGAAAAGTAGTGAATATATTTTATGTTTCCTATGGGAAGGAATAACCAACTCTGGTCCAAATTGTTCAGCCACAATAATTGATTCAGCAAGAACTGGCAACAGCTATGGCAAGATACCCAAATTAAATTAACTAAACTATTTTATGCTTGTAATTAATTAATGTCTCTACTTGTATGCAGAAAGAGATTGAAAATTACAAAAATTGCTACATCAAAACTAATGAAATTAAAAATAAATTTGGAAACAAAATTTCATAGTATTGTGATACAAAATAACTAGACCAGAACATAGTAGGATTCAAACCAAACAAAGTTATTTTGAAACAGGAAACCAAGTCGTGCATGAAACTAATCAATACTGCTATATACAATGCTTTCAAATGCTTTGATTTCAAATAGATTGAACAAACTAAATTATCAAGACCCTCCAACCACTCTTGTCAACTTTAATTAGCCAAATACCAGTGAAATGGACACAAAGAAATAAGAAAATAAAAGCCATATATGTTTGAGTATATTCTACTAAGTTTCTTTTAAAACTATGCCCAATTATTACAGCACTATTATCCATTACTAATCACATTATAAAAATTCCAATAGTATATATATACTTCATGTATTAATTATAACCTGTTCTAGTATTATTAATAGTTATAGTATGAGTCAAGTTACGTCCTTATATGTTAATAAAGTTGCAAAGAAAAACTAGTGCCGTAATTTTAAAGTTGAGTGTTAAAATGGTTTAAATAATTGTAAAAGATTTAATATATCCATGGATCAGACCATGTCCTCAAGAATTTGGGCCAGGCAGCTGGTTCTCCTCAGTTTCCTCCCTTTCATTTGGATTATATGTATTATGCAACTTTTGAAGAAGTATACATTACCAGCAATATATTCTATAGCTATTTGTTTAAATTTGAAACTAGCTAATAATTAATCAGCTATTCAAAGTGCACAGGTTTTATTTCTTCTAATCATTATTGTTGTACAAATGTAATCTTAAAAAAAAAATCAACCATATAGGTAGAGCTTACTTTTTCTTGTCCAATGTAGGGATGTCTACCCTTGTATATTTGGCAATGATAACCTGCAACATATAATGCATCAAAAGTCAGAAGGAAAAAAAACACAACTGAACTAAAAGATAAACCAGTAGTCATTACTAAGAAAAAGTCAGAAATTCATAAAACGGTAACCATAAGAAACAATTTTCAACCAATAGTGGTAACTGATTTTGTGTTAGTATCAATAATGTGAAAATAAAAGCCAAATGTGAAAAAGTGAAATGACAAAATTTGAAGAAATATTGTTAAGGAACTCGATCTGGAAAATTGATTATGATGCTTGTAGATTCCTTTTTCCATTCCTTTTTCAACAATCAAAAGCCAAAAAAGAAATCAGTAATGCACTATGATAATAATAATAATGATGTGCCCATACATGCAAATAGAAGACACAAAAATTGGAATATCAATTACCCACTGAAATGGAATTAAAAATTACAGAAACACAATTAAACTTAAATTTAGAGCAAGAAATTCATGATATTGTCATACGAAGCACTAATCAGAAAGGGGATAAATAGTTTATAAACCCTAATTAGTTCATATACATACCTTTTTTATGGAAGAACAGCTGCAACTAAGAACGCGAACATCAGCAGCAATGGAACACGAACATCAGTAGCAACACAAACACAAACACGAAGATAAGTCACAACATTAGAAATTTCAGAATCAGTAATCACAAGAATGAACAGCGCAAAACTCAGCCTAGAATACACAAATTTATTAAGTATCAAGTTGTTGAAACTTTGAAACTATAAGCCAAGGCAAAAAACAATTACAAAACAAAGCAGAACTTTTAGCTCCTTTTTGAGTTCATGAGAATCATTAAGTATGTAACATGTTTGACAGTACTTGTGCATATTAAAATTCTCCACTCCTTTCTAGAGTCAATAGATCAAAAAATTATGAGAAAAAAAATTGGACATCATATCAAAGTGGAACTGAATTTATTTAATTAAGAGTTTGTATTTACTTATAACTCCAAAACACATATCAAAAAAGGTAGAAGCCTCTTGTTCTACCTCTAGATTACTGTTTCTATTGCATTCAAATTGCTATAATTGAAGAAAATTATGAGTAAATGCAGTTGAACATTGAAGTAATGCCATGATAGTGACTTCAGCAAAATTTTACAAAGTGATTTGAAAATTGTATAGTCAAAGAAAGTTTGAAATGAAAATTTCTCAAATCCAAGGGACACACTGCCATATAAATGAAAAGGGAAATGTTCATTAAATACCAAGAAGGATCACTCTTTCAAAATGGAGAAAAGGAGAAGACCAACCTGAAGCACGAACAGAGCGAACAGAGATGTCAGCGGTGAGGGAAGGTTCCGGCTAACGGATGAAGACAGAACGAACAGAGATGTCAGGTGGCGAGGGAAGCACGAAGAAGTTCTTGACGGTGACCGTTACAGTGACGGTGACGGAGGCACGGTGAACACAGAGAGAGCGCTCTCGAACAGAGGAGAGGACTTCAAGCTCCTGCAACGGCGCTGATCTTCCACACGCGATGCCTGTACATGCGACGAAGCTGCGGGGTTGAGATGGCTGCGGTGGTTGGTGTGGCTGCTGGCTGCGGGCTGCGGGCGGCGGGGCTGGGTCAATGGGTGGGTACAGGTTGAGTTATTTTTCTTTCAATTTCAAAGAGGAATGTGGCAAAGGGGCATTGAACTTCTAAGAAATATAACTTTACTTTTTAATGTTTACAGAAATTATATTTTCACCCTTCTTACAAAAATATTTAATTACAAAGTTGTCCTACTTTAGTTAAGATATTAACTCTTGTTGAGTTAAATTAACTCAAACTAAAACTAAACATCCAATTAAAATATGCCATGTCACGGGGGGTAATTAACTCACACACACACACACACACACACACACACACACACACACACACACACACACATATATATATATAGGTGATCCGTCACCTTATAACTCGGTCTTTTATTGTGCATTATGAGTTATAACTCGACCTTAATTATCATTCATTCTGTAACCGACACCTTCATTACCGACTTAATGACCATTATTCTGATTTAATGATCAACGGTCATACCATTAACTCTATTCATCAACTCTATGCCTATAAAAGGTACTAATCTCTATATACACTAGACATTCTAGAGACATTCTAGATATATTCTATATTCATAGAATTATTATAATATACAACACATGATGACTTCTATTTCATGTTTTACATTCTATATTCATAGAATTATTCTTATACCTCTTAAACACTTACTGACTTGAGCGTCGGAGTGTCTTTTGCAGGTACCCACCCCCTTGTTCTCTCCTTGCCGACGTATAACTCATCCCGACAAAAAGCTTGAAGACATTCGTCGACGGACGAGCTATACACCAGTCAATCTCAACAAAAACAATAGGTATAGATATGTTATCATCTCCTTAAAATTAAATATATATAATTCTTCGATCTTTACCTGAATTTTTATAAAAATAATCAAATACGTATCTAATTAAAAACTTCAAAAAGGGCCGAAAAACTAAAAAATTGTATTGACTCTTCTTTCTTTAAAACAAAAAAGATAAATTTTAATCTTTTTATATTTTGAAATATAGGTAGAAGTGCTACAAATTATATTTTATAGAAATATTTTATTAGTTAAATATGTTAATATTGAACTTTTAATTAATTATTTTTTAATTATTTATTTAGAATTAACAAAGATATTTTAGAGATTAATTTGTTTACAAAAGAATTTCTTTGATGCTAACTTGTTTAATTATTGCTCTTTTAAAGATTAAATTATTAGTATATTAATTATTCACATATCATATAAAAATAGTTTAATGATTAAATTATATTGATTAAGTCACGTTTTGAATTTTTTAGAAAAACACATTAAATAAAAAGGTCAGATTTCACATAACCAAAGTAAAAAAAATTTAGACTCCAAACAAACGGGCCGGGAGTGAATTTTTTCCAGTAAAAAAAAAATAGATGATGTTCAGTATTTAATTTTATTTTTTATTATTATTTTTTTTTGTCCCACTTGTAAAATTAAAAATAAAAAATTACACTGTATCTTTTCAAATATTAAAAAAAAATTGAAGAGGATCAATTTCTCAAACAAACAAAAGAGGGATATAGCCTAGACTCTTTTTTTCATGCATAATGTTGCAATTGTTAAGAAGCAGCCATCACACTATACCACATACTTATTTAAAGATTACACATGACAATAATTGCGATGTTTAGTTCAATGATTAAATCAAAAGTGGGCAAAAATAATTATTTCTAAACAATTAAAAAGTAAAATTTAATATAATAAACTATATCATTCTCGTTCAAAAAATAACCTATAAATTTATTCTCAGTTAAAATGAATCTGCATAAATTTAAATTTGACTCAAAAAATTTATGAACTGACTCAAATATATAAAAATAATTTATAATTTTATATAAACAAATTATAACTTATATATATAAAATATCAACTACATATATAGTATTTATCTATTAATTATAATTTATTTTTTCTATCATAATTATATGTAAAAATTATATGTCACTACAATAAATAAGACTTTTCGCAACGGTCAAAAACCGTTGCCGTAGATTGAAAAACTGTTCCCAAAATTTTAGGCAACGCTTTGGCAACCATTTTTGACCTGTGGTATATGCGGCCATTACCAATGCTCAAAGGCAACGGTTTTTTATCTAAGGCAATGGTAACAGAAAAACCGTTGCCAGAGTTAGTGGCATAGACAACGGTTTTGACGGAAAATTTTAAACAACGGTTTTGATCCGTTACTTGATAAGCAACGGTTTAGAACCGTTCCTATTAATATGACAACGGTTTAATACCGTAACTGGATAGGCAACGGTTTTAAACTGTTGTGGTTTTATTATTCACATAGCCAACGGTTTTAAACCGTTACCGTTGGTGCCAGGTTTCGGCAACGGTTTTAAAACCATTGCCAGTTTATAGTCATCTAGGACAACGGTTTTAAAGAGTTACCGTTTGATGTCATTTTTCGGCAACGGTTTTAATACCATTGCCATTTTATAGTCATCTAAGACAACGGTTTTAAAGCGTTACCGTTGGAGTCGTGTTTTGGCAACAGTTTTAACACCATTGTCTTTTATAACTATTGACAACGATTTTTTTGTAATATATAATTTTTTATTTACAATAGTTTTCTCGTGAATGAAATTAATTTCAATTTTTTTAATTATTTAGTGTCAATAAATAATCTAAACTATTTGAATCAAGTCACTAAAGAAAAATAATTGAACATTTCCCATCAAATTTAACTTATAAAAATTGTTGTAAGATCCACAATATTATCTAAGTTTGCAAAAAATATAATAATAAAAGAGAGTTGAAATAGCTAAGTAGCAAATAGTCATCATGTCCACAAGTTCATGACTTTTACTCTGTAACATTTGCTTTTAAAAATTTGACCTTAATCAAGTTCGATTTCCCCTTCAACATAGTTTTTCTGTAAAAAAAAAATAAATCAAATATAAAACTACACATCTTTAATACTAATAATGTTAAATAAAAATATTTGAGAGAGAGAGGACAAGCATATATATCATAACATTCTTCTATTTAGATACACAAAACAATTGAATCAACATCATCATAATCAACCATTGTTTAAGATATGATAACATATAGAAACTTTAACAACAAATAATACCTCTTCATGCGCATCATTGTTCGCATTGCCTAAAGTGCTTCCTAATTGAGCAGCTAACATGTCAAGGTCCACTCCTGAGCTTTTTTGTTGCAGCATCATCTTAACAAGCAATTTTAGTTCATCTACTTCTTTTTGCATCACATCAACCTTATTCTCTAATGTTGTTTTCTCAGTTGCATGTTGCTGCTTAAAGGTGGCAGTTTCTTCATTTTTCTTCAACAAAGTTGGTGTGGTAACTCTTCCGTGACATCGCACTCTCCCTGCCTTCTCTTTCCCAAATATGGATTGGAAAGCTCTAATTGCTGATTCTTTAGACTTTTTATTCTCAGCTTGCAAATGTGCCTATATTAATGTGAAGAAAAATAGTAGTAATAAAATAAGAGTAAATACACAATTGGACTAAAAGCATATATCATTTGACAACATCGAAACAAATAATAGAGATTAAAAATAATGTCAAGATTCTTTAACTCAACACAAGCATAAAAGTAACCACAAGTGATGGACAAATTGCCAAGACACAAGAAATCTATAACCTATTTTAACCAAATTAACTCCTAATACTTACAATAACATCTAGAGTGTCTTCATCCAATGATTTTTCCTTTGTGCTTTGGCGAGTCTCAACAAACATTTCTGCTTGAGTAGGTGGTTCATTATTTTCCTTAGAAGCAGCCTGTAAGTCCAATTCAAATAGCATTTATATAGAGTTAAAAGGCACACCACACATACACATAAAAATTCACAAAGAATTAAAAATTGTACCAATCTTGCACGTATTCTTGCAAAATTTATTGGTCCCTTTCGATGCCTAAATTTCTGTTGTGCCCTATTTTTCTTATTCTGCGCAGACATTTTCTACATAACAAGAGACAAGTATTATCAACAAATCATCATACTTCACTCATATGTGTATATAATATAATTGCATAAACAATTACACTAAGTTTCACATGTCTTACCTTAACTTTTTCAGTTCTTCAATAAGCAATTAACTTGTAAAAATGACTCTCAGATATGCTCTTAAGACGATTTTTCAGCATCTTATTAACACATTTGTATGGCAAAAAATGAGTTTGCTTTATTGTGGTCTTATACCTTCTCCAGTTGTCATTGATACGAGCAAGGACCATCCTCTTTCCTTCAGTTGGAATAATGAATTTAGCCTATAAAACACAAATATTATTTGCTAGTAAGAATAAAATACATGTGTACATTTCCAGATACTTTCTAAAAGAAATAAGACTAAAGTTCTCACTTGAACATATTCCCAAATGGCTTCTTTATCTTTAATCCCCTTCTAATTTGTGTAAATTAATGGACAAAAATCTGAATTCCTTGTCACTGTGCCCAAAAATTTGCTCAAGTTGTTTACAGCTTCATCAGTAGGACCAATTGCCTCTCCTTCAATATCTAGAGAAATTTCTTCTCTATCTTCCAACTGTCTTGCATGAATCTTCAAGCATTGTGTAGGTCCTCATGTTTTCTTCACTGTTGTCTCTATACAAAGATACTAATTATATACCATCCCTCTTATTGATTTATAAGATATTTCTTCACTGGTATCTAGAGAAAAAGGTTGCCCTTTCCTCTTTCCACCAATTGGTTCAGCTTCACTGCAATTATCATAATTTTGTGTCCTCCTACTCAGCCTTGTATCCACATCAGGACTTAAATACCTTGAGCAAAATGTCAAGCATTCCTCGACTAAATATCCTTCAGCAATTGAACCTTCGGGGCGGCTCTTATTGCGAACGTAGGACTTTAACCTACACAGATATCTCTCGATGGAGTACATCCACCTAAATTGAACTGGGCCACCCAACCTCAACTCGTTTACCAGATGAATTGGCAAATGTACCATTATATCAAAGAAACTAGGAGAAAATATTCTTTCTAATTGGCACAAAATTTCTCTAATATCTACTTCCAAATGATCTATTGTATCATTTTCAACAACTTTTTGGCACAAGGAACGAAAGAATGAACCTAGATAAATTAAAGGGCCAGCTACTTGATTCTGCATTGTGCATTTTATAGCTACTTGCAACAAATAATGCAACATAAAATGAGCATCATGACTTTTGTAGCCTGATATTTTTTTCTCAGCAATATGAACACACCGAGAAATATTTGAGGCACTACCAGATGACAATTTTACTGACTTCAAAATATCACAAAAAATGGTTTTTTCTTGATTAGTAAGGTTAAAACAAGCCTTAGTAATTTTTGCTTTCTTGCCACCATCTATCTCCTTTGGTTGAAGTTTTTTTCTTATGCCCATATCTTTGAGATCGTAACGAGCATTTGCATGATCTTTGGACTTTCCTGGAATGTCTAATAAAGTTCCAATTATGTTATCACATACGTTTTTCTCGATGTGCATAACATCAAGACAATGGCGCAATGTATTTTGCTTCCAATATGGCAATTCAAAGAAAATGGACCTTTTCTTCCATGGACCATCAATTTTATTTTTTTGCTTCTTTCCAAATACATTATCAAAATCTTTCAAATCTTCAAAAATTTGTTCCCCATCTAATAAAGCTGGTGAAGACCTCAATTCAACATCGCCATTGAAAGATCTTTTGTCCATCCTATATGGATGATCCATAGCCAAAAATTTACGGTGATCCATGTAGCACATCTTCCGGCTATGTTTTAAATAACAAGAGGAGGTATCATAATTACAACAAGGACATGCTAACTTTCCCTTTGTGCTCCAACCAGATAACATAGCATAAGCTGGAAAGTCACTTATGGTCCATAAAAGTGCTGCATGTAGTTGAAAAGTTTTATTCTTTGAAGCATCATATGTTTCCACTCCAACTTCCCATAAAACCTTCAACTCTTCAATTAATGGCTGAAGATACACATCAATGATTTTTTCAGGCGAACATGGTCTAGGGATGAGCAAGGACATCATGACATACTCTGGTTTCATGCAACACCATGGAGGAAGATTGTATGCGACCAAAACTACCAGGCATGTACTATGGGAGATGCTCATGGTTCTAAATGGATTAAATCCATCGCTAGCTAGCCCTAATCTTATGTTACGAGATTCTTTAGCAAAATCGGGATGTAGCCTGTCAAAGTCTTTCCATGATTGGCCATCAGCTGGGTGTCTTAACTTTCCATCCTTTAAACGATGTTCATTGTGCCACCTTAATAATTCAGCTGTTTTTGAACACAGGAACAGCTTCTTAAGCCTTGGAATCAAGGGAAAATGCCTCAAAACCTTCGCAGGCACAGATTTTTTCTTCAACTTATCAACTTCTATATCTACCTCAATATTTTCTATGTACCTGGAAGCTCCACAAATTGGACAAAATTCATCGTCTTCATATGTATCCCGGAACAGAACACAATCGTTGGGACAAGCATGAATTTTATTATAACCAAGTCCTAAATCTTTTACCATGGCCTTGATTTTATTGAAAGAATCAGGAATATTCAAATGAGGAATCGCTTCTTTCAGTAATTCAAGTAGAGCAGTAAAGGATGCGTTGCTCCAACCATTAAGAGTCTTCAACAAATACAATCGGATAACGAATGATAATGTCGAAAATTTTTTACAGTCAGGATATAACTCTTGTTTTCCTTCTTCAAGCAAGTTATAAAACTTTTTTGCATCTTCGCTTGGCCCATCACCATCTTTATCTCCTTCAAGCACATGCCGAAACGTCTCGTTTAGCAGCCCATGAATGTCGTCGACAAATCCTTCATGGACTTCACTCTCATCGGATTCACTATCCATGTCTTATCTTTTCGCCGTGATGAACCCACACAGTGTAACCTTTTTGAAATCTCTTCCTTATTAAATGATCATAAACTTCATCCCTTTGCCCTCAACTAAAGTTATTACATATAGAACAATGACAAAGAATTTCTTGTCCTTGTGGTCTACCTTTAGAAAAGGCAAAATCCAAAAATGAATTAACACCATGTTGGTAACCCTCAGTATGTCTTGGTAAACTAGTCCATCCTTTGTCCATCAATTACATGTTCAAAAAAATTTAAAAAGATAATATATTAAATGATTTACCTGTAGTGTAGCTCAATGTCTAAGGTAGTCGCAGCTACAGAGAGACCCGCTATTTGATTCTCTTTTTCTGGTTTTAAAGAGACAAACTAAAACAGCAACAAAGAATAAAAATATAAGTAATTCATAACCAGATGTTTTAACAAAAAAATTCACTTTTAAAACCAATTTTTAGAAATCTTAATTTCAAAAGTGATATATAACTAAAAAATCAAACAATACAATTATCAAAATCCAGTCTTTTAAGAAAACAAGACTTTTTAGCACCCACCCAAACAATACAGATCACAGTATGTATTAAAAATTGTAACTACCCAACATTATATAAATTTGCTTGTATTACTACCTGAACAGGGTCAAAACCACACACTGGTTGGCAATAGAGTTGCCTCAGTTATCCCAAAAAAAATTTATGTACTAAAAAAATGGATAAGCAGTTAAGCACAGTAGAAAGAAGGAAACTATTACTAAATCCCCCTTTTGAGCATTAAAAAAAAACAGAAAGAAAAATTCCTTTAGTCCTTTACTACATGTTATCATGTATATTGCCACATCCTTTTAAGTCCCTATTTTCTTTTTCTAGGTAGAATAATGCTATTGAAACCACACATTTAACACCAAACATAGGTTCTCAACTTTTTTTGTTTCAGTTTCTAACTCACATAGTTAAAGTTCTTAATTATTTAACCACATAAGTGTAATCTGATTACTTATTATGATTCTTTAACTAAGAAGTTGGAAGTTTGAATCCCATCTTAGACATAGAAAATATTCCATGACCAATGTTTGCTTAACACATAATGAGAGAATTAATCGATGTGTTAAATGATCATGCTACATACATATAAAAAATCACTCACTAAAAAAAGTATTTACTGTTTGTAAATAATGACTAAGCTGATATAAATAAATTTTATTACTCAACTATAACAAATTTAATTATTCTATTATGATAAATTTAATAGTTTTTCTTACTCATTCTTTTGTTGAAAAAATGCATAAATATATACAAATACATAATGATTAATTTTTAATATATACAGAATATTTTCTATTTTCTAAAATAAAGAAAAAGTTGAAACAAATGAGAATACTACAAAATTAGGTGTTTAAACATGAATATCTATTACAGAGTACAACTAGATTTTTCCTTCTAGATATTATATGCTTAAAGCACTCAACAACCCAATCAAAGATATTAGTTTCAAATTAGAGAGCAAAAGACAGTTGTTGTTACTGCTACAAATCATGACTTGAGAAACTTGGCTTCGGTTTGGAACAAACTTTGTAGGAAATTATAATGTAAGGAAATCAATCAAGTTTAGCAACACAGAAATTCAGAACACAATGCACTAACAAAACGTGTTCATCTTCAAATAGACAGCATCATCATATGTTTCTTCTACTACACTCTATCCCCAAGAAAAAATCTAAAACAATTAGTACAATGATGAGTTTTGCTAACTAGAACTCAAATTAATGAACAATGTACAAACATTTTTTGAACAATACAAATTTGAACAATGCACAAACGGCCAAATACAAATTTCCCTTTCTATCTTATTAGCCAAATAAAGCCTCAAAATAGTTTTTGAACAATGCACAAACATCACCACTTTCCTTTCTTCTTCTTAAATCCAACAAAAATACCCAACAGCCAAAGCCCTAACTAAGCAACAGAAAATCAGAGAAGAACACTTACCACAGATGACAACCCAAAAACAGCCGATGTAGTGAAGCAGCAGCAGCAAAGCAGAAGCAGCGAAGCACAACCCAGTGAAGCAGAAGCAGCGAAGCACAACAGGGGAGAAGCAGCGAAGCAGAAGCAGAACAGGGGAGACGCAAGGACGCCATGGAGAACGGAGAAGCACTGAAGCCACGGAGAGGGGAGAAGCAGCGACGCCGTGGAGAGGAGAGACTCAGTGACGCCGGGAAGGAGGAGGAAGCGACGATTTCGGGAAGGACGCAGCGACGATAATGGTGCGACGATGGTGAGTTGCGATTTAGGGCTTCCTGGTGACTTGCGATGATGGTGCGATTTCGGGCTTCCTGGTGAGCTGCGGTTCGACGACGTCGCGTGGGTTAGGGTTGACGCTACGGTGGAAGGAGGAAGAGCTTCTTCGCGGTTTCGAAGAGAAGAAGAAGAGTCTGATTAAGGGCTCTCTTATTTGGTGTGCTTATTTGTGAGAAACAATTAAGGGCTTTCTTATTTTAATTTTATTTTTTTATATTAATATTTGTTATATATTTATGATAAAAATAAATAATATTTATTATAAATTTATTTTAACTTTATGTTTTCAAAATATAATATTTTTTTTATAATTTATAATAATAATATATAATATTTATTATAAATTTATTTTAATTTTATTTTTTTAAAATAATATTTGTTATTTATTTATAACAATAGTTTTTGAATATTTTATAATTTCAGTATTTATAGAAAAAATAGTTTAAATTTATATAATTATCTGAAATTATTTTATTGGTATTGTTTAATTTGTATAATTATTTAAATAATATTAGATAATGGTTGTTTCATAAACAATTGTTGTAATGGTTATAAAACTGTTCTTTAAAATAGTCAAAGAGAACGGTTTTATTTTGTTACTATAGCGTAATGAAAAAATTAACTTCAACAGCAACACTGTAAAAACCGTTGTCTAAGACCATCTAATAGAACGGTTTTAAAGTGTAGCATTTCGGCAACGGTTTTAATGCGTTTCTTTTGTACAATTCTTTAAACAACAACAAAAAACCGTTGCTTAAAAATAAATCATAGTAACGGTTATAAAACCGTTCATTAAAATAGTCAAAGAGAACGTTTTTAATTTGTTGCTATAAAATAATGAAAAACTGAATTCAACAGTAACACTACAAAAAATCGTTGTCTAAAACTATCTAAGAGAACGATTTTAAGGCGTTGCAAAATTTGGCGTTGCTAAAGGTCATATTTGTTGTAGTGTGTGTATAAAATTATATATTATCACTAAAAATTAAAATTATAAAATTATATATTATAGCTTACAATTTTTTTTTGTCTCCCACTAACTTAATAAGTTAAGTACTAATTCATCATAGATCAAAACTTCAATTTAAGAATGTGTTGCTAGCTAATAAATGGTTACATGTACAAAGCAAAATTTAAACTCTAACACTTACTTAAATAGATGAAATGATTTACCACTCGATCAATCCAAATTAATTAAACTAATTTACAAACTAATGAACTAAAGTTATCCAAACTCAAGTATGACTCATTTAAAGACAAATGACCGAGATAAACCAAATACATGAAAAAATTACGTATATCACTCAAACCAAATAATGGTACGTGGATCTCCCAAAGAGTGTTAGTATGTAAATCGAATCAGCATAATTCGAATTACAATTTCTAGCAGTAATTCGAATCAGGTTGCATAGATTCACTAGAAAAAGTTGAGATACACATAAATCGAATTACATCATCTCGATTTAAGCATGCTTTAAGTAAATCGATACATGCTCCATAGATTTAGTAAGCAACACAGCCGGTTTCACCTATCCATAGTAATTCGAAGGAGAGCAGTTTGAATTACCCCATGGTTTTGTCTCCATAGTAATTCAAATTGGGTGGTTTCGATTTACTCAATAGTAAATCTACCCCCTTAATTCGATATATATAAGAACAAGTGCTCAATGTAAATCTACTTGCCCTTTTTTGATTTACATGCACGGTAACTATATATATAATTCGAATTCACTTCATTTGAATTACATTTCACCAGCCCATATCCTACCAAATCCAGAGAAAGCGATGCAGCCTATCAAAATGGAAGACTACCCGAATCGAATCTACCGCTTGGATGGAGTCGTACATATCGCTGGTAGCGTGCATGACGAGGTTAGTAAAAAAAATTTAAATTTTATTTTATTTTCTGTAAGAAATAAACTATGTGTTAATTTTGTTTAAATCGGATAGATCTTGTTTATTAACATGATTAGAATGTGTAAACTTCAAGTAGTAGTTAAAGGTTTGATTTAGGGGTAGCAATATGTTAGAAGCTACTTACTGATATTAAACTGTTTAGAACTTGAATATTATAATTGATAGAATCTGTAAAATCTCGAACAGGGGTTAGAGTATTGATACAAGGATGGTAGTGTGCTAGAGTATACAAATAAAAAATGCATGTTGGATAAGAAATTCTGAAAGTTTAATAGATATCTGGTTAAAGTAAATCTACAATAAAAATTATTCGTTTTAGATAATAATTTTTTTGTAAAGTTTTATGATTGTAAGAGTATTTTTTCAATGTCATGCGTCCCCACCGCTGCATCTCGAGTATGAGAAGGCAGCATGGTATGTCGTTAGAAGATAAGATCATGTTGTACATCCAGATGGCTAGCCTGGCCCATCTCGCGAGCCTTAATGACTACTGGTTTTAAGTTGGATGAGCCATTAGTTAGTGCATTTGTGGAGAGATAGTGTCCGGAGACTCATACCTTTCATCTGCCGTTCGATGAGTGCACTGTTATGTTATAGGATGTAGTCTACCATCTAGGACTCCCGATCGATGGTCAATACATTAGTGGATGTTTGATGAACTTCGAGCGGTACATCGAAGGAGGCCGTCCGGCGTGGTCTTGGTTTGAGGAGTTTTTGGGTGTGATGCCGCCACCGGACTACATCGACAAGTTCACTGTGAAGTGCACTTTGATGCAGTAGATGTTCAGTGACCTTCCCGAGGGGGCAGACGAGGAGACAGTCCGGAGGTATGCTAGAGCGTACATTATGATGCTACTATCGACGGAGCTCTTCGGCGGCAAGTCTGGTACTCGTATGCATATCAGATGGCTGCCCTACGTGGCGAGGTTAGAGGATATAGATAGTTATAGCTGGGGATCTGCCGCTCGGTCGTGGTTATACAGGTGCCTATGCCGTGTAGCCAACAAGAATGTGGTTAAGTTGGCAGGTCCTCTACAGCTCCTCCAGTCATGGATCTTCCGAAGATTCCCGGGTTTTAGGCCCGACAGATTTGATGCCTTTCATTGGCTATTGGCCTCAAGGTACGCAATTGATTACTAGTTATTTTCTGTGTTGACATTTTATATTTATATTTTTTGTCAGTTGTTAAAAACGTTTATTGAGTGGCAGGTGGTCAGATTATCAGCCGACGTCGAGCGAGAAGGGACCTCAAGTCGTGCACTGCAGGATGCGGATAGATTTACTTCGTCCGTGAAATGTGAGTACTAAACATTTTAGTGTTTTGTTCTTGACTTATTTTGTGAGGTTACTAGAGATTAAGTGTTAAGTTGGACCGAGTTGCCTTTTCAGTTCGTTTGTAAACAGCTCGCCAGACTTGCCATGGTACTTGCGGTAATCGGATTCCAACACTTTATACTCAATCCTACGTCAGAAGCTGTAAGTCTTCACGCTCAACACAGCCTCCTCTTTATCTTGAAATTGCTGACCAACTAGGAACTCAGCTAGTCCTCCTGTATCCTGTGTGTCTCTGGCCCCAAATCTGACAGGCACGACAGGTTCCTCCTGCTGTGTCATGGCATCCAAGTCCAAAGCTGAAAAGTGCGGAGGTATTACGGAGTTCCTGAACTAGCTACTCCACCACTCCCAACTGGAGTATTCTTCGCATCCTCATCGTCGCTATGAATCACTAAACATGGTCACTTCTATAGCTCCGACATCCCGAGCTAATGCTAATCCTGCAAGCAAAGCCTCATACTCAACCTGATTGTTCGAGATAGGGAAATCAAATTTGATAGAGGCTTGAATCACCATGTCGTCACCCTTGGTTAGGATGAGACCAGCCCCCCCATACCTGACATTGGAGGCTCCATCCACATGAAGCTCCCATATCAGTATGCCAGAGGTTGGGTGTGTCATTTCGGCCAAAAAATCTACCATCACTTCAACCTTAATGGCAGAGCATGGTTCATAGCGTATATCAAACTGAGATAGTTCTATGGACCAACTCATTATTCGACTTTCCAAGTCAGGTTTTTGTAAAACTTTCTTGATCGATTGGTCGGTACGCATTATTACCAAATAACTTTGAAAGTATTGGTGCAACCGACGAGCCGATGTGAGTAGAGCAAATGCAAGTTTTTCCATCTTTGAATATTGTTCGGGCCCTTGAAGAACCTTACTAACAAAATACACAGGATGTTGATGCTTATCCCTATCCTTTAAAACCATAGCCAAAGCCAGAGTTTCTTCACTCACGGATAGGTACAGCAATAAGGGTTGCCCATGTTTTGGCTTTGCTAAGACGAGAGGAGATGAGAGCAAGTTCTTAAAATGTTGAAAAGCTGCTTCACACTCCTCCGTCCATGCAAAGTCTACATCCTTCCTCATCAATTTAAAAGATGGTTTGTCTTTTACTGCAGAAGTCCCTAGGAACCTTGATAACGTGACCAACCGACGTATGAGCCTTTGAACCTCTTTAAGATTCTGAGAACTCGACATGTCTTAAACTGTCTGGCATTTCTCGAGGTTGGCATCTATGTTCGTTTAAGTAACCATAAACCCTAAAAATATACCTCCCAAAACTCCAAATTTACACTTTGTCGGTTTCAACCACATCCGGTGAAGTTGGAGGCTGTAAAAACTTCCTGCAAGTCGGTGATCAAATCAAAATCTTCTTTTGTCTTTATCAACATATAGTCAATGTAAACTTCCATATTCTTTTTGATTTATCGCTTGAAAACTTTTTCCATTAACCTTTGATAAGTTGTCCCTGCATTTTTCAGACCAAAAGGCATTATAGTGTAGTGGTAAATCCCCTCAGTGGTGATAAAAGTTGTTTTATCTTTATCAGCTTTATGCATCGGAATCTGGTTATAACCACTATAGGCATCTAAAAACTTAATATTTGGTATCCTGAGGATGAATCAATCATGTTGTCGATGTTAGGTAAAGGAAAACAGTCTTTTGGGCAGGCTTTGTTTAATTCTGTATAATCTATGCACATTTGCCATTTTTCATTAGACTTTTTCACCATGACCACGTTAGACAACCATGTTGAATAAGTTAATTCATGAATAACATTAAGAACTCATGTAGAATCACAAGAACTCATGTAGAAAAAGGGTCATTATCCCGTTCCACCCAATTTCATAACATTAAGAACGAAAACAACATCTTAGAATTGAATCAAACATATATTAAAATAGAAGAATAATAATCTTAATCCATAGAAATAAACAAAGCTCCTAACCTTAACCAAGAGGTTTAGTTGCTCATGACTTACAGAAAAAATAGGGTTCTGAAAAGTTGCGGAAAGAAGAAGATCCTAAACCGAATTGATTTTTTCCTTTAAATACTAACCTAATAACAAATGCTAACTCTAAAAGATATTATTTATAAATCAATATTACAAAAAGAAAATAAAATAAAACTAAGAAGTGCTAAATCCAATTGGAGGCCCAATAGGGTGTAATTCGGACTGCTTGCTGGCGTTCAGCGCCAGGAATGGGCGTTGAGCGCCCATAGGGGGAAGCGCGCTTCTGGTCTCTGCCCCCTGCTGGTGCCAAACGCCAGGTTAGCGTTCAGTTCCTAGGGAGGGTGCTGCCAGCATTTTTCTCTGACAGGCACGACAAGTTTCTCCTGCTGTGTCATGGCATCCAAGTCCAAAGCTGAAAAATGCGGGGGTATTGCGGAGTTCCTGAACTAGCTACTCCACCACCCTCAACTGGAGTATTCCTCGCATCCTCATCGTCGCTATCATCGGCAAATGTGGTGGGCTCCACATCATCATCATCCTCATCCCGAAATATATCTTTCACATCATTTGGTGCTCCACCTTGTTGGCATTCTGGTAACACATCATCAATGCCGGCCATTGTAATCGCAACATCAACTACGAGCCCAGTGTCAACGCTTTCTCTATCACGAGTGAGGTTTAGATCACCAGCGAAGGACGGGGAGGCCACCAAAACTGCCTCAGGCTCAATCATGGGTCGATGAAGAGGCACCAACAGGCCTCGAACTAGAGCAGGCTATGTGGCTGAAGGCAAAGGAATCCGGTTAGAACCTCCTGAACTAGAGACCACATCCACAAATTTGGCCAACAGCTTAGGAGTCCTCACCTCCCGGAATTGCCGACGATAATGGAATAGAACTTTCAGATCTTCGTCGCTGCCTATGACGAATGAATCATACTTCACATCATCCCGTAAAACAGATATCGAAATTCTGTAGAATAACTTCACCCGTTTCATGCCTTGCAGCCCCAGTTTTTGGATTATAGTATCCTGAAACTCGGTGAAACTCGTCGAAGGTTTCATCAAAACACTAATCGAATTCTTATCAATAAACTTAATTTCGGAATGCATTTTTTCTTAATCGACCCTCTATAGTGCACCAAAACTAAGAAACTCTTATCGCTAGCCATTGTGGGGCTCACTATGATAAAGAATTCACATTTCACAGCTATTTATATACATTTGTACCCTACAAAATCGAATTACCCAACATCCATTTATATATGTTGCTGAAAGTATAGTAAATCTACCTCCTCTAATTCGAT
This sequence comes from Arachis hypogaea, assembly GCF_003086295.3. Taxonomy (NCBI): domain Eukaryota; kingdom Viridiplantae; phylum Streptophyta; class Magnoliopsida; order Fabales; family Fabaceae; genus Arachis; species Arachis hypogaea. The sequence continues at coordinate 145,974,901 of NC_092050.1, forward strand.
TTATTTATGTTGATCTCGACGCAAATAAATCGAATTAGGGGACTTCGATTTACTTGGAAACGTACCTCCCATGCATAAATCTAACTAGTTTAATTTGATTTACATGGAAATGTAACCATACATGCATAAATTGATGGGAGCTAATTCGATTTACGTGAATATCTACTAAATCGAATTTATCTGTTTCGATTTACATAGAACTATGATAAATAGAGTTTGGCTGCTTTGATTTACATAAAAATGCCCTCTAAAAATATACATGTAACGATTTTTTATATAAGTGATTTACGTGATATTAAATGAGCATTGGTTTATCTAAGTGATTTGTCCCTCATTTTATATATATATATATATATATATATAGTTTATTAAATTATTAACTAGTCAAATTCACTATTTGGCTTCACTTACCTACCTCCTACCCTAATCGCAATTTTGACTATTTGATAATATAAAAAAATTTTCACATCACAATATTTGTGAGTTACGTAAATACTAAATACACACTAAAATTTCTTTTCTTTTTTTTTTCTTTTTTAAGTGGCATACATCATTTACTAGACAGCGAAAGAAATATGAAGAAATATTAAACATGGGATAGTGTTATATAAGTATCACGTATCAACTAAACTTTTAACAATTGGCTTATTTATTTATTTTTCAAGCTAATTAACTAGTAATTAATTAATTAACGAAATAATAAATTGAAAATCCTATAAAGCATATTCTAACATATACATATTTTGATCCCCGGGCTTACGATTCGACGAGAATGGTTAACTTTCAATGATTCCCACGAACTTCAGATTTAAACGAACAAAATGATTCCCCACGAATTGAACAAGACGAGATGACGTAAAGATTATGGGGAGGCATTCATTCTCCTAACGAAAGGAAAAGTAAACTGCTTTATTCCCTTTTCATTTCAGAGAAAAAAAAAAAAACACATTTGATACACGGTCAAGAGAATTCAATTGATAGTGGGTATATAATTTTTTGGATTAATTTCAATTGATGGTGTATAATTTTCTAGAAAAAATTTTAATTCACTAAAAACGTAAAGGGGTTATTGTACTAGCGTTCACTAAAAGGAAAAATAAAGAGTGGTCCTACTTTTGAAATTAAAGAGTTAAACTAATAGTTAATCATTAATAGTTGAAGGATTCTGATTAAATTTTATATATTAGAATTGAAATTACCTAGCATTTTTAATTTGACAATATCATTAACAAATGATAAAAAATAACATTATTAAATAAAGAGATGCGTTATTTTTTTTTTTCCAAAATCAACTCTTCTTAAAAAATTGGATGGAAGAGCAAACTCTAGTTTGGTTCACGTTAATTTTTATAAATTTATCTAAAAATAAATTAGTTTATTCAAAGAGGAAAAAAAGAAAAGCAAAACTGAAAAAAATAAAGCAGTCTTTAACCTTTTAAAATCTTTGATAATCACGTTTTTTGTTTTTATCAGTAGTGAAATTTCATTGATCCTCAATTGAAATTACAAGTATTTTTTGTTGTAAAATAAATAAATAAATAAAAATATATAAATAAAAAATTTTAGTATTAATATTCATTAATATTATTATCTCAATATAATTAAGGTGATTCATATATATTTATTAATATGTTGCAGGATATATTTATATAGGAATAGAAAAATATTTTATATTGATGTTGTGTGTATTATATGAGACATTGTTCTTCTATTTGTACTGGTACCAAGTTTATAATTTTAAACTTCATTAATTTAACCCATTTTGAGAATTTGAGCCTTTTTCTTATTGAAAAACTTAGTTGCCCATCTTATGAAAAAAGTCAAATTCTGTTCATATCACAACACTTCTTTTTAGATGTCTATTTAAGATTATTCTTTATTAAAATTTTTTAAAGATAAATTCAATAAAAAAAATTAAATGAAGAAAAAAGAATACAATATTCTTTATGATGAGAACTGTCTCATTAAAAACTTTGTTAAGAAAAATCCAATAGGAATAAAATCTGACAAAAAAAAAAGAGTATAGCATCCCCCTTTTATCAATATTGTTTAATATCTCGAAATCAGCACATCCTAATTTGATGTACCAATCTTTCAAAAGGGAGGTTTGGAAGTGACTTTATAAATAAATCTGCCAGATTATCACTTGAGCAGATCTATTGGATATCAATGGTTCCTTGATTTTGAAGGTATTTGGAAGAAATATGTTTTGTTCTATCACCTTTGATGTATCCACCCTTAAGTTGAGCAATGCATGCTGTATTATCTTCAAACAGAATAGTTAAAGATATTTTCCTATCAATAAGTCCACATGATGATAGAATATATTGGATTAAACTCATAAGATCAAAACACTTGCAACTTAATTCATGTATCGCTAGTATTTCAACATGATTAGAAGACGTTATTGCTATCGTCTATTTTGTAGACATTCATAATATAGCTGTATTACTATATGTGAATAGGTATCTTATTTGAGATATTTCTTTATGTAAATTAGACAAGTATCCTGTATTTACATAATCAATTAATTGTATCTTCTTAAATTTTGATAAGAGTCTTGTATTGATAATGTGTTGTAAAATAAATAAATAAATATAAATAGATAAATTTAATATTAATATTCATTATTCACTAATATAATTATCTCAATATAAGTGAGATGATTCATTTATATTCACTAATATATTACAACTTACACCTATATAAAAAGATGTATATATTTTATAATGATCTTATATGTATATTATCTGAGACTTTATCCCTATTTATATACATACCGAATTTATATTTTTAAATTTCATTAATTTAATCTATTTTAACAATTTGAGCTGTTTTTTATTAAAAAACTAAGCAGCCCATCTTATAAAAAAAAAAAAAAAAAAAAAGTCAAATCCTTAAGGAGCATTCATATTGCAACATCTTTGTTAAACTTCGTAATTGTTACAACCATTATTTTCTGCCTTATTATTGAGAGGTATGCAAGTCTCTGTTTGGTCCGAAATTTGGTCTCGTATATATCCAAAGTATATTTTATCATGTTTGAGTTTATTATTTTTATTTAGTATCATTTTTAGATTAAATTTTTGTTATTCCAAGTCCACTCAGCTCATTTCAAAATCATATTATGTAACTAAAATGCATATTTATAATGAATTAATAACAAAATTTAATATTTTTATATTTTAATTAATATTTGTATATTATATAATACTATTTTATCTTTATAATAATTTATTTCTTATATGAATGTATATGATATTTATTAAATTTAACATTTAAAATAATATTTTATTAATTTATTATGTACAATTTATAAAATTATATATATACTAATTATATGTTTTGGTCGACCTGATTTAAATTAGATTTGAATTTTTAAAATAAATCTAATAAAATATTATAGTCGAATTAGAGTTTAACAAAATCCGGACCAACCTTAGCATTGATTTTAGCTTGATGGCTATGTAATAGGGTATTTGGGTCACATTGTTTTTTGTTTTCTGGTGGCTTTGTTGTTGGAAAGCTTGGGACATTTGATTTCGTTTTTTAAGAAAAAGGTAATAGAATTTTGAAATATAAATGAAATAAATAGTTAAATATGAAATTTGAATATTTATTAATATATATAATATTTATATTAAATTTTTTATTTTGAGAAATAAATATTAATTTTGAAAAATCTTTTCATACATATATTTTAAAAATGGGTAATGCTAGGAAGAAAAAAAACAGCCAGAACTTGCCTTATCTAGCATTTATTAATTGTCGCAATAATTAATGAATGCTAAACAAGGCAAATTATGGTTGTTTTTGGCTAATTTTCTTTGGTTACCAAACATTTCCGTTTAAAAATATCCTATCTCTTAAAAAAAATTTCTTCTTAAAAAAAATACAAATTTCTCTCTAATAAATTTAACTAAATCCACTTTAAATATAACCATTTTAGTTATTACTTTACACTTTGATCGTATCTAGGAACCGAATAAATACGACCAATCATCCCACCGAATTCACTATATTTGATGGTATGATTGATTTATATTTCAATTATCTTTTTAATTATTCTATTTCAACTTAATTTCAGTATGCTACTCCTTTACAATTATCAATTTAATATTTTTTATACATTAGAAGTTAATAAAAATTATATCTAAATATAATAATTATTTATGATAAAAATTCAAAATGACAATAATTTTAAAACGAATAAAAGTAGTATTGTTTATTGAAAAATTATAAGAAAGATGCTTAATGACTTAGGTCACTCATCTATCTTTGATACGACCTATTAACTACTAGGCCTAACCCATTAGTTTAACGAACCTTATTAATTCATTTTTATGATTTTCCTTTTTTAAAATTTCAGATGAATTCATGAATAAAATAGACTAACCATGTTTCTAGTTCGTAATTAGCAAGCATGATACAAGTATACATCACAAAAAGAAAAGTCCACCTTTAATTTTAATATTTTTTCCTTATATAATAATTAATCAAATAAATAAATTAAACTAGTAATACTAAGTACTAACTGCTGTGATAAGCTTAGTTACGTGGATGCTCATTTATGATGGACGGTTCAGTTTTTCTAAGGAAGTGAACATTTAATGAGAATTTGGAAAAGTTATCTCATGAAAACTATAAATAGAGGCTTAAACCTCTGTATGTAATACACAGCAATAATAAAACAAAAGCAAATGCAATTCTCTCTCTCTTTACTTTTAATATTTCTTTCTATCTTTATATATATATACACATTACAACATATAATATTCTTTATCTTTTGTACTATTCTATTATATACTTTAATATTATTAAATATATTAATTATATCTACTATATTGATATAGTAATTCCAGTGAATATTACTACTTGAGTTATCTAATTATATTTTTATATTTTATATTTGTTACTTCTTCCTTATTTATTTAGTTATTTTATAACACGTTATCAGCACAAGACTCTAATCAAATTTTTAGGAAGACTCAGGTAACAAATTTTTATTATGTTGAAGCTCTCTTATCTTGAATTTAATGCTCTTGATATATCTGGAAATAATTATTTATCATGGATACTAGATGTTAAAATCCATCTTGATTTAATGGATCTTGAAGATACCATTAAGGCTGAAAATAATGCATCCCAGAAGGATAAAGCCAAAGCCATGATTTTTCTTCGTCGTCATGTTGACGTATGATTGAAAAATGAATATCCCACATTAAAAGATCCTGCAGATATGTGGAAAGGCCTTGAAGAAAGATACAATCATCAAAAGACGGTGATACTTCCTCAAGTCCGATATGTTAGAGAAAATTTTCTCGACCTTCCATACCTCGATTGTGCTCCTACAGCAGCAGTATCGAGAAAAAGAATTTAAAAATGTTCTGAGTTAATTTCTTGCTTTCTTGTTGCTGAACGCCAACAATGAGTTGCTCTTAAGAAATCATGAAGCGCGCCCAGCTGGCGCCGCCCCATTTCCTGAAACAAATGCGGCAAATTATAACTCTAGAAGAGGTAAATGACAAGGTTTTAATAACAAGAAAAATCATGAAAGGAAAAGAATGACAAAGGAAGGGAAACAAATTTTGTTTCAAATGATGAAAATTCCACCACTCATTATAATGTATCTAATTTCTTTAAGGATTCTGAAGGAAATATTGGCTATTTGATCAATGATGGAATAGTTTGATATGTGTATATGTTTGTTAAGTATTCATGTGAATAATTTTTACTGTGCATGTTCTTTTGCTCATTTTATTTTTATTATTATCTGTTTTTTTTTTTAAGAAAAATGACAAGGACATATTCTGAAGATATTTGCCTTGCAGATAGTGCAAGTTCGCACACTATTCTTAAAAGTATTATATATTTTACCCATCTTGTGCCAAAAGAAGAGTATGTTAATACTATTATTGGCTCAGGCAATGTGATTGAAGGCTCCGGAAGAGCTATAATTTTGTTTCCCGAAGGAACAAAATTCATAATAAATAATGCACTATTGTCTACCAAGTCTCTAAGAAACTTGTTGAGTTTCAAAGATATTCGCCGAAATGGATATCATATTGAGACAATGAATGAGAAAAATCATGAGTATTTATATATCACAACTCATGATTCAGATAAGAAAGTTATATTAGAAAAATTACCCTCACTTTCATCTGGGTTGTATTATACTAAGATTAGTGCAATTGAATCACATGCCATTGTAAACCAGAAGTTTACTAGCCCAAATGAATTCATAACTTGGCATGATAGATTGGGTCATCCGGGAACAACCATGATGAGGAGAATTATTGAAAACTCTCATGGACAGTCACTAAAGAACCAGAAAATTCTTAAAACTAGTGAATTTTGTTGTGTTGCATGTTCTCAAGGGAAGTTAATTTTAAAGCCATCACCAGTAAAGATTGGATTTGAGTCCCCTGAATTCCTAGAAAGGATTCAAGGTGATATATGTGGACCTATTCATCCACCATGTGGATCTTTTAGATATTTTATGGTCTTGATAGACGCATCCTCGAGATGGTCACATGTGTGCTTATTATCTTCTCGCAACCTGGCGTTTGCGAGATTACTGGCTCAAATTATTCGATTAAAAACACAATTTCCAGAAAATCCAATCAAAGCAATTCGTCTTGATAATGCTGGTGAATTTACTTCCCAAGCTTTTGATGCTTATTGTATGGCTAATGGAATAAGTATTGAACATCCAGTAGCTTATGTTCACACACAAAATGGGTTAGCAGAATCGCTTATTAAACGCCTCCAATTAATTGCTAGACCCTTGCTTATGAAAACAAATCTCCCAACCTCGGTTTGGGGACATGCTATTTTACATGCCGCAGCACTTATTCGTTTGAGACCAACGAGTTACCATCACTTCTCTCCTATGCAATTAGCTTTTGGCCAGCAGCCAAATGTTTCCCATTTAAGAATATTTGGGTGTGCGATATATGTTCCCATTGCACCACCTGATCGCACCAAAATGGGACCCCAAAGAAAATTGGGGATATATGTTGGATATGATTCTCCCTCTATAGTGAGGTATCTTGAGATACAAACTGGAGAGGTATTTAAAGCCCGGTTTGCGGATTGTCATTTTGATGAATCAAAATTTTCAACATTAGGGGGAGAGAATAAACTTCCTGAAAAGGAACTTAATTGGAATGCATCATCATTGATGCATTTAGATCCTCGATCAGGGCAATGTGAACTAGAAGTTCAAAAGATTATACATTTGCAAAGAATAGCAAATGAATTGCCTGATGCATTTTCCGATACAAAGAGGATAACCAAATCTTATATACCAGCGGAAAATGCCCCAATTCGAATTGATATCCCAGTAGGACAAGTAGCCACTGAAGCAAATACACGCCAGAAGCGTGGTAGGCCTGTCAGTTCCAAAGATAAAAATTCTCGAAAGAGAAAAGAGGTAAATACGATTCCTGTTGAAAAAGACATAGTAAAGACACATGCAGTTGTCCAAAATTCTGATATAGTGTTAACGCCAGAAGACGTTCAGGTACCTGAAAATTGTGAAAATGATGAGATCTCAATAAATTATGTCTTTACAGGAGAGAAATGGGACCGGAATAAGACAATTGTCAATGAAATATTTGCATATAATGTGGCATTGAATATCATGCATGAAAATAAGGATCTTGAGCCAAGATCAGTCGAAGAATGTCGACAAAGGAATGATTGGCCAAAATGGAAAGAAGCCATGAAGGCTGAATTAGACTCACTTGCAAAACGTGAAGTCTTTGGACCTGTAGTCCGTACACCTGAAGATGTAAAACCTGCTGGATACCGATGGGCATTTGTGAGAAAACGAAATGAGAAAAATGAAGTTGTACGCTACAAAGCTCGACTTGTAGCACAAGGTTTTTCTCAGAGGCCAGGTATAGATTATGAAGAAACGTATTCTCCTGTAGTGGATGCGATAACATTGCGTTATTTGGTCAGTTTATCTGCATATTATAAACTGCATATGCATTTAATGGATGTGGTGACAGCTTATTTATACGGCTCATTAGATCGGGATATCTATATGAAAGTCCCTGAAGGACTAAAGATATCTAAATCATCCAATGAATATTCGCAAGGGTTATACTCAGTCAAATTGCAAAGATCTTTATATGGTCTAAAGCAATCCGGACAAATATGGTATAATCGTCTTACTGAGTATCTGGCCAAAAACGGATTCAAGAATGATGATATCTGCCCATGTGTTTTCATAAAGAAAACTACATCTGGGTTCATTATAATTGCTGTGTACGTTGATGATTTAAATATCATTGGGACTCTTGAAGAGATTCCAACAATTATAAAAACTCTAAAAGAAGAGTTTGAGATGAAAGATCTTGGAAGAACTAAATTTTGTCTTGGCCTGCAGATCGAGCATATAAAAAATGGGATCTTTATTCATCAAACAACATACACAGAGAAGATCTTGAAGAGATTTTATATGGATAAGTCACATCCCTTGAGTACCCCAATGATCGTAAGATCTTTGGATGTGGAGAAGGATCAATTCCGTCCTAAAGAAGGAAATGAAGATATCCTTGGTCCTGAAGTACCATATCTTAATGCCATTGGAGCGCTAATGTATCTTGCTAATAATACAAGACCCGATATATCATTTGCTGTGAATTTACTAGCAAGGTATAGTTCCTCTCTAACCAGAAGACATTGGAGTGGAATCAAGAAAATCTTTCGATATCTTCATGGAACGGTTGATATGGGATTGTTTTATCCCTATGGATCCAAGTCACAACGAGTTGGCTATGCAGATGCCAGATACTTGTCTGATCCACATAAAGGGAGATCTCAAACAGGATACTTGTTCACATATGGTGGAACAGCTATATCATGGAGGTCCACGAAACAGACGATTGCTGCAATATCCTCTAATCATGCCGAAATACTAACAATTCATGAAGCAAGTCGTGAGTGTTTTTGGCTGAGGAGTTTGATCCAATATATCCTGTCATCATGTGGACTGATTGATCATAAGATAGCTCCAACTGTCTTGTTTGAAGATAATACAGCATGCATTGCTCAACTTAAAGGCGGATACATCAAAGGTGATAGAACAAAGCATATTTCTCCCAAATTCTTCTTCACTCATGATCTTCAAAATCAAGGGACAATTGATATTCAACAGATCCGCTCAAGTGATAATCTGGCAGATTTATTCACAAAGTCACTCCCAAAATCTTCCTTTGAAAGATTGGTACATGAGATTGGGATGCGCCGATTTCGAGACATTAAATGATGTCGGCAAGAGGGGGAGACTGTACTCTTTTCCCTTGGTCAAGTTTTTTCCCATTGGGTTTTTCTTGACAAGGTTTTTAATGAGGCAATCTCCATCACGAATGATATTGTACTCTTTTTCCTTCACTAAAGTTTTTTCCCACTGGATTTTTCTTTAGTAAGGTTTTAATGAGGCAATAATCCTAAATGGTCATCCAAGGGGGAGTGTTGTGATAAGCTTAGTTACGTGGATGCCCATTTATGATAGGCGGTTTAGTTTTTCCAAAGAAGTGAACATTTAATGAGAATTTAGAAAAGCTATCTCATGAATACTATAAATAGAGGCTTAAGTCTCTGTATGTAATACACAGCAATAATAAAACAAAAACAAATGCAATTCTCTCTCTCTTTACTTTTAATACTTCTTTCTATCTTTATATATATATATATATATATATACACACACACACATTACAACATATAATATTCTTTATCTTTCGTACTATTCTATTATATACTTTAATATTATTAAATATATTAATTACATCTACTATATTGATATAATAATTCCAATGAATATTATTATTTGAGTTATCTAATTATATTTTTATATTTTATATTTTTTACTTCTTCCTTATTTATTTAGTTATTTTATAACACTAACAGAAATTTTAGACAACCAACAATTTTTTAATTAATATGTAACTAATAATTTAATTTGTACTCTTCTTTTTGAACATATTTATTACTTAGTTAAATATTATTAGTAGTATTATTATTACATGCTACAAAGTACAAAACTATTAATCCACTAACTTTAACTTTTATCGTGTAGTTTCCTTTTCCAAATGTTTTTATCTACAAACCCGTTTACATGGGCAGTTCAAATTTAATGTACCAAAAACGACTCAGAAGTAGGCCCTGAACCAAAAGTCTCTCACTATCTTTTCAAAATATTTTGGGAAAATCCACCAAAAAGAAAATATATTTTGGGAAATATCATATTTTCCTCGCCAACATATTGTTTTTGCAAGTACAATCTTTTATAAAAAGGTAAAGTATGTGCCTTTTTTTTTTTAATGTTTTTAAAATTATTTTTAACGGCTCCCCTAATTTTAATTTTTTACATATAAATTATATGTAAATTTTAGTTTAACTCTTTTTAAAAATTTATTTTAATATTATTTTATTGTGTAAATATTTTTTGCCCTTTCTAATATTTCTTCTAGCACCGCTCCCACATCATTGTATCATCAACAACCATCCATGCTACCCAACAACAACATCATCAACGTTATCCGCTCCATCCATCATCATAATCATCAACGATTCAGCCTTTTCAAAATTTCACTGTTCACTATTCACCCACAACAGCAACAACAAATTTTTGTTTAGTTTCAAAAAAATCAAACAAGGTTGACAGAGAGAGATAAAGAGAAAGATTTTTTTAAATTTTAAAAAAATACTAGAGACAAAAATTATATTTTATTTTGTATAAAATAATTTAAAAAAAATAAAATTTTTATTTTTAAAAATAATATTAATTTGACAAAATTTATCAAATATGGTGGAGTTTATGATGCCTATAGCTATGGAGATTATGGTGACTAAATTTTTTAACAATATTTAAAAAATGTTAGTTGTTAAAATTAAAGGACACAGGTAACACATTTTTTTAATTAAAAAACATTATTAAAAAATAAAAAAATTAATTTAATTGTTGTAATATTTTTTAAGTGGTGCTAAAATTCTATAGCAAGTGACTGACTGTAGCTATACCCACCATAGCATGCACCATCAAATATATGGAGACAGATTCAAACAAAAACTTGGATATCATCATATTTTAATACTATTTTTTAAGTCTGCTCGGAAATATAAGATCTTTTTATTTCTAAATTTAATTTTATTGATTATACCAAATAAAATTATTTTGGCAATTTTTTGTGTGAATTGAACACAGATTCCAAAAGAAAATCGTAAAAATGATCTAAAGATGCAATTTCCTCGATTTTTTTATACGTATCCTAAATAATTTTTTATATTTATGGACAAAATATTCGATCAAATACATAAGTAATTGTTGCTTATAAGATACAATGATGCATTATTTTAAAGTAAGATTAATTTTAAAAAGACAAAATATCATTTCTTTCAAACTCATTTTTTCATAAATTAAATCTTTGAAAAAGTAAAAATAGTAATTTTATTTTGTTTCTGCATTTAGTTGTTAGATATGTGATGGAAGTGTACCGTGGATTCCACGCTCTTGTTAGCATATATAATGAGTGTTCTTGTTGAGTTTGGCCGGTGTATAGCTTGTCCGTCGATGAAAGTCTTCAAATTTTTCGTCAGGATGAGTTATACGTCGGCAAGGAGAGAACAAGGGAGTGGGTACCTGCAAAAGACACTCCGACGCTCAAGTCAGTAAGTGTTTAAGAGGTATAAGAATAATTCTATGAATATAGAATGTAAGGCATGATATAGAACTTATAGAACTTATCATGTTGCCTCTTGAGATTAGATATAGAAGGTTCCTTTTATAGGCATAGAATTGATGAATGATATTCATGTTATGACCGTTTGGTCATTAAGATTGAAATGATGGTCATTAAGTCGGTAATGAAGGTGTCGGTTACAAGTAAAGAATAAATGATAATTAACGCCGAGTTATAACTCATAATGCACAATAAAGATCGAGTTATAAGGTGACGGATCACAGCCCCCAAACTTTGTCTGCCGATCATATGATCCAAGCTAAGCTTAGAAAATAAAATGAGTTATAACTCTGTTAAAAGATAAGTGAATAATGATACGGTGAGCCCCCAAGCTTAGTTGGGTTATTATGTCGGCACTTACTAAAAAAATAATTGAGTGATAAGAGTCATTCAATCAAGATAGTTGAGTGGGGGATACTTTTCTGCTTAAGAACAATTTTAGTATTTGATTGTATGTGAACTGAAAAGTTCAGAGATAGATATCCATTGACGGAATCGATTGTATGATCCGAAGATATAATGATTAATTATCTTGGGAATTTTTCCGGCCCACAACAACTTATTGATAAATTTCTCGCTCAAAGCAATTAGTTATTGAATATTTACAATTTATAGTGAAGGTCATACAACATGAATAAGATAAATTGAGAAAATGAATATGTCTAAAATCGCAACATATATTGAATAATATATATTGTAAAAGTAAAAGAGTTCAAAGTAGAAAAATATACCTTGAAAGTTGATAATTGTAGAGAAGAAGATGACATATATGAATGTCATACATGCCAAATGTGAATATTTGAATTTTGTTTTGTAGGACGGACATGCTTTAATTTGATAATAAAGCAATAAGATAACAGTTATTGAATTATACATTTAGTATAATGTTTCTAGCAGTTACAATATGACGAGGGACATTCTTCGTACAATAATAGTAAATTGCCTGTTTAATTTTTTACATTAAACAAATAGTAACATAAAATTTAATAGCATAAAGTGAATAGTGTAATAGTTATATACAATTGATATATAATTAATTTTTGATGGAATCCAATTTTAAGATTTGAACTCATCATTACTGTCATTTAATTGTATAAATGAAATCATTAAGCAATAAGAATATAATATATAATGAAATAAAAATGCAATTGATATGGTTGTTATATGGCATTATTGCATAGGACATATATTGAGGTTTGAATATAACTAATAAATCAATAAATATTAGTTACACAAAATATAAATGCATAAGTATGTTGAATAAAATATATAATTTTATTTGTGTAAGTAGAGAACTTTGAAAAATTTAGCAAAATTGATAGGTGAGTTTGTACTTAGATTGATTGAAAACCGAGTTTTTTTTTTCTTTTTCCGGATTGGTTGAAAGCCGAGTTTGTTCTCGGATTGATTATGACATGTGAAATATTATGATACGTTAGATAAAAATTTGATAAATGTATTAAATAAAATCCTAAACAAGATTGTTGAAATTGGTTCAAAAATTTGAATGTAATTCAAGTTTTATGAACCTAAGGGGAGTGAGAATTATTTTACTCGTTCCCCACAGACGGCGCCAATTGTTCTTGCTGAGTTTGGCCGGTGTATAGCTCGTCCGTCGATGAAAGTCTTCAAGCTTTTCGTCATGATGAGTTATACGTCGGCAAGGAGAGAACAAGGGGGTGGGTACCTGCAAAAGACACTCCAACGCTCAAGTCAGTAAATGTTTAAGAGGTATAAGAATAATTCTATGAATATAGAATGTAAGACATGATATAGAACTTATAGAACTTATCATGTTGCCTCTTGAGATTAGATATAGAAGGTTCCTTTTATAGGCATAGAATTGATGAATGATATTCATGTTATGACCGTTTGGTCATTAAGATTGAAATGATGGTCATTAAGTCGGTAATGAAGTGTCGGTTACAAGTAAAGAATAAATGATAATTAACGCCGAGTTATAACTCATAATGCACAATAAAGATCGAATTATAAGGTGACGGATCAATGAGATTTTACAATTAATAGGAATCAAAATAGTTATTATTCACTAATTTATGGTTTCTATGTTATTGGTGATTGTTCCGAGGCATACTTGAAATAGATTGTATGCCAAATGGATTTTGAAAGAGTTTAGAGGTGGGGCAAAGTGACTTAAATGTGGCTTTGCGTGAACTCCAAAAAGTAAGAGTACCTGTAAAGAATTTCGGTGTTTAAATTAGTAAAAATTTTAATAAATTTTAAAAAATTTAGAATTAAAAAATATTTGAAATTGATGAGATATTTATAAAAAAAAAAAATCATGACTTAATCTTAATATAAGGGAAGTTTCCTATGTAAGTATGGTTATTAAACTTGTAGATATCTTCAAAAGTAGAAGAGTGACAAATTTTTACTTACCATATAAGTCGGGTCGAGCGTAGGAACTTATAATCTGAACAAATCGGGCAGGTAGACCCATGATCCTGTTGAATTAGTTCAGTAAGTTTATTGGACTTCTTTAAAATGGCACAATCTCTTTTTGATCTATAGTCCTGAGTTATCTAGGCTAGAATATAATAAATTGTTATTAAACTTTTCTGTTAATTGTATTTATATTTAGATGATATTAATTAAAAGTTAGTCGATATAATATTAGCTATTTTAACATAACATAAAAACGATTTAAAAAAAGTTAATATGTGTGTACAAGTGATGAGTGTAATAAACTGATAATGTCAGTAGTGCGAGTGAAAAGGTGATACATGATAGCACCTGTGTTAATGAGAACAAATTTCGAATATAAAAAAAAAATGTTTGTATATTTTCATATGCATTTTTTAAAATTTTTGTATCAAAAGATAAAATTTTTATTATTTTATTTATCATATATGTACTTTTAATTTATAATAGTAATAATATATAATTGTACACATATAATTATAATATTCATATTTGTTAAATATATGAGTGTGCATTTTTTTTTAATTTTTGTCATATCTAGATTATAATTTCTTAGTTTGTTTCATTATAAGTTGAATGGATGATAAATTTGAATGTGACGAGTCTAATTAAATTATTTATAATAGAAGAGAGAAACATATTTATGTATTATTGTTTTTGTTTTTTCCAAGAGTGAGGTCACGAATTAGGGGTTAGAAATTGGAGATCCTAACTTTGACGTGTATAAAACCAAATCGGGAGGGTAACCTATAAGACATTCCGATGCTAAAGTCAGTTAAGTATTTGAATAGTATAGCTTTTGTCTTTACCTGCTGAATTCCTTTCCCTTTTATCTCTGCCTGTTGGATTGTCGTTTTTCCACCATTTAGTGCCTTTATGTTGTGTCCTTAATGTCAAGATTCAACGGTTTCAGACTTAGTGATGTTGCCGTTGTGGTATGCCTCACGTTATCTCGTAACGTCGAATTCTCACTTATTAGTATTTCATTACGTTATTATTTGTCTAGAACAGTGTCCCCAACTCGGATCCCTGGACTTTGGCTCTTTCATCAAGGGCATTCAAGTTTATGAGGTCGGATTTGTCTTTAAATTGGAACCCTAAAGGGTTTATTAAGGAAACTGAACAATTTTCTTCAGTTTTCTAGGAGCGGTTACAGTTTTCTCGTTTTACGAACCATCATCCCACTTTCAAATTCTCTCTCCAACAATTAATGCAACATTAACTTAAAATTAAATAATCTTTTACTTCTACTTTACCTTTCATTCACCAATATTTCACCTTCAAATCACTTTTTGAACAAGAGTAGTGTCCTTTTCCTCCCAGTAAGCTTCTTCCTGTTGGGTCTTCCTTCTCTGTCACATTCTCCGTCGTTATCGCACTTTCCGTCACATTAAGGAGGATTACCAGCACTCATCAGAGAACTTCATGGCAACCTTTCTTAAGGTTGTTGAAGCTTTTGTTCTTTTTCTTTCTCTATGTCTTAGAAGAATATTCTCGAAGTTTTTACTTTTTACTGCTTTGTATATTCTTTCTTTCCTGGTGCTGTTTGTTTAGAATTTTTCTCGCATTTTCTCTGCGCTTGTTACGTTTGATTAGGCTCAATATAGTAAGGGTACCACTATTTTAAGTTTTCCCAAATAATCGATGATTCCTGTTTGCCCCGATTTTCCATAATTTTCTATGTTTTCCAGGCTCATTTTGTGTTTTTTTGAGTAAGCAATAGAATTTGCAGCTTTAGGATTTTTTGATTTTTGGTAATGTAGTGATGGTAACATAGTGGTGGTGCCCCTATAGGTCTTTTCGTGATGGTCAGGAAAAAGGTTATCATGAACCGAGGACGTGGCAGTGTTGCTAACCAGCCGAGACCCCGACCTGCCCCCTTCCAGGGATGAACAGTGAGCTTGAGCTAGATATCTACTCTTGGGTATCCACGGAAGTCAAGGCTACCCCCTCCACGGCTACGCAAGAAGAACTTGACAATCTGAAGGAGGCCAGAGTTATTTTCGATTCTGATATGAGCAACTTGTAAATCTTCTCTGTTCCTAGGTCCGGAGAATGGTTATGCTATATTAATAAGCATGTCGGCACTGTCCCGGATTGGTAGTGGATGTATGAGACATTATTCTCCAGAATTGGGGTCTGTTTATCTTTTTTCGACTTCTAAGTGAGCGTGCCAACTCACACTGGATGTTCTCCTTCCCAACTCCACCCACAGCACCTGAGCTATTATTCATGGCGTCGAGCTCTTATGCTCATTCCTAGATATCGAGCCTATATTTAGGGTTTTCTTTTATTTTTTCACTTTGACAGTTTCCTATCGGTCACAAGGTCGTGGGTTCATCTCTTTCTGAGGTATCTCAAATAAGAAACTTTTTACTTTGTTTGAAAAATCCTACCATAGTTTTAAAGAAACGTTTTTAAGATTAAAGGGATAGAAGGTACGACCATTTCCTTTTGGCTTTGGAAGGGACGAAGAAATTTAACTTGTATTGGAACTACAACGTTTCTTCGCCGAAGATTAGAGTTAGCGGTGTCAATGATGCCAAGATTTTGAGTCTTAACTTATTAATGAGGTTGTGGAATGAGTGGCCCCTTGCTTTGAGGGATATACTGATAAATGAACAGGCTGCTCGGAATGCTATTAGTAAGTCGTTATCCTTTGGACGTTCCTACATGCTTGACTTTGTATGCTTATGACTTCTTTTCCTTATGATTTTTCTTTGTTCTTATTTCAGTCGACATGGCCGAAGGACTTGCCGCCATTACTGAGATGAAGAAGAGGTTATCATCTCAACCACCGATCAACGTGAGTAGTGATAGGATTTCCTCTTCTGCTACTATTAGCTGCCAATCGCAATCTCAGAGGGTTGAAGAGAGCGGAGAAGGGTAGGGTCCCAAAGTCCATATTGTTTTGGAAGACTCCCCCCAAAAGTCTCCATCTCGAAAAAAAATTGAAAAGCTCTGGCCAGGATGATGTTGGTAGTTTAATCCCCCACCTCATTTAGACAAGTATTGGGTAAGGGTTCCAAGCTCCTGAGTTCGTGGACCAACATTTCACGGATGAAGATGCTCCTCCATTTTGCCACTTATGTCCGAAATGCAAAAGTAGAGATTTTGAGTCTCCATTCAAATTTCTTATTAAATGACAAGATGATTGCTGATGCAAATACTCAGATTCAGAAGCTGAATACCTCGATTACTACTCTTCAAGGTAAACAAACTTCCCTTGAAAATAAGGTAAAAATTCTAAAGGAATCAAAGACTGCTTCCAACTTAAAGGGAGAAAATATGAAGAAGTAGGTTTCTGAATTGATAAGGAAAGTTGAGGAGCTCAAACTTTCGGTAAAAACGGCGGAACAAGTGGTTGCGGATGGCATTTTTTATGCCAAACGAACCATCCTTGACCAGATTAAACTGAAGGCTCCCGACTTGGACGTCTCCAAAGTGAATGCCTTTAATAAGGTGGTGGATGGAAAGGTTGTTTGTATTTTGTAACTTTTAGCTTATTTTTCTAAGTATTGTGAACTTGATAGTTCGAAACTTTGGTACTTTCGTAGTACTTTTTCCATTGTTTGATTGGGAGCATCTTTATGTGTTCTCGTTAACTCCGGGAATAACTTATGACTTTTAACGTTTTACCATTTTAATGCGTTTTAAATATCAGTCTCTATTTAGTATTTCTTAAACCATTGTACTCCGAGTCTTAACTTCGACTCGAATTTGATTTTTATTCTGGTGAAGAGATTTAACACAACTTATTCCAATATAACATAAAGTTTGCAAAGAAAATCCATAGTTTACTCAAACATAATACAAAGTCACAAAGAAAATTCAGTTTGCTAAATATAGGGAAGACCTCATTAAAAACCTAGATGCCTAGGAAAAGAGTGCCTTTATTCCACTCATAATTAAAACATTTCTAAGAGTAATACCTCTTTAAGTGAGTCGCATTCTAGCTTCTCGGGACCTTAGAACCATCCAGTGTTTCTAGCTTGTATGCTCCTTTTTCCAATACTTCTTTTACTCTGAAAGGACCTTTCCAAGTCGGAGCAAGCTTACCTCGCGTCCCTGGAGTCTCGGCATCAACCTATCTTAACACTAGATTCCCAGGTTGGAAACTTCTCGGTCGGACCTTGGTATTGTACCTCTTTGCCACCCTTTACTTTGGAGCTTGCTCAGCTAAGTTAGCCATATCTTTGACTTCATTAATCAAGTCCATGTTTTCATGAGTTCCTGAGGTCCCAGACGCACTCTTGGACTCGGTTCTTCGAATTCCACTAGGATCACTACTTTTTCACCGTAAGTAAGTTTAAAAGGTGTTTCCTTGGTGGTAGATTGGACTGTAGTTTGATATGACCATAAAACTGGCAATACTTCATCTACCCAAGACCTCAGACGCTCATCCAATCTCTTCTTTAACCCATTCAAAATTGCTTTTTTTAGCAACTTTGGCTTATCTGTTTTCCTGTGGGTGTTCAACTAAGGCAAATATTTGCTGAATTTTCAAACCAGTCAATAATTTTCAAAATCTCAAATCTGTGAATTAAGTCCCATTATCTGTGACTACAGTTTTGGAAATCCCAAACCTTGCAATGACTTCTCTCCAAACAAACTTTCGATATTGAGCGGAACTGATACTAGACAGGGGCATGACTTTAATCCATTTGGTAAAGTAATCTATAGTGACTATAAGATATTTTACCTGGCCCGATCCATGTGGAAAAGGTCCCAATAAATCTAAAGCCCACTTAGCAAATGGTCCTCTCGGGATGACGAACACAAGCTCGTGAGGAGGTGCTCGTGTAGCTGGCATTTGTCATATTTCTTCACATATTCCATAGCATCCTTGATAAGAGTGGACCAGTAGTACCCTGCTCGGATGACCTTCTGAGCTAGCAACTCCCCCCTCCCTCCCGCCCAAATGATTTCCACAGCAACCCTCATCAACTTCCTACAACACGTACATTGTTTGTTGGGTATTTAAATATTTTAATAACTATTGGGACACACCCCTTTGCACAGTTGCCCATTTATCATGGTATACTTGGTTGCTTTAAGTCGCAAATTCCTTGCATCCTTGGGATCACTAAGCAAGGTCCCATGTTCTAGATATGTGCATATCGAATCCATCCGGGTACTATGACCGGAGGAATGGAAAATCGTGACATTGGGCTTTGTTAAGTAGGTTCTGTAAGTACTTCCTGTATCAGACTACGATTTAGTGTTTCGGACTTAGTACTTGCCAGTTTAGACAACACATCAGCTCGTGTGTTTTGATCCCTAGGTATATTCTTAATTAAAAAGGAATAAAAAAAATTGTACCTCTTGTTGTACTTTTTTCAAGTACTATTGCAATATTGGATCCCGTGCCTGGTATTTTCCATTAACTTGGGATGTCACTAACTATGAATCACTAAACATGGTTACTTCTATAGCTCCGACATCCCGAGCTAATGCTAATCCTGCAAGCAAAGCCTCATACTCAACCTGATTGTTCGAGATAGAAAAATCAAATTTGATGGAGGCTTGAATCACCATGTCGTCACCCTTGGTTAGGATGAGACCAGCCCCCCATACCTGACATTGGAGGCTCCATCCACATGAAGCTCCCATATCAGTATGCCAGAGGTTGGGTGTGTCATTTCGGCCAAAAAATCTACCATCACTTCAACCTTAATGGCGGAGCATAGTTCATAGTGTATATCGAACTGAGATAGTTCTATGGACCAACTCATCATTTGACTTTCCAAGTCAGGTTTTTGTAAAACTTTCTTGATCGGTTGGTCGGTACGCACTATTACCAAATAACATTGAAAGTATTGGCGCAACCAACGAGCCGATGTGAGTAGAGCAAATGCAAGTTTTTCCATCTTTGAATATCGTAGTTTGGGCCCTTAAAGAACCTTACTAACAAAATACACAGGATGTTGATGCTTATCCCTATCCTCTAAAACCAAAGCTGAAGCCAGAGTTTATTCACTCACGGATAGGTATAGGAATAAGGGTTGCCCATGTTTCGGCTTTGCTAATACGAGAGGAGATGAGAGCAAGTTCTTAAAATGTTGAAAAGCTGCTTCACACTCCTACATCCATGCAAAGTCTACATCCTTCCTCATCAATTTAAAAAATGGTTTGTCTTTTACTGCAGAAGTCCCTAGGAACCTTGATAACGCGACCAACCGACGTATGAGCCCTTGAACCTCTTTAAGATTCTGAGAACTCGACATGTCTTGAACTGTCTGGCATTTCTCGGGGTTAGCATCTATGTTCGTTTAAGTAACCATAAACCCTAAAAATATACCTCCCAAAACTCCAAATTCACACTTTGCCAGTTTCAACCTCATCCGGTGAAGTTGGAGGTTGTAAAAACTTCTTGCAAGTCGGCGATCAAATCGAAATCTTCTTTTGTCTTTATCAACATATCGTCAATGTAAACTTCCATATTCTTTTCGATCTGTCGCTTGAAAACTTTTGCCATTAACCTTTGATAAGTTGTCCCTGCATTTTTTAGACCAAAAGGCATTACAGTGTAGTAGTAAATCCCCTCAGTGGTGATAAAAGTTGTTTTATCTTTGTCAGCTTTATGCATCGGAATCTGGTTATAACCACTATAGGCATCTAAAAACTTAATATTTGGTATCCTGAGGATGAATCAATCATGTTGTCGATGTTAGGTAAAGAAAAACATTTTTTTGGGCAGGCTTTGTTTAATTCTGTGTAATCTACGCACATTTGCCATTTTTCATTAGACTTTTTGACCATGACCACGTTAGACAACCATGTTGAATAAGTTAATTCATGAATAAACCCAGCACCCAATAATCTTTGAACATGCTTTTTAACTTTGGTGGCTCAGTCAGGCAACATCTTTTGACATTGTTGTGCAATTGGCTTGAACTCGGTGTTAATAGAGAGCTGATGAGACATGAATGTTAGATCAGTTCCAGGCATGTCGGCAGGTTCCCAAGCAAATAAATCAATGTTACCTCTTAAGAAAAACTGAAGTTTTGTCTTCAATGGGTAAGGTAGTTCTTTGTTGATCATAATGTATTTCTCTGGCACATCATCGATTTGGAATTTCTCCAAGCGCCCATTAGGCTCTGGTCTTGGTTTCTCCTAAATTCGGGAATCTAGATCAACAAGCAATACCCCCGTAGATTCCTTAGCTTTATCATGGAGCGTGAGGCTGGATTTTTTGCATTTAACTGTAGATATTCGATCTCCTCGGATAGTTGCTACCCGACCTTCCACGGTCAGGAACTTAATAACCAAGAATTTTGTTGAAATGAAAGCGCACAGATCATTGAGTGTTTTTCTTCCCAAGATCACCAGGGGCTCATCATCTTTAGAGGTGGCAAACTGGAAATCTTATGTTGTGAATTATACTGCCGGAATACAGGTTACTTTGAGAACTTCCAAAGTGGCGGTTTTCACATCCTTTTTCATCGCATTGTTGGATCTGGGCAATCCATTCCTCCCCACAACCACGTTGACCACGACTTGAGCAGATTCTTCTAGGTTCTCTTGAGGTCTTGTGTTCCTAGCCTGGTTTTTCGATCTTCATCATTGTTATGCCGCTGAGGTGGCCTCACATGCTGCACAAATTCGGGTAGCTTACCATCCTGGATCACTTATTCCAAGGCATCTTTCAAATCAACACAATCTTCGGTCTTGTAACTATAGGATTTGTGGTAACCACAATATTGAGATTTTTTAACGAAGCCCTGGGCCGAACCTACCTCGCTTTTGGGGCACGAAATTTGAACTCGCACAACTTAACCGGCAAGTGCACCGGGTCATCCAAGTAATACCTCAGATGAGTGAGGGTCAATCCCACGAGAATTGTCAGACTAAGCAAGCAATAGTTATCCTGTTGGACTTAGTCAGGTAAACAGTAAAGGTTATTTGTTGGTGTGAACACATAAAACAATAAATAGGAGAAATAAGGAAAGCAATAAAAGGATTTTGTGTAAAATCAATATAGGAAAATAGTTAAGGTATCGGAGATGTTTATCTTTGCGGATTAAAGCTTCTTACTAACTATTTTAATAATGAATGATTCATTCGATGACAAAATGTAAGTGATTAAACCCTAATCCCTTAGTGATTTAATCTCCTCTAATCCTCATCAAACGCCACTCCCATGGTCATTCAATTCGGATCAGATGGTGAAGTTCAGAAAACTAGTTTAACGCCACAAAAACCCTAATTACCCAAAGCTAATAGGATTATATGTCACATATCCCAATTAGTTCATGTAATTAGCAATTTAGGAGGAGTATTTTAAAGCTGTAGTTCAAGCGAGATAACTCTTCCGAGAATCACAAGAACTCATGTAGAAAAAGGGTCATTATCCTGTTCCACCCAATTTCATAACATTAAGAACGAAAACAACATCTTAGAATTGAATCAAACATATATTAAAAAAGAAGAATAATAATCTTAATCCATAGAAATAAACAAAGCTCCTAACCTTAACTAAGAGGTTTAGTTGCTCATGACTTACAGAGAAAACAGGGTTCTGAAAAATTGCAGAAAGAAGAAGATCCTAAATCGAATTGATTTTTTCCTTTAAATACTAACCTAATAATAAATGCTAACTCTAAAAGATATTATTTGTAAATCAATATTACAAAAAGAAAATAAAATAAAACTAAGAAGTGATAAATCCAATTGGAGGCCCAATGGGAAGCGCGCTTCTGGTTTCTGCCCCCCTGCTGGTGCCAAACGCCAGCTTGGCATTCAGCGCCCAGGGAGGGTGCTGCCAGCATTTTTCTTTCTTGCTCCAGGCTTCTCCAAACTGCTCCGAATTTCACCTAAAACCATAAAAACATAAGAAAAACTCAAAGTAGCATCCAAAGGTGATTTTTTCACTAAAATCAAGTAAAAGTAAATAAAATCTAATTAAAAACAATATAAAAATAGCTAGAAAAAGGGTATAAGATGCTCACATATCACAACACCAAACTTAAATTGTTGCTTGTCCTCAAGCAACCAAAACAATATAGGACCAAGGAATAGCAAACACACAAGATTAGAGTTGTCAATAGAAGCTCAGGTCTAGTTACTGAATTGGGCTTATGATATTCTATTTCTGAATAGGTTTGGCATCTCACTATCTGTTGAAGCTCAGAAATACCAGCATCCCTTGGAACTAGAACTCGAATGATATTATAGATACTCTTCTTTAGGCTCTAATTGATTTTTGAACATAGCTTTTTTTTTTCTTTGGTGCTTTGCACCTTTGAGCCTAGCCGTGACTCTAAGTGTTTTGTTTTCAAGTTTAACTTGATACATTAACACCACAAGCACTTAACTGGGGGAACCTTTTAGGTTCAAATTTTCTTTTTCTTTTCTCTCAGACAGTGGTGCTCAGAGCCTTTGGCATACTCTATAATAGCAGTGGGTCACGACTTTAAGTGTTCAGTCTCAAGGGTTACTTGACCCTTTCACACCACAAGCATATGGTTAGGGAAAAGCACTCTTTTGAGCTTTAGACCACTTTTGACCCTCCTAACCATTGATGCTCAAAGCCTTGGACCTTTTTCTTTTGATTTTTTTCGTTTCAATTCTTTTTTTGCTATTTGTTTTGCTTCAAGAATAAATATTTTTCTTATTTTAGAGAATCAATAATATTTCTCTAAATTCTTGTTCCTCAAGAACCAATATACTCAACTCCAAGATCAAATAGAGATAAGGCCACCACATCAAAGTAATCAGAATAACTCATAATATAACTCAATATCTTATGCATTTTACAACTTCTTTTTCAATAGATTTTTCTTTTTAAACTTGATGCAGAATACATAAGACACCTTGAAAACTTTTCAAAAGTAAACTACTAAACTAGAAAGCAAAGAAATCTTAACGGTGATCATGCAACTAGAATAGAAAGCAGGTAATACAATGAAATACTAGAAAAATAAAAATAAAATAGAAATAGGGAGAGTGAAACTAGACCATCTCAGTGATGGTGGTTGCTGCTCCCGCCAAAAAATCCTCTGGAGCGTTTAAGCTCTTCAATGTCACGCCCCTGCCTCCTATGCTCCTCCATTATTCTCCTTTGATCTTCCATCATATGATGAGGAGATCAGATTGGTCCTGATGCTCCAGCCTCAACTGATCAACTGATGATGTCAGCTCCCCTAAGGATATGGTCAACTGATCCTAGTAGTCACGGGGAGGGAAGTACATCCCCTAAGGCATCTCCGACAGATCCTATGGAAGCAGTGGAACTGGCTCCTGCTGCGGTCCTTACATGGGCTCCCTAGCATGCTCCATACCCTTTTTTGTGATCGGCCTCTCCTTTTCGATCAGGGTATCTCCCTCTATGTGAGCTCCAGCTGCTGCACATAAGCGGTGAATGAGATGAGAGAAGGCCAGCCTCGCAAAGGTGGAGGGCTTGTCGGCTACTCTGTAAAGCTCTTGAGGGATCCCCTCATGTACCTCCACCTCATTACCGAGCATAAGGTAGTGGAACATCACTGCTCGCTCGAGTGTAACCTCAGAGCGGTTACTTGTAGGGATGACAGAGCGTTGGTTGAACTCCAACTATTCTCTAGCTATTGGCCTAAGGTCAAGCATACCCAACTGGTAAGGCCGACCTTGAGCATCCCTCCTCTACTGAGCTCTAGGTATGCAGATGTCAGCAAGGACTTGATATAGCCTTTGGTCAGTGTTGACCCTATGAGTGTATGAGTGTGCCACCCTCACACTCTCCGGGCTGAAATCCAAGATGTGTCCTCTGACCATAGTGCGCCAGTTCTTCGGCTCCGGGTTCATGCTTCTATCATGCTTTTTTGTTACCCAGGCATTGCCGTAGAACTCCTGCACCATCAGAACTCCAACCTCGATCACGGGGTTGGCCAGAACTTTCCAACCCCGTCTCAGAACCTGGTATAGGATTTTCGACTACTCACCATCCTTTAGCTTGAAGGGACCTCAGGAATCAGTTTTTTCTTTTTCACCACATCATAGAAATGGTCTTGATGGGCCTTAGAAAAGAATCATGAGAAATCCCATGGCTCAGAAGTGGGGGCTTTCTCCTTTCTTTTCCTTGAGGACTCTCTGGTTTTTGGTGCCATGGAGATAAAATATAAGAGGCAAAAAAGCAGAGCGCCCAACACCAAACTTAAAATTTTTCTCGTCCCTGAGCAAAATAGAAATATAAAATAAGAAAAGAGAAATAAAATAGAAGAAGAAAATAGAGGGAATGGGGTATAAGCTTCGGCCTTTGGGGTGAAAGAAGGGAAAAATGAAGAAAGGAAATGTGTATGGTGAAGAGTAAGTAAGAGGGAAAGAGTAGTGAAGGTGTGGTAAAAGTGGATGAAGTGATGGGTATTTATAGGTGGGGGTGGGGTGGGGTGGGGTTTCGATTATGGTGGGAGAAGGGTGAAAAAATTGAATTTGAATGTGGGTTGTTGGGAAGAAAGATGGATGGGATTGATGAGAGGTGATTGGGGGGAGTGAAAGGTGGGTTGAGAGAATCAAGGGAAGTGATGGGTGATGGGATGGATGAATGTGGATGGAAAAGTGGGTGAAAGAGGAGAGAGAATAGATAAAATTGACTGATTGAGTAGTGGAGTGGTTGGTGGTTGGGGTTTATCTATTGGCCAAGGAAGCTTTGAAATTCGAAATCTGCATGCTGCCTCCCCCTTGGGCGTTGAACGCCACCAGGGGATCTCCCTTTTTTCTTGAATTTCTGGCGTTTAACGCCAAGAATGGGTGTTAAACGCCCTAGGGGGACTAAAAATTGGCCTTGGGTAGCTCCTATTTGGATGTTAAACGTCCAACTCTTTGCTCCCCCCTAGGTGCTGAACGCCAGCCTGGCGTTCGGCCCCACCAGGGGATATCCTCCAGGGGGTGCTGTTTTTCCTTCTGCGCCTGTTCCTGTTCTAATTATAAACGTTAGAAATATGAGGAAAATTATGAAAATCAATATAAAACAGATTAATATGAAATCAAACTCAAATAACTTTAAGTAAAACTGAGATAAAAACAAGCTAAACTATAGGATACGTATGGTTGGGTTGCCTCCCAACAAGCGCTTCTTTATCATCATTAGCTTGATGGAAAGCTACTTTATGGAGGGTTATAGGGGCTCAGATCTTCATCCCTCATTGTGAACTTCCTTCCTGTACTCTCATGAATTAATTCAACATGCTCTAGAGACAGGATTCTGTTCACAGTGTGTGGTATGACTAGACTTCTTATGAAGACTACTCTCATGCCAGGTGAGAAGTTTTCAATAGGAATCTTCTTGTTCCTTCAGCCTTTGGAAACTTTCTTTTTGGGGCCACCTCCTTCAATGGTGGGTGGTGAATGCCCAACACCAAACTTAGGTTTGATGTACGGGGGCTCTGTATGGCTTTCCACTGAATGAGAAGGCTTGAGCACTGAGCTCTGATTGCTAGTACCACCTTTGTCTGAGAGGAGTTGAGGCTTAGGAATTTTGAACAGCAAATGATCCTCATGCATTCTCAGGACTAGCTCTCCTCTCTCTACATCAATCAAGGCTCTCCCAATAGCTAAGAATGGCTTCCTAGGAGGATGGAGTCATCCTTTTCCTCTCCAGTGTCAAGTATTACGAAATCCGCAGGGAGGTAAAGGTCTTCAACCTTTACAAGGACATTCTCCACCACTCCATATTCCCGCTTCAAGGACTTGTCTACCATCTCCAGTGAGATCCTTGTGGGCCGCACCTTTTGAATTCCCAGCTTCTTCATCATAGAAAGAGACATCAGATTTATGCTTGATCCAAGGTCGCATAGTGCCTTCTCAAATGTTATGGTCCCTATTTTTATTGGTTCCACTCTGGTTGTTGTTGAAACCTTGTTGAGGCCTTTGCTGCTCCCTCCACCCAAAGTTAAGGTGATTCCTTGATAAACTACTGTTTTATGGTTTATATTGTGTTTAATTGTGTGGTTTTATCATGATCCTGACCCACTTATTCATTAAAATAGTATGCATTTATATTTCCTTCCTGAAATTATTACATGAGTGAAAACTGCTTCCTAGAGACTTTTAATTATACATTTTACTTCTCCTTTATTCCATTCGATGCCGTGATCTGTGTGTTAAGCGTTTCAGGCTTTATAGGGCAAGAATGAGTTAGAGATTGGAAAGGAAGCTAGCAAAAATGGAGGGAACACAAGAAATTGAGGAGATGACCAGCGAGAAGCGACGAGGCTGCATGGACGACGCGACCGCGCGGAGAAGATCAAATCACAGTGACGCGGCCACATGGCTCACGCGACCGCGCGGACTGGAAAAGCACGAGCAACGCGGAGGCGTGGACGACGTGAACGCGTGGTGAAGCGAAACGCAAATGACGCGTCTGCATGAGCGACGTGATCGCGTGGCATGCACGATCTGCATAATTTGCAGAATCGCTGGGGGCAATTTTGGACCCTATTTTGACCCAATTTTCGGCCCAGAACAGCAGACTAGAGCCAGAGAACATGTAGAAACCAACAACAACATTTTTTATTCTACACAGTTTTAGTTTTAGATCTAGTTTTAATACTCCTCTAGGTTTTTTTCTCTCTACACATTCATAGTTCTTAGGATTTAATTTTCTCTTACTTTTTGGCATTGGAACACGGAGAAGAGTTATTACCTCATCAAGACTTCGTCATTCTAGTTCGTTTTCTTTACTTGGCTTCACTCTTCCATGTTCTTTGCTTTGTTAATTTTACCATTGGAGTGTTTTCAGAATTATTTAATACAAGGATCACTTTTATTTTTAATTGACTATTTTGATTTTTATTTACAATGTCTTCCTTTAATTCCTTTTTATATGCTATGAATTTTACATTCACAATGAGCGAGTAGTTCCCTAACTTGATGGGGAATTGATTGAAAGGAACCCTTGAGTTGGAAGGCTTGAAAGAAAAATTGTAATTGGGTTTATGGTTGGATTGCCTTCTAATCACTAGCACCAATCCCTTTTAATTAAGTGGATTGCAACTTGTGAACGGACATAGCATTCCAACTTGTTTGACTTTCCTTCACCTAGTGAAGGATAACTAAACAGGATAACCTTTAATTGTCAATTAATCCTGAGAGCATCCCAACAATAATAGGGATTCCAACTAATCAATTCCATGTCAAGGCTTTTATTTACATTATTCAAATTCACCAATTTAATTTCCTGTTTGCTCAATTCAAACCTTTTTGAAAACCTCTGATTAATAAAATAGCACACTTTTCTGCAACTCGTTGGAAGACGACCTGGGATTCATACTCCCAGTATTTTAATTTCAATTTTCTGTGACATCTTTCAAAATTGATAGGCGGATTTCTGGCGAATTAAGAACTATACTTGCAACGTATATATTTTAATAATTTATATTCGCCAATTTCTGCCCGCATCATTCCTTCATCCCTGATTGAAGGTAATTGCATAGGGATCATTTTTGGGATTTCTAGAAGAATTTTCCATGTAATTCACTTCCTCCATGGTGGGTTGAGCAACATCACACACATCCCCTTGAGTGTAGCTCTCATCCATGCTATAGGATGCATCTTGAGTGTTGACAGCTGAAACTTGCATCCCAGTTAAGTGCTGAGAGATCATACTAATTTGTTGGGATATGAGCTTATTTTGAGCAAAGATGGCATCCAGTGTATCCACCTCCATGACTCCTCTCTTTTGAGTGGTCCCAGTGTTCACCGGGTTTCTCTCGGAAGTGTACTTGTACTGGTTGTTG
This sequence comes from Arachis hypogaea, assembly GCF_003086295.3. Taxonomy (NCBI): domain Eukaryota; kingdom Viridiplantae; phylum Streptophyta; class Magnoliopsida; order Fabales; family Fabaceae; genus Arachis; species Arachis hypogaea. Next base: position 146,003,810 of record NC_092050.1, read on the forward strand.
GCGACCATCTCAATAAGCTCATCTGCCTCCTCAGGTGTCTTCTTCATGTGTAAAAAACCACCTACAGAGTGATCTAATGACATCTTGGCCATCTCAGAGAGGCCATCATAAAAGATCTGCAGTCGGGTCCAGTCTGAAACCATGTCTGAGGGGCATCTCCTAACCATTTGCTTGAATCTCTCCCATGCCTCATAGAGGGGCTCCCCTTCTTTTTGTCTGAAAGGTCTGGACATTTACTCTAAGTTTACTCAGCTTCTATGGTGGAAAGAATTTGGTCAAAAATCCAGTGACCACCTTGTTCCATGTGTCCAGACTCTCCTTAGGCTGAGAATCAAGCCACAACTTTGCTCTGTCCCTTACAGCAAAAGGAAAGAGCATGAGATTGTAAACTTCATGGTTCACTCCATTCGTCTTAACAGTATTACAGATCTACAGGAATTCAGATATGGATTTGTTGGGGTCCTCCTGTGGGAGTCCATGAAACTGACAGTACTGTTGCACCAGAGTGACCAGTTGAGGCTTAACCTCGAAATTATTGGCACCAATGGCAGATATAAATATGTTGCGCCCATAGAAGTCAGCAGTGGGGGCAGTGTATGAGCCAAGAATCTTTCTTGCTTGCTCTTCAACGCTTGGATTCCCTCCAACCAAAGTGGCCTCTTCAACTTCCTTCTCAAAGGTTTCCGTGAGATTCTCTCAGGCCTTGTAAGCTTTTGTTTGTTGCAAATGCCGCTTTAATGTCCTCTCAGGCTCAGGATCAAAATCAAGAAGGGGTTCCTTGTCCCTGTTCATGCTCATAAACAACAACAAACAAAGGAAAAGTTGGAGTCTCTTTGTCAGAGTATAGAGAACTCCCAGTGAGATATCCTAAAAGAAAAGAATAAAATAAAATAAAATAAGCAACTAACTGAAAAAAAAATTGAAAATAAATAACCTAAAAGATTTTCAAAAATAAATTAAGATAAGTAAAAAAATTCAAAGATTTTTGAAAACAAATTAAAATAAATGAAAACTAAAAAATTTTCGAAATGAAAAGATAAAACCTAAAGGGACACCAAACTTAAAATATGAAATTAAATAAAAATAAGATAACTAGAAGAAAATTCGAAAATAAAGAAAAAGATAAATAAGATAAAAATCGAAAATTAAGGAAATTAAACAAAATAGAAATAAAAAATTAAAAAGAATAATTAAACAAAAAAACTAATAATAAAAATACTTAATCTAAGCAACAAGACAACTGGTAGTTATCAATTACGAACAATCCCCGACAACGTCGCCAAAAACTTGGTGCGCAAAATTTGAACTCGCACAACTTAACCGGCAAGTGCACTGGGTCATCCATGTTTCGAAAACAAATTAAAATAAATGAAAACTACGAAAGGAAAAGATAAAACCTAAAGGGACACCAAACTCAAAATATGAAATTAAATGAAAATAAGATAACTAGAACAAAATTTGAAAATAAAGGAAAAGATAAACAAGATAAAAATTGAAAATTAAGAAAATTAAACAAAATAGAAATTGAAAATTAAAAAGAATAATTAAACAAAAACTAATAATAAAAATACTTAATCTAAGCAACAAGACAACCGGTAGTTGTCAATCACAAACAATCCCCGGCAACGTCACCAAAAACTTGGTGCGCGAAATTTGAACTCGCACAACTTAACCGGCAAGTGCACCGGGTCATCCAAGTAATACCTCAGGTGAGTGAAGGTCAATCCCATGAGGATTGTCGGACTGAGCAAGCAATAGTTATCCTGTTGGACTTAGTCAGCCAAACAGTAAAGGTTGTTTGTCGGCGTGAACGCATAAACAATAAACAGGAGAAATAAGGAAAGCAATAAAAGGATTTGGTGTAAAATAAATGTAAGAAAATAGTTAAGGTATCGGAGATATTTATCTTTCTGGATTAAAACTTCTTACTAACTATTTTAATAATGAATGATTCATTCTATGGCAAACTGTAAGTGATTAAACTCTAATCCCTTAGTGATTTAATCTCCTCTAATCGTCATCAAACACCACTCCCGTGTTCATTCAATTCGTATCAGAGGATAAAATTTAGAAAACTAGTTTAACGCCACAAAAACCCTAATTAACCAAAGCTAACTGAATTATATGTCACATATCCCAATTAGTTCATGTAATTAACAATTTAGGAGGAGCATTTTCAAGCTGTAGTTCAAGCGAGATAACTCTCCCGATAATCACAAGAACTCATGTAGAAAAATGGTCATACTCCTGTTCCACCCAATTTCATAAGATTAAGAATGAAAACAACACCTTAGAATTGAATACAGAGAAAACAGGATTCTAAAATGTTGCGGAAAGAAGAAGATCCTAAACTTAATTGATCTTTTACTTTAAATACTAACCTAATAATAAATGCTAACTCTAAAAGATATTATTTGTAAATAAATATTACAAAAAGAAAATAAAATAAAACTAAGAAGTGCTAAATCCACTTGGAGGCCAAATAGGGTGTAATTCAGAGTGCTTGCTGGCGTTCAGCGCCAGGAATGGGCATTGATTGCCCATAGGGGGAAGCGTGCTTCTGGTCTCTGCCCCCTGCTGGTGCCAAACGCCAGGTTGGCGTTCAGCGCCCAAGGAGGGTACTGCCAGCATTTTTCTTTCTTGCTCCAGGCTTCTCCAAACTGCTTCGAATTTCACCTAAAACCATAAAAATATAAGAAAAACTCAAAGTAGCATCCAAAGATGATTTTTGCACTAAAATCAAGTAAAAGTAAATAAAATCTAATTAAAAATAATATAAAAATAGCTCGAAAAGGGGAATAAGATACTCATGCATCAGCTTTTGGGAGGATGCTTCTATGCAAGACTTGTTGATATACTTCGGCAAGTGAGGCAACCAACGGTGTGTATGTGGAGAACTTCCCGACCCGTGGAATTGGTGGCTTTGGAGATGAGGTTTGGCCCGTGCTGTCGACCTTGTTAGGTGATGGCGCCGGATTTTTCCTTTTTGTTGAGACTACCTTGGAGACGTCCTCATCTCACATATATTCTAAGGAAATATGGTGAATTTCTTCCATGGATTTTACATCCTTAGAAGTCAGATGCCTTCAGAAGTCTCCTTCCAACAATGCAGCAATCAGACATAAGCAAACGACCTCAGGGATTCGCGTATTTACCTCTAGTAGTTCCTTTATTAAGTGATCTAAATAATCTCGGATGCTTTCTCCTACCCTTTGTTCCACCCCAAGCAAGGAGATCGGATGCTTAGCCTGGGTTCTTCTAGTGGTAAAGTGAGCTAAGAACTTAACTTTGATATCGGCAAAGGAAGAGATCAATCCGGAGGGGAGGATATTAAACCATGCCTTGGCTGGCCCTAACAATGTTACCAGAAAGGCTTTACATCAGATCGCATCCCCTACCCCTTCCAGATTCATTCTTGCCTCAAAAGTATCAATGTGCTCCTGAGGATCCGTCTTCTCGTCGTACTTCAGATCGGTAGGCTTATCAAAGTGTTTGGAAGTCGCACCTGAAGGACGTGAGAGGCAAATGGAGTTTGCCCCCATTATCTCGTGTTTTCGAGTTTTCCTATGCCCTTTTGAACTTGGGCTCATTTGCGGAGTCCGTCGCCTTTTAAACTAGGCAGATCGTGATTCTTCCCTTACCCACCTATCTGCTTCTCGAGGATCACTATGACGCCGAGGCGACCTCCTTTCTTCCCTTTGTCCAAGAACTAGTTTTTTTTATCCAAAAACCGGTTTTATTTTTCCAAAAACTAGTTTTTTTTATTCAAAAACCAATTTTCAAAATCGATTTTTATTTTTATAACCCGTTAAAAATTGATTTTTAAATTTTATTACCAGTTAATAACTAGTTTTATAATATAAAATCAATTTGGTTAATTAACCAAGATTAAATTTTTGGTTAACCAAAAAACAGGTTTGGTTTTTAAATTAACCAAACCATGTACAAGTACAACCCTAGTTTATGTGGATTTAGGATTGTAAGTTTGAATTGCTAAAAGTGTTTGATATATCGAGTTTATTGATTTTTGATTATTTATTCTAGTTTAGTAGATTTAGTGGATTTATGGATTTTGCTTCTTGATTATTGACTATTATTCATTGATTATTGACAATTGATGCTGTTTAAGTTAGTTGTTAATGGATAGAGTTTGTGGCACATTCCAATTATAGATGAAACTTTGCTAAAATTTCTAAAAAAATCTCTATATATTATAGTTTGTGAATTTTTGATAGGTTTGCGCCAAACAATAATGCATGTACTCAGGAGATGACCAACGTCATCAAGCTAATGTAGGACCATCCATGGCCGAGCTATAAGAAAATTCCTTTTGGGACAAAAGAGTGATGATTTCAAAAGTGGGCAGTAACAGCTTAGTATAGTCAAACCTTTTTAGCTAGTTTATATCTTCTATTTTGTTTAATATGACATATTTTGATTAACTAATTTTGAAGTTTATTTGTGAAGCTGAACTTTATATGGGACAAGGAGCATGGTCTCATCATTAGGAAGATATACGACCATCGTATGGTAGGCGGCTGCAATAGATACTAGACGATATACGTGAGAAGCGCGACCACCTCACTTCCTAGATCTGCCCGGAAATCAAGAAGGCTCTGTACGTTCACTGAGAGACAGATGACGGGTTCAGGCATCAGCGTTCTCTAATTTTGTTATTAACTTTGTTATATTCTTTGATATATCATTAGTAGGCATCCTAACAACTTATTTCAATGCAACATGTGTAGTCAAAGTCGTTGGATCGCGATGTGACATTGGTGGATTATTATGTGAGTAAACATCTAATTTTGTGATATAAAATTTTCAATTAACTGTACAGTTGTCATCCTAATTATAATAATATGTGTTACATAAGAGTTCTACACGCAGAGACTGGAGGCCGCAACTCAACAATCTCAGCAAAGTGGGGAGGACGCTAGTGGTGCTGCTGCTTCAGTCGTCAATCTCGATGCAGTTTGGCGCGAGACCGCCTCAACACCGTACAAGAACCGCGTATACGGATTGGGGTTGTTCTTTGCCGGAAGCCTCCGCATATCCACGTTGAGGCCATCGTCCGCTTCTGTCTACAGCCGAGCCGTCGATCCCGAGAAAGGCATTGATTTAAGGCTGCAGGTACAAGAGCTCACCTGGAGCCTTCACAAACAGGCTCAAGAGCTGACCGAGACTCAGGAGAGGTATCAAGAGATCCTCACACGCGTGACGGATACGGATGACCTCAGGTTGGAGTGGAGGGAGCAGTTGAAGTGACTTCAGCTGATAGAGGCTCAGATGCGTGCCGCTAACATCGGCCCTACTAGTGGCAGCAATGCTGCTGGTAAGACACAGAAATCACTGCCTTCTCCGCCGCTTCAACAGGACCACGAAAACAACGACGACGACGATGACTATCAGAATCTTTAGTGGTTAGGGATTTGTTTTACTGTTTCATTCTATTTATTTGAATATTTTATATTTAATATTAGATAATTGGTTCCATTATTTGTAAATTGACCACTAATTGTGTGAAAAATAAATTTAGATAAAAAATTAAAATTAAAACAAAAATTGTGTCACAATATTTTTTAAAAAAATTGATATTACCGTTGGATTTACCGATAGCATAATCCGACGATAATATTGCGGGAAACAAGATATTGTGGCACCAATATTACTGTTGGAAAAATCTGCCGGTAACCAAATGATTTTTTAGACAAGTAATCCATTGTAGAATCCGACGGTAATTACCATCGGACGAAAAAATCTTACGGTAATTGGTTACCGGCGATGTTTATACTGTCCGATTTTTTCGATGGTAAATAAATTACCATCGGATTTTATTCGTTTTTTTTTTTACCGTAAATCCAACAATACTCAGCATTTTTCTTATAGTGCAAATAGGATTGAGTACTTTTTTCATCCCTAATATCTTCGGTCAAAATCAAAATCATTCCCGACCTTTTTTTATTAATATCATCTTTAACATTAGAAATTGCGTTAAAATCGTCATTTTCACTTAAAATGTTAATTACATGACAATTTTGCCCCTAATAAAACATCCTCTTTCACCCACTAACAACTCCACCATCATCATGTGCTCCACCATCACCATTACCACCACCACTACCCCCCCCCTCTCTCTTTCTCCGCTTCCTCCTTTTATTTTTTGCAGTATTAGGAATCTCTAAAAAAGAATCGACACCATTAAAAATGATGGTGATTGTGGTTTTTAGTGGGTGAAAGAGGGTATTTTATTAAGAAAAATCGTCATGTAATTAATATTTCATTTTGAAAAAAATGATTTTTAAACTATTTCTAACGTTAGGGATGATATTAATAAAAAAAATAAAAAATAATTTTGATTTTGATCCAAAATGTTAGAAACAAAAAGATACTTAACGCTTATAAATACTTAGCTATTATCTACTAACAAGTAACAACGAACTACACATTGCAAATACTTAAGTGTTTAATATTCTAATATTTTAGGTCTGATAATAGTACGATAAAATTTATTTTTAAAGTTATTTTTTGTTTTATATAAAATTCAAAATACTTTATTATTTTAACTAAGTTAATCTTATTGTTTATATTTTTTCCATTATCATAAATTGTATGCTATAATGTTGTCCGTAATTTTTACTTTTCACTTTGTTTGGATAGATAATAGAAAATAGAAAGAAAGAAAATGAGAAAAAAATGAAAGAAAGAAAATAGAAGAAAAAATAAATTATTTTATGTGTTATTTCGATAAAAAAAAATTTGTTTGGATAAAAAAATGACAAGAAAAAAAATTATAATAAAAAATTACATTAATACCTTTATGTATTTTATTTTTTTAATTAATCAAAGAGTGAATTAGTAATTTTTATACTCGTTTACACATATTTTTTTATTTTCATCTCATTTTTTAGAAGAAAATATTTTAGTAGATTCCATACTATTTTTTTTCTTCCACTCTATTTTCTTCCTCGTCCAAATAAAAAAAACTCACATTTTTATAAATTTTTTTTTGAGAATGAAATCCTCTCAATTGTTAAAAAAAAATTGAAAAAGTAACGTGTAATTTCTAATCCTTAAATGTTCTCTTTCATATTTTTTTTTTATTTCACTTATAAAATTAATAATAAAAAATCATACTTTATTCCCTAAATTATTAAAAAAAATTAAAAGAATCTATTTTCTATTTTCTATTTTCTTTCTTCATATTTTATTTTCTTCCATATTCCACATTAATCAATTATTGATATTTACATGCTCGTGTTTCTCCTTCTTGTGCTAAATTTATGTTTCAATCCATCTATTTTAGTACGATTTTTGTGCAAAACATCTACTTTTAAAATCTCTTTATAAATCTAATTTTTAATTTATGGTCATTTTAAATTGGCTTTTAAAAAAAATATTTTTTTATCTTTTAAAAGAATATTTTTTACAATAATACTACACGTCTAAGTCTAACCAAATTAAATAATAATACTTAAATAATATTTGTCATAACTAATTTTTGTTATGTTAGACTAACTTAATTAGACTTTATTAATAACATATTTAGATATGAAATATTATTCATTTTTTAATAGATAAAAATTATTTTACATTTAAATAAATTTAAAAAAAAACTTTTAAATATTAAAAACGGCTTTTACTTTTACTTTTTAAAAAACAAGATATTGTTAGCTTAAAAAAATAAATAATTTACTTTTTTAATAAAATATATTTTTTAAAATATTTAAATAAATTTTAAATTAAATAAAAATACTTTAATTTTTTTTTAAAAATATTTTTTTTATTAAAAAAAACCAATCCAAACTAACACTTAAAACTTCTCACAACTTTCATTAAACTAATGTTATCCACAAAAAATATGCATCAAAATAAAAATTTAAAAAAATATTAAAAAATTTTCAAAATTCATTATTTTTATTTATTATTTTTGTCATTAATTTAATTTTTTAACTTAATAATATACTTTAGTCTATGTTTTTAAATATTAATAATTAATTAATAATAATAAATAATAAATTCTATAGTTTTATGCAAACTTACAAAAATGAATTATTAATATATTAAAAAATGAAAAGAACAATTTGAGAGGGATATTATTTAGGCCGCGTGTTTTATTGTTATCTAATCTTCTAATCTATCTAATCTGACAATAAAAATAATCAAATTTCACTTATTTGGAAGCACGCCGACCCTGGAAACAAGATATAGGTGAGTTTTATGGTATTTTTATTATGGTATTTAAATTGTCTAATTTTTTTTAAAATAAAAAATAAAATATTTAAAATAAAAAATAAATTATATAAAATTTATTAAATATTATTTATTTATCTTTTTTAATAATTTAGATATGAAGTGATAGGCAGTATATGTTAGGAAATTATTTGATTTTCTAATTTATTTGTGGGCAATACATATATTAATTATAATCACAAATTATGCTATTTCAAATTAAATGACTTATATAATGGTGATCTCATTTATTGTTATAAATGCTAAATTGAATAAGTCATTATTACTTTTGATTTGGAATTAAATGAGAATAAAACCGGATATTATCTTTTGTTCCTTAGATAATTATCTTTTTGGATTTTAGATATATTATCTTTTGGGCTTTAGATACTATTTTATTTGGGCTTAAGGGTTTAATGGGTGCCATGCTCAAATATAAATAGACCTTCAGGGTTTCGGTCCCCAATATGCCAAAGCCGTCTTTGTTGCTCTTTCTCCATCAAAAGAGTTGCGATTCAGTCTCCTAGGAATACAGAAGGCTTTGGTTGAGGAAGATCGAAAGAACCACAAGATCCAAACTCTTCCTGTCGTATGATTTATGTTTATGAATTCGAGTATGATATATATTTTGATGATTCAATATGGATGATCTGGGATATTGAAAATTAATTTATTCTAACAAGTGGTATCAGAGCCATCCATAATTAAATCATCGAAAATATTCGATTTTATTTTAATGGATCAATATATATACATATGCGTTGTTCATCCGAAATTGTTGCACAAATTGTTCCCATTATGTGTCTGCATCAATACGCATTATATATATATAAAACGTATTCCGGTATACTGTTTTGGTTCGCTATATATATATATGTTACGCATATGTATATTATTGGATGATATATACAACTTTCACGGTATATAACATGTAATTATTATTATTATTATTATTATTATTATTATTATTATTATTTTTACGTTAATGTTGTCTCGGTTACATATATATATGGTCAAATAGATATTTTTTTATCATGTGTTTTTTGTATATTTTTGTAACTGTATATAATTGGCATTTAGTTGTGTGCCATTAATTTGGTAAACTTAATTGATTATCCTTTTAGGATATAAGGATTAATATGTATATGTTACTTATGTGAATATTAATCGATCTAAAAGGAGATTTATATTTGGCCAAGTTATGTATATATATTAATAATAATATTTGAATAATAGAAAATATTATTTTGTTGTTACATAAGGAAATTGGTAACAATTTGGATTAGTATACCCATCTATTTTATAAAGATTTGGTTTTGGAATAAATTAATTGAACATTATGCTGTCAAAGTAGCCTCTTTTGTGAAAATTGATTTATTCAAAACATAAGGAATATGGTGCTATGTAATTCATGCGAATATTGATCGGCCCAAAGGAAGGTCTATATTTGGCCGAATTACATATACATATTGATGGTAAATATATATTTGGATAACTAATTAAGAATAAAGTAATGCTTATTATTTATGCGAACAATAATCGGCCCAAAGGAAGTTTATTGTTTGGCCAAATAATAAGCATTGTACACTTTTGTTTATTTTCTATTAATTATGCGGTCAATAATCGGCCCAAAGGAAGGTTATTGTTTGGCCAATTAATAGAAAATATATGCGGTAATAAATAGGTTGCGAAGTTTAAGTTTCCATGTGCGCATTAAGTCGGTCCAAAGAAAGGCTTAATGTGTGACAGGAATTTTGACAATATTTGATTACTGCAATGAGAGTATCACTTACAGTTAATTTTTCTATCCAAAGATTGAAAATTAATGTTGTGCTGGATATCTCAATATGGATTTTTTACCCATTAATTAACTAATGTTTACTGCATGTTCCTTTTGTTCTAATCCAGAAACTATGGCTTTAGCTACCAATGTTTCTGCGCAAATTAGCAGTATTCCTATGCTGAATGGTTCAAACTTTAAAGTTTGGAAAGATACCGTGGAGATTGTCCTCGGTTGTATGGATCTAGATATAGCTCTTCGAGAGGAGAAACCCACTTCCACTCCGGAAAACCTCAATGAGGTTAAAATAGAGAAGTGGGAGAGATCCAATCGAATGAGCATTATGATCATGAAACGCTCAATTCCTGAGGCGTTTC